>NC_056663.1:35874646-36539470 GCF_018350195.1 Panthera tigris
AAGGGCCAAGAATAATGGAGAGCATTTTGAAGAACAAGAAGTTTGGGAGCACCTTAAAACTTTTAAAGCTCCATCAGGACAGTATGAGGGGTGCCTGGCTGGTTCAGTTGGGAGAGCAAGTGACTCTTGATCTTGGAGTTGTGAGCATCAGCCCCACGTTGGGTGTAGAGATTACTTAAATAAATAAAACTTAAAAAAAAAAAAATTGAGGCAGTATGATTACGAGCACAGGGATAGAGAAATAGACCAATGGAAAAGCCAGACCACCTGAAAGGAAACTTACACCACATATGTGGCAATACAGATCAGTAGAGAAAGGGTGAGTGAACTACACAATAAACAAGGTTGAGAAATTCCATGTGGGAAAAAGTCAAATTATATCTCTTTCCAAAAATGAATTTTCAGTAGATAAAACTGAAAGTATGATAAAAATGTAAGGTTTTACTTTTTCACATAAATAGCAATATATCCAGAATAGAATGATTTAACCAAAGGACATTAAATTTTCTTCGAAAAAATAGTTTGATTTCCTGCGAATACAAGAATAAATGTCCCAGCTAGGTGAAACTATAATAAGGCATATGCACACATATACACGATACACCAAAACACAACTTTAAATGTATATGTACATAACCAGTACACTCCTTAGGGATAACAAATTATCTTGGGGAAAAAGGGTGTTCTATTCAAAAGACAGTCTCCATTTATTAATGCAAATATCCTTATTTTGGTCATTTAATTTCTCATGACTAATTCTAACAGCTAAACTGAAAACACAGGAAGAAAAAAAAAATCACACAAATAATCACGATCTACTTTACGGTGCACTTCCACCTTTCGCTATTATAGCCCCCACAACTGAAAATTAGAATCAAGATACTATACCAACTTTCACTCCTTGCTTTTTCCATTTAATTTATAGAATGAATACTTTAATAAATCATTCAAATCTCTGAAAACCTGGTTTGAATGCCTGCATAGCAACCCATCACATTCTAACGCTTGCTTGCTTATCTCTGTAGCCTTGTCTCCCCCACCTCTGGTGCACTAAGTTTCTGTTAGCGTGGTCTCTTCCAGTTCTGAGTAGAGGTTTCCTCCCTCAGGGCCTTAAATATGTCATTTCTTTTTCCTGCAACACTGTTCCCTTCCTTCTCTTCATCTCCCCACCCAATAAAAAAAAAAAAAAAAGAAAGAAAGAAATCGGTACTCTCAAAAGATTTCAGTACACCTTTTCCTTCCTATCACTCATCACAATTTGTAAATTTATATTTATTGGTACAATTTCAGGAGTATCTATCTGTAAGCAAGGACCATGCCGATTTTGTTCTTTGCTTTATCTCTGGTATTTAGCAGTGTCTGACCCACAGAAGTGAAAGATACAATTAAAACATTTTCTAAACCCATTTTTGTCTAAACCTTCCTAGGCATGATTACTTGTACTTTTTCTTTAATTGTGCTAATTGTATAACAAAATTAATATTGTTATGGTTTGAGAAGTTTAAATTCTTACATTACCTCTAAGAAACAATAATATAAAGCTAGCTATCCTAGCTCTTTTAGAGGTCATATGAATTTTTTAAATTGTATCATCATACTCTAAGATTCCTTCTAGCTTAAAAATTATGTGATTCTAATCCCATTTCATTAACCTGTTAATGGTATCATTCTGATTACCATGGACATGTAACACGATTATTGCAGTCATAAATGAAACATTCTAAATATTCAGTTGTGTGTAAACAAAAACAGTACACTTGGTGTAGAAATGTTAACTGGCTTTAAAATGCTTTCTTAATACACCCACATAAATAAAATATAATATTAAACAGAAGACGAGCTACTGTTATACGTCATTACAATAGTCTGCTTGAAAACAGGGGTCAGGGCAATATTCCATTGTAAACAAATCTGTAAATGTGATTGGGGAACTAATGATTTGAAGGCTTGAATTAGAGGAATTTTCAAATGGTAGCCACATCACCGATTAAACACCAGTAACAATATTAACTTTATAAAATCTAGGAAAAGAGGAAGATATTTCAGTTGTTTTCTCAAACCTCAGTAAAATACAATATACAAGAGGCCAATACTTTTTTCCCCTATAGAATATATCCTTGATTCTCTAAAAGTCAATGTGTACATTAAATACACATTACAGCTAACTTTTCTTTAATGTCCCATTTTTTAATGCTATTTCTTTATATCTCGTATATGCTCGTATATCACAGGTATCAAGAATGCATAGCCTGTAGTTTCTTAGCCTAGCTGAGATGTAATATTCTGAGATATTAAGACAGCATGTCCTCTAATCTGTTGAGACTTGCAGTCTAACTACTGACAATAAACGTTTAAAAGTTTGCTAGTAAGAATGAAAGATTTCAGAAATAAAGGTGTACAGAAGACAGGGTTTTCACCGGCCTAAAAATTCAGGAGATAGCTTCTCAGCTCTTTTCCCATGAGAAAACTCCAAACACCGAACACACTCCTTTAGAAGATTCAACAAAAAAGAAGCATAAGAAACTCAAAACAGAACATTAAAGGAAAAAAGATAAAAGCAACCACATATACTTAATCTTGGAACCCTGAACTTTGATTCAGAGAGGGAAAGAATTCAGAGTTCTGTATTTACCCTCTGACAAAAAAATGTAAAAAAGACTATTAAGTAAATGTTTTTAAAGAAGTTTTGGCATACACACCCCATACATGCTGGCTTTTTGATTCTCTGGAATTCTAAATAATTTTTCCCTTAAAATCTTGTACAATAATCAATTTGCTTCAACACTATTATATGATCTATGAAAAATGCTTTCCAGGAACTTATCAAGTCAGCAAATAAGGAGGACCAGGCTAATTGCAAAACAAAAGATTCAGAACAATCTTCTAATAGAAGGAACAGGAGGTTTTAAAAAAAGAAGTCTTTTCTGGGTGCCCCTCAAACACTAGTTATGATGGAGAAATAAAGAAAAACTAATCTGTTTTCCAAAAGTTAAAATGGGATGGGGAGACAAAACAGACCAAGGGCAGATCAAGGAGACTTAAGTTTTAAATGCCTTAACAATGACATCTTTAAGAGGTATTGATGGCCCAACTGGCGGGTTAGCTCAGTCCGGAGAGCATGAGACTCTTAAAGACTCAAGAGACTGATGGTTAGAGAGTTAACATCGTTAAGGTTTAGGGAAACTCCTGAGAATAGCACTCTCCTTTTTTTGCACTAAACACATGCCAATTTCACTGCTGTTTGTCAAAAGTATTTTACTCCTGCTGAGGATAACAGATTTTGAGGCTGTTCCAAAATATAAATGAGAATAAAACATCAGGGTTTCACTTAAGTTTTACAGTTTGCTATAAGACTTACTAAGAAACAGGACAGGTGTATATTGTGAATAGCTAACATCTGAAGGCTACTGAAATGGGCTTTCACTATGATTATGTGAGTTCTAAGCGAAGTTGAAAAGGTAAACAATTGTCTACTGGGTATCTTTACTCAAATGTACACCAGCACCTCAAAATCTGTGTGTTCAAGACTGACCTTACTACTTCTTCAACATACTGTTCATTCACTGTCTGCTTAGCTGCCCAGAAATGTAGAAGCTTGCCTTCTCACTTTATTCTTTCAAACTTTCAAATCCCACCAAGGGTAAAACTCCATAATATTAATCTCCCATCTCCTATCCTCAAAGCCATGACCTTAATTCAAGTCCCAACTGCTTCTTGCATAGGCTACTGCTTTATCTCCTAATTTGTCCACATCCACTCAGTTTTCTATACCATCAATGCAGTGATGCAATTATTACATCACTTCTACTTAAAAACCTTCAACTACACATCTACAAATTCCTTATTATGACATTAACAGGTTCTTCATGTTCTGGTTTTTTCCTACCATTAAAGTCTCATTTCTCACCTTGCTCTTCTTTATTTCCTATAAAGCAGCGATATTTAATTGCTTTCATTTTCTGGAATGTTCCATGAACATATACAGCTTTCCTTATGGTATTCTCTCTGCCTGCTATGCTCTTAAGGACCTGGAGAACTTTTTATTTTTATTTAATTTTATTATTTAATTTTTTAAAAGTTTATTTATTTGAGAGAAAGAAAGCATGTGCGAGCAGGGGAGGGGCAAAGAGAGGGAGAGAGAGAATCCCAAGCAGGCTCTGCACTGTCAGCACAGAGCCCAACGCAAGGCTCAAACCCACAAACCATAAGATCATGACCTGACCTGAAATAAAGAATAAGACACTTAACTGACTGAGCCACCCAGGCACCCCAATTTTATTTTAACATCTTTTTAGATCTGGCTTAAGCACTCACCACTTTAAGAAAACTTTCCTACTCTGGGGCACCTGGGTGGTTAAGTGTCCAACTTTGGCTCAGGTCATGACCTCACGGTTCATAAGTTCAAGTCCCGTGTTGGGCTCTGTGCCTGGAGCCTGCTTCAAATTCTGTCTCCTTCTCTCTCTGCCTCCCCCCCCCCCACCCCCTGCCTAAAAAATAAATAAACTTCAAAAAAAGAGAAAACTTTCCTACTCTCCAAATGACATTAGTGTCTCATTATGTTCTATGCATACATGTATCATATCACCTATTATCATTTTATATCCCTTATTGGCATACATTTCTAGCTATTATGGTCCTGGAGCATAGTCGTTGGATCTTATTCATCTTTATATTTCCATTGCTTGGCACACAGCACACAATCAAAAACTATCAGCCCAATGAAGTAATGACTACTGATCTGTGTATCTTAAGTTGTCATTTCTCCTATCTTACCAATTCACCAAGACGATGATACTATTCTAAACAACATTTGTCAAATAGCAAATAGGGGACACATTTAGGGCACATATGAGACACATCAGGTCAGTTCCAGGATGTGACAAGGACTATGAAACCAGAAATGACAAAAGTTGTTTAAAAATGTATCTTTCTGGAAGCCTCTAAAACACCTGTTACACATTTCCTTATGTCTATATACAGGAACATCAATAGAACACCCATATGCTACTTTCTCAGTGTTATCTGTGCATTTAGATTTTTACTTCAGCATAACATTTATTTCTAGGATAGATCGTAATGACATGACTAATCAATCACAAAAACTTATAAACATCTCTACGTTAAGAATAAGATATCTAAAGGTATAATAATTACATAATTTTCTTTTTTTGGCCAAAGAAGAGAATGACCATTTGTTAATATATTTATTGACCTCCACTTCACTATAATCAGTCTTGTCTGCCCCCAAGAACAGAATCACACAGAACAGTTCCCAAGTGATGTGAAAGAAAGCCTTTAAATTCAATCTTAATATAGGACACCTTAACCATTTTAACTTAAAATATTTTTGGGTTATTTTCAAAGCTAATGCTATCATTATGAAAAACTTAAAGGACAATAATATTTTAAAATCAGTAGCTGAATGGAATCAGAATTGCTAGTATTTCAGACTTAGCACACTGAATCACTGATTTCATGGTTTAATACCTTCCTCAATATTCCCCACCTTATCGTTAATGGTTTCAAAATACACGGGAATTTTAGGGATGCCTCGGTGGCTCAGTAGGTTGAGCGTCTGACTTCGGCTCAGGTCATGATCTCCTAGTTCTTGGGTTCCAATCCCACAGTGGGCTCTGTGCTGACAGCTCAGAGCCTGGAGCCTGCTTCAGATTCTGTCTCTCCCTCTCTCTCTGACCCTCCCCTCTCACGCTCTCTCTCAAAGATAAATAATAAATGTTAAAAAAAAAAATACACGGGAATTTTAGAAAGTTTGTTTTTGACAAGTGCTTTGGGGAAGAATACATGCTTAGAGTGTTTTTTGTTAAGGTCCTAAAAATACGACTTTCTATCAGTAAAATTCTGAATTTCAAAATATGAGTTGACTGTTTCTTCTCCTCACTCAGCTAAGAGAACAGGACATATCTTAGGCTCATAGTATAAACAGTAAGTAATCTTAAATACCTTACAAAATATCCATTTGCATTTACTTACCTAGGAGAATGAGGATCTAGCTTATTTTTATAGGCACCCAGTAAAGATATTCTGTAACCTGTATTCATTCCACTTCTGCTTCCATTCCCTTTGGTTCAGTAGCAAGTTTTTCTTAGTTTTTTTTTTTTTTTTTTTTAATGTTCATTTATTTTTGAGAGACAGAGAGAGAGAGAGTGTGAATGAGGACAGGGTGGGGGGGGGGGGAGCAGAGAGGTAGGGTGACATAGGCGCCCCAGCAAATTTTTCTTAGAATAGTACTATCAAATAAAAGTTTCTGTGATAAAAGAAATACTTTACCTGCACTGTGCAATATGGTAGTCACTAGCCACATGAGGCTAGTGGATACTAGAAATGTGGTCAACGTGAATGAAGAACTAAATTTTTAAATTAATTAAATTTAAATAGCAACATGTGGGTAGCAGTTATCATTTTAGTCAGTGTAGTAGAGATATCAGAATGCCACTGTCAACAAAAAGTATAGTCTGATCTGGTCCCTATCAAACTGGCCTTGGGTTAAAACCATGCTGGGCCATTCCCTCCACTTCCCAAAAGTCAGGCAATAGATATGAAGGGACAAATACCCCAACAGTCTGCAAACCTTTTCGGTAAAGGGCCAAATAGTATTTTAGGCTTTGTGGTCCAGTAAGTCAAAAGGTCTCTGTCGCAACTATTCAGCTCTGCCACTGTAGCATAAAAATAGCCATAGTCGGGGCGCCTGGGTGGCTCAGTCGGTTGAGTGTCCGACTTTGGCTCAGGTCATGATCTTGTGGTTTGTGGGTTCCAGCCCCGCGTTGGGCTCTGTGCTGACAGCTCAGAACCTGGAGCCTGCTTCAGATTCTGTCTCCCTCTCTCTCTGCCCCTCCCCCACTCACACTGTCTCTCTCTCTCCTTCAAAAATAAATAAACATTATAAAAAATATTTTTTTAAATAGCCATAGTCAATTTGTTAAAGAACTTGCACAGCTATGTTCCAATAAAACTTTTATTTAAGAACACTGAAATTCAAATTTCATATAACTGTATTGTGTGCCATGAAATATTACTTAGATTTTTTTCAAGCATCAAAAAAACGTTAAAAACTTTCTTTAGTTCTCAGGCCATACAAAAACAGGCTGTGTGGGGCCAAACTACCAGCCTGGTTTGCAAACCTCTGAAATACCTGAAGAGTCAGGGAGTGCAATGAAGAGATACTCAACCCCCTTAGTTACTGAGGAAATGCTAGCTGAAACCACAGTAAGATCTCACTATAGAATGGCAATATCAAAGGTTGAAGACATGTAACACTTGGAATTCTTAGGCACTGCAGTGAGAAAGTAAAATGGGAGTCACCTGAGAACACTGACAGTTTCTTTAAGAAATTAAATATACCATAGGACCTAGCCATTCCTTTCCTAGGTACTGAACTCAAGAGAAATGAAAACTTATGTCTACATAAAAACTTGTATGTGAATATTTATAGCCCTTTTATTCAGAGGGACTTAAACTGGAAACAACCCAAATATCTCCCCCCAGGTGTGAATGTATATATAAAATGTGATACATTCATACAATGGAATACTATTCAGCAACAAAAAGTAGCCAGCTACTGATACTACCCAATAACCCGAATGAATCTCAAAATCACATGCTGAGTGAAAGACTTAAGAAACAAGAGTACAGGGGCGCCTGGGTGGCTCAGTCGGTTAAGCGGCCGACTTCGGCTCAGGTCATGATCTCACGGTCCGTGAGTTCGAGCCCCGCGTCGGGCTGTGTGCTGACAGCTCAGAGCCTGGAGCCTGTTTCAGATTCTGTGTCTCCCTCTCTCTGACCCGCCCCCGTTCATGCTCTGTCTCTCTCTGTCTCAAAAATAAATGAACGTTAAAAAAAAAAATTAAAAAAAAAAAAAGAAACAAGTACACAGTAAGTCTACTACATAAAATTCCATTAAATGCAAACTAATTTGTGGAACAGAAAGCAGATCAGGGTTGCTTGGGGCTGAGGGTTGGGGAAAGGATAGATGGCAGAGTTAGGAGGAAATGTTGTGTATTCTGATCTTGGTGAAGGAGTCATAGGTATGTGTTTGTACACCTTAGATGCATGCAATTTACTGAACACATAAAGATGATTTAAAGGAAAATCTGATTCTACTGGCATCAGATTTACACATAGCAATCTTTATGAATTGATATATTCACTTTTTATTTTTAAAAATAATTTTAATAATTTTAAATAATTTTTTAAATAATTTAAATAATTTTATTTTTAATAATTTTTTGAATAATTATTTTTAAATAATATATTTTTAAATAATTGTTTAAATTTAAGGAGTTGAGTAAGCAAGGGATAGATACAAAATTAGTTTGAAGTCTCACACTATCATCATTTCTTATGGGAAATGTGCCTCTTGTACCTCCAAGGCACATTAATAGTAACCCAAATCAAAAAACTTTGAGGAAAGATTTTAGGAATTCTGTGAGCCGAAACCTTTCCTGTTTATAACACTCTGCTCTCCCTGTTTGGAACACAGATTTTAAGTTAGACTACAATGCAGAATTCCAAGAATTAGTAAATAATCTTTTACCTTACAACAGTTTTTCATTTGTAACACCTTTGGGATAATGTCTTTATTTTAAATACACCCTGTTGCTCAGATTCAATTTGTTTAAAAACACTTCATTACAGGTCTTTTGAAAGCTGGATGAAACTTGCTCATCTCTACAACGTTATCAGTTTAAAATATTAAGAATAAAGAAAAAAAGGTCCCATATCCCAGTAAGTTTTCTTTATTCTTTCAAATTCTTGGGTATTCCTCAGACTAGTTTTTCTTTTTTTAAGTTTCTTTATTTATTTTTGAGAGAGAGGGAGGGAGGGAGGGAGGAAAGGAGAGAGAATGAGAGTGGGGGAGGGGCAGAGAGAGAGAGGGAGACATAGAATCCAAAGCAGGCTCCAGGCTCTAAGCTGTCACACAGAGCCCGACATGGGACTCCAACCCATGAACCTTGAGATCATGACCTGAGCTGAAGTCAGATGCCTAACCCACTGAGACACCAAGTGCCCCTCCTCAGACCAGTTGTTGACAAGACCATGACCTTACAGGGATTCCTCAGATGGGTCAATGATAAGCTGATGATTAAAAAAAAAAATCATCTACTAACACAAAACAAATAATGTTTTATTTTTTTTTTAATTTTTAAAAAAATGTTTAACCTTTATTGATCTTTGAGACAGAGAGAGAGAGAGTGAGAGAGAGAGAGCATGAATGGGGGGAGGTTCAGAAAGAGAGGGAGAGACAGAATCTGAAACAGGCTTCAGGCTCTGAGCTGTCAGCACAGAGCCTGACTTGGGGCTCGAACGGACTGTGAGATCATGACCTGAGCCGAAGTCGGACGCTCAACCGACTGAGCCACCCAGGCGCCCCGTAACAAATAATGTTTTAAATAATTTGTGGCCACACCTTGGGCAAAATTTGGATGAATTTTTTTCAGCCAAGTACAGACATGTGAAATATACATCTGGCTTCCCAGATTCTTTTCAGAGAAAACTATTCTGTTACAGCTTCCTAAAGTCAAATTAATTTCATGCTTGACTTTAGACCATGTCCTTTTGGGAGAAATAAAACACCAAAATTCAGGAGCCAGTGGAGGTGAATGAGGTTAAAAACCTAAGCCCTGAAATGATTTCTGCCAAACTTAAGACACATACTTTCAAAACTCTGCAAAGAATTCTAAAGACAACTGAAATATATCCTTTTAAAAACCCTGTTTTTCGCTTTCCTGGACTTAAACACAACCCTTTTAACTGTACAGCTGACTCAAGCATTAGGGAAAAATGTCTAGCATTAACTCTCTCAATTCAGAGACTACATACTTCAAGTACTATGACTTACCATACAAAGTATCAAGGAGATCAGTATTTTTGTCCAAAACAAGTTCCTACGCTTAAAAGTTAAAAGGCCACCATAGCTAGAAGATTACAACTTCCTGAAGTAGCACAAGGGATATTTCGTTAATCTAACTGGTTTCAGAGGTATTTATAGGAAAGCATTCGAATTGTTTTTCATCTAATTTTTATCTGAGAGGTTTAAATCAAGGGACTTAAAAAAAATTTTAATGTTTTATTTATTTTTGAGAGAGAGACAGAGTACTAGCGGAGGAGGGGCAGAGAGAGAGAGAGGGAGACACAGAATCCGAAGCAGGCTCCAGGCTCTGAGCTGTCAGCACAGAGCCCACGCGGGGCTCAAACTCATGAACCGTGAGATCACGACCTGAGCTGAAATCGGATGCTTAACCAACGAAGTCACTCAGACGCCCCTAAATCCAGGGACTTGTGAGAATCAATTTTTAGTCTACTAGCATCAACATCTAACTAATAAGTGTCAATTTCTTGTCCCAAAATAAATGTTTTTCACTTATTGTCCAACTAAAAGACCTCTTTACTTATTATTTGAGGCATAATAGAGCTCAATTTGTGAAAAGTGTCAGAGTTCTTCAGTTCCTAAGAAATACTCTAGGAGTTTAAAAAATGGGGGGTAAGGGTAGAGGAAGACATATTTAAGACAGATGAAATGGCCAATGTTTACAGCAGCACTCTCAACAATAGCCAAATTATGGAAAGAGCCTAAATGTCCATCAACTGATGAATGGATAAAGAAATTGTGGTTTATATACACAATGGAATACTACATGGCAATGAGAAAAAATGAAATATGGCCTTTTGTAGCAACGTGGATGGAACTGGAGAGTGTGATGCTAAGTGAAATAAGCCATACAGAGAAAGACAGATACCATATGGTTTCACTCTTATGTGGATCCTGAGAAACGTAACAGAAACCCATGGGGGAGGGGAAGGGAAAAAAAAAAAAAAAAAAGAGGTTAGAGTGGGAGAGAGCCAAAGCATAAGAGACTTAAAAACTGAGAACAAACTGAGGGTTGATGGGGGGTGGGAGGGAGGGGAGGGTGGGTGATGGGTATTGAGGAGGGCACCTTTTGGGATGAGCACTGGGTGTTGTATGGAAACCAATTTGACAGTAAATTTCATATATTTAAAAAAAAAAAGATGAAATGGAAATGTTAGTATGAACATAAATGTTTTAGGAAAACTCACGATACTGTAAATATGAATTAGGAACATGGTGGTTTATTTGGGATAGAATGGTAAGGATGATAACTGGAAATTCTAGCCAGAATGCTGGCAAGTGTAAAAGACTGAACAGATCACCTAATCCAGGCTCAAAGAGACTAAATGAGTTGCTCAATTAAATGGCACAAAAGGACTTAGCAGGATGCCTGGCTAAGAGATGCTCAATCAACGTTGGCACCTCCCTCTACCCTCCCCCAACCAAGATCCCACACCACTTAAGTTTCACAATAACTATCACCTAAATCTTCCAACAGTTCTCCAGTCTTCACAGACACCAGGGCCTTTCACCAGCCTCTATCAAGGAAAATTCCATTACTGCCATCTCTACAATATCCACCTTAGAGAGTTGCTATAAGCATTACATGAGATCATGTAAAGTGGCAAGCAGCTGAGTCCAATAAATGCTAGCATAAAGGTTCCATGTCTGCCTTCTCTCAAACACATCCTTTCCACGTATGGTAGTAAATGTGTGAGTGCGAGTGCGCATGAATATTTAGGAAGGGGTGAAGAGCCAGGGATGCAAATATGACATACTTTAAGACCCAGTTTTTGACAATTCTCCTCCTTTCCCCAGGATTTTTATATGCTCCCTGGGTACCAATCTCATTCCATTGCGAATTCCCTGCTTTAGTCACTATAAACGGGAGGGGTGAACTCAGATGTACTGGAATGGGGGAAAAGTAAGGGGAGTGGTAGTCCCCACATTCAAGGACATGTTGAGAAAACCATGGTTTCATTACAAATTCACAACTCAATACCCTGAACTTGGTATTACTTCCCCAATTAAAATGCAAGGCCCCTGAAAATAAGATACCACACCTTGTACTTCCTTCCATGTATCCACATAGTATTAAGAACAGGACATTAGCAGATGCTTAATAGTCACTACTCATCAGCCTCAAGAATGCAATATTTAAAAATTCGATCTGTATGTAACACTCCAGGAACACATACTGTGACCCTGAACTATCCTTTCACATGGGTCAAAAGAGAAACACTTATAAATTAGTTTCTCAAAAAAATGTGGTAAGCATTTTTATTTAAAAACAAATTTATCTTTAAATTCTAGTTCTAAGGTTCATGAATGGCTTGAAACTGCAGGCAAATTTTTGTGTAGGTATGTTTTTCCTCCCTGTAGAGCACACAGCTTCCATCATTCTTAATAAACAAAAACAAAACCAAAAAACAACCCAAAAACCAAACTCCCCCCGAAAGCTAAAGAACCACTGCTCTCTACTGTTTTCCCTGGCTTTAAAGTTCAAGCTATCATAGATAGGCCTTACTCAACTTGAGTTCTAAAATCATATTAAAAAATCAAATGACAGGGTAGTAGTTACCCTTAGGAAGATGGATGTGTGGGTGGTTTTGAGGGGGCATCAGAGGGACTTCTCAGGAACTGTTTATATTATGGATGTGGATGCTGGCTACACGAGTATTCACTTTCTGAAAACTCATCAAGCTGAACACATGATTTTTCTACCTGTCAAAAGGCATATTTCACTACAGGTTAAAAAAAAAAAAAACACCACAGTAACAAAGATGGGTTATTTATACAAAGCAGACATTACATATCGTAAAAAGTGAAGTCCTTAAAAATAATGTGCCAGGAGAGGCCCCTGTGAAACCTCTAGAAAACAGCCAGTGAGGAGCACAGTGGCCCTTAGTCCAACAGCCTGCAAGAAACTAATTGGGCCCTGTCAGTGATCACAGGAGTAAGCTTGAAAGCAGATTCTCCATCCTCAGTCAAGCCTTGAGATTAACTGCAGCCCCAGTTGACAGCCCCACTGTGAAGGACCCTAAACTAGAAGGGTCTAGGTAAACCACTTCCTGATTCCTGACTCTGAGAAAACCTGTGGGATATGTTTGGTGTTTAAAAAAAAGATGATGCAGTTTCTAAACACTACCTTCCTTATACACATTGAAGTGAACAAAGTAGTCTCAGTGGTTGCACCTACTGGGACATTAGCTTATTGGTTTAAATTGGCAATATTTCCTTCTTGAAAAGCTGTGGTACAATATTGCTTTCAAAACCCAAGCAAGAAAAAAGAAAATACAGCTGGTGATTACGAACATCAATTTTTGCATCAAATGGAAGTTAATCTGTCTTTAAGATACAGAACAGGGATCTTCTCAATGCTTCTTTCTTCTACCTCCACCTAAATTAGAGATTCCATTACAATAATATGTTTTGTGTTTTACTGCACAAGTGTTTGAATAATAACACATGCATATCTTAAATTTTCTGAAGGCTTTTCTCATAAGAGAAAATATACTAAGGTCAGAATTATCAAGTAACTATAAATATGTTCTAAAATATACACATATTATTTGTATAAATCCACAAAAGAGGGAGATGCAGTGAATGAGGGAATGTAGCTATTCTACTATCATCCAACACAAATGTAGCATATTTTGAAATCAGTGTATTAGTTCTTATATCTGTACTTTTGAATCCTGCCCAAAGAGAGCATCAGAATTTGACATTTCAGCAGTCCTGTGTCTTTCTCAGCTCTGAATTATCTGCAGTGCACAATACAGCAAAGGGCCTTGTACACATTAAGCTTTATGGTATCACTGAAAAAAAGTTGCAGAAGTTACTGAGTTTTTCCATTTAAAATTCTTGAAGTGTATGAACTACCTTCTCAAAATGGACTACCCATAGCTCCATTTCCTTGCATATTTTTAAAAGCTGAAAATACAACTATTAACTTTGCTATAATCAGGCCAAATAAACCTTTGCACTGTTAAAGTTTTAACCTACCAGTTGTAACAATTCTTCTACGTGACTCCCTAAAGTTACACCAGTTGTCAATATTTAATTACTCAGCCTTAAATTTAAA
Source organism: Panthera tigris (assembly GCF_018350195.1). Taxonomy (NCBI): domain Eukaryota; kingdom Metazoa; phylum Chordata; class Mammalia; order Carnivora; family Felidae; genus Panthera; species Panthera tigris. The sequence continues at coordinate 35,888,596 of NC_056663.1, forward strand.
ATATAATGACTATCTGAGGGGCACCTAGGGGGCTCAGTCAGATAAGAGTCTGACTTCAGCTCAGGTCATGATCTCGTGGTTTGTGAGTTGAAGCTGTGCGTGGGGCTCTGTGCTGACAGCTCAGAGCCTGGAGCCTGCTTCGGATTCTGTGCCTCCCTCTCTCTTTGCTCCTCCCCCACACATGCTCTGTCTCTGTCTCTCTCAAAAATAAATAAACATTAAAAAAAATAGTAAAATAAAATGACTATTTGAAAACAGTATCTTCTGTTATTACATAGTCATAGTGCAGAGTTCAGTAAATCATACTTTAAGACTGTGTGTGAGGCCCAGCATAACAATAAATCCAACAAAATCCCAGAACTATTCTTCATTTATACTATCTTATAATAATTATTATATATTTAATATACTTACATACTTGAAAGCATATATGTTATATATAATATTATATGCTCTTTCCTTTTCCTTCAAGATCCTGAACACCAGCGAGCACTATCAAAGCTAACATCTGATTCTTCTTAGTCTTTTTCATTATCACCCCTGTACACTAAGAGCTGTCTTCTTTTTGTATTAACTAGCTAGTAACTGAAGATACTGAATCCTCATTAATTTCATCTAACATTATTTTTAAAAAAAGGGAAGGGAGCAACTGAAGATAAATACAAATGAGTTTGCTTTTTTTTTTTTTTTTAACAATTTTCTGTAATCACTGCTTGCATGGCATTAGATACGATCATCAAAGAAAAAGGAATCCATCACAGTAGGTTGATTGCTTATAGCTACTCTTCTAAAAAGGCTTGACTATGACATTGACAGAGTTAAAAGACAGATCGAATATTATAATTTTCTCATTTCTAATGTTTTGTGACACTTAAATAAAACACCAATCAGAAGAGACGCTCAGGACTCCAGCCTGAGAATCATATGACACTTGCTTAGTGTCAGTAAAAACAAAAACAACAACAAAAACAACAACAAAAACTACAAAACTGCTCACCCTGGTGGTTCAGAAAAGTACTAGACATAAAATGACTCAACTATTTAGTAGTACATAGGAAACTTTCATATAATCACTGTCTTGAACCTGTAATAGGCTCCTTTTTAAACTTCATGTTCCAGGAGTGTTAGGAGAGAAGTACCCCTCAATGAATTTCAGAATTGTCTTTCATCCTTTCATTCCATACCAGGGAAAGAGCATCTTTTTCTTGGGAAAGTTTTCTACTACAATGAAGTATCAGGCTAAAATCTGTGAGTTTCCAACACTAAAACTAATTTAGTTGTCTAACAAAGAAAAGCAAAGTGCCCCATTCTAGAAAGAGAAAGAAAATCTCTCACAAACTTATTCTGTTGCAATAAAGATCACTAATTCAGAGAACAACACACTACAACTCTTAAAAGTAAAAGAAAACACTGGCTGGCATACCCCTCTTTGTTTTGAAAAGTTAATAAATTTTATTTAGATAGATTCTTATTCTTGGGTGGATGGGAGAAAAATATCACTTTACTAAAAATAGGGTAGACCCTCCTTTGAGCCAAAAATGCTAGGAAGATTACTTTGATGCACCTTAACTTTTGTGAGAAATGCCAGCCTTTCCGGTTCAAGATGTGGGCCAGATCATATTAAGAGATCCTTCTTACAGGAGACAGACCAGATGTATATTCATAAAAGTAAACTGACTTCCTTTGCTTTCCAAAGGAAGCATCCAAAGCATCATTCAGACAGGCTATCTATTCAAACCATGTTTTGGAATGTTCTGGACACTATTTTATCCCCCAGAAGATAAGAACACTAGACTCAAAGTCAAATACCTTTGGTCAACTTGACTTTAAGTAAATCTCATATCAGTTCTATAGTTTGGTTTGCCTTTATTTAACAAGATAAATACTTCTTACCTACCTACACTTTTAGGATGGAAAAAAAATTTTTTTTTTAAAAAATCACATAAAATTCTTATTGTTTCTTAGCAATGGTTGCTATAAAATTCAAGATGCTACACTATTACTACCATTATCACCTTGTATCAAGTTTTACTGCTATTTCTGAATTAGGTCATGATACTGGCTTTAAAACACAAATCTTGTGGTCCTCCATCTGTGGTTGCAATTTTTAATAATTCTGTCCTGATAACTTGCCCCTCATAGACCAAAGACCTACTCCACTGATCCCTGGACTTGAAAATTAGTGCCTTCTCTAATTAAACAGACAGATATCACACCACTCTAGCTTCTTGTAGACATTATATCAGGAATAAGATCATTCTTTGTACTTGAGAAATGATACTTTATAGTGTGCAAAATAGGGCGACACTTCTTATGCTCTCTATACTTCCCACAACACAAAATCTGTGCAGTTACCTAGAAAATCTGAAGGCTTCTGACAACAGACTTATATCAATAACTGTCATAAAAATATCAGATCTAGAGCATAGAGAGGAAAAACTTTATCGAGTTTGCAAGAAATAACCCTGCCCTCCTCCAGCGACTATTAGGTTTGGTGTGGGCTGTCCTTTCCTAGGGCCTGTGCCCTGTCTTTGAAGAAAAGTGGCTTGGGCCCAAAGCAAGCCCGGGCCAGCTCTTGAGCCTGATCAAGACCCTCCACAGCAACGTCTGCACCCAACATTACATCTCTCATTTCAGACACACCCCCTCCACCCCGCGTTTCATAGGAGGTGTGGGCACTCAACTCCTTCACTATGGATGGGGGACAGGAGGGCGGGCGGGCCCAGGCCTGAGCACCCATTTTGGAGGACCGGGGCGCTCGGTCCCATAGGCTGTACGATTAGGAGTGTGGGAGCGAAGGGCGTATCCGTGAGAGGGGGAAGAAGGTCGGGGGGGGGGGGTGGTCTCTTATATTCGGGGGCGTGAAGAGGAAGGCGGCGGGAAATACTCGGGAGAGCCAGGTTTGTCAATGTGAGGTTTTCTTTTTGTTATTTGTTTAGGGCTAGCGGATGTAATGGGGAAGACCCCTCAGTCCACAGCCGACAAGGGGGTCTCCCTCCCTAACCCGTCTTGGGGGGCAAGAGGACTCGAGGAAGGCCTCCTCCCAGCGGGAAGACAGTGACTGATAAGCGATGTAAGCTGTGCGCGCCGGGGCACGGATTCCTGCACCTCCAGCCCCGCGCGAGAGGCGTGGGACCGGGTGGGAGGGGATGGAGGAGGCCCCCGGCCCAGGAGGCGGGAAAGGCCCCGGAGCTCCGGGACGGGCGGCGGCTCCGGAACCCCGAGTGGCGGTGGCGCGGGCCTGGCGAGCCCCGAGCCGGCTCGAGCCCTTTGGGCCGCGTGCACCCCCCACTCCCCACTCTCCGCGGCCGCCGCCTCCCCCCCGCGGCTCCTCTCACCTGCACATGATCCGCCATTTTGCTCCATTCATGCTCCTCTCCGGCCCCCCCTCCCCCCCAGCGCGCACCTCGGCCGGGGCCGCTGCCGCCGCCGCCGCCGTCGCCGCTGCGCCTGCGCGCTGGGGGCTCGTCGCGCTACGCTCGCGGCGTAGTGCTGCTCGGCTGCGCAGGCCCCGGCGGCCGGGGCCGCGGTTGGAGAATGCGCAGCGCCGTTGGGACGGCGTAAAGGCGCGGGCAACGTCAGCGGCCCGGAGACGCTGGGGGTGGGAAGAAGGAGCGGGCTGGGGGAGCGCGAAGGGAGGGGGAGCCGGGGGAACAAAGCTTTGTTTACATGGTTTTTAAAGGGGCCGCGCTTGCTCCGGCGGGTGGGCGGGCGGTCGGGCGCTGGAGCGGGAGTTGGGGGTGCCTGCTGCTTGGCGGCTTGGTGAGGGCTCCAGGAGGGGGGCTGGGACCAGTCCCCGCCCAGAACCTACCACCTGGTGGAGTCCTCTCATCTCCAGTGTTCTTTTGATTTGCCCCTGGACGCCCCCATCCCCCGCCACCGCTCAGCTGCTCTGACAACACGCCCTGGAGGGGTCTTCCGTGCTCCCACAGCCGGTATCCCCCCACTTAGGGTGTCTACATTATTCTTTACTTTCCAGTGAACTGCCAAACTCGACCGAATTTATGTCTGTGTCTTTCTAGCTTTCTGCTCCAGTGGGCGAGGGACATTGCTCTCTGATCCTGGGTTACCAGCAAGTCAAATAGTGACCTCCTTGTTTTCTTGTCTGTCCTTTTCTCCTCCATAAACATTCATGGAGATAACCGCCAAATGGTGGTGACAATGGAAACGTGCAGAAGGCACAGTTCCAATCTTCACAAATAGATTATTATGTTAACCGGTACTCTAGGCTGCCTCCTGAGAGGGGTCAGATGCTGGGAAAGGTGGAGGTGGTGGGGAGAGATAAAGGGGCTTTAGGACCCGAGGGCTCAGTCTGACTGAGATAGCCATCTCCTTGGGTCAGATCAGGTCATTCTCTGCCTGCTGAGGCCAATTTCATTCTTTTCCACAAGGAATTATCAGTGTTAGATAATGCTAGTTTCTGTTTTCCATTGGAGTTCACTCTGGCTTCCAATCAAGGCCCCCAGATTAGATTTTCACTGGATTCTGAGAGTACTGGTTGTTTAAAGTTTATATTGACTGGGAGCTAACACCTGAAATCAGAATGAAAATGGTAGTGAATTACTTTCTGTCATGGATAGAGTAGACTGGTGCTCACCATTCATTTCAACCTGGGTCCTCCTGGTGTATCCTGGTTTGCAGAGGTAGGACACCTAAAAACTACATTACCCAGACTTCCTTGCAGCCAGGGTTCTGTATGCAAGACTGCCTCTGCCAATTAGATTCACTGGGAGAAGATTTTGGAGGCAGAAGTGAGGCAGAAGCTTTTGACTGTTGCTTCTGGCAAGCCTAACCCCTGGAATGTTTTGTGTTGTGCTGTGTTCCAGTGTCCAATCATAAGCCTCCTGAATGTACTGAACAGGGATGGTGAGTCAGGGGCTTCCTGACCTTGGCATAACAGCTGCAGTGGTATATTCTTGGAGTCACAATTGCAGGGGCAGTCTTCCAAGTCCTTACTTGCCTGATTGGGTGGGAGTAACAGCTTTCTGTGGGCCAGGCCCCCATCCACTCCCCCACCAGTCCTCCTTCCCACACTTAGTTCTCCCTCTCTCCTCCTTTTGTCAATAAATGGTACCACCCTTTACCCAGTTGCTCAGCTAAAAACCCAGGAATTATCTTGATTCCTAGCGTCTCAACAGTTCCCCACATCCAATCCACTTGCAAGTCCCATTTAATCTACATTTAACACATGCCCAAATCTGGCCACTTCTTTTCATCTCTACTGCTAACACTCCGGTCCAAGCTACACCACATTTTTCTTGAGGTCCGGTAATAGATTCCGAACTAGTTTCCTTGCTTCCTGTCTTGCCCTGTGATAGCCTATTTTCCATACAGTGGCAGAATGTTATTTTATTTTATTTTTTAATGTTCATTTATTTTTGAGACAGAAGAGAGCGTGCGTGAGAGAGAGCGAGCGAGCGAGAGAATGTGAGCAGGGGAGGGGCAGAGAGAGATGGAGACACAGAATCCAAAGCAGGCTCCAGGCTTTGAGCTGTCAGCACAGAACCTGACATGGGGCTCGAACCCATGAATAGTGAGATCATGATCTGAGCTGAAGTCCAACGCTTAACTGACTGAGCCACCCAGGTGCCCCATGCAGAACATTATTTTAAAATAATAAATTAGGGGTACCTGGGTGGCTCAGTGGGTTAAGCATCTGACTTTGGCTCGGGTCATGATCTCACCATTTGTGAGTTCAAGCCCTGCATTGCGCTCTGTGCTGACAGCTCAGAGCCTGGAGCTTGCTTCAGATTCTATGTCTTCTCTCTCTGCCCCTCCCCCACTCATGCACACACGCTCTCTCTCTCTCTCTCTCTCTCTCTCAAAAATAAATAAAGATTAAAAAAAGCTTAAAATAAAAATAAAATAATACATTTAGATCATTATTCGCATGCTTAAAAATCCATAAGTAGTCTCCGTTGCATTTAGACTGCATTCCAAATCTTTGCTGTGGCCCAAGAAGCCACATGATCTGATCTTATCTCTACCATGTTCCCTCTTGTTAACAATGCTCTGGTCATTCTGGCCTTCTTGAGGCTCCTCACATTTAGGGTGTTCCTGTCTCAGGGCCTTTGCATTTGATGTAAATTCTGCCTGGAATATTTTTCCAAATCTTTTAAGTGGCTAGTTCCCTGCTTTCATTGACTTCTTAGTTCTGTTGTTATCTCCTCAGAGAGGCTTTTCTTACTACTCCACTGAAAGTTGTCCTCTGCCCCGATCCCTGTCATACTTGTAGCATTGATCACTGTTCAAAGCTATTTACTTGCATACTATTTTCACCGTCAGGGTCTCCAATTAGAAAGTAACCACAATGGGTGTGCCTGGGTGGCTCAGTCAGTTGAGCATCCAACTTTTGATTTTGGCTCAGGTCATGATCCCATGGCTGTGAGATCGAGCCCCTCAGCATGGAGCCTGCTTAAGATTCTTTCTCACAAGCATCCACTTGTGTGCGCTTTCTCTCTCTAAACAAACAAACAAACAAACAAACAAAACATGAAACAGGGATTCTGTCTTGTTTATGCTGTGTCCCTAGTATCTCTCTGTACATAATAGATGCTCAATAAATAATCTGAGTTAATTTATTTATGTCTCTGTCTCATTCTGTGGTGTGTGTGGGTTCATATCAGAACACACAGCATTTGAAATGTTATGTCAATATTAAGTAACATGATTGTATTCTATTATAAGCCCTTCTCAGAGAGTTTCCAGCATTGGGTCTCTCTTTACTTGTACCGGGAGAAGTGAAATCCTACTTAATGGAGAAAGGGAAGGACTAGGAACAAAACTTGAGAGACTGGTCTTGTGCTCCCTTCTCCACACTCAGGAACCACTGGGGTCAGATCTTTCATGACCCCTGGTCACTTATTTCTTTCCTCAGTTCTCCATGCCTCTCAAGCTTGTGCCAGCTCCATTCCCATTGTACACTACTTCTTTCCTGCTGTGTGCCCAGCACTACCCCTGGGGTAGCTGCCCCACCTGTCCATTGCTTGGGACTCATCTAATCTGCAAGCCTGCCCAAGGAATCATACACAGTCTCTGCTTCTTCCTTCCTTTTTTTTTTTTTTTTTTTTTGCCCCCAAAGACAAGCTCCCAAGCCCTTTTGTGTTAAGGATTTAGTTGCCAATCACTGGTGAGAATGATAACCAAAAGTGGCAAAGTTCTTGGAACTGTGTTCTCTGACCTGCATGGTTCCTAACCCCTGTTCCCAGTGTAAAGGAAAGGATTCCCTGGCTTATATTGAGGCACAGGTGAGGTGTGGTGTCCCTTCATTTCCAATAAAAGCAAAGAGGAGCCAAGGAGCATTCCAAACCCCACTTGTGCCTCAGCATAAACCACTGAGACTCTCCCCCTTATGGTGGTTTCTCTTCCCATAATTGGTGCCTGGTAACCTAAGGGCCTCTAATTTTCTGCCCCTCTGCTGTGTCTGGAGCTATGTCTTCTGGGTCTCTGCTCACAGCATTCGCCTGTGGCCAGCAGAAAGTAATGGGGTTCATACTTCCACTGCAGGGACCCCACAAGTCCACCAGGAAAAGTGGAAGGCCCTTAAAGTGTGTCACTCATAGTACACTCCTGCTGTTCCAGCTGTTCCATCTTCTGCAGACAACAGCCATAGAATTTTTGCATCTACCAGAGGCAAGGGATGGCATGTGGTTGTCTGGAATAGCTGGGGCTCAGGCCTCCAGGTTTAAAAAGCTTTCAAGTAATCTGGTAAGCTCGGGTGCCCCCCTGTGGTTCTGAGTAGAATGTGTCCAATTTGCCTTAGGGAAAGGTGATCAGAGTAAGGCAGGGGAGGGATATCCTGTTACCCTGTTTCTCAAACTGAGATCTGGCCCACCCGCCAGCTGTATCAGCATCTCTGGTCTCACTCCAGACTTGCTGTATCAGAATCTGCACTTTTAACAGGATCTGCACATTAATGTTGGAAAGGCATGGCTCTGGCAGCCTCCAGGATGGCCCTGAACACTCTGCTTTTCTCATCTCATAAGGAGATGCTGATGGCCAAAGACCAAACGGCTCCTAGGAAACACTGCCTTTCCTTAGGGACTGGAGAGATGGAGTAGACCCTGCCCCATTTCCATACTCCTAACCACTTCCCAAGGAGCTTTTCATACACCAGCATCCTTGGTTTTCCCTTGATCTCTGGATCAACCTGTTCAAATCCAGGCAACAGGGCTGAGTGCCGTGAGCTTTACGTGACTCAGCCCTCTCCTCCCAGAGCTCATAACATTCATCTTTCAAAGCTGTTTTGGAAAAGCGCACGGCATTTACAGCAGATGGCCTAAGCAGTGCATTGCTCTGTTCTCCTTCCCAAGTCAAACAAACCCCTGTGGTAGAGAAAATGGCCCAATTATATAAGCACCCATTATGGGGTTACCCCAAGAGTGCTGGTCTAATTCTCTGGTTCCCCAACATTTCTGCACCATGCCCCATCAGATTGCTTCTCTAAACCATCTGGTTCTAAGTTAAATATTCTCTGGGAACCTTAGATTTCCCCAAAGCAGTGTATCTTCTTGCATGGAGTCTGGATTCCATTTAGGTGCCAGCAATAAAAAGACCATCAGAATAAAAATCAGGAGCCCTGGTGCTTTCTCCTGTCCCCACCAGTCCTGTGACTTCAGAAGAGTCTCAAACAGGTGGGTTCATACCCGCATTCCCTTTTCCAGGGGTAGATATTATGGCTGGTGACCATTGTATGCCTGGAAGCTTTAGTAACTAAGGAGCATTTTTGTTTTGGCAACTATAAAGCTTTTTTTTTTTTTTTTTTTTAAATATAAGAGATTGCTATTGTAACTTAAAAACACAATCAGATAATCTCCAGATGAAACTCTAGTGCCTTTATAATGCTCACAAAGGCTGGAAAGATGGTGAACTCCAACCAGTTGGATGGGCTCTGGGAACATAGCAAGCTTCAAGGTGGGGATGTTCATGTTTCTAGAATCCCAAGAAGGTGTTGTAAGTGTGTGGTGTTGACTGGGGCAGGGAGTGCTCCCCTCAGAGTGAAACACAGTTGCAGCTGTGTGTGAAAGTGGTGAGATCTGTCTGATGTGTCCTGTGTGCTGGGTGGGTGTATGTGTGGCTAAGCTCTTTCTTACTGAGCTGAGAGACCTGGGTTCCGGTTGGTGGCCTTGAACACCTTCCTCAGATCTTCCTGAGCCTCCATCCAGTCATTTTTAAATTAGGGACTTAGCCTGGTTGATTTCTAAGTTTTCTTCCAGCTATGTCATGCTGAACATCCAGCTTGTGTGTGAGGGCCTTTTGCTACTGGTTTTACTGTTGAACTTGGTTCTGGGTCTCTTTGTTGCTATAGGTCAGCCCTTCCTTGTTTGGTTTGACTCCCCGGCCAGGTTCTGTACCTGAGTTGTTGCTGGCTGAAAAGCTGGAAATTGGCTTTTTGGAAATTATCTTACTCAATGAAAATGCAGGAAGCTTGTGCATGAAACTCACTCGGCAAACACACACACACACACACACACACACACACACACACACACACAGCAAGAAACCACAGGGCCTATTGGTTTGGGTTTGTCATCATCGAGCAGACAAGAACATTGCAGAAAACTCTAGGCAGAGAGGAAATGAACTAGGGGGAACCCACGGCGGGGAGGAGGGAAAGAGGGCGGGCGTGGAAGGAGAGAACTGAAGTGCTGGGGCACCGTCATGGTGAGAGGATGGAAGAAGTGGCAGTGAAGCAGGGCCCCCTGTATCTTCTGCAGCAGCAGACTTTTGGAAAGGTAAGGGCAAGGCTGGGCTGGGACTGGGTAGAGGGGCTGGGGGGGTTGCTGCTAGAAATTCCCGGGGATGAGAGGGAGCCCCCGAACGTTCCAAAACCTGTATGGGAAGGTGGGGACTGTGCCACTCCCCACGTTAGACCCTTAGCAGCCACTGGCTTCCCCAAACAGGCCCCAAGCTGAGTTCTTTGCAAATGGCTGTTCGCCAGTGGGGAGGAGGGTACATGAGGGCTCTGACTCCATTTCTTGCCTCTGAGGCCCTGTGGTAACACGGGGATGCTTTGGGAGGGAATGGAGGGCAAGGTGGGGGGATAATTTGACATTGCTGTGGAAGTTCCTTCTCCCTTTCCTGCCCCAGTGGGATGAGTTTGGCTGGTGTCAAGCTTGAGCCGGGGTCTCTGTGGCCAGCCTCCTTTTCCTTCCTTGGCCTCCTTGAATGAGGAAGTCCTCTGTCCCTCTGCTGACCTGCACAAGGGCTTCTCTGTCTCTCTCATGACCCAACCTGTCAAGGGGTGAAGCAGGAAGGTTCCATAGGGTTGATTGAAGTTCCTGGCACAGGGTTTTCTGTGGGGCCTCACACAGAGAGAATGATGAGCTCTGGTCTCGGCCCTCATGCCACCCTCTCATCTCTCCTCTGGGCTTCAGGGACTCACAGGCGTTTTGCCTCTGGACTCGGATCTTGGTTGGGCCTGCCTTGCAGTCTGTCCCCATGGGGCTCCCTTCTGACTCTGCTTTTCCACTCGCTGTCACTGCAGGCCTCTTTCTCGGCCGTGTGGGGCGGGTCTCCAATGCTCACTAATTCCTAAGGCTCCTGTTATCCCCTCTGACTCCTTGGGTCTATTGTGATCTTCACCTCTCTCTCTGACCCGAGTGCTGCCCCACGCCCTCTCCCTTGGTTCCTCGTCTCCCCATTGATCACTATCTCTCCATCTCTGGGTGGCTCCCTCCCCGCACCTCACCTGCCATGCGTCTGGGTTCAGAAATGGCGCCGGTTTGGGGCTATGCTGTATGGAGAGTCAGGCTGCGCCTTGGCCCGGTTGGAGCTCCAGGAGGGCCCTGAGAAGCCACGCCGGGGAGAGGCCGCCAGGAGGGTGATCCGCCTCAGTGACTGCCTACGGGTGGCTGAGGCTGGCGGGGAGGCCAGCAGCCCCCGGGACACCAGCGCCTTCTTCCTGGAGACCAAGGAACGCCTGTACCTGCTGGCAGCCCCCGCTGCAGAGCGCAGTGACTGGATGCAGGCCATCTGCCTCTTGGCCTTCCCTGTGAGTCATCCAGTGATGCAGAAAAGGCAGGGGCATGCAGGTGGGAGTGGGGGCACTCGGTACTTGCTGTGGGCAGGTGTTCTAAGAGCCAAGGTCAGGATGTTGGGGGCGGTTCCTGGCGGGGCGGGGGGTGGGGGGCCCAATCCAGAATGCAGACAGGGACAGCAGGCTGAGTGTGCTCTGGAGGGAGTCCTGGGCCACAGGTGGGGCTTGGCATTGGTGACAGTGGTGAGACCTTGGCCTCCTCCTCAGGGCCAGAGGAAGGAGCTGCTGGGGCCGACGAGGAAGGGCAGCTGGCCCTGCATGGAGGAGAATGAACTGTACAGCAGCACGACTGCAGGTGAGGGGCTGCCTTCCCTCCTGGGGCGCCCTCCCCAGGGTGTGGTGGGGAGGAGCTGTGGGCCAGCGGCTGGCCGCCTCTGAGTCTTCCTGCCCTGTGGTTGCCCCCAACCCCGACCAGTCCCCTTATCGGCTTCTCTGCATCGTTTCCGGGAGTGGCCTGAGGTGGGGGAGCCTGGACTGCCTCCAGCGTCAGGCCTCCCCCACCCCCTCCCCATCCCCCTGTGGCTCATTCCCTCTTGCCCAGGCCCTGATGGTGGGAGAGGGCAAGGCTGGGGGATCCAGTGAAGGTGCTGCTTTTGAACTCTCTGTCCTGGGGACCTGAGAGAGTGTCTGAGAAGGTTTTAGTTTTATGGATTTAAAGTGTCCTGTGGCAGTGGAACTTTCTGCTGACGAAGCAGTCCCTTTTTGTGATGTGTCTAGCCCACTGACTTGGGCGTGTGCGGGGAGCAGATGGGCACAGGGTGACATTCAAGCTCCACCTCACAGAGGGCACTGGATGGCGTCAGCAGTGGGTGGGTTGGCTGCAAGCTGGGAGGGTAAGGTCGGCTGCACCTGCAGCTGTGATAGCAGGACTTGGGGAGGAGGCTGGGTAAGGGCAGGAGATTAGATGGGGAAGACAAGGCTGTGACTCTGGCAACAGGGACAGGAAGGATGTGGGCACAAGGTCGGGGTGCATGTGGCCAGGGCACGATGCTGACTAGGGTAGGAGGTGGAGGTACCTGCATTTTGGGGAATATGACCTGTCACAGGGCAGCTCAGCCTCCAAGATGCAGGCTGCAGGGTCAGGAGGCACATGGATAATGTGTTTTCTGGAGTCTTCTGGCATGCTTATTTAGAGCAGAGTTGAGGCAGGCCATCTGTTTCCCCTGAACTGCCTGATCCACCTCCCCTCTCTGCCCCCCACAGCGGCCCCCCGCAAGGAGTTCTCTGTGACAATGAGACCCACAGAAGCCAGCGAGAGGTGCCGGCTCCGGGGATCCTATACCCTGCGGGCTGGAGAGAGTGCACTGGAGCTGTGGGGTGGCCCTGAGCTGGGCACCAAGTTGTATGAGTGGCCTTACAGGTTCCTGAGGCGCTTTGGGCGGGACAAGGTGAGCAGGGGCTGCCTGTGAGAGAGGAGATTGTCAGGGAGAGGACAAAGGGGCCCTCAAAGGAAGAGAGCATGGGAGGAGGAAGGGAAGACAGATAAAAACCAGCAGAAGAAAACAGCCAGTGGGGAGAGAGCCAGGGGAAGGAGAGGGAAGGGGGAGTGGGTGGGGACTAGAAGAACCAGAGAACAGGAAGAGGTAGGGAGGTCAGAGGAGTAAACAGGGGCTGGTGTTATTGAGAATGAATATATACCAACCTCCACACTTGAATGGATGGCAGGGAGAAGGAAGGGACAGGAGAGAGGGCTTTGCTTGTTAAGGAAAAAACCCAGAGGGATGGTTCACCCCCCTCTGGGTTTTTTCCTTAACAACTTGGGGAGAAGCTCTCATGGTTCTTGTGGAAGGAAGTCGGAAGTGACAGGTTTGTGGTTGGGAGCTGGGTCTGGGAGAAGGGACTCTACTGTGTGGACTGGCCGATAATCTCCCTTTCCCTTCCACCCAGGTAACCTTTTCCTTTGAGGCAGGCCGGCGTTGTGTCTCTGGAGAGGGCAATTTTGAGTTTGAAACTCGGCAAGGCAATGAGATCTTCTTGGCTCTGGAAGAGGCCATCTCCGCCCAGAAGAACAGTGCCCCTCCTGGGCCCCAAACCCAGCCAGCCACAGTCCCTGCGGTGCTGCCCCGGCCAGAAAGCCCCTACTCCCGGCCCCACGACTCACTGCCATCTCCGTCACCTACCACTCCAGTCCCCACCACCCGGCCGCGGGGCCCAGAGGGGGAATATGCGGTGCCCTTCGATGCAGTAGCTCGTAACCTGGGGAAAAGCTTCAGGGGTATCCTGGCGGTTCCTCCCCAGTCCCCAGTGGACCCTCTGTATGACAGCATTGAGGAGCATCCGGCCCCACAGCCCGACCACATATACGATGAGCCTGAGGGAGTGGCTGCCCTGTCCCTGTATGACAGCCCACAGGAGCCCCAGGGTGAAGCCTGGAGGAGGCAGGCCTCAGCTCACAGGGACACCAGCAGCCTCCAGCACGTCTACCCAGCAGGGCAAGACTTTTCTGCGTCTGGCTGGCCACAGGGAACGGAGTATGACAATGTTGTACTTAAGAAAGGCGCTAAGTGATGGGGGGCAGGGGAGATGTTGACCTTATTGAATGCCGGTGCTGAAGCTATCTTGTGCTCGCTGGGGCACCAGTCAGAGGCCAGTGTGAAGGAGTGGGAGGACGACCACAGGCCTCCCTTCTAGTTTCTTCAGGTTACTTCTCCTGGCCACTGCACTCCAGGAACTTCCCTCTGCTCCTTCCGGAACACTTGCCTTGGCCTGCCCTAGTCTGGTCTGAGGAATTGTCCCTCCCAGGGCCTGCTGTGTGAGTCATCCTCCCAAAGCAGGAAGGGGGCCCTAAAGAGACACACCCTCCTCCTACCCCTTTTCCACTTCCTCTTCTGTCTTTCCTAAAGGAAGCTTGGGCATTTAGGGCAGAGGACAAAAGGATGTCAGCAAATTGCCCTGGTTTCTTGCCTTATACAGGCATCTTCCCTGCTGACGTCCCCTTCAGGGGACCACCCCGGCTCCAGGCACTGGGACGATGGCTGCAGCTTTATGTAGGTTTTAGACTTCTCTGTGGCATTAAACACATCTGGAATATTTCTGTGTGGCATAAGTGCTGTGGGATGGGGATGGGAGAGCCACAGCCCTCTTGGAGACATATGCTTCAGTTGACCACCATGGACACCTTCTGTCCTAGCAGCAAGATCTTCTCTGGGCCTAAGCTGGGTCCCAAGCATCTGTCCACAGAGTGTGTGTGTGTGTGTGTGTGTGGGGGGGGGGTGGTCTGTGAAAGTCAGGGCACTTTGGGAAAGAGGTTCAAGCATCTCTAACCCTTTGCCAGCTTCGAGTCAACACCAGGAAAGTAGTGGGGAAGCAGAATGTATGTGTGAAGAGCTGGACTGGAGGATGGGAAGAGTAGGCACTTACTGGACCTCTTATGCACTACAAGTGAGACTAACCAGCTGTGTGGCCTTGGATTGATCCCTTGCCTTCCTAAGACTTGCCTTCTTTGTTCACCATGTAGCGTTCTGAGAAGGCTTCCTGCTCTGTAATTCTCCATAGACCCTCAGTATCAGGTCTATCACTTCTCTACAGGTCAGCTTCTATGCCCTGTGCCCTCACCCCCCCCCCCCCATCAACACCTGCTTTTGGTCCATGTCTATATCATGTCATGTCATGTCAATACATTTCTGCTACCAGCCAGTTCAGCCAATGTTATAGAGCATTGCAGGGCTCTAGACTGCCCTGGCCTCAGGATGCCAACATCCCAGAGCAGGCTGAGACAAAAGGACAGATGTCTGTTACAAGACATTGCATTACATTAGTGCTGCAAGAGGTGAATCAGGGTCCTGGGGGCCAGAGAGGACAACTGTTCACTGGAGACATCTAAAGAAAGATTTCATCTGGAATGTGGATCTTCAAGGGTGGAATTTGATGAAGATTAAGGAGTGTGTGTAGAGCATTGTGGGTAGATCAATGAGCATGAGTGAAAGTGTGGGGGAAGGTATGGATGTGCTCAGAAAAGAGTTCCACATTCAGAGTATAGGGAACATGTGGCCATCTAGCTGGGAGGGCAGGTTCCAACCATGTTGTGTGTGTGTGTGTGTGTGTGTGTGTGTGTGAGGGGGGTGACAGAGGGAGGGGGAACGACAAGACTTTTGAGCAGAGAGTCCCATAAGAGCTGTGCATTAGGGCAATAACTCCACCATCCCTGTGGGAAATGGACTGGGGATAGGATGGTTTGGGGCTGAGTTGGAAGGAGAAATTCAGAAAAGATTGGATTCAAAAGATGTTGAGGTAGGGCCTACAGACCTTGGAGTAATATTGGGTATGGAACTCAGAGAAATAGAGTTTCTGGAAAGATTCAGGTTTGGGGAAGAAGGCGAGCTTCATTTCTGACACGTAGAGGTTAAGATGGCTTTACTGCACCCAGCTAGAAGAGTCCTGAAAGCAGTTGGAAGGGAGCTCCAAGGCGCAGGAGGGAAATGAGATAGAGCTTCTCAGTTGCATTGTGATCTAAGTTTTCTCTCAAACCATGCCTTTGCCCCTTGTTAAAGGAAGTTGAGCCAGTGGGTGAGCAGGCTAGAGAGAGTAGCAGGTGGGCTTCCTGGAGCCCTGCCTCTTTTGTCTGTGCCAAAGGGCTGTCCCTATTGCCATCATCCAATACCAGCATCAGAATAAATTTGAGGCAGGCAGGAATGCTTAAGGCCTTTAAGGGATTCGATCGCACCCCTCTCCAGGCCAGGGGCAGGAGTTGGGGGGCTCTTAGGCAAGCATGCCATATTTGTAATTTCCTTCAGGTAGCCCTTGAGGTGGACGTCCCAGCTCAGCCCACCAGGGGGCAGTGTTACCCTGTGGAAAAGGCCACTGGGGGCTTAGCTGCTGCCAGGTGTGGGGGCTTGGTCCCGAAGGAGGGAACTTTCATGTTTGCTACCCAGAAGATTGGAGGATAGCTTGAGGAATCGTCATGTAGGAGCTTGCCCCTTCAGATGCTCAAATCCCACCTGGAGCCCTGTGGACCCTGCCTCCTAGAAGTGTGGGACCCTAAGCTGAAAATTGCCCCCTCCCGCCTCTTTCCTCTCCTTGGAGATCCAGGGACTTGTGAGTTTTGTTCTGATGCTAGCTTTGCTCAAAAGGGAAGTGGTAGATTGGGGCCCTAGGGAAAGGAGGTGTGAGGGCTGGGAGGGCGGGGCAAGTGGAGCATTTGGGGAAGTTGGCAGGGGTAATGAAAGTCCTCGAGGCAGTTGTTAAGGACAAAGACCATGCTATCTGTGTCCCTCTCAGAAGGCATGACCAGGTGGGTGGGTCCTCCTACAGAAAACTGTGTCAATGCCAGCGCAGCCAGCCTCAACTGTACTGTCGCCTGTGACATGTGCATCATCCCTTAGTCCACACCACATACTGGCCCCACCTAGAGCTGGGAGCTGGGGGGAATGACAGACTCATCCCTCCCCCCCACCCCTTGCAGAGCCCACGCACAGAATAGTTATTCAGGAGATGGTTAATAAGGGGATTAATGGCCAGGTGAGCCTTAGGAATCCATCTCAAACAGAAGCACAGAGGTAAAGCCCTCCTTGAAGTGTTTCTATGCCAGCCTGGCTGTCAAAGGCAAATTCATAGGTGAGGAAACAGACTGGTCTCCAGGGGACAGGGCCATGTAAGACCAAGTGACAGTTCTATAAGAAAGGTTCTCTTGGCTCCAGGGTCTGCTACCTGGCAGCCGTTATGATACCAGGAGATGCTCTGCTGTGACCAGGACACTTAGAAACTTCTTATATTTGCTCATCATTATGCAGAGGTGACATCAGGGCAGATGAGAATGGCATCATGAGTGGTGCCCAGCATAGAGATGTGTACACAGATTCATATAACTGTGCATGTACCCACACAAGCATAGTATATAATTCTTCCTGTTTCTTTTCTTCTCTCTTGCCTCCCTTTGTATTCTCTTTTTTTGAGAGCATGAGTGGTGTGTGTGTGTGTGTGTGTGTGCCTGTGGTCTACACTGTAAGCCTGCTCTCAGGCTCATGGTGGGGGTATCCAGGGCCCCTGGTGAGTTCCCACCTTGCAGCTTCAGAATATACCAAGGTCCAGATTGCCTGGGCCTCTCTGCTCGCTCAGATTCCTCCCTAATGGCTATACTCAAGCTGTTGCTGCCACCACCTTTCAGCCGTGATGCTAACCAGCCTCCTGCCTCCTGCCTCCTAGGCACTGATTCAATTAGCCAAGGTGCCCACCTTCTGCAAAGGCCATTTATAAAATCAGCTGGGACAGCTGGAGACCTCAGGGAGGGCAGGGCTGAGAAGCAAGGGAGGAGGTAAGTGAGCTGAAAGAAATAGGTAGAGGAATGGAGGGGGGGTTCTGGGCAGGGGCATCTGATCTGATTAGGCATCAGGCTGGCTTCCCCTGGCCAGCAGCTGCACATCACTGCCCTGCTCCAATCCTCGGCTCCCAGGCCAATCCAATGCTGGCCAGCACAGAACAGGGCCCATCCATCTCCCTGCCCTGGCCAGCCGTGTCTCTCTCTTCCCTGCCTCTCTCTTACCTCTGCAGCCCTCTTCTTGACACTAGCTCCTGGATCCCTGGGCGAGACACAGGTGGCTGGTGAGTTTGGGAGGGGTTGCGGGTGGTGGAGCAGCAGGTTCTGAGGAATCTGGTCCGGAGCTGGTGTCCCAGAGCTGAGTTAAGTAATTCGGGGACCTGCACCCTGGGACAGGGTCAGCCTTCTGCTTTCAGAGAGAGCGGGGGAGGTTGGTGTGAAGGTGTGCCTGAAGGGGCGACAGCCATTGGGATAATAATAATGTTCTTGAGTTTGCACAGCATTTACAAACTACTTTGGGGGCAGTTTGGGGTAGTCGGTTAGGCACGCAGACTGCAGCCTGACTCCCTGCATTCAAATTCTGGCTCTGCTGCTTGCTAGCTATGTGTCTTTGGGCATCTGCTCTGACCACCTGTGTGCACATCTGTAAAATGGAGATATAATAATATGTTTCTCAGAGGTTTGTTGTGAAGACTAAGTGAGGGGACAGACACAGAGCTCCTAGAGCAGCGCCTGACACACACAGAGCTCCCGTGTTATCCACAATCTCATTTTACTTCCAATGGCACGGCAAGGCCGGTCGGGTAAAATGTGCCCAGTTCATACGCAAGGTAACAGAAGCACAGAGAAGCAGAGCCCCCTATCTCTGGGGGAATGAACCTGGGCTTTGTGGATGAGGGAAGACCTGGTTGGGGAGGAGAGCTAGGACTCTGATAGGAAGGAAGAATATTCAAGGAGAGGGGAGGGGAACAATGTCAAGGTCTTTCAGGACCTTTCTGCCCAGGGTAGGTGGCTCCTCCTGGGGGGACTTGGCCCACATGGGCAGAGCTGCACTTGCTGGCCCTATGATGCCCAGAAATGGGAGAGCTTGGAAGGGAGCTGCTTCATAGACTAGAAGGCTCTGGCTTGAGGCACAGCTGGAGGGCAGAAGCTGCAAGGATGTCTCCCCCTTTCATCTGAGCCCTGCACCCACTCATGGCCTGGCAGCTGGGACCCCAGGGCAGGGGCAGACTCCTTGCTGGGTAGGGGCACCTGGTGGCCTGGCTGGCATGGCCTGCCGACTGGTGTGATCAAAACACAGTTGTAGGGCTGCTGCCCGGCAGCCAGAAGAGGGGCTCTGGGAGGGGGAGGCTGAGGACAAGGTGGCAGAAAGGACAGAGACTCTGAAGGAGTTTGACATCTTTCATACTGGGCTGCAGATGTCCAAAGGACAGATTCATTCTTTATGTAATGTATTGTTGTACCCCCAGCACCTATGGCAAAGCCTGGCAATAAAGTAGGCACAGATAAGTATTTCTTGATGGAAAGAACGAAGCCCATTTTACTTGGGAGGATACAGGGGTCTCCAGTGTGAATGATTTGTGGAACTGTGGGACTCCCCACCAAGAAATATTTTCCCCGACTGACTTCAGGAATATCTCATCACCAGCCTTTTGGGTCCCCCCTTCCTCTCCTAGCAGGCCTCTTTTAAGATGCAAAGTGAAGGGGTGCCTGGGTGGCTCAGGTCAAGATCTCATGATTCCTGAGTTAGCACTGACAGTGCAGAGACTGCCTGAGATTCATTCTCTCTCTCTCTCTCCCTCTCTCTCTCTTTCCATGTGCCCCCCCCCCTACTCGCACGTGTGTGCGCTCTCCCTCTCATAAAATAAATAAACAAACTTAAAAAAATAAATAAAATGCAAAGTACAGTTGGGTGAGAGACTCAGGCCCCTACTGCTGGAGGCAGGAAGGAAGGGCTGAAGGTGAGAATGGTCCGACTCGGTCTAGGGTAAGGGGTTGGTGGGTGCTGCATCTCTGATGCTTCCTAGAAAGACTGTAGCCAGGTGTACAGATGCAGGGGGCACAGATAGCGCCCTGGGCTCAGGCCGTGCTTTTTAGCAGGAACCCTGCTAGAAACCCTGCAGAAACCCTGACTAGGATAGTGAACTGACAGGTTTCCTCTGTTGATGCCCACCTGTCTTCCTGTGCTCATCTTGGCACCTCAGCCCCATTCTTCCACAGCTGGGCCCTCTGAGTGCCCTGGGAGCTGAGAAACCCCTCTCCTCTGACATTTCAAGGAACAGAATATCAGAGCCAGAAGGAGCGTTAGCAACCTTCTCGCCTGAGTCCTTGCCTTTCACTTAAGGAAACTGAGGTCAAGTTAAGTTTTTATCCCTCCCAGAGGTATTTACATTTTATTAGAATTTGTTTATAGTTGTGCTTAATGCTAAGGAACAGATTGCTGATGCTGAGTCATGTGATACCCACAGGGAGACCCACCTAGTCTTTTAGGTGCATAGGGGAGGGACATAGTGGCAGGAATTCCTGGTTCCGCTTCTCTACTATCTCTGAGCAAAGCTGTTTTGCTTCTCCAATGTCACCCCTACAAGTCCCTGAGCAAATGCCCAGGGGTATGAGCCAGAGGCTCAGGTTAATTAAGGGCAGCTTAGACCAAGGCTGTTCATTTTCTGCTGGTTACCTCACTGATCCATATAGGAACGCTATGCGGTCATATTCTCCTTCTATTTTCCTCCAATAACAACCTCCCCCCCCCCCCCCACTCCAAGTTCCTTGCCTGTGTTATCCTGGACCCTGATCCCCAGCGGCAGCTTTCCTCAGCCAGGTAGCAGCCAGCTCTGGGATCCCCGGTTCCTGTTTCCACCTGCAGACAGGAACGACTTGCTCCATGAGCAAGGATAGCATGGATTGGAGGGTTGGAGATGGAAGTAGGGGAGGAGATGGAGGCTGGAGAGGTAGATGGGATGGACCTGGCTGGACGGGAAGGTGGGGACATAAGAAGGAGCAAACAGAGATGGTGACCAGGCAAGGAACAGGAGGTTCCAGCAAGATGAGGAGGGGGGATCCTTAGGGAGCTTCGAGGAGAGCCATTGGGATGAGACCACTCTGCTGGTCACGAAGGAAGGAGAAGCCTCAAGAAGTGGTGGTTTGTGAAAAGCAGAGTGGTTACCAAAGCCAGGTTCCAGTTCTACCAGGTGCTTGGGAGGCTGGTTTGTCCCAGCCTGGGAATATGCCTGAGAACCAGTGAGAAAACTCCTCGTTCTCAAGGATTGTTGGCTGAGTTGGAGTGGGAACCTGGTGGGTGTGGGTGTTTAAGGTGGTGCTAGGGGAGGGCTTTAGGGGGTCAGGGGAGCATAGGCAGCCAGGTGGGTTCATCTGGGCCTGGTTGAGCATGGAGTAGGGTAATAGAGCACTGAGCAGGTCCCCTGGGAGGCTGGAGATGAGCCTGCAGGAAGTAAGAACTGGCATTTCGAGCCAGGCATCCAGTGTCTGGGGTCTGCAATGCCAGCTAAAGAACTGACCAGCCAAGCCCAGCCCGAACCTTAGGCAGAGGCTGGGCCACCTGTCTGCTGGCATCTGGACCCTCAGGCTTTGTCAGGTCCTGATAGACAACCTGTGTTCCCCTGGTACTTCTTTCTTGCTTGGCTGGCCCAGCACAAGGTCCTGCTTCCCAGTAGACAAAATAGTTACCTCCTTAAAAAAATAAGCAAGCAAACAAACAAAAAACCTTTTGATTCCTTTGATGGTGATGGCAGTGAGGCCAGCAACAATACAGAGGGCTCTGTGCTTGGGGTATCTCTGCTTGTCCAGCATCTCTGTGCTTTTAACCTTGTATGTTCATGAGTGGGGGGGCAATGTGGGATACTAGACAGAACACTGAACTAGGAGCCCTGATCCCTACTCTGCCACTAACTGGCTATGGGATGCTAGGCAGGTCACTTTCCACTCTCTGGGCCTAGTTTATCTGCAAAATGATAAGGCTGGATTAGAAGAACTTTAAAGTTCCCATTAACTCTATAGTCCTTTGTTTTAGGGAAATTGCCCAGGACAGCAAGTCAGCAGAAATGACTTTGACAATATGGGTTCAAAATCTTAATTTAAACATATAGTGGGCCCACTGCTGGGGCTCAGACATGTTTGGAGAACTGGTAGGGTGGGTTCCATAGAATGAGAGACAGAGGGACTTCCTGGAAGAGAACTTACCATAATGGAAGGAGACAGCATTGCAGCATCTCTGTGCATGGTTGTACAGGTTGGGCAATGAACAATGCCAGAGGGTACCATTCATAATCAAGGCTCAGGTGAGCACGACAAGCTTGGCCAAGGAATAAAGCACAAGTTTTCAGGAGATGGGGTGTTTTGAGGACTGTATAACATCTACATGGCCACCATGCACAGTGCCACAGCCTGTGCACTGCATAAGTCTAAGGGTGCCATTCACATAGACCACAGTGGAGCTGTGCTTGGGTATATATCTCTCGGTCTTGTCTTTCAGTATCCCCTCTTTTCCTTGGAGCACTGGCTGTACCTTTGGGTATTTCCTGCAGTTGGGTTTGAGACAGGAAAGGGAAAGGGAGAGTTTCCTTGCTTTGCTCTAGGATGCCAAGTACTGTCAACAGATCCAAGGGTCTAGTTAGTGTCTTAGGAGTTTCTGGTGCCCAGTAGACACACAAGTGCAGGAGTAGAAGACATACACATGGTGGCCTCGGTGGAGGTGGCATCAGTGCTGGAAGACAGGGAGCCAGTACCTGGGCTAGCCATAAACACCTGAGAGGCACTTTTCGTGGACTGGGTCCTTCATTAGCAGCTGCCTGCAAAGGGCTGTAAAATCCTGTATCACCTTCCTTGGAAGGTGGTCTTAGAGCTCTCCCTCCATCCAGCTGCCTTTTCTCCCTCCCATGGTGCCACCTGGGTGCACCCTCTTTTAGCTACCCGGAATGTCTCTCTCCAAGTTCAAATCATCCCTGACCTGATTACTTCTCTGCTCCATGTAGCTTCCTTCCATGCTTCTCCTCTCAGCCGTGGGTCTGGTCCTCTTTGTTCCTGTCACAAAGGGAGTCATGAGGAGGAGATAAAAGCTTTTATTTGTGGAAGTCATAATCAGCCTCAGAGGCCCTTTGTCATAGTGTATCATATCATCTCAAGCACTTGGGTGGGTGGGTGCCAGCTGGGGCTGTGGTGACCATGGCCCCTCTCCTGGGCACAGGGCTTCCTAGAATCCAGAGCATTCCACATTCTCCTCTGTTTGTTTGTTTCTTTTTTCCAGAACAGTGAGTGTTACTGTATTTTACAGATGAGGAAACTGAAGTTCAGACTTGAGACTTGATGACTTGCCCAAGGTCATGAGTCTCCTAAGTGGCTATTTGCAAACAGCCCAGCCCTTCCCAGCATGCCCAGAACACCCACGCGAGGTGAGGTCGCACCAGGCAGCCTTGGAGCAGTACTCAGTCTCTATGGGAGAGTCCCCCATTTGTGACTTGAAGACTTCTGAGAGGCAGTGTGGCAGGGTGGGAAGAGAACTGGCCCTGGGACTCGCTCTTGTGCTACCTTGGGCAAGTCACTTCACTTCTCTGAGCCTTGGTTTTCTCATCTGTAAGGTTGGCTTAGTCACACCCATCAGCCTCATGGGGTTGCCGCGTGGCTTAAATAAGATCACGGGAAAGCGAGTGGAAATTGTGTGCCACTCTTCAATCACAGATCATTATCATCTTCCAGAGTCCCCTATGGCAAACAAGTGCCTGACCTCTTACCAGCTCCTATCTCCGGGGCCACTCAAGATTCTAGGGGGCATGAGGCTGAGAGCAGTGTGGATGGGACACAGGATGGCTCCATGGGTGGTGGTGGAGGCTAGGAACTCTCAGATCCACCTGTCCTTGGTTTGGCCAGTTGGTTCCCTTTGGAGCTTGGAAGAGGCAGCACAAACAGCCAGATGCAGCATAAAGATGTCAGGGCAAGAAGGAACCTTTGGTGCCTGTGGGAGGCTGACAGGGCACCAGAGGCTTGAGCCTGGCTCCTTAAGAGGCTGCCCCTTCCTGCTGATCTAGACAAGGGGACAGATGATGCATGACCTGAAGAGGAGGGGATTGGAGCCACAAGAAGAACTGAAATGGAAAACTGACCAGGTGGCAAAATCTCCGGGAGATCAATGGAGACCATCTGAATGGAGGGACTGCAGTTAGGGGCCTGGCGGCGAGTGGCTGGGCTCTCCAGAGCCTTGTGTATGCTGCCCTGCTCTCAGAGAAGAGAACACTTCTGGTTGGAGTCCTGGTGCCATTTCCCACCCTACCCCCACTCTAGGGTAGCCCAGATGCCTTCTCTACTACCCTGTCCCAGGCTCTGCTCTGTGGTCTCCATCTGAGAGAGCAGACTGGCAGTTCAAGGTATGCACCTGATGATGCTGAACACATGGGAATGTGAGCGTGCATTTCTATTGCAGCATCTGGATGCAGTCACCTTCTGAATGTCCCAGGCTTGTCATGGCTGGCACTTGTCATGGCATGGCTTGTCACTGCTGGTTTGGGCCTTCAGGGCCTCCCCCTGTCCC
The DNA here is from genome assembly GCF_018350195.1 of Panthera tigris. Classification (NCBI taxonomy): domain Eukaryota; kingdom Metazoa; phylum Chordata; class Mammalia; order Carnivora; family Felidae; genus Panthera; species Panthera tigris. The sequence goes on from NC_056663.1 coordinate 35,912,428, forward strand.
TAGAAGGTGGGACTGCAGGAGGGGCAGCCCTATTACACCATCATCTCCTTCTCCAGGAGGTCTAAACATAAGACAACCCTCATCAATTCACAGCACCCTCAAGAGGGGTAACAGAATTGTCTCAGCAGGCTAGGGTCCTTGATGGACAGGCTCAGACATCACCCACACGGGGGATCTTCCTGAGTCAGAGAAACAATCTGAAGGGCTCTTTCTGCTTTCAGAGGTCCTCCCAAGGACAGGCTCTGGGCTGGATCCCCTGAAGCAGCCCAAGCGTGGCTTGATCAGAGCTGTTGGATGTCCTGGAGGTAGGAGACAATGACCTGGGGCACAGGATTCCTCTCCCTGGGGCCCAACAATGTGCTTTGCACACATAGGATGTTTGGTAAGGAGGGCTTCATTGATTGGCTCATGAATCCCCTTTGCTTTGTGCAGTTTCCCGCTTCATCCATAAACATTCTGGCCTTTACTGTAGGCTCTGAAGCCCAGAGTGCCAGCATGCCAGCTCTTCTGGGCACCTGAGGTTTTGAGCCTAACCCAACTGAAATGCCAGGAACCTCTGGAAGGTTTGGACTGGGCCACTCCTCCTCTGCTTGGGAGCCACTGCTCTAGACAGCCATAATCTCCTGAACTCACTACTGGCCCTGGCTGCATAGACAAAGACAAAATGAGGCCTTCTGTGTGGGGCCAGGCTGGGGAAGGGGAGAGAGCTGGATAGCTGATACACCTTTCTCAGGAATCAGGGAGAGCTGAACTGGACTTTAGAGAAGGCCTAGCTGTTGGTTGTATATTTCAGGGGTCTTACTCTCCACTTTGTGTTCATCTGCTTTTAGGCACTCTGAGCAGGGCAGGAGGGGTCCTCAAATATCTCCCCCATATAGTCCACCCATTATAGCTTCACTCCATTTGCTCATGAAAGGTTTTATCATTTCTAAAGGACTCCCTTATAAAATGCAAATACCTCTATAAAGTAGTCATGCCTTAAGTTCATTATTGGCCAACATCTTAATTATTATCATTTTAGCAGGACGTAGATAACAGCCAGAAATTTGGTCTAGATAGAGGTATCAGTGTGCGTGTGCATATGTGTGTGTGTGTGTGTGTGTGTGTGTGTGTGTGTGTGTATGTTTGAGTTGAGGGCAGGACATATGTTTTCCACTCATTCAACAAGTATTGATCAAGCACAGGGGAAGTGCCAAACAGTGTACTTGGTCCTGGGGATGCAGAGGGAACAGAAGATATGAAAATGTGCCCTTGTAGAGTTTACATTCTTTTGGGAGAGGGGGACAATAAACAAATAAAAAACAAATAAAATTTATGGGGAGTCAGTTTGTGCTCTGGGGAATAGTCAAGCAGGGAAGGGGATAGGACGACGACTGGAGGAAGGAGCAAATTATTGGTAGGGGGTTTGGCTATGAGGAAGGGCTAGCCTCTTCACTTTGTCTGCATTGAGACTGGAAAGGAGGCACTCACTTTCAGGTGTGCAAGGGCCAAGGGACCTTCCCTCTGTCCCTGCCCACCTCCTCCTTCACTCAAAGCCCCAGGATCCATAGAGCTTTTGGGTCCCAGCAGAGAAGACTGTAGGGAGCCAGCCCCCTGGCAGACTACCAGCTGGAAATGTTCCCTGGGCTGGCAGGAAGAAGGAGTGAGTGGAGCTTGCTAGCTCTGGACCAGCCAAGGTGAGTGAGAAATGTGGTGCTTGCTCACCTCGCATGGCTCATTACCCAGCCTTAATCTGGGCTATTTCTCTCTTTTTTCATACCAATATTTGAGGGGAGCAGTGAAGCTATGTGGAGTTATAGGGGTCACTCTACAGCAGAACGTCAAGGCTTGGGATAGCATTGTGGTGGGGGGGGTGGAATGGGGAGGGCACAGGATAGGTGGGCAGGTCTTGTTTTAGAAAATACCTGGTTTCCTTCCTACCCTTCTTCCTTCCCTCCATCCTTCTGTCCATTTCTCCATTCATTTTACCCTTCCTCCTTCATTCCATCATTGAGGTCATCTCTCACTAGGTGAGGGGGCAGGAAAAAGAAGCAACAGATTCTTGCTTCAAGGGGGAGATATTCAAAGTGTGGTGTGTTTAAGTGCTCAGGGGTCTACAGACATAGCACCAGAGTATAGATGCCTGACTCGTGGAAGGAGGCCTGACTCTACTTGGGCATCAAGGAAGGCTTCCCGGGGGAGGTGATACAGTAGCTGTGTTCCCAAACTGGGAGACTAGAAAAGGGTGCTCCAGGCTGAGAAGCCCACGGGTTCGATCACTGGGTAGAGGGCTGGCTTGGAACCTAACGGACCGCCCCTGTCAAGAAGGAAATTTGAAGAGGGGCATAGCAGGTCCAGTGGGCAGGGCAGGGAGCAAGTCTGGAGTGTGCATGCCTCAGGGAGCTGTGCTCCTCATGGGCAGACCCAGCAGGATCATGGAACACAGGCATGTGTTCCGAAGGAGAGGGACAGTTCAGTCCAATTCAGTACAGTCCAGTCCTTTGGACTGGAAACAGGCTGAAGGGGCCAAGAGACCTGCCCAAGGTCCCAGAGCAACAGACAGGGAGGCTTCCATCCCAGGGCTCTCCTGAGGGTGCCTCCTTTGAGGCTGTTGTCAAAGGACAACAACAGCGCTAACTGAACCTTCACGGTGGCAGGCACTGTTCTAAAGGCTTCCTGTGTCTTCACAAAACCCCCTTGAGGTGGGTGGGAACCTGAGGAAGAGCAGGGAAGCAGCTTGCTCAAGGCCGCACTGCTAGCATGAGGGAGCAGGGTTCATACTGTCCCCCTGGAGGGGACGTGGAGAGATGGTGCAACTGCCCTGCCTGAGCATTGGTGGTCTTGTCACAGTTCTGGGACCCCCCACACTCCCTGAAAATCCTCTCAACTCTCCAGTCCCCCTGTTGCTTATGATTTTTGCAGACCCCCCAGCAGAGATGGGCAGCAGATGCTGGGTGGGGGTGGGGTGGGGTGGGGGGGATGCAGAGACCATTATCTGTAGCATTCACTGATTTCCATGGTGTCAATATTCCTTGTGTGGCCATTCCTCAGCTGTCAGTTTGACGTCAAGTGGCTTGCAAACCTCCTGAAAATCTTGCCATCGGCTCTCAATGTGGAGCAACCCCAGAGCAGTGCAGCAACAGCCCCCACCTTCCTTCCCGACCCTGACCCCCCACACAACCCCCGACCTCAAGCCCCCCTCTGTCCCTTCGCCTGCCTCCTCACACATGGCCTCTGATTAGACTAGGTTCACATAAACGGGTATGATTTGAAAGTTCTCATCTTAGGAGGTTTGAAAACGGTTTTATTTCCTCTGCTCAAAAAGAAATAATGATAAAAGATTCATGGAGCGCTTCCCATTGTAATCATTTCCTGGAAGGGACCTTAGTGATTTAGTTCAAATCTTGGTTTTATAGATATGGAAAGTCTGCCCCGAGAATGGAGGGACTGGCCCAAAGGCACACAGCCTGTAACTCAGGAGCCACGGTGAGAAGCCAGGTCAGGCTCCTGGTCCCCTGGCTCTTTCTTCTGCTGCATCTCAGCACTATTCTGGGTTCAGTAGGGAGACATCCACGGCAGACGAAAGAGAAATGCAGGATGAAATTTGGCTTTGCCACATACCAGCCTGTGGCTTTGAGCCAGTATCTTAAATGCTTTGAGTCTTAGCTTTATCATTTTAAAATGCTGATCTTATTAATACTTGCCTTCTGTATCTCACGGGGGCGTTGTGAACACCAAAGGAGATGAATAGGTAGCAAAGTACATCTAAGGGAAGGAAATATAAATGGCTCTTAAACATATACGATGATGTTCAATCTCATTCAGAATAAGAGAAATACAGATTAAAATTACACTGATAAATAATTTTTTCACCTATCGGATTGGCAAGAGGCCAGAAATTTAATAACACGCTCTAATGGTGAAGTTGTGAAGAAACAGGCACTCTCGTATTTCTCATGGGAAGAGAAATGTGTATAAGTTCTATGGAGGGGTTTTTGGCAATAGCCATCAACATTATAAATACACATATCTTCTGACCCAGCAATTCTACTTCTGGGAATTTATCCTACAAATATATTTGCCTAAGTGCAAAGGGTCTATGTTTATGGCTATTTGTTGCAGCCTTGTTTGCAAAGGGAAAAGATTTACAACAATGTAAATGTCCATCGAGAGGGGTCTTTTTAAGAGACTGTGGTTCACTCATGTGAGGAGTATTATGTAGCTATAAACAGGAAATAGAGGGGCGCCTGGGTGGCTCAATCAGTTGAGCGTCCGATTTCAGGTAAGGTCATGATCTCACGGTTCATGGGTTTGAGTCCCGCATCGAGCTCGCTGATGTCAGTGCAGAGCCTGCTGTGGATCCTCTGTCCCCCTTGCTCTCTGCCCCTCCCCCACTCACGCACTCTCTCTCAAAAATAAACATTAAAAAAATAAAAAAACCCAGGAAATAGAAAGTTTTGTATGATATATAAGAGATACTGTCAAGTGCAGAAAAGCAAGCTATAGAGCAGTATGTACAGCATGCTGCATTTTGTGTTTAAAAAAGGAGGATATAGGAATATTTGTGCCCACATTGTGAAATTCTGGAAGGATCTCTGAGGAGCTAATAACAGGTGGCTACTTATGGGGGATGAGGTTGGAATCTGGAAGGATAAGATATGGAGTGTTAGGGAGAGTCCTCACTGTTTGCCTTCTCACATATAGTTTTAATTTTTTGAACCATGTGAGTGCATTAACAATTCATACATGTAAATAAAACATAGCCTTGTAAACTGTAAAGCACCATGCAGTTGCTAGTTACTTGGGCCATTGCTTATGTAAAAATGAGCTAAATTGAGTGACCAGGACCAGAATCTGCAGGAAGGCAAAAGGAGAATGTTTGAGGGTTTTGGAGAAGGGCGGGCAGTGGCAGTGGGGAGTCCTGAGGGAAAAGTGTTCCTTCATGTTGCATGGGAAGTGGCCAGTCAGTGTGACACAGGAGCCCAGGGTTGTGATGAGGGTTGCAGTTTCTGCCCAGATTGGTCAGATTGGTGGCAGTCTGTCACAGCCAAGCTGCCTCATGCATGACGTGTAGTCAAACAGACTACCCAAACAGGGTAACGGCGCTGAGCCTCCACAGTTTGCTCAGGCATTCTGGCTGGAGTGCTCCGGCAAAGAGAGGCATGCTAGGCTGGGAAAGGGCTCTTAACTTGTTGAGTTCTTACTGTGTGCCAGGGGACGGGTGTGAGTGCTCTGCTGGTATTTGGCTGCCTAATCCTTTCACAGTGCTTCAAGGTGGCCCAGTGATTATCTCCGTTTTATAGATGATGAAACTGAGGCACAGAAAGGCCAGGCACTTTATCCAAGGGGCAGCGGTGGTGGAGCTTGCCCCTGGTTGCAGGCAGCCTGGCTCTGGTGTCATCCTCCCAACTGCTGTGGGACACTGCCTGTGGGGGGAAGGTCCGCGGCTTCCTTGTGTCCTCCTCAGTACCATGTCTCCAGATCTTGGTGCTTTCTCCTGCTGTGCCTGGATTAGAACATCGTTCCTGGGTCAGAAAAGAGACCCTTCATATCTGTGAGGGGACAAGGAACGTCCTAGAGGGGGCCTCTTCATTCCTACCAGATACTGTGGGCACCATTGTGGGGCTGCTGACCCCATGTCCTGCTGCTTCTTCCTCTCCTCTCGGAGGGGCATGAGGGTGAGGATGGGAGGCATTAGAGAACCCCCCCCTCCCCCTTACATCTCTGACATCCCAGAAACAAATCCTAGAAGACAGAGGCCTCTTGTCAATTAGTGTAAGGCAAGGGCCTTGCTATCTGTGGAGGGATCTGGGGGAGAGGCGGGGCTGCCTGGCAAAGTGAGAGCATCATGTCTCCAATTAAAGTTGTGAGGATTCATCTTCCAACTCAGCCCCCCTCAGAAATTGACATTTATTAGGTTGTCAAAGCTGATTTTTCTTCCTGGCCCTTTCCTGCCCCCAACTCTGTGTGTGTGTGTGTGTGTGTGTGTGTGTGTGTATGAACATGCATGTAAATAAATACCTATATTTTGCTTTTTAAAAATTAAAAATGTGGTATTTAGCCCTATCAGAGATTCAGCTACTTGATTCCTGATAGAGTGGATGGCAGCTACCCCGGGAGCAGGGGTCTCCACAGAGGGGTGAAGAGATCTGAGATAATGCTAAGCCTGTCATCTGGGAGAGAAGTCAGACTCATACGGAGATGGAAAGAGCCCACAGTGTGACTTTAGAGGTTTCCCACACCACCACCCTGAAAATATCTCTCCTCCACATGCCAATGAACCTGGAATTCCTCTATTGGGGCATCAATTCAAATTTCTATGAATTTATTCATCCCTTTCCTGGGGTCTCTTTCAAAGTGAAATTCCCCAAGAGAGTCACTAACATCCCAGAAGCACAGAGTTCAGAGCTGAAAGAGATTTTAAAGATGGTCTCATGTTCTCTCAGAGAGAGGAAGCTGAAGTCTGGGGGGGGAAACTGGGGGATCCGCCCAAGGTCACTCAGCACATCAGTGACAGTGATGTGGCCATCACCCAGATGCTCTGACTCCAAGCTCAGTGGGTCCTGGTTTATCACATCAGTTTTCTTTGAGGACAAGAGGGAGCCTGGCCATATGTAGCCCCTGACCCCCAAATAAGGGAAGGCCAACAAGGTGGGAGGGGGTGGGGTGTGATGGAGAAAAGGTGTAGAAAACCAAGACTGATGTGAAGACAATTTTGCCTATGTCATACTTTTTTCTAATCATATGTGTTGCCATTTTCATTTTATCTATTTTGCATTTGTGATTGAGGACCTCAAAGATAGCCGTGTAGCAGCTAGCCGGTCTCGGCTTTCTCTGAGACGATATATGCCAAACTTCAATCATCATCCTACCTTTGCTGTTTTTGCCATATTTTTATGCCACTTTTGTTAATATGATGATATTTTCTTCAGATGAACTCACTTTAAACTTTATCTATTTAAAAACAAAACTTTGTTTTACTATTGTGTAAGGAAAACCAGTTATCACTTGCTAGAAATAGATTGTAATCATAAAAATAAATATAATGAGATCAAAACAAGGTTATTAAAATTTAGTTAGGTGCCTTTCCTGCCAAAAGCTCTTAGCCTGAGGACTGTTTTTGCTTTGTAAAAAGGAAAATTAGCAAGTGTTGGAAAGGCATTAAAAACCTGCTAGCCCCAGATGACAGCCTCTGGAGGTAACCAGGATCTGTGTTAACTTCCTCAGGCTTCCACAAACAGGGTGGCTTAAAGCAGCAGAAACTTGTCTTACAGTTCTGGAGCCCTGGAGGTCTGGAACTGAGTTCAGTAGGACCATGCTTTCTGAGAACTTCAGCGGAGAGTCCTTCCTTGTTGATGATAGCTGTGGGTGGTTGGCTGGCAATCCTCGCTGCTCCTTGGTTTGTGGCCCTGTCATTCCAGTCTGTGCCTTCATTGTCACATGGCTTCTCCCTGTGTCTACCTCACAAGGCCATCTTCTTATAAGGATGACAGCCTTGTTGGATCAGGGGCCCACCCTACTCCAGTGTGACCTCATCTTAACTAATTGTATCTGCAACAACTTTATTTCTGAAAAATGTCACATCCTGAGGCACGAGGGTTGGGACTTCCACATATCTTTTGGGGGTGGGGGTGGGGCAGGAGGGTGCAATTCATTCCATGATAGGGTCTTTGAGAGAGAATTGAAAAGGGAGAACTTTTCATCATCTGGTCAATGCTATTGAATGCCTGTCCAAGGACCAGTATTGAGACTCAAGGGGGACTTATGGGGCTGGGAAGGCTGTGAAGTTCCCCTGTCCTCCTGGGCTAAGGAGTGTGGAGGTCTACGAAGCTCTCAGGAGCAGGTGGTGTTCTTGATGCCTGAATGGATTTTTCCTACGTCAGCCCTGGGCCCAATAGGTGCCCCCACAGTTGGGGTGAGTATACTCACTGAGGACACTCAGCCGCTCTTGGGTCACAAAATCAGCATCATAGAGACCTCTTTGTAAGCAGCCAACATTTACTGAGATTCTCTTGAATGCAAAGCACTGCAGGTCCCCTGACTGTCACTATGCACAGTGTGGTCTCATGGGCCCACCATGGGGCAGCAGGACAAGGGGAAAGATCCAAACAGGTGGGCTAGGTGAGTGGGGGTGGGGCAGAGTAGCAGATGTTGTGGCTTCTAGGACAGAGAGGCCACTGCAGCTCCAAGGGGAGTTTCTTGGAGGCACAGGTAGGAGGATTTTATTGAGCACCACTAGTAAGGGAAGTGGACAAAGTCCCTGCTTTCCTGAAGCTCTTCTGAAGTTGGGGGGAAGGGGAGATATATAGCTGATACACCAGGTGAAGGGCTAAGGAGAAAACTAGAGCAGTCTAAGAGGACAGGGAAGAATATTCCCAGCAGAGGAGCAGCAAGCACGAAGGTAGGGGTGGGACAGCAGAGGCCAGTGGGGTTGGAGCAGAGGGAGTGGGAAGAAAGAGGCAGGAAGGGAAGGTAGGGAGACTATGGGTTGCCGGGTTGTGGGGCAGGGCTGGTAATTCCACATGGGTAAGGATGTTGTATTTTCTCCAAAGTGGCAATGCAGGATTTTGAGCAGTTAGTAATCTGACCTAATTTTAAATAGATCACCCTACTGCTGTGCTGAGAATAGTCTTTGAGAGGCGTGTGTGGAAGCAGAGGGAGGGTCTTATGGTGATCCAGACAAGCTAGGGTGTTTTAGACCAGGTGACAGTGGGGAAAGTGATGAATGGTAGTGACAAATGACTGCATTCTGGATATTCTTTGAGAGTAGATCCAATGAGATTTACTGATTAGATCAGCTGTGAGAGACAGGTGTTAAGGTTGACTCTAAGATTTGGGGCCTGAGCAGCTAGGAGGATGGAGTTGCCATTTACTGAGATGGGGAAGGCTGCAGGAAGTACCGGCCTGGAGGGAAGATCAAGGGCTCTGAGTGGAGTCCTTAAGGTTCGTCATGACTTTCAGGTGAACATGGTGGGTGGGCAGTTGCATACACCAGGCTGGAACTTAGCGGGGAGTCTGGACTGAAGATACACATTTATGAGTTAGTAGAGTTTAGATGGTATTTTAAAGCCATGAGGCAGAATGAGCTCACTGTGAAAGTGAAAGCTAGGGTTTGTAAAAAAGATAAGCAGTTAAAGGATTGATCCCTGGGGCACTGCAATCAGTAAGGCTAGGAGGACAGAGGAGTAAAGACGACAGGGAGGGGCTGCTGGTGATGTGAGACAAGAACCAGGAGACACTGGCTGTCCTGGAAGCTGCGGGGGGAAAAAGTGTTTTGAAGAGGAAGGGGTGTTCAGCCTGTTAATTAATGTTGCGAGTGGATCACTGTTATGGGAGGGAAGACAGAGAGAGGCATGAGTACAGATCCCGTGGTGAGAGTCTCTGTGTTCTGGTTGCTTCTGTCTTCTCAGTGAAGTGAGAGTCATAGGCTGAGGATGAACAGTAGGAATGAAACGTTGGAAGTTTGAAGGGAGCACACAGGAGAGAAAGGGGACTCAGGAAATGTGGGATTGCTGAGTGGCACTAAGTGCCTGCTTGACAGGTGGCAACACCAGAATTTCTGTATTTGAAGGGGTAACACAGATCTGGTCAGGAAGGGAGCTTGATGATGAACCTGTGAGGCACCACATAAGGCTGAGAAATCTCAGTCATCCACATCAAAGAGAAGAGGAGCTGAAGGGGTCGAAAACTAAGGCAAACTCCTTAGAGATCTTCCATAAGCATGGGAGAAGGAGCCTTCTAGGTGGGGTGACCCCTATAGCTGAGAACTAAGCCGTCCCCTCTACACAAGCTGTGTGCAGTCACACGAGTGTGGTAGTGGGTGAAAAGGAAAGTACAAGACTAGGTGGAAGCACACCAGGTGACATGGGGCCACATCATCTCATCTGTCAGAAAAGAAACTCTTGTGACACCTTCTTCTTACTCTCCCCTTTCAAAGTACCAGGTCAGACATTTCAGCAGATTTTTCTAAGAGCAGAGCCTGCATCTTCAAAGTACCTTAGCTAATTACACACACACACACACACACACACACACACGCACGCACACACAACTTCAAACATCAAAGTAGTCATTGTGGGCCGTGAACTTATTGCAAAGATGTTGCCATGGCAGAAAATACTGCTGGAACTCCTTTTTGGAAAATCCAACTGAGCATGTGACACGCTCTCTGACTGTTCTCTGTGGGGGTCAGTCTTTGCATTCCAAGGGTAGATTTGATTTCTGGAACAGCCTAAAGTCATTTAGAGCCAAGTGTGATGACTAAAATTGGGGATTAGATTTCTTTTGGCCACTGATGAGGTCTGATACAGATAGACTAAAACTAGTCTTGTCTTGTTTAAAGGGGACAATACTTCTTTTAAGGGATTTAATCAGGTATAGTATGTGAAGTATCTGGTGTAGTTTTTGATCCATGGCAGGCATTTCATAATTGGTAATTATTAATATTCCTAAAACAGTGAACCTGAAATGAATGGAAGCATCATTGAAGTAAATGATTTGTTCCCCAAGGTGATGGCTTTGAAGGGACAGACTTTATCTAGAGTGACGAATTTTGCTAAGTCTGTTAGAAAAGCAGATTTATAACTTTATAATCATATCTGTTCATCTTTATCAACCTTGCAAGGAGGGGGATAAAAAGCTCCATATCAGAGAAAAGATCAGCTGGAGGAGATCATGGGCGAGAAGAATAATGCCAACCCTTTAGTCACCCCTTAGGACCACCCATGTCTCCTGGTGGTTCTTGGTTATCCAGCACTAGACATAGTGGGTCACCAGGTACAAAAGAGACCAAACGTGTCCTCTCCCTTCCCCACTGCTGCCCTCAATGCTTTTCTGCTGGTTTGCTGATGCAGGGAAAAGCTCTAGGATGAGAAATTCTTGTCTTTGGCTTAAACTTTCAATCCTTCAGTTCAAGAGCAAATAATCAGGAAGAAAATAGCATGGGGATAACTTACAGCTTTGTGTGAAGAGGGTTACTAACTCCTTTCCTGAGACCAGGTCTTGACAATGCGAGCGTAGAGACAGTGGAAGGGCCACAGGTGTTTCTGCAAAAGGGGTAGGGAAGGAGGAGGCGTCACCGGGAAATTAGAGACACCAAAGGCAAAGTACCTAATGTTTCGTTTTGTGCAGACCCAGACTTGCTCTGTGCTTCTGTCCCCAAGGGGCACATAAAGGAGCTTCCCAGCCCATGGCTATAAATGATAAAGGCACTCAGTGATACCTGCTGCCATGGCGAACAACAGAAAGACCTGGCCCTCATCTGGATTCTGCTTTAGCCAGGTCAGCAACTTTGGTTGCTCCCTCTCTGGGCCTCAGTTTCCCATGAAAGAAAATGGTGGCTTAGGGCTGTATCAGTGTTTCCTAGACTTTTATTTTTTACCTTGATCTGCCATAAGAAATGCATTTTACATTAAGACCTAGTGTATGTATTCATAATGTGTGTGGATACATACGTAATACACACACACACACACACACACACACACACACACACCATACATATGGTATCAAATTGACAGGTCATGCGTGACCAAATGAAACATTATTTCTAGGTATATCTGTGAGAGTGTTTCTAGGTGTGTCTGTGAGGATGTTTGTGTATGAGATTAGCATTTGAATCAGTGGACTCAGTAAAGTAAATTGCCCTCCCCAATGTGGGTTGACACCATCCAATGCATTGAGGGGCTGAATAGAACAGAAGGAACTGACCCCTTTTTCCTTCTCACTGCTTGAGCCGAGTCATCGCATCTCATCTCCTGACCTCAGACTGGTATTTACACCATTGGTTCCCCTGGTTCTGAGGCCTTTGGGCCAGGACTGAATTGTGCCACCAGCTGTCCTGGGTCTTCAGCATGCAGCCTTCTTTACTGTGTGTTAGTTTTTCATAATAAATATTTCTCTCTCTCCCTTCCCTCCCCCCAAACTTGTGTGTGTGTATGTATGTATGTATGTATGCATGCTTGTATATCTTATTCTGTTTCTCTGGAGAACCCTCACATACACATTTGTGTATATACATATTTGTGTGCACATTTCTCTATCTATCATCTTTCTGCTTCTCTCTCTATGTATATCATCTATCTATCATACAGCTAACTAGCTGGACAAAGATTACAATACTTGTAGTTTAAAATACCTGGGAGTAGATGGTTGATAATGTCCTTTCTAATTCTGCTATTTTAAGCTTATTCCTAAGGCAGTCTTTGGGTTGAATATGCAGTTAAAGGCTGTAGGGATATGTCCATGCAGAGCTGCTAGTACAGGGTACAGCTTATAGTAAGTGCCCTGTGACTGTCTGTTGTTACTTTTTTTTAATGTTTATTTATTTATTTTGAGAGGGAAAGAAGGGGGAGAGGTAGAGAATCCCAAGCAAGCTCCGCACTGTCAGCGCTGATGCAGGGCTCCAAACTCACGGACCACAAGACCATGACCTCAGCTGAAATCAAGGGTTGGACGTTTAACTGACTGAGCCCCCAGGCACCCCTGTCTGTTATTACTTTTACTCTCACTACCTGGATTGGCTTCAGCAGCTTGGAGCCCACTTCACTTCTCCCCCTTTAGCTTTTCCCGATAGGTACTCTTTTCCTGCGTCCTGTAATTTTTTAATTTTATTTGAGTATAGTTGACATACCATAGTATATTAGTTTCAAGTGTATAACATAGTGACTCAACAAGTCTATACATTATAATGTGCTCACCATAAGTGCAGCTGCCATCTGTCACCAACAACGCTACTACAATACCATTGACTATATTCACTATGCTAGACCTTTTACCCCCATGATTTATTTATTCCATAACTAGAAGTGTGTATCTCCCAGTCCTTCATCCATTTTTCCCACTTCCCACCCACCCCTGCCTCTGGAAACCATCAGTTTCTTTTCTGTGTTTATAGGTCTGATTCTGCTTTTTGTTTGTTTTGTTTTTTAGATTCCATATGTAAGTGATATCATACGGTAGTTGCCTTTCTTTGTCTGACTTATTTCATTAGCACATACCTTCTAGTTCCATCCATGTTGTTGCAAATGGCAAGACCTCATCCTTTTTTTATGGCCAAGCAATATTCCATTGTATGTACACACCAATTTTCTTTATCCATTGATCTATCAGTGGACACTTAGGTTGCTTCCATATTGTGGCTATCGTAAATAATGCTGCAATAAATATAGGGGGGCATATAGCTTTTCAAATTAGTGTTTCATTTCCTTTGGGTAAATACCTAGTAGTGGAATTACTGGATCATATGGAAGTTCTATTTTTAATTTTCTGAGGAACCTCCATAATGTTTTCCACGGTGGCTATACCAATTTGCATTCCCACTAATAGTGCATGAGGGTTCCCTTTTCTCCTCATCCTTGCCAACACTTGTTATTTCTTGTCTTTTTGATTTTAGCCATTCTGACAGGTGTAAAGTGACATCTCATTATGGTTTTGATTTCCATTTCCCTGATGATTAGTGATGTTGACCATCTTGTGTTCTTTAATTTATGATTTTGAGATTATTTCTCTCCACACCCCAGCTTTACTGAGGTATACTTTACAAATAAAATTCTAATATACTTAAAGTATACAATGTGATGATCTGATATATATATATATATATATATACACACACACACATATATATATATTGCAAAAAGATTTCCATAATCAAGTGAATCAACACATTCTTCATTTCACATACTTTTTCTTACTTTTTTCTTTCCCTTTCTCTGTCTCTTTCTTTCTGAATGTTTAAGATCTACTCTCTTAGCTAATTTGAACTATATGATAGAGTATTAACTATAACCACCATGCTATACATTAGATACTCAGAACTTATTCATCTTATAACTTTTACCAACCTCTCCCCATTTCCTTATCTCTCGCTATCCCCCAGTTCCTGAAAACCATCATTGTACACTGTTTCTATGAGTTCAACTATTATCTTTTTACTTCACATAGAAGCGACATCATATGGTATTTGCCTTTCTCTGCCTCTGACATATTTCATTTAGCAGAATGCCCTTCAGGTTCATCCATGCTGTTGCCAATTGCAGAATTTCTTTATTTTTTGAAGGCTGAATAATATTCCATTGTATATTTATACCACATTTTCTTTATCCAGTCACCTGTCAGTGGAGACTTAGCTTGTTTCCATACCTTGGTTATTGTGAATAATTCTGCAATAGAGACAAAAATACAGAGATCTGAGAGCATTTCTTTAGTGCTTTATCTGTAGGAATTCTTTGATGTCTAAGTTTGAATTATGGTCCTTCAGAGAGGGTCTGTGTGTTTGTGTTTTTCAAGCAAAACCACTTTAAAATAATTTTTTTGTTTTGGCATCTCCCAGCTGGTACAAGTTTCAGCCCCCAATCCACCTGAGAGCCAGTTTTTGATTAGGAATTATCAGGGATAGAGTTATCAGGGAGAGAGCCAAAGCATAAGAGACTCTTAAAAACTGAGAACAAACTGAGGGCTGATGAGGGGTGGGCGGGAGGGGAGGGTGGGTGATGGGTATTGAGGAGGGCACCTGTTGGGATGAGCACTGGGTGTTGTATGGAAACCAATTTGACAATAAATTTTATATATTAAAAAAAAAGTAATTATCAGGGATATTCTACCCAGAGCAGAGACAGGCAGGGGTGGGGTGGATTTGTTTAGAAGGTAGAGGTGTCCCGGCTTTGTGATGGGGTCTTTCATGTGCCTCCCATTCTTCTTAAGCCCAGACCTTGTCTGGGCTCCTCCTTCCTCTCTCAAGCTCCTTCCTTCCATGTTGATCACTAAAACCCAAGCTCTTGGCTAACGGAATCACCTGATCGCCCCTCACCTCAGACTTTAGTGGGCACATACGTCCTAAGATTGGGCTTTCTGATGATTTTTGGCCTTTCAGGAATTTTATTTCCCCCAGCTCAGCTATACATTGATGAAGTTAATTAATTTTTATTCATCATATTTTTGTTCTTTACCAAGAGAATTTTCTGCATATCTAGACTGTTGTATCACCTGAAGTGAAAGGTCCTACTGAGTACTTCTCAGCAGAGAAATCTTACACCACAAGGGCCAGCGCTCTTACAACAGGCAAAGAAGGATGCAAATCTGAGATTTGTGAAGCACTACCTCCAGCAGAGGGCTAGGTGGAGAAACTCTTGCTTTAGGGGTCTGGCGGGGCAGGGATATGGAGGGGCAGGGGTCCGGAGGGGTGAGGGTATGGACGTGCAGGGGTATCGTGGGACAGGGATCTGGCGGGGTAGGGGTATTGCAAGGCAGGGGTATGGACAGGCAGGGGTATGGACGGGGAAGGGATACCTCGGGGCAGGGGTACTGTGGGGCAGGGTATGGCGGGGCAGGGGTATGCTGGCGCAGGGGTCTGGACGGGCAGGAGTATGCTGGGGCAGGGGTATGGAGCAGTAAGGCAGTAATTGGACAACCCAGAGCTGATCTTTGAATAGGGGCGTAGTTGCCTGAATTCCCCATCACTTGTTAACTGTGACAGTTAACTCTGAACTTGCTGTGTGACTTTGGGGGGTCAGTTTAACCTCAATAGTCTTCTCTGCCCAGTGGAGGGAATAGTTGTACTGCCCAATAGCGCTTTTGGAAGATCAAACATGCTTAAGCTCCTAGCGTCGTGCCTGGCACACACCAGTTTTCTATAAATATTGGCTGCTAATTGTTTTACTTTTCTTCTTGGTTGCCTTATGGCTATGGTTTTCCCACCATCTGAGAAGGCTGTAGTCCCTGCACTTGGCATCTGGGGACCCAGTTCACTGTCTAGCTGTGTGAACTGGGACATGCCACTTCACCTTGCTGTACTCTTACATGTAAGCACTCTGCTTATCTATGAAATGAAAGGGTGACCTATCTGGTTTCTAAGGATCTTCCTCTCTCATAGTCTGGGATCCTAGTCAGAGGGCTGTGAGAGGAGAAGCACCTGTCAACACGCAGCATTTCTCCAGGCAGCCCTCACTGTCCTGCCAGGTTGGATTTCCCAGAGCCCATCTGTAAAAGTCGGATCTTAGGAATTTGTACGTATTTTCCCACAGGAGTAGTTTTTAGGTGGTGATTGGCTTCCAGGGCTAGCTTATAAAGCCCAGCTTAATCCACAGTGAAGGAGGAACACTGCATTTACATTGGAAGTGGTGGAAAATAAAATGTTCACAATACTAGTAATTTACAAAACAGGAAAATAATTCCATTGAGTTAGAACTCATTTTTTATTTACCTAGAATTCTGGTGCTTGAGGGAAGCAGGTTAATTTAGGACAGGAGGAGATCTATGGAAATATGTTGGGGAGAGTCTGGGCTCTCTCAAGGGATTTAGACTAAGGCTGATGGCATGGGTTCTTTAAATGTCTGATTTTGGTTAAAAGTCCAAAATTTCCTCCTATACAACTTTTCTTTTCCTTGAGATAACAGTGACCTAAATCCTCCTCTCGTGTCTAACGGTTTGGACTTACCATCGAAAGCGGCGAGGCAGAGACAAGAAGGGAAACAGGAGACAAGAGGCAGGAATCATCCCAGCATCACCAGTGTGACCCTCCAGCGTGTTTTATTGGGCCTCTGCCGTGTTGGCCCACATAGCAATGATTTTTATAGTTTTAAATTTTTTATTTTATTTTTCCATCTTTACTGAGGTGTAAGTGACAAATAAAAATTGAATATATGTAACGTGTATGACTTGATGTTTTGAAATAGTACATGTTATGAAATAATCACCACAATCAAGCTAATTAACATACCTAACACCTTTCATAGTTAGGTGTGTGTGTGTGTGTGTGTGTGTGTGTGTGTGTATGGGAGAAAGAGAGAGAGAGAGAACATTTAATATTTACCCTCTTAGCAGATTTCAAGTACAGATCTTCCTTGACTTACGATGATGGTTTTACATCCCGATAAATCCATTCTTAAGTTGAAAATGCACTAATGCATCTAATGTACAGAACATTGTAGCTTAGCTGAACCAAACTTAAACAGGCTCGGAATACTTACATCAGCCCTCAGTTGGGCAAAATCATGTGACACAAAGCCTATTTTATAATAAAGTGTTGTTGACTATCTCATGTCATTAATTTCATACTGTACTTCAAGTGAAAACAGAATGGTTGTGTGTGTACAGAATGGCTGTCAGTGTATTGGTTGTTGACCCTCATGGCTGGCTGCAAGAAAGTATTCTAGCTTATTGCTAGCCCAGGAAAAGATCCAAATTCAAAGTTTGAAGTATGGTTGCTACTGAATGAGTATTGATTTTGCTCCATTGTAAAGTTCAAAAATCATTAAGTCCAAGTGTTGTAAGTCAAGGACCATCTGCATACAATATAGTACCCACACAGCATTTTAAAGGAAAACTTACCTGCCAGGATGTTAAAATGCCATTAAAAAGCATCCAGATTTCTGACTATGGGACACCTGGCAACTTGGGCCATGGCACTGAACTTCCACAGGGTGATGGTAGGCTGATACTTACCCAACCAGGTCCTCTTCATTTAATGAAGACATATTCTTGTTGGCTCCTGTAGGCGTTTGAGTTAGAAAATCCCAAGTGATATAATTTAAAAAGAAGAAAGGGATTAAAAAGAATGTAAGTGTGATTATGCATGGAAGAGATGCTCTGAGAGGGAGTCAACTAAGGGAAGTAAGAAAAGATGGAAAGAGAAAAGGGGAGGTCAGTCTTGCATCATCACTGAAAGCCAAAAAGGCAGGGGAAGGGAGGTCAGGTCAAATAGTTTCTCCTGTGGCCACCAGGCCGCCTTGCAGCCCAGCACAGCTAGGTTGTTGTCTGAGGGAACTTGATGGCAGGGAGAGGCAGTGTGCCAACGTTCCATATACTTCAACGTACATGAGGTTTCCAAGTTAAGAATCAGGATTTCCATGCTTGGTTGGCTATTACTATTCTCTGAGCCAAATCCTGGGTTCCCAAAGGAAAAAAATGTGCCTATATTTCTGATGTAAGGACAATTGGACTGTGGTACTGGCACTCTCTTGATCATTAGGGTGGACTTGGCTGACCTTGCTGATGGAGTGGGGTTTCCTTTCCCCTCGCTGTTCCAGGTGGGGCTGAGCACAAACTCTGTGCTGGTCACAGGTTGGGGGACTGCCTTCTCTTAACAACGCCACCATTAGATGCTTCCTGTCCCCATCCCTGTGTCACTCAGCAGCTTCTGAGTTGAAGTTTTGGAGAACACTAGTTCCACCTGGGGAGCTTGTTAACACGCTAAGGTCCATCTCAGACATTATGGAACAGATTCTCGGGGTCTGGGGCTTAGGAATCTGTACCCATAGATGATCCTGGCATGGGGGTCCCTAGCCTGCATTTTGAGAAACAGGTTCATGAAAGTCAGTAGGACATAGTATGGAGATTAGAGTTTGGGCAACACTTCCCTCAGTTTCCCTACCTGTAAAATGAGGGTGGGTGGGCTCGCGTCTAGGTGCTCTTCCAGCTTTGTGAGCCGGAATCTGATGTCCCTGCTGATCGGGTGGGAGGATTCTCCAGTCGTGGAGATTTGTTTCTCCTCTCAGACATGCCTGTCAGAAGGTTTGTGTGACTTCAGCTGGCCACCTAGGGGCTCAGAGGGTTACTTCCTGCTGCTCCTAGACCAGGTGTATCGGCAATTCTGTCTACAGATGCTGGGGAAGGGCCAAGAGGTGAGGCTCCTGAGGACCAGGGAAGAGTCTGCTTCTTAGCCTTTCTGCACGCTGATAGCCTTTCTACTCTGGGAGCATATGCTACAGGTCTCTGGTGCAGAAAGAAGCTGTGTCTGAGACGTATGGCAGCCGAGACCTGCAGGGGCTGCTCCTGGTGTGAATGTGACATGGAGCTCTTTATGTGCGTCTATGTTCCAGTGGTCCAGAGTTTTCCTTCAGCTCATGGGATGGAAGTATTATGGACTGATTGTGTCTCCCCCAAGTGTATATTGAACCGCTAACCTTCAATGTGACTGTATTTGGAGATAAGGCCTTTAGGGAGGTAATTAAGGTTAAATGACGTCATAAGGCTGGAGCCCTAATCCAACAGGACTGGTGTCCTTATAAAAAGAGCACATGCGCGCTCTCTCTCTCTCTCTCTCTCTCCCCGTATGAGGACACAGTGAGAAGGTGGGTGTCTGTAAGTGAAGGAAGGGAGGTCTCACCAGAAACTGACCTTGCTGATGCATTGATCTCAGAATTCTAGCCTCAAGAACTGGGACAAAATAAATGCCTGTTGTTTAAGCTACCCAGTCTCTGGTATTTTGTGATAGTAGTCTAAGCTAAGACGTGAAGGAACACTTATTCCTTCATCCATTCAAGCAGGTAGTGCATTTATACATAATGGATTATCTATAAGGAATCAAATTTGTTTGAGCTTCAGGTGATCACCACAAAGTCACTGTGGGTCAAGTTTTTTCCATCTTGGTGCACACTTTCCCAGAAGCCTCACATCCACACCAGCATTTGAGGGCACAAGATGCAGGCCCTTTAACTGTTCCCCCCAAATTACTACTGTTTGGCACCAAAACATAAAAGCCCAAGAATTCAGGTGCCATTCCGTGGTGTTGCTTGAGTGTGCACATGGACATGGGGCCGCATTCGTGTGTGGAATTGCTTGTGACAACACCAAGTTTTTAATTATGTATAAGCCATCTCATAGAGATCTACACAACAAGGCCGCGGTGTGCCCATGAGTTTGGTTCCCACATACATTTGTTTACATATAAAAGGCTAGATTTGGGGTCTGGAATCTGGGTTGAAACTAAAATTTTGCTTATCAGCTTCACAATCTTAGGCGAGATAGTCTCTTCTTCTGTGAAACAGAATGGGACTGTTTCTCAGAGGTGAGGAGGTGAGGACCAAAGGGCAGGAGTGAGGAAACCCCCCCCCCCCCCCCCCCCCCCCCCCCCCCCCCCCGCAAGCCAGGGAGCTGCTCTTCTCCCCGGAGGCTCTCTGCTGGCACCCTGTGGCTGGTTGCTTCTCTTACCCCAGAGAGGAGGTGTGCGCACAGGCTGGCTGTCTCCTGCCGGGCCTAGGGTCCTGGGGCTGTTGCCATTCTCCATTTTTCATTCCTCCCCCATGTGCCTGCGCCTGGCTTGTACTGGGTATTCAACAATTATTTCTGAATATATAAATGAATGAGCGGCACATTGTAGACACTCAGTGCCCAATTACTGAATGAATGAGGTGTCTTGTGGGCCCACTGAAACATTCTAGCTAGGGTCTTGTCAGCTGGGTCAGAGATGGGGGGATACAGATGGGAACTAACATCTCTCAAGTAGCTGACCACTGGGGACAAAGCACATCTCCCCCCATTGGGAACCAAAGGATAGGAAAGGAAGCTCTCCGAGGATGCACTCGAGCTTGCTAGTGTCCCCAATGTCAAAAAGGAGAAAACTGTCATCTCTCTGTTACACGGTCCTTAATAGCTTCTGTTTATTGAACAGCTACTATGTGCCAGGCACCATGCTGGGTGCAGGGGCTAAAATCACAGCCCAAACTGGCCATTAATTATCTCACAAGAGGCCATTATCTCATTTAATCTTCAGAACAGCTGTGTGAACACTAGGTGAGTACTCACTCGGGAAAAAGGTTTATAAACTGTAGAGTGCTATAAAATGTCAGCATTGCTATGAGGATGATTAGTTTTCCTCCCCGACGTCTGCAGCCTGCCCAGCGGCCTCCCAGTGTAGCGTTGGCACCCACCTTGCCTGTCTCCTTCCCGGCTAATTGGGGAGGCTCTCCAGGCCTGATTTATGCGGACACTCACACATTCTCCCACTGAACATTATTCTAATCAGACACCTCATTATTGGAAGGCTGCCTCCTCGGGCTGCCTGGACAGGGTTATTACAGGATATTATACAGACCATTTGCATGGCCACCTTCAGGTCATTTCCATCACTTTAAGCTACTTACAGGCCCATTTTCTTCCCCATAATATTTGCCTAATTCGATTACTCCACGGCCTCAGCTGGCTCAAAATGGAATCAGAAGTTACACCTGGGAGCAAAGTCAACTGGATCCTGACACACCCTCAGTACGTCACAACTGTGCTTCCAGATCTGAGGGGGGACTTAGGAGTCTGGTGGGGCAGGGGGAAGGGACACCTTGACAGACCAATATTTTATAGTTCCAGAAGATGCAAAGGATCCTCTTCTAGTCCCTTGAGTTCATCTTTTGTAAATTCATTCAGAGCCCCCCGTGCTTCTCCAGCATACACCTTAACACACTTGACTCCAGTAGAATGTGTAATGTCTGCTTTCCTGCAAGACAGAAAGCTATGTGAGGGCAGGGACTCTGCTTATCTTCTTGATTTTTGTGTCTCTAACATCTGGCACAGCACCCAGTGTACAATAATCGCCCAATAAATAGATACAATCTGGTTGATTGCCTGATGGTATGAGGGTCCTTCATTGCTTTCCACCTTCTCTGATAGGAATGTACCTGTGAGTTGGTGCTGAAGTCCCTCTTTCTGTTGCATTGCTTGTGCTCCCTGGTGTCTGGGAATGATGGACCCAGTTCGTTACTTCTGCCCGTGTACTGACACTGTGCTGGGGGCCAAGTCTGGGAGCACAAAAGTCTAGAGCAATGCTTTTCAACTGGAGGCAATTTTGTCTCCCGGGAGTCATCTAGCAATGTCTGCAGACATTTTTGGTTGTCACGAGTGAGGGGATACTTCTGGTACCCAGTAGCATGCCAGGGATGCTGCTGAACATCTTACAATGCACAGGACAGCCCCTGTAATGAAGAACGATCCCACCCAAAATACCAATAATGGCAAGGTTGAGAAATGCTGCCCTACAGTTAGCCCAACACATTTAACAGAAGGAAGGACAGCAGGGTCAGTTGGACTCTTGTGGCATTTGAGGGGGTCATTGTAGGACACCTTCTCTTCCTTGTCCCAGTTCTGGACCATGAACCAGGCAGAAGGAGATCAAAATACTTCTTTTATCACCGAGAAGACTGCCGGAGGCTGGTGTCTTAGTCTGTTATCTGAGGGAGATTGATAATTCTACACTCCTGAGTTGAATTCATTCATCTCGCTTGACAACATAGACCTCTGTACAGGGCCTGGCGTGGCAGAGAGAGAAAGAGGGCGCTCACCGCACCGCACTGTGCTCACCCAGACCCTCTCCCCTTGCCAAGAAACCCTTCTTTGCCTGAAATGGCAGCCAGAACAGCCAGCCCAGATGAGATGAATATATAAAGGCCTAGGGAGAGTTGACGATTCAGGGTCTCTCCAGCTCAGGGTTCCACCTGGAGCCTGGCCTCTGGTCTCCTTCTGCCCTGAGACTCATAGCTTGTCAGCCTTTGAGTTTACATTCCAAATCTGCAAAATAAGGAAGATCATAGGTATTGTCTGGTTTTGTTGTAAAAGTCAAAAGAGTCACGATTGAAAAAGTGTTTAATGTTAGTAGGAGACAGGGCCGGGCTGAGCAGGCAGGGAGCTATTTGAGGCGGGCGGCTAGTAGCGGAGCATAATCACGCACATAAATAACTGCAGCCCAGACAGGAAGCACGGGGGAAGCCCGACTCTCATGGGCTTTCAGAGAAGAAAAAGCTCATGCATTCAGCTCTAGGGGAGCAGTGTGTAGAGAAGCAGCTTTGGATTTGGGCCCAGAGGATGGTAGAAATTTTAAAAGTTAATAACTTACTATTTTCATTATTATAAAAGCAGTATGTGCTCGTTTAGAACATTGAGGAAACACAGACAAATCAAAGAAAGTACACTTCCTTTCTAATCCCATTGGCCAGAGTTAATCACTGGTAATTCCAGCTTGGGAACAAATGTGCTTATGTCAACCTTCCGCCTGCATTAGTGAACCCAGTATCTCCGCCCTGGGCCTCCCCCTCCTCCTGTCCCTGGGGGGTTTGCTCAGACTAAAAGGGTCAACCTGACCTAAAAGCCAAGCAGAGTGCCTGTGGAAAGCCACTTCACAGGCTGCAGGGATGTCCCTTGCCTGGATTCCAGGGTTGCAGCTCTTAGTTCGCACACCTCCTTAGGCATTGTATTAGTTTGTAAGGGGTATCGTAAGTACCACAACTGGTTTAAACGAACAAAGAAAGAAAGTTATTTTTGGAACTTATAACCCTCCCAAGGGCTTTAATATGATCTTCAAAAGGGAGGGAACCTTCCAAATCATGACTAAGACTGAATTTTTTGTCAGTTCTGGAGAGCGAGTTCTTGTGGCCAAGTTTAGTTGGATTTAGACAAATGAGTAATGTGACATTTCTTGTAGCAGAGTGTTGTGGAATGAACCTGTACCTGTTGTGCTGGGGGGTATCAAAGGTAATTTTTGTCAATCTGGTGGGTGAAAACTGTTCTTCTCTGACACGGCCAAGCAGAGAGGAAGCTTGTCCAAGCAGACATTGTGTGGGGCTGAAGATCAATGGGCAAAGGATCAACAAGGGCCAGCCAGAGACAGAGAAGGGAAAAGGGGACTGAGGGGAACCTCACTTCCACCTGCTAGCTCTGTTGCCATTCAGAGAGGCTTGGGTGTCATCCTTGCCCCACAGCCGACCCCACCAGGCTGGTAGCGTAGGTGCTGGCCATGAGGGAGACTGGGGGAGGCACACGCTAGCTTGTCTCCACTGTGGCCTCTCAGCATGCCCGTACAATCCTCATGCACCCACCCTCTTTGTACTTCAAGAATACAAACAATAGAGAGGCTGCTAACATAAGGAACATCCATTTACCCATCACTGTTTTGTGAAATTTTAACAGTTGCCATAGTTGCTTCATTTTTTTTAAATAAAATATTACAGATTCAAGAGAAGCCCCCTGAACCCTCCTTCTGATCCCATGTCTGACCTTCTTCCCCAGAGGTAATTACTTTTCAGAATTTGGAGTTTGTCATCCCACTCATGATTTTCGACTTTTGCTACATATGTGTGTTTCCATAAACTACACACACATACGTACATATAAAGTTTTGCATAACTGAAAGTGTATACAGGCAGTATTATACTGTGTAAATCTGCAATTTGCTTTTCCCCTCAACATTATTAAGGCTTATCTATGTGATTCTTATAACTCTGGTTTAGTCATTTTAAGTGAAGTATAATATTCATCATGTGACTATACCAAACTGATTTGTCCATTCTTCTGTCAAGGGATGTTTAGATTTCTTTCCAATCTTTTTCATTGCTACTCTTGAGCACCTAAGTATTCGCTTGTCCGGGAAACATGATCTCCTTATGCTGTGGGTGAGAGAGTTTTTCTAGGACATACACCAAAGACTTGAATTTCTGGGTTGTGGAGGGCATACATCTACTTTACCAAATAGAACTAAGTTGTTCTTCGAAGTGATGTCCCATCAAACTGTGTAAAGGTAGCTGTTTGTCCACCACCACTTGACATTTCAGACTGAAAAAATGTTTTTTTTTTAAATTTGGTGAGTATGAAAGTATCTCCCTGTGTTTCAATTTATGTTTCAAAAATTATGAGTGAGGTTTAACATCTTTTTATGATTATTCACATTTGGGTTTCTTCTGTGAATTGCCTACCCATTTTCTGTGCCCATTTTTTCATTGGGTTGTTTGTATTTTTCTTATTGGTATGTAGGGATTTCCTGCATATTCTGACTACAAATCTATTCTTGATTGCATACATTACAGCTATCTGCTCCCACCCTGTGGCGAATCTTCATTTGTTCATGGAGTTTCCTGTTTTGCATAGGTCTTTAACCTTTTTTAATTAAAATTTTTTAATGTTTATTTATTTTTGAAAGAGAGAGAGAGGGGGAGAGAGAGAGAGAAAGAGAGAGAGAGAGAGAGAGAGAGAGAGAGAGAGAGAGAGAAAGAGAGCATGAGCAGGGGAGGGGCACAGACAGAGGGGGATACAGAATCTGAAGCAGGCTCTAGGCTCTGAGCTGTCAGCACAGAACCTGATGAGGGGTTCAAACCCACATATGGTGAGATCATGACCTGAGCCCAAATCAGATGCTTAACTGACTGAGCCACCCAGATGCCCCCTTTCTTAATTTAAATTTACCCCTTTCCTTTTTCTGGGAGAAGCAAGGACCTCTCAGTGACAGTGATGGGGGAGAGAAGGGACCTGGGTGCTTGGGGACTGGAGGCTCCTGGCAGGAATGAGGATGTGTGTAGGTCCGGGCTGGCAAGCCTTCTTCAGGGTGGGGGTAGGGGCTGCATGATTCTCAGACCTCTGGGTTTGTTGGAGGCCTGTGGGTTTGGGAGGTGATGGCCCGAAGATCCTTCTAACTAGGATGACCATATAATTTTTCATTTAAACTGGGACACCTTTGTGATTATAAGGGGACACTATTACTAATTACAGTGGGACAGTGGAAGTAAACTGGGACTGTCTCAGGCCACAGGATGGAAGGTCACCCATTTTCTGGAGTTTGCATTCCTAGTTCTTACACTCAGTCTCCCTTTGCTGGTTTCTGCCAGTCTTTACCCACCTCTGTGCCTCCCCTCTTCCTATTGCCCTAGAGGGCTTTGGGGCCCTTTTCCAGCCACCTTAGAGCCTTAACGTCGCCTCTTCATAGCCCACTGGGAAAATATACTGATAGGGAGACCAGCCTTCTGTTCAAATCCTGCTCTACGAAAGTCCCCTGTTGGCCACCAAGGCATATGTCAACTCTCCTCTGAGTTCCTACAGCACTGGTCCTGCATTGTTGACTTGGATATTTAACTTGTAACCTTTGTAGGCATTGCCTCCCCCCATTAGCTTGCAAGGCCCTTAAAAATAGGAACATGTTTCACACTTCTTTGCCTCAGTTCTTCCAACCTGTCCCTGAACTAAAATTCCCCCAATCTGTTCTGCTTCTTGGGTTGGGGAAGGGGTCCATTCTCTGTTAGGGGAGCAGGTTCTTTGTTATGGTTCTTCTCCACAGCATGTCGTGTTCCTGCACTCTTTACCACGTCTCATCCATGCCTCCATCTTTGCGGTCATCTCCCCCCTCAGTAGGCTGATGTCAGGGGCAGTTTTCTGGCAGCTGGCATAGTAGCTGGTTCAGCACATCAGCATGTGGAAGTGCATCTTCAGGCTGAAAGATAAGCATATAGTCATAAATGCCAAGCAGAGCCTCTCATTTCAGGGATGCATACATTGTGGCATAATTAAGAGGGAAGGCTCGTCCTTGGAAAAGATTTGCAAAAAGGGTTTATAATTGCAAGGACAGAGAATTAGTTTTAAGGCTTCTTGACTTTTGTGATAATCTCTAGGGCTTCTTTATCAATTTGTACCCAGATGATGTTGTTCTCAAGTCATAAGCAATTGGCTTATCAGTCTCTCTGGCATCTTGTGGCTGAGCATAGCCCAGATAGGGTTAGGTGAAGCGCCACTGGTCAGAAGTGGTGGATTGTGTTTATTATAATATCCCAGTGCAGACTTAGAGGTCTGTAATTGCTTGACATTCCTGGAAGTGTCCTTGGGATGGCAAGCCCAGTACCATGGGACATTTTCCTAGCAGGAGTTAAATTGGTTTTGCAATTGTTGCTTCTTAAGGAAGGAAAGGAAAGCCTAGAAATGGAGTCGCCTCATGAAGGCTGGAAGCTATTGTTTCCTTTCGAGAGCAAACATGTCACGGATCACATAGAAAGACGCTGCTTTGTGGTGGGGGAGGCGGAGGGGGGGCTATCTGTGGCAGCAATGATGGTGCAGTCTGAGAAGGTGACAGTGAGGTCCGATGTCACATTTCTCTTGCTTTCACTTAGGACACTGATATGTGTAGACAGTGTGGGCTTTCATGAAAACCTCTCATGAGTTTATTTTTGCTGATTTCAAGACCAGGGCACTATCCAAATATGGTTCTCCACCTGGAGTTGTTGATGCATGGGGAAATTCTAGGGGCAGCTCATGCCCTACATTTTCAGGTACTTAACTCTGGGTGTTATTCAGTGAGTGACGATTATTTGCGGGTCTCTATGGATTTCCTCTCCATGGGCTTGGGCAGGGTCCAGGAAGAGGGAGGAACCAAGTCACTGCTGTGCGGGTCTGTACATGTCCTACTGTGTTAAAGGCCTCAGTCATGGAGCACTGTGGTCTCTATAGTCTTAGCAAACCATTGGGCATTAGCAGCAGCAATACTCATTGGGTTCGTGAAATGTTTCCAGGTCACTGATTTGATGATATCCCATGCTTTGTCTTTTCACAGAGACTTTAACATTCTGTATTTTAGAGGTATTTTATTTATTCGGGTGCTAGGGACACAGCAAATCAGCCATGGCCCCTGCTGTCATGGAGCTTGTAGTTGAACAGTGGAGACAGATTTTAACAATAAAGCGTGATGAGGGCTAGGAGAGGAGAAGAAGGAAAACAATGGGTATCTGTTGCAAAGTAGCCTTGGCCCTGACTTTCTTCACAAAGGCCCACTTCTCTGAGGCCATCTGAGGAAGTTTGTTGGCTCTAGCCTCTGATGGGGCTGTTGTAATGCAAACTGGGGCCTCTGATTCCTTTCTAAGAAGCTTTGGCCCTGCCCACTCATCTGTTCCCAGAGGGTCACACTGACAGTGCGTGGCTTCTGGACAGGTGCACTTTCGTCATTGCATTGTGGAATGAGCACTCTGGACCTCAATGGTTGTGCCAAAGGGTGGTGGGGCGAGCCAGGAGGGCATGCTTGCTGATACCGGAGGGGCCCTAAGCCTAGCTGCTGGCCACTTGGGAGCCACACCTCTAATAAGCACACCTGGAAATGCTGCACAAGCACAAGATTCTCATGTGCACAGCTTGTGGCTCCCTGACAAGTGAAAATAAAGACCCCTGAATGCTAAGTAATGGGAACCCTGTACGCAAACCCTGTACATCCTTACTGGGGCCCGAACAGTGGAGACTTTCAGAGTCTTCTGTTCTCTGTAGGGCTTTGCTCTCCCAGCCCTTGAAGCTGCAAGGACAGTGCTGGGGCTACTGTTTTAGGACGCAGAGGCAGATATCTGGATGCGCACTCCCTGAGCCAGCAGGTGTTTCTGTGCTCTGTGCATCAGGGTCCACTTTTACAGTGCAGCTCACTCCTGGAACGTCTGCAAGATGGGGTTGTCATAACAAGAAGGCACATCTGCTGAGAGCTTTCTGTGTGTCACGCACTGTGCCAAGGCTAAGTGCACTGTGCTAAGTCATCTCATTTAATCCTAAAGCCCTCTGATATAGGTACATCTTCTTCCTTCCATTTTATAGAGGAGAACCTTGAGGCTCAGAGAGGTTAAGATGCTTCTATAGGCAAAACAGTCTGCACACGGCTGATCTGGGATGGATGGAAGGCTTATGCTAGTCCAAAGCCCAGCTCCTTTGGCTGCCTGTGTCAGTCCACATCCTGCAGTCTGCGACTGGAGGCTTTCCTTAGACCCCATAAATGTCAAGGTTGAGTTAGTGAAAAGGTGACAATGGAGGACTTTACTGTGAATTCTGCATTGCAGGGAGTCGGGCAAACTTATCAACTGAGAAATCCCCCGGACTGCAGCGTGAAGGAAGGCCTGGTTTTGAGTCGAGTGCTGCAGCCCTAACCAGGCGCTAGACCCTTTCCCTCTGACAGGATCCAGCCACGGAGTCATTGGCAACCAACAACTTCAGTGGCAAGTCCACTGCCAGCATGTGTGTCCTGGGTGGGTCCCTGGTGTCCCCAGGTGCCCATGAGCTCTGGCTTTCCACCAAGCTCAGCTGGGTATAACTGGTCCAGCAGTGTGGCCCTGGCAGTTCAGCTTTTCGGTGGGATGGGACCCACCTGAAAACTAGCCTTGTTGACTGGGGCTCTATCTCTCTGGGTAACTTTTACCAGCTCTTCTAGCTGAGACTATAGATAGGAGATGTTTTCTGCACCTCCAAGCACTGGTTAGGATTCTGCTTAAACCTAGACAGACCTCTCTGAAATTAGTGAGGACTCCTGCTAGGAAAGTATGTCCATTGGAGACATGGACATCAATAGTAGCTGACTGGACTCAAGTTGGGCTCTGTGATTGGGGCCCAGGGGGTAGGGTGGGGCCAGCTCGCCACTGGGTCTCTTTCCTTGGATCCATAATTGTTCTCCTGCCCACTGATAAAATCCTAACATGTCTTGCATCTGAGGCTCATGGATTCTGCCAATTGATTCTATCATAAGGTCCAAGCTTCTACACAGTGAATGATGTTACCCACGATAAGCATGGTTTTAATCATGCCTCCAAAAGTTCATTAAATGTCATGGTCTTAGGTAAGATGGGGCTGGGAGGGCGATGGGAGAGAAAACTTGTAAGCAGCAAATGTCTGGGCCTTTCTAGTGGTCAGGGGTACAGCCTACTTCATTTCTGGACACTGTTATTTCTGAACCTTTAAGACCGTGTTCTTAACTGGGTGAGATTTTGCTTCCAAGGAGAGAGTTAGCAATATCTA
The DNA here is from genome assembly GCF_018350195.1 of Panthera tigris. NCBI lineage: Eukaryota > Metazoa > Chordata > Mammalia > Carnivora > Felidae > Panthera > Panthera tigris. Next base: position 35,941,678 of record NC_056663.1, read on the forward strand.
GAGACATTTTTGGTATCACAGCTGGGGACTTGCATTGGCATCTACTGGGTAGAGGCCAGGGATATTGTTAAACATCCTACTATGCACAGGACAGCGCCTTAAAACAGAGTTATCCTATCTAAAACATTGGTAGTGCCGAAGTAGAGGTGTTTCTTCCAGTGTTGGTGGAATGTCTCTGCTTGAGGCCAGGGGCCAGTGTGAATCTGGGCCATTTGTGTGCAGAGGTGTCCCCTCTTGTTCTGGTTTGTGGTACCTTGTTTTCAACCCACCTTTGTCCTTCACTCACTGCCTCTACCCAGACTACGCACTTCCAGCCTGGATGTGTGGGCATGTCTCATTCATCCTTGTCCCTTAACCTAGAGTAAATATGTTTGTTGGACAGTCAAACAGACCTTAGTGGAGGTCTATCCTTTGGGGGAGTGATACTCCATTTTGTCTGCTTAAGGATAAAATGAAAGCTTACTGATTATCCTGGGTTGAACAGTGTGCCCCCACCCCCAGTTCATCTTCACGTGGAACCTGTGATTGTGACTTTAGTTGGAAATAGGGTCTTTGCAGTGTAATCAGGTTAAGATGAGGTCATACCGGATTAGAGTAGGCCCAAACCCAGAGACTGTGCCCTGATACAAAGAGGGAAACTTGGACACGGAGATGCACACACAGAGAAGACGGCTACGTGAAGACACGTGTCGAAATTGGAGTGATGGATCTGTGAGCCAAGGGTGCCAAGGCCGGCTGAAACCACTGGGAGCTAGGAAGGGGCATGGGAAGATTCTCCCCTCAAGTATTTGGAGATGCCTTCCCTGCTGATGCCTTGATTTCAGACTTCTGGCTTCCAGAATAAATTCTGTTCTCTTAAGTCATCCAATTTGTGGTAATTTGTTGCAGCAGATCCAGGAAGTGAATCCGCGGACTTGTAGATCCCAGGAAGTTGTCAGACAGACATAAAAACCTTCTTCATACCTCAGTGTCTTCATCTGAGGCAGAGGGTCTCTGTTTCCTGGGCGATTACTGGCACCAGTGTGGACTTACCTGTCTGCTGTCATCTGGCCTTGTCTTTGATGGTGCCCACATTCGTTTCCAGATAATGTTGAACCTGGTTTGTGGTGACCAGGGAAAGTTCATCCCATATTGTAAAGGAATACAAATGAATGTGTGTTGTGAGCTGCCCAATACCCCCATTTCTAGCTCCTAGTTAGTCTTAGTCTGGCCCTAACTTCAGGTTAGCAGGACCTTCTCTCTCCTGGTGTCCTGGGCTTCCAGTGATCCTCAGAACTTATAAGTGCCCTATGTGTTCTCAAGCAACAACCAGAGGCTTAGTGGGTAAGGTGTGTGGTTATAGGCCGATGGGCTCTGGCTCCCTATGGGTCTGCCTGTCCAGGCTGGCCCTTGTGAGTCAAGTGGTGGTGTGCTGGCTTCTGGTCTGTTATCACACTATGCCAAGATCTTTATATGCTGTCCCTCCAGCAGTTGGGCCTAACAGTTTTCTGGGTCACAGACCCATTCTGGAACACTTATGGGGATGGGATCCATAGTCCAAACCCATGGTCAGGGCCCCTTCTCCCAACACCTACCCCCATCTTCCTCCTCACTGTCTTGACTACCTTTCTTTTAAGCCTATCCAACAATGGCCTGGATTCTCCTTTTTTCCTCCCACGATTGGATTTGAGAGCCAGACAAAAAGGATCCTGCCCTCTTGTCACTAAAAAAGAGCTGTTGACTCACTCTTTAGGCTAAGAAAGCCCCAGTTCTTAGAAACATAAAGGCCATCCTCCTCTCTTTGAGGGGAAAGTGAAAATGCTTTCCATTTCTCCATGGAATGAGAGAAGAATTTCTTGCTAAAGAAGCAAAAGCTAAAACCAAACACAAATTGACTTCTCTTGGGTTACCTGACCACCAAGTGTTCAGCAGTATTCTCTGTTCTTTTTCTTTTTAACTTTTAAAAAATGTTTATTTATTTTTGAGAGAGAGACAGAGAGAGAGAGAGAGGGACAGAGGATCCAATGGGGGCTCTGTGCTGACAGAGGGGGCTCGAACTCATGAACTGTGAGATCATGACCTGAGCTGAAGTTGGTTGCTTAACTAACTGAACCACCCAGGTGCCCCAGCATTCTCTCTTCTGCATTAAAAACGGGCTTCTGTGCTGCCTCAGAGATCATCAAGTTCAAAATCCTCATTCTGCACATGGGAAAGCTGAAGCCCAGAGAGGAGAAGTGACTTGCTCAAAGCCACCCAGGTGACTTGTGCCAGAGCTGGGACCAGAAGCCAAGTCCCTCAATTCTGGGGCCATTTGGGTTGACCTCACCCCAAATTACTGGGTAGGGAAACTCAACAGGTAGAAAACATTAGGAAAGAATCCCGGCACATGCCAGCACACCTAATCTCTTTCAATGGCAGGGAAGACATTTATCCCCTGACCCCCACTGGCTGGTTGATGCCCTGGCTGGAAATAATGATGATGGCTCCCATTTGCACAGCACTTTATATAAAAAAGTCTTTCTCTTCTATTGCCTCATTTGATCCTTGTGTTACACTGTAAGTGGGCAGGGCTAGCATTGCTGGTTGCCACTCTATAGATAATGAAACCAAGGTTCAAGAGGTTGGGTAAAGTGCCCAAGGTCACACATGTACTGTAGAAGAGGAATTAGAACCCAGTCTCCCCACTTAAAACTCCTGGAGAACCTGGCTTGGCAGCTGCTTCTCTAGCCTCTTCTGCTTTGCCTCTCTCTGGGAGTGCCAGGCAAACACTGACCCAGGCCCCTACCTTCCTCCTGCCTGCTTTCTTCCTCCTCCTCTTCCATATCCATGGCCAAGTTATTCCTGGCACCTTTGATCTGGTCCTTCTTTCTGTCCTTTTATCCTTCAGGCCCCATACTCCCGTCGCCTGATGCAGGCCTGGCCCCTTAGACAGGTACTGGTTGGTTCGCACACTGCAGCTTAGATTACGAGCAGATTCCTGGGGGGTGGTGAGGGAGAGAGTCTGGGACAGGGCTCTGGACTCTCCCTGAGGTGGGGCACTGCCCACTCAGACACTCTCCATGGCTGGGTCTCAGTTTTTCCCTCTGCAGAATGGAGAGGGCTTCTCCCTGCCCTCTCAGTTTGGGGACTAATTCTGCCAAAAAAGGGTTAAAAAATATAACTGAGCTTAATCCGAATGGAGGTCTGGTCTGTTCATTTGCATATAAGCATCTCCTCCGCCCCCAGCCCTGGCAATTTGCATCTCATTATCCAGGTGCATCCTTGGTGATTTCCCTCTAGACTGGTCCTGCCAGCTTCAGCTCTATCTCTTTTCTGGCCCTTAGAGCCTTTCTCCTGCTCTCCTGGCCCCAGAGGGGCTCTTAGGCTGGATAGGCCTCTGCAATCCTGGCTGTAGGCTATTCCCCTGGTACTTGATTTCCCCTCTGCAGAGCAGTCTCCAGGGCCCAACCAGGGAAATGGCAAGCCTGAACTGGGGCCAGTATATATGTTTTTAGGGGGAGGGGGCTGGCATAGGAAGAGGGGGTGGCTCTACCTGTCCATGTGAACATAAAAGGCACAGAGTATATTTGTCTGTGTGTATGTGCATGTGTGCATGTGTGCACATGCACGTGCACACACACACACACACACATGTGATATACACGTTCACTTTGACCCCTCTGTTCTTTTGCTTCCATCTCTGGTTATCTTTATGCATCTTTTCTTTGGCTTTAAAACAGAGTTTGACATGAATTTTATGTGACATCACCCAGGTAAAATGTTTGGGGGATGCTAGAGAGGCAGGGACAGGTTTTGTGTTTTGTCCCTCACCCTGCCTCCCAGGGGCAGACCCAGGGCCCTGGGATCTCCTAGTGCAGCCTTGCTCTTCTCAGCACTGGAGTCTCCCCAGGGAAGCCAGCCCTATAGACTCCCCTTTCGTCCTAGCCTTGAAATCAATTGCAATAGGCGGCTGGCCACAGAGGTGAGTGGAGGGCCCTAGGGAATCAGCAATTGTCTACAGGGAGGAGAAGACCCCTTGTGGAAGGTGCTCAGGGGCCTCCCTGGGGCCACACGGTTTGGCCACCCTCCATGTGCTCAGTGGCACTGCCTGACTGCTGAGTCAGAACAGACTCTGCTCCTGTGCAGAGTGGACCAGAGGGTGGTGAGTGATGAGCAGTCGGCGGGGAAGCAGGCCACGCGTACTGATTACTAACAGGCAGCGTGTGCTGGGGCAACAGCACCAGGTGGCATCAGGCAGTGACATCTAGTCCCACTTCTTCCTCAGTGAAAGCTTATAGGGCACCTGCCAGGGGCAGGGCCTTGCGTTGTGTTCATCTGTGGGTGGGGCAATGAACAAGACAGACACATGACCGCCATGGGGTGCACACGGCCTGGTGGTGACTCAGACAGGTGAATGTGGAGGACTTGGATACAGGTGGAGAGGGGGAAGTTCAGGGTCTGGGATGGTTACCTTTATGTGTCAATTCAGTGAGGCCACGGTACCCAGATATTGGTTAAACACCAGTCTAGTTTTCACAGTGAAGGTAGTTTTTACATGAGATTACATTTAAATCAGTAGACTTTGAGTAAAGCAGATTATTCTTCAAAGCGTGATGGGCCTCAGAGAAAGAGGGCCTTAAGAGAAAACAGACTGAGGCTCCCCTGAGGAAGAGAGAATTCTGCCAGTACATGGCCTTTGGATTTGAGCTGCAACATTGGCTCTTCCTCGGGTCTTCAACCTGCTGGCCTATTCGGCAGATTTTGAACTCACCAGCCTCCGTAATTACTTGAGCCAATTTCTCTGTTTCTCTGGAGAACTCTGACTAATACAGAGTCCTGTGGGAGAGCCTAAGAATGGATGGGGGCATGGAAGGCTTCCTGGAGAAGGCAGGCTGGGCTATGGTATGTCTGCAGTTAAGAAAGAGGAAGGAAGGGTGTTGAAGGCAGTGCACCGAAGAAAGGGGTGGTATAGTTTGAATAATGGCAGCGGGCCAGGCTGGCTGAGCCTAGAGTGGGTGCTGTTACTAATTAGCTCAGTGGCCTCAAGAAGGACCCTTGGCTTTTCTGAACTTCAAAGTCCTCCATTACGAAACAGAAAGATAGTCCCAACAGCCTCTTTCAGAGAGCTGTGGGAGGATGCAAAAGAGATGCTGAAGGTGAGCAGAATGGCAGATGATGAGGAGCTGAGGGATGTGAGGGACTGCACAGTCCCTCTGGGGGTTTGGCAGGCAGCGTGGCCATGGTTGTGCAGGCAGGGGGCCTGGTGGGGCTTCCTTTAGGCCTGGAACATGCAGGGACAGAAGCAGTGGTCCCAAGGGTCCGCCTGGCTGAGGAGGCAAGAGAAGGAGGATCTTCCCCGACTTGCTGCAGGGACCTTCTGATCTTAATGTTCCCTTCTATCAAATGGGGGTGGTGATTACTTAGGGTTGTCTGGAGAATCAAATGAGATAATGTGCACATGGGAATAGGCTGGAAATGAATGAAGTGATAGAACACATTGGGTTATTACTGTCAGTGGTCAGAAGCAGAAGGATGGTGAGCAGGGCCTGGCCAGAGCTGAGTTGAGACAAATGAGGACCCTGTGGAACAACATTTGAGGAGGGGCTCCCACCTCCCCCTGGTGCTGACCTTACAGGTTTTGGCCCCAAGAAGCAGTGGCTCCTTAACTGTTGTTCTGTAGGGGACTCACCCACCTCCCTCTAGCCCAGGCCTGGAAGTGAGAGCTGGCATAATTCCTATAGGAGAGACTGGTGCTTTGGGTGGCCAGTTGGATTTTAATATTCCTCTCAAGGCTTCATTGATGTTTTTGCAAGTGACGCTGTGCCCAAGGTGGCAACGTGGCACTGGCTGGAGTAGCAGGTTCCTCTAGCGTACTGGTTCCTCAGAGGGGGGTGGGTCTGGAGTTATAGCACCACTGGGGAACTCGTGAGAAATGCAAATTCTGGGCTCCACCCAGATCTCCAAATCAGAAACTGGGATAGGACCTGAGAAGCTGAATCAGAAACTGGGATAGGGCCCAGGAAGCTGAGTTTAACAAGAGCTGCAGGGGGATTTGTGTGAGCATCACCGAGCTATGGACTGGGCCTTTGGCAAGGGTGGGAGGAGCCTTATTAATTGAAACCATTCACCAGCATGGAAAACAACTTTTTCCTTCCCTGTTCCTCCTCTGCCACATTTCCTCCCTCCTTTTTGTCTCTCTCTTCTCCCCACCACTTTTTTTTCAAGACTTGAAATCAACTGCCACGAGAGGCGGTCACAAAGATTCTCGGTTTCTCTGAGCTAGCTTGAAGAGTAGAGTCTTATTTCTAACACTGCTTATGCCTCAAAAAATAAAGAGCAAATGACTCACAAGTATCTGAAGAAGGTTCAAATACTATGAATTAGAGGAAAATGTAAATTTAAGCAATTGAGATATGACCTTCAGCTCCTCAGAAAGGTAAAAGTCAGGAAGGTGGACAAGACACAGAGCTGATGGGGATGTGTGAGGACAAATCCTCTCCCGAATCACAGGTAGGGGTGTAAACTGGTTCACTATTTTGGAAAGCAATCTGGCACACTTGGTACTATTTTTTTTTCAATTATTTTTATTGATCGCACCTCACATAGTGCTTCCTGTGTTTTAGACACCGTTCTAGGCAACTTACAAACACCGACGAACTAATTTAATTGAGTACAAGTCTGTCTTATGATCCTTAGCTCCTACTCTTAGGAATGGATTGGGAGAAGGTCTTGGACAGTGATAAAGGGCGAGGGATAGACTCTGTTGTTTGTGGCAGAGGCAAGCTGGAGGCCCTTCTTGGTGTCCATCAGTGGGGGGTGGCTAAGGGCAGTGATGGGTGCATCCTTATGGGTCCTAGGTAGTGTTGAAATCATCTAATTAGACACCTACAGCAAAGATAGATCTCGATAAACAGTGCTGACTGAAAAAAGCAAAATGCAGAATAACATTCATAATACAGTGCCATTTATGAAAATTCAAAACACATATTCATAACAATGCTCCATAATTTACAGGATATATGCATATTTCAGGACATGCAGCAACATACTGGAGCAGGTGCCTGTGTGGAGGAGGCAGATTCAGAGTGGGGACAGGAACGAGGGGGAAGGGAAGGGAGGGAACCGCACTGGGACCCTGTTCTAACTGGATGCTGTCTTAATAATGTGCTAAATGCGAAGGAGTGGATGATCCCAATGGTCTGAGCCTGTGGTCAAAAAGGAAAAAGAGAAATGAAGCCCCCCTTTTCCCTGAGCTTAAAAATCAAGGAAAGCAGGCCTGCGGCCAATGGGCTGAGCATGCAAGGGAGGTGTAGAGTTTGGCCAGAATTTGACTCTAAAACTAGTCACGTAAATCTCTTAAAAATGGGAATAAAAATAAATAAACCAATAAGTTTTTATGACAGCCATGTCACGTGTTCTAGAGTGACTGGCCCTAGGAGACATTCAGTGGTGACCTGCTTTGCTGCCTTTCAAGAGTGGCATTCGAGGAGGCCATCCATGCCTTCCTTGGACAGTCTTTCTAGGCTGCGTGTTGGCTGCTGTGAGAGGTCAGGGTCAGGGTAGGCCATGCGGCGGGGGAAACTTAGAAACACAGCCTCATGTCCGTGTTGACTTTTATTTAGGAAAATTTCACGAATATACAAAAGGAGAGAGAACAGTAGAAGGAAGCCTCACTCCCACCCCAGGTTCACCAGATATCAACTGATGTGGCTTATCTTGGGAATTTATTGATAAGGGGACCATAGTTAAGGATAATAATCATGCCTTACATTTGTATAGAATATTACTATATTTCGTACACAAGCATCTTTTGCATACAGTATTTCATTCAGTTTTCATGGCAAGCTATTAGCTGGATGTTGTTTTCCCATTTTAGAGATCAAAAGACTGAGGCTGAGTGCAGTGAAGGAGCTTTCTGAGATATATCTGCCATGCACCGAGCCTGGGGCAGGCCCTGGGCGCTCTGGCCTACAACCAGCCCTTTTCTTCAGCTCCACGAGCATGAGGTCCCTGAGCAGCCCTTGCAGTCATGCTCCCCAGGTGGCTGTGGATGAGCCCCTCCCTGCTCTGGGCCTCCCCTTGTGGCCTGGGGAGTGTCTGTGTCCTACTCTGCCCCTCTTGGAGCTCAGTGCCATCACTCCCTGGTGTGCCCTACTTAGTGGGAAGTGGAACAGTTTAGAAACAACCCAGAAAGCAGAGAGAGCCAGACCACACAGTCCGGATGTCCCCACTCCAGAGGCCTAGTGCTGGCTCAGGGCCACTGGGCAGAGAAAACAGCTCCCAGGAGGTGGCAGTGCCATTGGGGAGTGGGCTGGGAGAGAGGCCCCTAGTTTTCCCCTATTTCTACCCAGAGCTCATTTTGGCTGCTGGGGCCGAGGACTGGAGGGTGAGTGGCCCAGGAGATGCTGAGGAAGAAACAGGGAGAGTTCTGCAGCTCCCTCAGGGTACGCTCAGCCCCCAGTCAGTGCTGAGACCAGGTTCCAGAAACAGATTTCTTCTTTTTTTAACCACTTTTTTTCCCCATGGTGACCCAGTTTTGTAGCTGAGGCCCCAAGATACTCTGGCCACGTCTCTGAGTTATTTTTCTGGAGGATAGGCTCCCTAGCGAGTCCTTGCTGCCTGCACTGTGGTTGGTGGGCCCAAGGTAGGACACCTGGCATCTTCTGGGGAGGGGAGGGCCCCCAGGGCTCAGGGCTATGGAACAAGTGCTCCAGGTTCACCTCCTCTCGTCTGGAGCCCTGGCTTGGTTTCTGAGACACAGATGGAAACTTGTGCTCCTGAGTCCTCATTTACTCGGCAGGGTACCTCCAGAAGGTGACCACATGTGGGAGAGAGAGCAGTGGACAGGAGGTGATGGTGCCAGCCAGAGATGCAAGATCCAAGGACCAGCCAACACCCACACACTGACTACTCCCCGCACACGCAGCCCTGGAGTGTCCAGAGAGCTAATGGAGCTGCAGGCGTTAACAGGAGCTCCTTGGTTGTGGGGTGGGAGCTGGAGGTTGTGCCCGTGGGGGCAGATGTAAAGAATTCCTGTCTTGTGACTGATGTGGACTGGGGAATGTGGACACTCAGGAGGAACAGGGTCACATCCCTGCCCTCAGGGATTTACATTTAGTTGCATACACACGCATGTGCACACGCACATGTAGACATACACCTGCTTTCACAAGTAAATAAGGACACACACATAAGCACACATACACGCATATATAGAGACATGCCCATAATCTCACACAGATAAAGATGCACACAGATATGCTCACAGTCTTGCCCAACACACACACACACACACACAGAAGTCACTGAAAAAAATTAAGCACTTAGGTTCTGTTGTAACAGGCGTGTGAGAAGGGATTAGTCCAGTTAGAACAAATGAAGAAGATTTTACAGTGGGAGTAGCATTTACATCTTCTACCTTGTGCACAGGGATGTGCAGGAATGGCATTCCAGGCAGGGGGAAAGTACAAACAAAGGGGTGGACATTCCCATGAGCCTTGTCTGCCCAGAGGACCCTGCAGGAGATCCATCCGCCTGGGATCGTAGTGCCCAGTACGCCCCTCGTGATGTGGCTGCAGAGTGGCTAGCTGGGGGAGATAAAGGCAAGAAGAACTGGCTGCTCCAGACCCAGGGAACCTGGGATACCCTGGGTTTCAAGTGCTACTGTACTTCAGTTGGTTAGTCCAGGCATCCAGGGGAAGGTTCCGAATTCTTTAGTCAAGCCCAGAGGTGGGAGCAGGTGCGGCAGGGAGGCCTTGGTGGAAGCAGTCGTTGTGAACCCAGGATGCCTCTTCCACTTTTCCCATGCTTGTCAGCGTCTCCCGTACGGAAGAGGGATAATGGCAGCTGCAACTCTGAGGGTTGTGGTGGAGACTAGATGAGAAGGGTAAGCTCCTTACCCCGGGTCTGGCACTCAGGAGGTATCCAGCGGTGAGAACACTTTCACATTTATGTGGTGCCCTCCTCATTCATCTGGCTGATGCCTTGGCTTCCCTTCTGCCCAGGACCACCACTAGTTCTGGATCTGGGCCTCTGTGCTCCAACCCACCCTGGGCACACCTGTGACCTAGCCCCGAGGGCAATGTGCCCATGGGGTCTGTCCGGCTCTTCCTGTGGGAGCAGGGGCTGTGGCATATTTGGTCCTCATATCCTTAGCACCCTGCACCTGTCTCGCAGGACAGGCTGAGGACCTTCTCTGAATGAAGGAATGAAAATGTGTAAGTGCTTTGTAAATGGGTAAGGATTTACAAAAGTTAGTTAATGTGCTTCTCCAGAGAGTGAGCCTTGGGCAAAGGCATAATGAAGTAAACAGAGCTGGATTTCAAGACCAAGGCCAGGTTGGAGCCGGGCCTGCGGGACAGTGTGGGGAGCAGAGGGGGGCCACACCCGCCACTAGCCCAGGGCCCAGAGGGCAACCTGTAGCATCTTTGCAGGGGAAATCTGCCTTCCCTCCCATTTAATTTTCTTGTTCTGATTATAAGGTCAATCATTGTAAAGCACTCAAACTTCAAACAGGAAAGAAATACTTAACACATGTAACATGAAAAGTAAAAATTCCCTTCTTCTCCACCCCTGTGCCTGTGAGACAGCTAGGGTATGTCCTTACAGCCTTCCTCTGATTTATCCACTAACTTTGATTGATTGATTGTTTATGTTACAAAAGCAGGGCCCTGCTAAGCGTAGTTCTGCAACTTCCTTGTATCACCTAGCAACGTACTGTGGACATTGTGGGTTTTTGTGTTTTGTTATTGTTGCTTTCACCTATACCACATTCTTTTAAATGACCCTATAATATTCTGATGCATGCAGGAGGTACCACTTATTTAACCAGTCCTTGACTGATGGACCTCTGGATCGTTCTAATGGAAATTGCGTTTTGAAGGAGGCCTGAGTGGTGAGGGCGGGATGCAAGCATAATGCTCTTCCTCCTTCGCCATCCCTGTCTCCTGGCTCTGCCTTTATGAGGTGGCAGAACCAACTATCCCAGCCCCCATCCCTATCCCAGGGCCTGTGCCTCTCCCAGAGGGGTTGAGGGGACACCTCTCCTCCTTTTTATAGCTTTGCCAACCTGATCCCCGTCCCCTGGGTCTGTTTGTCTTCCTTCACCAGGGTCAGGTAACCCCACCTGCCTGGCTCAGACGTTGTTTGCTCAACCTGTGGGTTTTGAGTAGTAGAAGGTCTGGACACATAAGCGGGGCCTTGGGGCAAACAGGGAAGGCCAGGGCAGGATGAAGCCAGGGAGTTGGGCGGGTTGCTGGGGTGGTGGTGATTAGGTTGGCAGGTTACCCTCTTCCAGGAAGGGGGCAGCCAGAGAGGAAAGAGGCTGCTGTTTCTTGTGGCATTTGGGGAATTTGACGATGCAAATGAGGCCTCTGGTGACTATGAATATTCATTAGGAGTTCTCCCTTCCAAACAGTGGGAATTCTTCCAGGCTTGCTAATGAACCTGGGAAGACAAAGGGTGGGAAGTGGTCCTTCTTCACTCTGCCTTTCCTCTCTCCCATCCTCTTCTTGTCCCCTCCTAACCTACTGGGTGCGACAGAGGCAGAAGCCAGGAGCGAGGCCTGGGTTCTAGGTTTGGTCTCCAATTTGTGGGCCTGACCTGTCTGGGCCTTCTTGTCCTTCTATTCTCCCATGAAAATCATGACCAAGGCCACCCTAGGAAAGAGCCTGAGGTAGAAACAGGGGAGAATCATGGGGAGCTGGTTAGAATCCTAGGTACTGTTTAAGCAGGTGGGGAAACTGAGGCTTCAGTTGTAAATGACTCGCCCAAGTTATAAGGCAATTATGTGACAGCATTGGAGTTAAGCCCAGGTATTCTGACTCAGGATCTTAACATCTTACCTCCCTGCTCACCCCTGAAGCCTAATTAGACCATTTGCTGAGCCCCCCACATGCCTAGTGTAATCCCTTCTTGGAATCTTTGCGTTCCTGAGTCTAATCCACTTCTGGGAGGCCTGCCCTGTGCACCCCAGCCCACAGCCACCTCTGCTTCCTGAACTCTGTTGCCCTTCTTGGCTAAAACAGTCACTCTACACTTGGCACAGACATCCTGGCTGAGCTGTTACCTTTTCAGGGGGGCACCTATTTCCTGAACTTTAGGGTGGGGCCCATGTCCTATACATCCAGCTGGAGGTTCAGGGGGTACCTACTTTCTGAATCCAAATTGGAGCATGAAGCCTGGTGAGTATGACCATCTTGTGGACCACAGGAAAGAATGTGTAAAATCAGAACTGTCCAGGTTAGGGTAGCCAGTAATAAATATATGTGCGTATATGGAATCACAGAATGAGACAGAGAGAAGAAAGGAATCACAAAGGACATCTCCAGCCCAATGGATTTGATCTTTCTTCTTCTTCTTCTTCTTCTTTTTTTTTTAATAGCCAAATCTTTTTTTCAAATGAAATCTTGCCCGAAGCCTGAAAAATAAGAGAGACAAAAGCAGGGCTGCTCAGGTGCAGGATGAGATGAGAGGCCTGGGGTCCCCTTGGTAACTCCTTCCCTTGTCTCCTCAGCAACATCTGAGCTCACTCATTACACAGATAGGCTGAGGCCCAGAAAGGGACAGGATTTGTGGAAGTTACACAGTTTGGTAGTAGCAGAGGCAGAATTAGAAACCACGTCTCCCTGGGAGACCCTGTCTACCAGACCCTGAGTTTTTGAGGTGCCCCTGGGATAAGTTCTGCGTCAGCCAGGTGAATGGGTCTCCATTCCTCTCTGCCTGCCCTTGACAGCCAGGGGCTTTTGGATACAGTGGGCTGCAACTTTTGTCTCCATGGACGTTTTAAGAGTAGAAAGGGAGAGGGTTAGAAGGAGGTGTGTAGGCAGAGAGGAGGGGAGGAAGGCAGGGCACTGTTCCAAGTGGAATTTGATCTGGATAATAGTGCTTAGCCTCTGGATCTCATTTGGTTCAGGAAGAGGGATGGGGAGGGGGTGTGGGGGAGCAGTGCTGCTGCTCTGTCTCAATGAGGGAGGAAAAGGAATCAAGGAGTTTCACAGAGCCTAAAACCCAGCCCTGTGCCTCTGTAGACTTCACTGCACCATTAGTGCTGCTGAAGGTGGCGGGGGCGGGGGGGTGGAGGGGGAAGGCTGGCCTGTCTTGTGGCCCCCTCATTATGCTCCTAACAGGCTCCTGTAGATGTTTATTGGCCCAAATCAATTGATCAATTGTTTCCACCTGCTGTTTACACTGAATGTCTCTGCTTCTCTCCCGTGCCTTTGATTGTTCCTTCCTGGTTTGGGGGTCCTTCCCAGCTGTTCCCCTTCTCCTAGGAATTTTGGAGAATTCCATTTGAAGCTCCTTAAAGGGGCCCTTAAGCACCTGGGGATGAAGATAAGTAAATAGAAAGATGTGGACTGGAATAACAGGGGAAGAAGGATGGATATTGTCTCTCAGGGAGGACTTTCTCTCACCCCAACTGTTTTTGGAGACCTAAAAAGCAGGCAGGGTCAGGTCAGCTGGGACTAAGGGGTCCAGGAGTTCTGGTTGTACCTATGTTTTTTGGGTTAGTCTGCACAAATTGTCCACTGCTACTCAGTGCTTCAGTTTCCCCACCTAGAGTAAAGATGGTGTTCTCATCTTTCCTGCTTTGTGAAGCTGTTACAGGGTGACTCTTGTTACTTGTAATTACATCATGGGGGCCCAAACAAAGCACAGCAAATATATTTGGACATATTGCCTGCACCCCTTGGAGCAAAAGGCAGAGTATAGCCACAACCAGGGCAGGGGTAGGGATGGGGGGCGGCCCTTTACCTCTCAGGAGAGTTGCCCAGAGACTAACTAGACTGCCCTAGGGTGGTCTGGAGAAGTTGACTTGGCCTCGCATTGCAGCGGCCTCTGAAAATGGAGGTAGGTGAAATAGATCAGGAGTTCTTCCCCAGGAGGCCAAGACATGGGGCCAAATGTGGTTGCCTAAGTGGGCTACACCTTTAAGCTCCCCTTCAGGCTGGGCAAGGATGCTAACGGGAAGAGGGTGCAGTCCCTTTCAGTGTCCTGGGGTTTGGTGGTGAGTAGTCCTTGTTGTCTAGGGACTTCCCATAAAGCACATCTTTCCATGGTCTCTCACAAAGAGACTCTAAACAGAGGATCTTGTGCATCAGGACATAGCATTGAATATCATCAAATGCTTCCAACAGACTGTATCTGTATATAAAGTCGCTTTGTTTCTATAGAAATTGAGTGCCTAGAATCACTTAGCTGTGTGATATTGCGTATCACTTCCTTTCCCTGAGCCTCAAGTTATTCATCTGCAAAATGAGAGGGAAGAGGTGATGAGAGGTTGGATCTTATTATCTCTAAGGATGTTCTAGTCCAAGAATATCTAAGGATATTCAAATCTAAGAATCCTTGCTACTTGCTGAAGTGGCCATCTCCTGTTCTTGTGGTTTAGCAACTGTCCACCTATTAGATCCCAAGGCAGCCCCCACCATCACCTCTTTCCTAAGGCTGAGATGTTGCTGGTGGCTAGCTGATCATGATCCTTGGAGTAGTACCTAAACCTTATTCTACAGATCTGCATGGTTTTTCCAAGCTATTTCTGCCTTCTCAGATGCAGATATTGTACTCTTCTGTCATCACCCACTCATCCATCCATCCATCTACCCATCTATCCTAAAAATGTTTGGAGTGCCCAAGCATTCTACTAGACATTAGATATAGAGAGATAAGAAGGCTAGCCCTGACATCAAAGAACTTAACTGCCAAGAGGTTGTGAACAGGCAATATATAGCAACTATACAATACAAAGCACAACAGTGTTTTGAAGTTAGCCTTAGATTTGATTTTTGCCTCCACCACTCATTTGATAGTTATCTGTGTGATGGTGAGTGAGTTACTTAACCTCCTGAATCTGTTTCTTCATTTATAAAGTAGAGATAATAACACTAGGCGTATTGAATGGAGACATAATTCTCAATAAGTATTACTTCCTCTCTCCATAAGAGAGGTACAGCAATATCTTGATGAGCAGAGAAATATACAGAATTGTTGAATCATTATAATATAATAATTATAATATAATATAATGTAACTGTTAATTATACTTGAATAAACAGAAAGAAAGAAGAAAGAAAGAAAGAAAGAAAGAAAGAAAGAAAGAAAGAAAAAAAGAGATACAACAAGTGTGGCATGGCAGCACAAGATAGGGAGAGCTTCCTGAGGTCCAGGAGCCCCAAGAAAGACCTCCCAGAATGGCTGACATCTGGAGAAGCATTGAAGCAAGAGGGATTCTGGTGTGAGCCAAGATGAGAGAGTGCAGGACATCACCGCACAGCAAGGAGTAAGCTTGATCAAGGATATGTGGGGAGCACTGGTGGCAGACACAATGGAGAGTATGTTGGGGCCAGGTAGGGAAAGCATTGACTTCCAGGATCAGGAGGAAGCCTTGGTTAAGGAGGCCGCAGGGGGGTTTTGAGTAGGAGAGGAGTCATGCCCCTTGGTTCCCAGGGCAGAGCTAGACTCCAAAGCCCTTGGTGACTAAGTCATGACCTTCCTCTGGGAGCTGGAAATTGGGATCTGATGATGAGATTGCAAGGTCAGGACTAGCTGGGTGAACTTGGGTGAGTCGCTTGGGTGAGCTGCGTCCTTAGAGGTGAAAGTGGAGGAATGGATGAAGTAATCCCTCCGGCTTGGAGTTCCGTTGTTGGTGTTTCTTCTCCAGTCTCTTTCCTGCCTGCCTCTTCCTACTCTCCCTCCTTCTCTCTGTGCCTCGTCCCTGCCTGCCTTGCCAGTCCATTTCCTGTGGGCAGAGTGGAGCAGCCAATTTGCTTTATCCCTTGCTGCATCAGAGCAGAGGGGGTGGAGGGATCAACACCTCCTTCCTGGGTGCTGAGCATCCCAGCTTTGCTGTTAGGGAACTGCTGCCCGTGAAGGTGAACCGGCCTTTGCCTCCCTTCAGAGTTCCTTGGTGAGCTATGAGCTGAAATGGGCACCCCTCTCCCTTCCCCACAGGGGACTGGGGGAGGTACTGGGAGGGGCAGAAGGCCCTCGCCAGACCTGGAGAGCCATCTGCCTGGGTCAGAGAGTGCCCAGCAACTAGGCATGTGGGGGTTGTCTTAGCCTGAACCCATCTGAATCCTGATAGAGGGAAGCCAAGGATAGTGGAGCTCCTCTGGTGAGTGGGAACAGTTGTTTGGTGGTCCCCACCAGACGTAAGACCCCGGCCTTGGGGAGAGGTTGGGTTGGTCTGACTGGCAAAACCTTCCAAGCTGGTGCCTATGGCTGGGAATCTTCCATGGTGGTGGTGGTGGGGGACACAAAGGCAACAAATGGTATGTTCAGATATCTTTTCTTCCCACCTGGACAGAGCAGGTCACACAGCCAGAACTAGCTTGATGGCTGTGAATGGAGGAATCTGCCCACATCAGGTTATTAAATGTTACAGGGAATACTTCCTGTCCCCAAAATGTTTCTCCTAGCATACCCTGAGCCTCCTATTAAAATTAAGCACTCCTGCCAGAGGCCATACCTTAAAATGACATTGTTCCAGGGCACCTGGGTGGCTCAGTCAGTTGGGTGTCTGACTCTTGGTTTCAGCTCAAGGCATGATCTCATGGTTTGTGAATTCGAGCCCTGCATCAGGCTCTGTGCTGACATTTGGAGCCTGCTTAGGATTCTCTCTTTCTCCTCTCTCTGCTCCTTCCCCACTTTATCTCTCTCGCTCTCTCTTTCTCTCAAAATAAATAAATAAACTTAAAAAAATGACATTGGTCCACAGTTCTGTGAATATTTAGTGATGGCCAGCTGAGATCTGGAGGGGCCTGTGCCGATGGCAAGGGGGAGTGCCAGGGGTCTCAGGAGAAGGGCACAGAGACCAGGAAAGGTGAAAAAGACACTGTTCCCTGACCATATTCCATGCCTACAGCCACCAGGAAGTTCTCTGTATCCGGTCGGTCTAAGGAGCTACCAGCCTAGATTCACCTGCGGCTGAACCTAGAGGGGCCCCCACGATGCAGTGGTGAGAGGGGCTATGAAATCAAGCAAGGTCTGGGGTCATGTTTGGCTCCTTGGCTTTCTAGCTGGGTCTCTTTGAGCAGGTAATTTATCCTCTGTAACCTCATTGTCATCATCTGTAATACAATGTGTTATGAGGGATAAATGAGATAATGTGAAGCATTTAGAACAGCACTGGTCACACAGTGGGTACACAGAGGAACAAAGCATCTTGCTAATACTACAGGACAAGTTTCCAGCCATGTTCCACAGTGCTCCTCTCTGCCTATTCCTCCAGCTGCCCATCAGTCTATCTTTCTTACTAAGCTTCTTTTTATCTGCCTTTTTTCTTCCCCTCCATCACTCAGCTCATCTCTCTATCTCTGGCCGCTGTCATGTTATCTCTCTGCCTATCTTGCTCTCATCTCCAGCTCTCTGCCTGTCTCCGTCCCTCCCAGCCCCTCCACCCCCATCCTCCCTCTCGCTCTGGCTGTCTCCTTGCCATCTGTTTGGCTGTCTGGTAAGCACTTGGTGGCTCTCCACTCCTGCCCGTCACTATCACTTCCTCCCCATCGCCCACTCCTTTGGGATTTCCCTAGTTGAGCCCCTCCCCCTACCCATCTCTCTCTGTCCCCTCTTTCCCTCCTGAGGCCCTGACCCAAGCCCCTTCCTGGTGGCAGAGGCACCCCTTCCCAGCACCCTGCCCGGGGTAGGTGGCTGCAGAGTGGAGCAAAGCCAGCAGATGAGGGCCGAATGCAGTCTCCAGAGGTGAGGGTCAGTCCTGCTAATTCCCCCGCTCTGGGTGGAAGATGTGGAGGCTTCATTCAATTATGTCACATCCACTCAGCTGCTCCACCCGGATGATGCAGTGCAGCCTGCTGGCCCTTCCCTGCCAGGACCTAATGGAGAGAGATCTCCTTCAGCCTGGCTCACCACAGGGGTCCTCCTGGAGCGGGGATGGGCCCAGCCTGTCTGGCCTCAGACTTCTCAGCTTGCCATGATTCGCTGCTCACCCTGATTACATCCAACAACTGGCCTCTGGAGTTTGTCCCTCTCACCTTAATCATTTCGGAATTGGATCTCAGTGCTTCTCATTCCATTACTGCCACCCTGCCTCCCCCACCTTAGCTGCTACCCGCAGGAGCCAGGCAGGCAGGCCCTGCCTCTCCCATGAGGTCTGAGGCCCTGGGGGTAAGCAGACCAGGGAGGTGACTGAAGGGACACAGGGTTTAAGATCTGGGCCAACGCTGCCTCTGTAGTCTGAAATACAGGCATGTGGGCATTGTCATGGCATTTCTTCTGGGCATAAGGTCTTTACTGACTAAAGTCTATGCCAGGTGCTATAAGAGATCCCAGAGAAGCTCTCAAATTCTCTCCCTTTCCTCAAGAATCTTAGCCCTAGGAGACAAGGCCAACAGCATGAGACAATTAAGGGCAATGACGACTACAAATAGAATTAGATTCTAAGAATGGAAAGTCAGATAACCAAAGAACAAACATTGATTGGAAATTCTTTCATGTGTGTTGTGCTGTTTGTTCCTCACTAATCTGTGAGGAAGAGATTGTCGACATTTTCAGGCGGGGAAACTGAGGTCCAGAGACATTGAGCTTATCTGAGCTCAAGGAGCCAGCAACAGAGCTCTTGACAGAGACTGTGGTCAAGGCCTTGGGGCCCAGTCCTTCCTTTCTCACTGTCCCTCACAGGCTTGGGTGGTTAGGGAAGGCTCTGAGGCAGGACCCAGTGGGCAGGGGGAAGGTGGGAGGACACATCAGGTGGGGGGGGCAGCTTGGGCAGAGTTCAGTAGCAGGAATGAGGACGCTAAAAGGGTTACACAGAGAGCACTGCTGTGGGGCAAGCTGTGGGGACATGGGAAACAGGGGCCTTTGCACAGGTCTGCAGCACGACAGTATCTCCCCCTCAGTCTGTTGTCTCCCTCTCTGTAGTTCTGTCTCCTTGCCAAGCCCCTAAGTGAGATGGGGCCTCCAATAACTCCAGGAGGGAGTTTGGACCTCAAGCTTCAGTGGAGGGGATCACCTTCAAGAGAATGACGAGCAGACTGGTGTAATGGGATGAATTATGTCCCCCCTGCGAAAAAAAAAAAAAAAAAAGATATGTCAAATCCCAACTCCTGGTATCCAGAAACATGACCTTGCTTGGAAATAGGGTCTTTGTAGGTGCAATTAGAGATCTCAAGATAAGATCATTCTAGATTTAGGATTGGTATCCTTATAAGAGACTGGGAGGTTTGAAACACAGAGATACAGGGGAGGCAATCTGACCACAGAGGCAGAGACAAGAGGGATGTAGCCACAAACCAAGGAACATAGGAGCCACCAGGATCTGGGAGAGACAAGAAAAGATCCTCCCCTCCCTACCCCAGAGCCTTTGGAAGGAGCACTGCGCTGCCAATACCTTGATTTTGGACTTCTGGCCCCCCAGAACTGTGAGAGAATGAGTTTCTCCTGTTCTCTGCCACTCAGCTTGAGGTGGTTTGTTACAGCAGCCACAGGACACTGATGGAGCCATGGACATACCTGTCCCCACTAGGAGAGTAGCAACCAGCAAGGGCTGGTGGGAGCTGCATCTGCAGGTGCAGTACGGAGACCCCTGAGACCACAGTGGGCACCCCCTGTCACACGGCTCACAGCACCAGGACTGGCAGAGAATTCAGTCCCTTGCCCCTTGCCTTTGGTGCAGAGGGTGTGCTGAACCATACACAACAAGGAGCCTGAGGGAGGCAATTTTAGGCTGAACAGAAAGCAGCCTCCAGACACCATTGAGCAGTATGTACATGGAGCAGTTCGCCTCTAGAGAGGGAAATGCACTTGCTGGAAATACAAACGGGTCCACTGGGGGCTTCACTCATGTGGAGGGTGATGGCTCCATGATGTAATATGAAAGGATGTTTCAGGATGAGGGTGCGGGAAAACAGCTGCCTGAATGTGCTCCTTCCCAGAAATCAGCCCGCAGGGCCGCTTCCTGATGGAGTACCCGGGCTGGCTAAAGCAGGGTTTTACTTCAGTTGGGAAATTCCGGGCCCTCAGAGTATAGCGAATCCAGGCCGCTAGTTCTGGAAGAATGAGTGGATTTTCCACCCACACCCCCTCCCTAAGACCCAAAGAAAGGGACTCGTATAAGTACTAACACACTGGTTTCCCCGGTAGCTCCTGGACTCCGTTCCACTGAAATCTTAAAGAGCAGAATTAACAAGACAGGCCTGAGTTTTGTTTCCAGAGCAGTGATTGAGAACTCTCCATGGAGGTCGACATTGGGAGAGTGAGACCTGGAGTATGTCTGGGAGTTAAGACGAAGGAGGCAGTATCTGAAGACAAGGCAGAGGATACAGAGCTCCAGGGCTTGAATTACCCTCGAAGGCTCCCCATCTCGGAGGTTGGAAATGGTTGGGTATCCCGACATACACACCAAGGAGGGTGAGGAGATGAGGCTGTGGGGCCATTTATTTGACCACAGGCCTCAGTGCCCAGAATGTTCCTCTCTTTCCTCCCTGCTGATGGCAGCTTTGTTTGGTTATGGCTTTTTCCTCTATGAAGAGTGAGATGCTCTCCAGCACACCCTCTATCTGAGCCATTTTCATTTACCACAGTCTCCTTCCCGCCTCCCTCCCTCCCTTCCTTCCTCCCTCCCTGCTGGTCAAAGTGAGACCCAGAACCCTGTTGGTGCCTGAGGCCTCCCTCCTGCTTCCAGTTTATTCTTTAAGAGGTATGTTTATTGAGGACTACCTCAGTTTCTCTCTCGATACCAGGGAGAAAGTTATATGGCTTTGTGCAGGACTGAAAGAGAACAAGGTCTCCCTAACTCCTTCTATTCTTTCCCTCTCTAGCTCTATCTCCTGGCTAAGCCCTTTCTTCCTCCTCAGCTGGGAAGGCAGGCACATTCAAGGCAGTGGGATGCCAGCCACGTTTGTGTGTGTGTGTGTGTGTGTGTGTGTGTGTGCACACGTAGCTCAGCACACTAAGCACACCCTGTTTCTGCTGGTGGACCCTGTTTGCAAGGTCACTATGCTTCCCCTTTATAGCACACCCTCATCAAGCTTTTAGAGCAAAACAAGCCATAGGGAGGGTTTCTGGTCTGCATCCAAGCAGTACTCTCTCTTGCTCTCCTCAGGCCTCCCCCACAACTGTCAGCCTCCACGAGGACCACATTATGCCCAATCTTTTACAGCCATTGTCTCCTATATCATTACTGCTGGAAGGGCCTGAAAGGAACTGGCTCACCCCTTGTGTTTCAGATGATGATGCTGAGGCTGAGGGAGGGACACACAGGTCTGAAGTCATGCCTGGCAGAGCTGGAGTCAGGGCCTGGACCAGTTATGTATATACCCAGGCAGGTTATATTTTGGTGCCCTTCAGATTGGCTTTTAACATTTCTTTAAATTTATTTTTTAATTTTAATTTATTTATTAAACATTTTTTGATGTTTATTCAGTTTTGAAAGACAGAGACAGAATGCGGGCAGGGGAGGGCCAGAGAAAGAGAGGGACACACAGAATCCGAAGCAGGCTCCAGGCTCTGAGCTGTCAGCACAGAGCCCGACGTGGGGCCCAGACCCACCAACTGTGAGATCATGACCTGAGCCCAAGTCTGAGGCTTAACCGAAGAGTCACCCAGGTGCCCCAGATTGGCTTTTTTTTTTTTAAGTGGGATTGGATTTGGTGCCAGAGAGAAGTGTTTGAGGTTTCCTACCCAAGCCCTGTCCACTTCAGTGGGAGCGGGGATAAGTTAATGAGGAAGCGGTATGGAGAGACTGGAGTTATTTGGCACCATTTTACTCCTTTATCCCAGTGATGTTTTTGTGCCCTTTACAGATTCATACCCACTTGACCTGACTCTTTATGCAGCCCGGTGTCATGAGAACCCCAGTCTCCTGCCTCACCTCTCCAGTCCACCCTCTCCTTAAATGCTGGCATCTCACTCAATGCACTGGGATACCATGTGCTGCAGGGACTCCTGTCTCCAGGGGATACCAAGACGACCCTGTGCTCTCTCCAAGTGCCCTACCTTGTCCCATTACCTGCTTTCCTGCTCCTCTGGCTGCCCCTCGCCAGCCCTCCCCTTTCCTCTGACACTTACCTCTTAGAGATCTCTGGCCTAGAAGCTGCTGCCACATTTTCTTCCCACTTGTATCTCTAAAGCTCATTCTTCAGACCCACTCATTCTCATGGTGATGAAAAACTACATCCACATCTAAGTCTCAGCTGTATTTCCTGTTCCCCCATGCTGGCTCTGGTACCACCACCCCCACTTGTGAGGAACATGTGAAATGTGACAGGGACCACCATACTTTTGCTCAGTGTGTCTGATTACTTGAAAATTTCCCATGAGAGACTCATTTCTTTGGCTTAAATGCTAATGCCCCTAGGAGTGCTCACACATGAGGCCATTACCAGTGTTGGTGTCTTGAAGAATAGGAAGGGCTTTGTTAATGAAAATGAGAGGGCATCTACATTTTAGCATAAGCTCAGAATATAAGAGTGAGGCATACTGTTCGGGAATCTGTAGCAAGTACAGATTGTCTAGGGCAGGGGTCTGCCAACTTTTTCTGTAAAGGGCCAGAAGTAACTAGTTTACAGAGAGTAAAATCTATCTGCAATAGTCTTTGTGGATCATATGGTTTCTGTCTCACCGACTCAATTCTGTCGTTGTAGTGCAAAAGCAGCCATAGGAGTGTTACGGGCTGCGTTGTGTCCCCCAGATCCATATGTTGAAGTCCTAACACCCAGTATCTCACAATGTGAATGTATTTGGAGGTGGGTCTTTAAAGAGGTGGTTAAGTTAAAATGAGGTCAGAAGGGTGGGCTTTGATCCAATATGACAGGTGTCTTTATAAGAAGAGGAAATTTGGACACAGACAGGTACAGAGGGCAGACCATGTGAAGACACAGTGAGAAGATGGCCATCTACTAGCCAAGGAGAGAGACCTCAGAAAAAACAACTCTGCCAGAACCTTGATCTTGGGCTTCCAGCCTCCAGAACGATGAGAAAATAAATGTCTGTTGAGTAAGCTCCCATCTATGGTACTTTGTTATGACAGCCTTAGTAAACCAATACAGCAGTATGTATACAAATGAGCGTGGCTGGGTGCCAATAAAACTTTATTTGTGAACACTGAAATGTGAACTTTGTATTATTTTTAAGCATCACAAAGTATCATTTTTGGGGGGTGCCTGGGTGGCTCAGTTGGTTAAGCGTTCAACTCTTCTTGATTTTGGGTCAGGTCATGATCCCAGGGTTATGAGACTGAGTCCCACGTCAGGATCCCTGCTGAGCATGGAGCCTGCTTAAGATTCTCTCTCTCCTTACCACCCCCTTCCCCTGCTAGCTTGTGTTCTCTGTATAAAAAAAATTCAAAATATCATTCTTTTGATTTCTTTCCCCATCATTAAAAAATGTGAAAACCACTCTTAGCTTATGGGCTGTACAAAAACAGGTGGTGAGCTGTGCTTGGCCTAGGGCTGCAGCCTGCCATTTCCTGACAAGAGCATCAGACATGACCAGGGTGAGGGTGAAGTTGTGGTTAGGAGGGTAAGCCAGCTCCATGTTGGGCAGTCCGTTCACCGTGAAAGAGGAAGCCTCAAACACTCTAGAGCTGGGGAGTGACATGACTGAAACTGGATTTTCAGGGCAGAGATCATTCTCCTTGCTGCAGATGGAGATAGGAGCTTAGTGAGTCTGCTTTCGTGCTGAAGCCAGGGAGCTGCCAGTGCAGCCGAGATTGTCAATTGCGTTCTCCAGATTTCTCTCTTCACTCTTGCCTGCTGGAATATTTTGCAATCACAAAGTGAGAATCTTGTCTCCAGGAATTGCTACCCATCTTTCTCCAGCTGTCTCCCCTTTAGAGTCTCTGGTCATAGGACTGCAACCACCTTTTCTCTAAGTGACTGGAAGCTAGGCTTTCTAAAGTCTGTGACACACATCCGTCTGCACCACTGTTGTCTTTCTGGGCTATTCTGAGCTCTAAGATGAAATGCTCACTTTCTCCTAAGCTCCTGTCTCACTGTCCATGGTTCCTGTCATTTTCAGTACTCAGTAATTTCTTCTTTGTGGATCAGACTGAAGACTGAGAGGGCTGTTGCCTTTGTTACCTCCTAAACCTTCTGGGGATGAAATTGTGAACAGGCGAGTCAAGAAGTGATGAAATGCTCTGTGTTTCACAGAGTGAGGTTTATGTGTATTTGAGTCATTGCTAATGTGATCTACATTAGGGAAGCCCCTTCTGTTCTCAAACCTGTGGAGGAAGAGTCCAATGACACTCTCTATCTCCCTAAACCTGGTAGGTGGTACCATTTGGCAGTGATCTGGTCCTGAAAGGTAGGTTGGGGGAAGCAGGGAGAGGTGACCCTCTATGTTCCACAGAGGGAAGAAAATCTGGCTTGGAGAAGAGGCAGCCCACCCAAGGCTCCAACAAAGCCAGCAAGCAGCACAGTCTCAGTGCACTGTAGTGTTTCACAGTCACCAACACCCCAGAATCCCTGCAGGGCCTGCAGGGTTCCAGGGTTCCAGAGGAAGTGCCGGCTCCACAGCCAGTGCTCAGTACGTCTTGTCAATAGTTTCTCTTACCCTGCCTCCTGTCCCCTCCTCACTGAGCTTCATCTCTAGGCAGAAAGGGCTCTCACTATTTTCTGTTTCTGGACCTTTGCATATGCTGTTCTGTCTCGGGACGCCTCTCCTCCTCCTGTCCTTCTAGATCCTATCAGTATCTGGGGCCCAGAACAAGCCCTGGCTCCTCCCTGAAGCCCTTCCTACCCACCCGAGCTTCCCCTTCCTCTAACTCTGAAGCTCCTGTTGTCTGGAGCCTTCACTGGCATGAACCACACAGCCTCATTACATCCAGTGCAAGGTATTCAGCATGTCATGAGTTTCCTGGTTTCCACCAAAAGATCACAAGGTCAGGAATTAAGTCATTGAGGTTTTTGTGTCCCCATCACATTTAGTACAGACCTAAAACAGAGGCTGTTCAGTGAGTTCTGCAGGCGGCTGGGGAAGAAGGAAGGGGGGAGGAGGGCAGGATGGGGGAGGAGGAAAGGATGGTTGGAAGGAGAGAAGGAAAAACACTCAATGCTGAAAACCTTCGTGTCTTTGGACAGGCAAAAGTGCCCTCTCTAGGAAAGGACATTAGTGGGGAACTGCAGGGTGCGATGTGGGTAAGTGGCCAGCAATGGGCTTGGTTCCAGGTGGCATGGAACCTGGGAAGGACCAGCTCTTTTCTGGCAGTTATAGAATCTGAGGGAGGGGCACCTGGGTGGTTCAGTCAGTTGAGCATCTGGCTCTTGATTTCAGCTCAGGTCATGATCTCACAGTTTATGAGATCAAGCCCTGCGTTGTTGCACTCTAGGCTGACAGTGTGGAGCCTGCTTGGAATTCTCTCTCTCCCTCTCTCTCTCTCTCTCAAAATAAATAAATAAATAAACATTTTTTTTTTTTTTTTTTAGAATTTGAGGGAGTGTGTGCTGGTAAGAGGAGGGCAAAAGAGGAGGGTCCTTTCAGCCAATCACTGCTTCTATCATATTTCTGCTGGTGGTAGTGAGTGGAGGTGAGCCGGGGTCCAGGGGGTGATTGTAGGGGGTGGGTGTTGATGCCTTTGGTGACAGGAGATAAATGGATCCATCCCAAAGAGCAGCTCCTTTTCTAGAAATGTAGCAGTTCAGCTCTTGACTTCACTGCCTTGGAGTTTTAATTAAATGTCAAATATAATTTAAGACTGCAGAGCTGATGGGTGTATGAACATGGAGTCTGGTGCCTTATCTTTGTGGGTATCCCCACCACATACCTAATTTGGGGGGTTAATTGATCACTATTTGAATGTGACATGAGAAAGCATTTGATTTCCCTTCTCCCCTCATCTTTGGTTTTGAAATAATAGTTGGAAGGGTAAAAATCAAAAACAAAGCAAAACTTGCATATATGTTACATATAGGGAAAGAACTAACTGATCGGTTTGTAGGTAATTGGAGACCTACAGAAATATGTATAGCTGATCTGTAGTATTTCTTTCCCCAGTCAGGCTTGGGTGGCATAGTTATTGCCCCATTTTCTCTGCTCAGTGCTTGGTGCCTGATGATCTCACTAAAGCCATCCCACAAACTTCCCCTACCCATTTTGTGGGAATAAAGAGGAAGGATCCCGTGACACCTCTACAGGTTGCCGGATGCAGTCAGCCACCGTCCCCAAGATCACTGCAAAAAGTGAGACCAATTTCTCCACTTTCCTTGTGTAGATGAGGATGCTGAGACCCGGAGAGGGAAGTGAAGTCATTGGCTGGGTTAGTGGCAGACCCAGAAACACAACTGAAACCTTTCTGAACAGTTTTAGCAGTTGTTTGAAGCAGTGTATGTCCCACAGAAATAATTAGGTAACTTCATTTCAATTCAGTTCAACAAGTATGACATGGTGACTATATAAGAGACTGTAGGGAACCCAAAATTGTACTGGACACTACTCATAGGAGACATCTATGTCTTTAAGGGGGTGGTAGTTCTTCCTTTATATGATCGATGCAGTTATTCTCCAACACAACTATGTTACTTTCTTGTTTGAAGCTATGTACACCTCTCCTTTGAACTCCTTTGCATGGTGAAGTGGGCCTTTTACTTTCCCTCCTAACCTTCCTCTGCAGCCTCTTTCCTGCCAATCTATGCTGCACACTCCATCCTCCAGCCAGACCAAATTCTCACCAGTCCCAGGCATGACTTACTGCACAAAGCTTCCTCTGCTGAATCTCCACTTGAGTTGGTTAGGATGGTGTTGAGCTGCAAGTATAGGATACTGGCATAAAGTTAAGTCTGTAAGACCTTATATTTCTTACATGCCAAGAAGACAGGCAGTTGCCATATGTTTGGCTATTATTCAGTTGTGCTGTCAGAATTCCAGGTGCTTTCTCCCTTTCCACTCTTCCATCCTTAGCTCATTGGCATTTTGTTGTCCTGCTCAACAGCTGATGGTCGCAAGATGGCTCTAGTGGCTTTAGGCATCACGTTTGCATTCAGGGCAAGAGGAAAGAAAGGGACAGGAGCAAATCCATTTGTTCTTTTGCTCAGGAAAGCAAATGCTGCCCCAGAACCTTCCCCAACAGATCTCCTTTCACTTCTTATTGGGCAGACTGGGTTACATGACCATTGCTGGATACCAGAGAGCCTGGAAAGCCAAGAATCTGGCAAGGGCAACAAGGGAATCATGACTGGCTTATGGGAATGGGTTGATGTCTCCACTCCCTCAACCCTCAAGTGGGGATGATTTTGAGGTGTGATTTACACTATTTCCCAGAGCTTCTCTGTGGGCTTGAGCTTCAGACTCAAGTAGTGGGGTAGTGGGCTTAGCAAAACATATCTTCTGGACCATTCCTCTTTACCTCACTGGTGTTCTCCTACACCTCCCAAGTTAGCCACATTGGTCCTTGACCCAGGGTCTGCTACCAGGGTGATCCAAACTAAGACATGGTCTTAGTCATCTAGGGGTTTCCAGAGGTCAGCATAGTGCTGACTTTAGAGTAGACCCCCAGAAGTTCCGTGGAGTGAGTAACTGGATAGCCAGGGAGGAAAGCTTAAGCATAGTTAAGTCGCAAGGCAAAATGTCTCATGCAGTGTTGTGGCAGACATTTAGTGTTCATCTATGTGCTTCTCTCTGTGTTTCCCGTCCTCCGTGCAGTTAGGTGGGAGCTAGTTGACAAGGCCTGGCCGATGGCTGGGAGGGGGGATGACACATGTCGCTGTGTACAGCAATCTAATTCTCTCTTTCCTGCTACGGTTACATGGAATTTGTGCATAGACAAAGTAGGCAGTGTGCCATGATGCGAGCAGCCTAGATTTCTGAATTCCTGCTTGACTCCTGACCCAGGTGGGCTTTGTATGAGTAGGAAGCAAACCATGTCAAGCCATGGAGATTTTTTGTTGTTGTTGTTATCACCGAGTAATCTAGCCTAACCTGCATGATTCATTCACCAACACTTACTTTTGAACTCCTCCTATTTGTTTCCTGGTGCTGGGGAGAGAGGTAAGTGGAGAGGCCGAGTCCCTGTTCCCATGAGCTTGTTGTCTCGGTACTTAAGAGGTGGACAGTTCTGACAGTGTTTTGCCAGTTCATACCTGGCAGACTCCTGGGGGTAGGGAGTGGTTGTATCTTGGCCCCCTACCCTCTCTTTACCACTTCACTCCAGACATCTTTGGTGGAGAAATTAGGCAGATTATAGGTTTGTGGTGCTACTGAGGCCAGAAGACACTAATATCCAATGCTTTCAAAAAAGTTTTGATTGCAACTCACAATGGAAAATATAGTTTACATTTCATTAGTATGCAATGCATGCATATGTATATGTACATGATATGCTGGGATCAATATCACTGGCAATATATTCTGATATTTTGTATTCTATTCAATTTTGTTAAAGAATACTCATTGTGGCCCACTGAATTGATTTCCATGACCCTCTATTGTGTCTGCAGTTTGAAAACAAAATGAGTCTATACAATAGAGACTTTAGGAAGCTAGAAGGTGGTGGCGGTAAACACTGTGGCCTTGGGATGATCTGGGATGGTCTCCTGTAGGAAAAGGCCCTTAGGCAGGTCCTGGAGGATGGGCAGGAGCTGGATCAGTAAGGGAAAGTCATTGTGGAGAGAAGACTGAGCAAGACCTTGGAGGATAAACCTAGATGTTTGGGGAATAGTGGTTAGCCCACCTGTAGGGGAGCAGGCATATGGGGGTAATGGGAACATGGAAAACAGGCAACAGTGATACTCAAAATCACTGATACCTGGAATATCTCTGATACCTGGAGGAACATGGGCTTTGACCAATCAGAACATACACCAGCTGTACTCTTTCCTGTCCTGAGCAATCGTACAAAGGTAAGCCTGACCATCTTTCTGGAAGCAGGACACACAAACAAAGAAAGGAGTTAGTTGTGAACAGGGGTGGAGGATGGTGGTGGAGCTGGGAATGGCAGGTTTGGGTACCAGAAACCCTTATGGGATAGAAAAACATATCTGTATTATTTTTTTTAATAGTTTTTTTTTTTGAGAGAGAGAGAGAGAGAGAGCGAGCGAGCAGGAGTGGGGGAGGGGCAGAGAGAGAAGGAGACACAGATTCTGAAGTAGGCTCCAGGATCTGAGCTGTCAGCACAGGCCCTGACGTCGGGCTCGAACTCAAGAACTGTGAGATCATGACCTAAGCTGAAGTCAGATGCTTAACTGACGGAGCCACCCAGGCACCCCAACATCTCTGTGTTATTATATTTTCAAATGTTTATTTATTCTTGAGAGTGAGAGCCAGTGGGGGAGGGGCAGAGAGAGAGGTAGAGACAGAAGATCCCAAGCAGGCTCCACTCTGACAGCAGAGAGCCTGATGTGGGGCTCAAACTCATCAAACATGAGATCACAATCTGAGCCAAAGTCAGATGCTTAACTGACTGAGCCACCCAGGTGCCCGCAATCTTATTATCTCTTTATATGATTCCAAACCCCTCAGGATTCTGCACATCTCATTCCCGGGTGAGGATCCTGTCTGGCTGAAGCCTGGGAGAGAACAGGACTCAGTGAAGGTCAGGGGCAGGTCACAAACAGGAACACCTGCGTATGCTGGGGCAGCCAAGGAGGCAGCCTGCTGAGATCCCTGTGCTCAGTGTTGCTGGTCTGAGGACTGAGGGATGCATCGGGGATCTGGCTTTAGGTCCAGCCAACAAACTTCCTTTGCCATGAGTTTCAGGATCTAATAAAGGAAGTATAACAATGTCTTCCCTGCTGACCTCAGAATTATACCATGAGCACATGATGATGAGCAGTTAGAAATCACCTTGGAATGAAAAAGTGGTTTATGAGCATAAGCACTGCCTTGGGGGGTAGGGGGAGCACTTTCCTCCCAACTTGCCTAAGGAGGAAAATTTTTGTTTCAATAACACAAATGTAATAGAACTGTCCAAAGTACATGATTTCAGCAATGAAATTTGTGGGACTTAACTCGTGGTTCTCTTAGTTTTATAACAGTGTGAAAATAATACATTTTTCATCAAGATTAGAAATAAAAACAATAATAAAAATCTAACATTTATTGTGTGTTGATTATGTGCCAGCCACTATACCAGGTACTTTGCATCTCACTTAATTCCCACAGCCAACCTCTACAATGCATACTATTATCATCTTCATTTTGCAAAGAAAAACGATGCAAAAGCTGGTATAACTCAATTGATGATGACATGGCAATTGTTCCCACCTCCCGGGGAGAGCCCAGAAAGATGCAGCACCCCTCCACCCGTAAGTGATCCGTCATGCTAGGCCTAAGTCCACAAATGCAAGGTGCGCTCCTCTGCCCCAGCCCCAAGCTGTGTGGGGCTGTCTTCCCCACAAACACAGTCACATTCTGCTCCCACCCCACACCCCTCTCCTCTGATTTCTCCTTGCCAAGCCTCTTAACTTCCCAAGAACTTGGGTAGGAATGTGGTGTATGGGGCAAGTGCTCTAGCAGCAGAATAATCCTGTCACTTTCTCTGAGGTCTGAGCGATCCTCTGGTTATTCCAGGACAGGGCCTGGAGAATGGGGAGGGGAGGGCAGCCATCTGGGAACTAGACTGGGAGTCTGTGTTCCTTCTCTCTCCCATACATATAGCTACCAAAACCCAAGGGAGGCTTACCGCTTCTACTAGGTCTTCCCTGAGATTGCATCAATTCCAGGGGCCTCCCCATTTTCATCTGCTTTTCCAGATCTCTCCCACCCCAAGTGCCCTTGGAGGGCAAGCTCCAGGCATACCTCCTCCATGAACCTTTCCTTTGTCTTTTGTACTCAGGTGCATCTTTCCTTCTTGGTAACCTGTTGACATTTGGCCACATGTGGTATTTAGTGTTCATATTGTGAAGAACGTGTTGAGTTGAATACCATCAGTGGGGACCCATGGCTGGGACATTCCGGGAAGTATTTTTTAGGACTTCTCCCATTGGGAGAATGTGTTTACAAACTCACTTAGGCTTGATTCTGTCTGCCCTTGATAGATATTTATGAGAAAGGATGGTTTAGTGACCTTGAATTCCTCATTTATTACTTTTTAACTGTATGCCATTGGGCAAATCAGTCCATTTCTCACCCCCAAAATTAGGATCATGTACCTCAAAAAGTGGTGGTGAAAATTAGAAATAATTTATGTAAAGCATATAGCACAGTGCCTGGTTTCAATAAATGGTCTTGGGGTAGTAGAATAAACCAGGAATTGGGAGAACTGAGTTTTCATCCTAGATCTATGACTATTCAACTGAACTTGAACAAGATATTTCTCTCTTTGGAGCCTTGGTTTCCTCATTTGTGGAACTGGCATATCTGGATGATGTTCGAGATCTCTTTCAGTTTTTTTCCTTTTGAAGTTTTTATTTAAATTCCAGGGAACATACAGTGTCATATTAGTTTCAGTTGTACAATGTAATGCTTCAGCACTTCCATATAGTACCTGGTGTTCATCACAAGTGCAGTCCTTACTCCCCATCACCTATTTCACTCATTCCTCCACCAAACTTCCCTCTGGTAACTGTCACTTTCTTCTCTAGAGTTAAGAGTCTATTTCTTGGTTTCTCTCTCCCTGTCCCTGTCCCTTTATTCATTTGTTTTGTTTCTTAAATTCCATGTATGAGTGAAATCATATAGTATTTGTCTTTCTATGGCTTATTTCAGTTAGCAAAATACTCTTTAGCTCCATCTATATCATTACAAATGGTGAGATTTCATACTTCTTATGGCTAAGTAATATTCCGTTATATATATCACACATCATCCTTTTTTCCCCTCAGATCTAGAGTTAGGGTTTAGGTTAAGGCCAGTGTTGGGTTAGGGCCAGGGTGAGGCTATGTGTCTGGTAACCTGTAGTTCAGAGACCTCTCCAGAGCGTTAGGGTTAGGGTTAGGGTTAAGGTACTGGTTAGGATTAGGAGTTGGTGGTTAAGGTATGTGCAGGATTGCAGTTCACAATTGCTGTTCTTTCCTTTTTTTCTCCTCCAAGTTTTCACTTAAATTTCAGTTAGTTAACATATAGTGTAATATTAGTTTCAAGAGTAGAATTTAGTGTCATCACTCCATACAACAGCTGGTGCTCATCACAGTAAATGCCCTCCTTAGTGCCCATCACCTATATGACCCAGCCCTCTGCTTTCCTCTAGTAACTACCAGTTTGTTGTCTAAAGAGTCTCTTTCTTGGTATGCCTCTCTTCCAGTTCTGATATTGTCTCTGACCCAGCATCTCCCCCCCCACCTCCCCCCGCCCACCAACACCTAGATGAATGAGCCCAGGAAGACACAACTGGCTCCCAAGAGCTGCATTTTGAAGGAGCCTACTTTTCCAGAGGATCTGGTTGATCTCTCATTTGTGACTGGGGAAGCTTGGGCTCTTCGCTGGGTGAGGCATGGCTTGGAGAAGAGAGAATGGTCAGGAAGGAAAGAGGGAGGGTGTCTGAGAGGAAGATGGTGTGACCTTGAAGTTGAAGTCCTGTCATCAGCCCAGAAATGACAGGTTAAGGAGGGGCTCTGGTGTGCTGCTCTTCTCAAAGTTAATTACTATAATTATGAGAAGACTTGAGTCTAAGCCTTAGATTTCCTCCACGTAAAACTGTGTCTTTGTGGCATCTGCAGACAAGGACGTTAGCGAACTGGCAGTCAACGCTCCATCAACTCTCCACGCAGGGAGGGCCGCCGCTGACAGATGGAGGTGTGTATGCGGCATGGGTCAGAGCCTGCTGAGCACCTTCCCGCGTGCCTGGCTCCCCTTTTCCTGTGATCACATGGCTACTCAGCTGGTCACAATTACAGAGATATGAAGACATCTATTACTTCCTGGGGAGGGGCCAGGTGGTGGAGAGAGGGGACAGAGCAATTCTGAATGAGGAAAAAGAAGAAAAGGAAAAAGAAGATGGCACATCCATGTTAGAGGGGATACGGGGTCCTCTCAGTGCAATCCTGGGGGGAATGCAGTGTGTGTGTGTGTGTGTGTGTGTGTGTGTGTGTGTGATGGGGAGTGAGGGGCAAGGAACATCTGGTGGGGCTTGGAGAAGCCTGGCTTCCACTTAAGGATCTTACTCATTCATCAGGCCCCGATAGCCTGGAACCTTTCCTGATTTTGGAAATGATTATTCAGTAATTTCAATGTTGATTCTTGGCAAAATTCCAAAACAGAGGACTGAAACTGATGATTTGTGAGTTCTTGGAAAAGGAAGGTGATTGCTAGAAGCCAGCATGAGTTCACTTAGAACACAGCAGATCAACCCACCTCCTTTCCCTCTTTTTGACAGCCATTAGACTGACAATCAGTGTGGCAGGGTGCTTCTGCTCAGCACAGGGTGGAGGGTGGTAGGTGAGGGTTACCCTTCGCCCAATGTTGTTCATGTGCACATGGGACTTAGGTACTGTGGGGTGGGTGGCCATGTAAGCTATCCCTCTCTTAAGTCTCTAATTTTATCCTGAACATACACAGGAGTGTGTGGGGGGGGGGGGGTCCCAACAGAGATGAGGGAAGGGGACACCATGCCCACACTGCCGCATTGGATGATTGCATCTAAGGCAAGAGCAGCAAGGCTCTCTGGGAGGACCTCACCAGTAGATAAGGGGAGTCAGGCTTGGGCCCAGGCCCCCAGGACCATCGGCACAAGGCAGGGGGATGTATGTGGGGTGGGGTGTGTGGGGAGGTGGCTCTGGATTCCATGGTGGCTCAGGGCTAACTTAGAACCCTGGGGGCCTGGGAACAGCTTTAGACCCAGGGCAAAACTTGGGTCCTAAGTAGATTTGGTGTCCTCTCTCTCATCTCAGAGAGCCATCATAGTCCCCGCAAGTCAGACAGATATCTATGGCAAGGCCAGGGAGCAGACCTAGCCTCTGAGTTTCTGCTTTCTTTGCAGGTAGCAGGTAGCCTCAAGGAGGGCTGAATTTTAGACAAGTGTATACAACCTTGGGAATTCTTGGGAATCTTTGGGAATCAGATCTTTAGTTAAGTGGGTGGGGACTCAAAGCCATAGTAACTTAGGCATGAAAGGAAATGTGACCCCATTTTATACTTAGAGGCTGCTGAGACCTAGCTACTTGGGTTGGTCTATCCTTGAACACACAGTGTAAAATCACTCATTGGAGCCTTGTGAAGAAATGACAAAGAGTGAACTTCATTTGATAGTACATTTTGGTGGACCCATAGCTGCTAGGTAACTGTCCTGAAAGGGGATTGTTTACATCTCAAATCTCAATCTAGAAGGGAGACTCCTAGTATTGTGCCACAGAACTCAGTCCTAAACTCTCTTCAGTTAAATGATGTCATTGATGATGTGGGTGAAGACACAGAGAGCAGGATTATTAAATTTTTAGATGACAGAAGGGATAATTGAGGTTCAGAGAAAGAGCTAAGTGTTTGAAAACATCCTGATAAGCTGAAATGATGCCTGAAACAAACAAGATGAAATTTAACAGGGACAAATATTAAGCCCTATATTTAGGTAATAAAAATGAATTATGTAGGTACAGTATGGGGAAGCAGGATTTCAAATTAAAATCCTTCAACTGGGACTCATTGAACAGCAAACTGCCTGATGGAGGCAGCAGAGAGCAGCTGCTTTATGGAGCTCGCTAGGGGAGTGGACCAAGCAGGTAGGGATGCAGCACCATGGGACAGGCAGGCCCGAAATGGGCAGGGGAGGACTGATTTGTAGCACCCAGTCTCCAGATATGCGGGTTGTCTGAATCCAAGTGAGGCTAGGCTCCCTGTGCCTTGAGTCACTTTTGTCCTAGGCTTGCCTGTCCTGGTCAGTCCCCTCCTCAGCTGGGGTCTGCCCAGTCTCTAAAGTGGGGTTTAAAAAAATTTTTTTTAATACTTATTTATTTTTGAGAGACAGAGTGAGACAAAGTAAAAGTGGGGGAGGGGCAGAGAGAGAGGGAGACACAGGATCGGAAGCAGGCTCCAGGCTCTGAGCTGTCAGCACAGAGCCCAACATGGGGCTCAAACCCACAGACCATGAGATCATGACCTGAGCCGAAGTCAGACACTCAACTGACTGAGCCACCCAGACGCCCCTAAAGTGGTTTTGCATGTCCACTAGCTCAGTGAGGGGCAAAGACTGGAAATGACACACTTATAGAGATGGAAAACAGATTAGTGACAGCCTAAGGTTAGGGGGGAAGACAGGGGCCAGGAGGTATTTGTGGGGGAGGAGGAGGAGGTGGTGAACTTTGTGGTGACGGAACAGTTCTGTATCTTGATTGCAGTGCTAGTGACATGAATCTGCACCTGGGAGAGAAAATGGCACAGAACTATATACACACAGTTGTACCATTGTATCATGCCAATTTCCTGGTTTTGATGATGTAGTATAGTTGTGTAAATTGTAACCATTCAGGAGACTACGGAAAGGTCTAGGAGGTGGATCTGTACTATTTTTTGCTACTTCCTGTGAATCTATCATTATTTTTAAAAAAGTTAAAGAAGCTAAAACAAAACAAAAACTAAGCCAGACTCTGCTCTGAGTGACCAGGCATTGGGGTAGAGGAGCAGATCTCCATTCAGTCCTGCAGAAATGCACTGTCAATACAGCCTGTGGGGAGGGCGGGGAGGCTTTGCCTGCAGGAGTCCCTCAGGGTCACTGGCATTTGAAGAGCCCTAGGCACAGCCTATAACTTTGGGAATATAACGTTTCTGCAAGATGGAGACAAGAACGGCTCCCCAAACCCACAGGTGCTCCTGGTGGATGGAGGACTGGGGACACTCCACATTCCTGGGCCCCTGACAATGAGTTTGGTTAGTGGTTGCTAGAGAGAGATGATCTGGGACTTAATCCTGGGAGGGGCACTCAATTGTTGGTATTATCCAGCCTGGGAAAACCTGCCACAAGTTCTCTAAGGGCTGGAAAAGTAGAAAGTAAAGGTTTCCTGGCTTGAGAATTTAGAAGGGGTGGGAGCCCTGGGGAGGCCCGCCCCCAGCAGTGCTGGCTGAGGTGAGGATGAAGCTACAGCTATGGGGCCACCTCGAGGAAGGCCAATTCTGCCTTCGGCTCTGGGGGAGGTGTGAGGCAGAGAGTACACTGTCCTAGAGGACACTGCCAGAAAGGCACTGCACCGGGGGCCCTAGCAACTTCCAAGGAGGTGGCTGCAAGTGTGTCCTCTGTCCTGGCTCTGCTAAGAGTTTGGGACTGTATTGCTCTCTGCGTGCTGCTCCACCTCTCTCTTGGGGTCAGAAGAGGCTCCCACAGTCCTGTCCCCAAAGCCAGTGGGATTTGAAAATGGATTTTCTGGAGAGGACAGAAGTGTCAAGTATTTCTACAAGGCTATCAAGAGGCAGCCTCCTTCCCTGATGTCCTCTGGAGAGGGGCCAGGTGGCTTTCCAGGTCCCTGTTCTCCCTTGGGAGTTGCTTGCTTGCTGGGGCTCCTCCCAGTCCCCAAGACTGGCACCCAGAGCATGAGCTGCACCTCAGGAGGTGTGCCTCACTAGGTGGGATATCTCACCTCAATCCCAGGGCTCCTTTCCAAGAACTGGGCCTTGGTCCTGTACCACTCTGTTTTTGCCAGAGTCCCTGAGAATCAGGCCTCTGTAGCCGATATTTCCATTGTCACTGTCCACTCTGTTGAGGCCCGTAGCCCACTCTGGTGATGGCATTTTTGGCACTGCTCCAGTTGTGCTGAGATTGGGTCTCTGAGTGACAGCTTCTTTGACGCCTCTATTTCCCCCAGTCCCGCTGGGATGTCCTGCTCCTGCTCCCTTGGGGCCCATTCCTTTTGTACCCTCAGCATGTCAAGGAGCTGGCACCAAGTGGTTGTAGATTTTGATCTGTATTCTGGCAGCAAATGCCCAGGAAGGACTCTGTCTGGGGAGGGGAAGGACTTGAAGAGACTAGGGACATTGGTATGGGTCAAAGGAGCAACTATAATTCTCCAGACCTATCATGGGAGCTGGAGAGAAGGGGAGGCTGTCTGTACCCACGCTAGAGACAGACACACCCAGTAAGGAGGCATGGAGAAGACTGCATGTTGAGGCTCATTTCCACTCTCTGAGTCCAGAGTTATGGATGGCAACAGGGGTCTGTTTGGGTATGGGGAGCTATGCTCATTGGCAAAGGGGATTGTGTCATCTGCTATGTGCCTTTTGTATTTGGCTTTCAAGGGACATTGTAGGGCTTACAAATTCTCCTTTTTGAGCTGAGCTGGTGAGAGCCCATGGATTGCTAATTTTGTGCCTATTTCATACTACATATTAGATAGAGGATGATCAAGGAGGATAAAAAATGTGGGATCCACTTATGCCCAGGACTTTAGGAGAAGAAGCATCTGTGGCTTAAGGCACCAGTCCCTATCACCTGGTGCAGGGTCTGCCCGACCCTGGCAGAATTATGTTGCTGGATGAAGAGGGACATGCAGTTTGCATTTGCTGTTCCCCCACTACCCTTCCTGAGCCCTGAATCACACCTGAAGTTCTTTCCCATCCCTCACACCCAGAAGGCTGCCCAAGGGAGCCCATCTCAAGGATGCTGTTCATAGACCAAACAGGGATTGCAAATTCAAAAGCCATTAAACATCCTGATAGCAACAGAGACTCTGATGGCAGGGATTGATGCATTAGGGCATGGGGCAGGGCAGTCTGTGGGGGACTAGGGAATCTGCACCTCAGCTGAAATCATTCCCATACAAATTGTTTAAAAATGGTGTCTGCCAAAGAAGATACATCTGCACATAGAATCTGGCAACTGCAGATCTTTCCCTTTTCCTGCTGCTCAGAAGGGGTCTCTCCTGGTCTAGTTCCTCGGGGTTCCTCCCACACCAATTGGGTGACTCCAAGGAAATGGCATGGAGTGTGAGTTAAGGTCCAGTTTATTAATCTGCTCCCTAAATGACTTTGGGCAAATACTCGACCTCTCTCTGTCTTGCTTTATTCATCTGCCCAATGGGTATAACAATATCCTTCTAGTCCACTTTGAAGCTTTGTTCTGAAGATGAAATGAAATAGTGTATTTTTAAAATTCATACCTTATTTCATTCCACAGTGGATTTGAGGCAGCTTCTAAAAATACCTGTGATATAAAGGATAAAAATAAATAATATGTGAAATCATTTTGCGATTGTACTGTAAACACGTTCTCCTTATCGTTCCTGGGAGCAGTGCGAAAGTGATAATGGATATATTATTTCCCAGACTCATTTTCAATTTAACCTTGGCCTTCAGGGCCTTAACTGAAAAGCAGGGCTGTGGAGTGGGGGGTAAGGGGTGGGAAATTTCAGAAACCAACCATCTGCTGGGCCCCAAGATTGGTTTTGCCTGGGGATGCTTGGGGGTTGGTCAGTTCTGACTGTTCAGCCTCCTGCTGCTCTACTTGGAGGCTTTCCTGGCAGCTCCATTATCATTAATGCCAAACTCCCTTGAGCATCCCCTCCAGGCCTGGCCTTGGCCTGAGTGTGCAGACACAGAGAAGAAAATGACTAAGTCCTGTCCTACAGGGGCTTGAAAGGAAGACCTGGGAGTGAAAGTCACACTGGGTTTAGCTTGATTGGGAAAGTTATTGATTCCTTCTTATTTCAATTCTTTGTCTGGACAAGGGACCCCATACCCCCCTCTTCCTCCTTCACAGCAATGCTGGAAGGATGGAATGGGAACGTGCTCTGATAGAAAAAAAAATTGCTATGCAAATGTAAAACGTCATCATCTCTGTTCAGTGCTGCTTTGAAGTGATTTAGGAAACAATGGAGCTGTTAGGATGTTGGAGTGGACATGACCAGGAGGGTTTGCCTTGAACACTCCACCGTAGAGTCTTTCAGGGACTTGTGCAGGACTGGGGGCCTAGACCACAGAGATGAGCCCTTCCCCACAGAAAATGGAATGCCT
Source organism: Panthera tigris (assembly GCF_018350195.1). Lineage (NCBI taxonomy): Eukaryota > Metazoa > Chordata > Mammalia > Carnivora > Felidae > Panthera > Panthera tigris. Next base: position 35,980,390 of record NC_056663.1, read on the forward strand.
ATCAGCTTTGGAGCATGTATAGAATATTTAGTATGTGCCCAGCACGGAGACAGGCATTATTGAGTGAGAGTTGTTATGGGCTGAATTGTGTCATCTCTGGCCCTCTTGCCAAATTCCTATGTGAAGTTCTAACACCCAGGGTCTCAGAATGTGAGTAAATTTGGAAATAAAGTCTTTAAAGAGGTAATTAAGTTAAAATGAGGCCATTAGGGTAGGCCCTAATCCGATTTTATAAGGGTATCTCACTAAAAAGAGGATATTTGGTCACACAAAAAGATACCAGAGACACTCACATGCAGACGGAAGACCATGTGAGGACACAGTAAGAAGACAGCCACCTGCAAACCAATGAGGAGATCATGGCCAGAACCAACCCTGCCAGCGCCTTGCCCTTAGACTTCCTGCATCCAGACCTGTGAGACCATAGATGTCTGTTGTTTAAGCCACAGAGTCCATGGCATTTTGTTCTGGCAGCCTGAGCAGACTAATATAGATTTGCAAAGAAAAGTACAAAGTAGTCACTTCTTTAATGACTACTCATTGAGTCGAGCACTATGTGGGCAGCAGATGCGAGGATGAACAAGAAAGATGTGGGCTGCACTCTCAGGAAGCTTAAAGTCCAATAGGATATTGTAGCTGCCTTCAAGATGGGGAGAGAAGACCAGCACTCAGAGAAAATAGAATTGCATCTAATTATATGTGTGTATGTGAAGTTTAGTGGTGCTGACTTCCAGTGGTGGAAGCGCAGAGAAAATAAAACTAAGAGGACATCATTAGGAAGGTTTTGTGGGGTGGGGGCTAAAAAAGGTTCAGGGGACAAAAATCTGGGCTGCTCCTGACACTTGCAGGGAACTTCCAGCTCTAGCAAGTGGTGCCCTGCCAATGCTGCTTACCTGGAAGGCCCCCCACCTTGGGGACTTCTCAGTGCTCAGGGCGCTGGCCAAGACAGGCTTGTCTCCTGGGCGCCACTGCTGCCACCCTCAGGCTGCAAGCTTCTGCTCTCGGGTGGCTGGGGCTTGGCTGGCCCTTGTGTGCTTGTTTGCTGCCATTTCTCCAGGCAGATGGGGACTGCTGGCTGTTTGTCAAGTTAGCAATTAACAAGTAATTCATTAGGCGCCTAATGAACAAATTATTAACCTGGCAAGCCATGTCCAGCTGCTGACTGGGAGTGGGGGAGAAATGACTATTAATAAGGTCTTGGAGTGGCAGTTGTGGTTTAGTGGTTAAGGCATGGGCTGGGCGACAGGAGATGTGGGTTCTGGACTTTTGGACCGATTGCTTTACCTCTCTAGGCCTTAGTTTGGCTGCTCACATGGTAGGAGTAATAAAGCCCTATTAGTGGGCAAATGAAATGTCAGAAACAGTCTGTATAAGTGCAGGGTATTCAGTTATATAAACTCTAAGGCCCTTCATTCTAACTTCCTCTGATTTCACCTCCCCAAGTCAGTGTAAGGATACCAGGACCATCCCTATAACCCCTGTAATTGTTAAGTGTCACTCCCAACTTACTATGTGCCTGGAGACATAGTATATGCAAGGACAATACAGGGCAGGGAGCATGTGTATAATGTGTCCCTGCTCTCGTGCACTTGCCATTTGTGGACCTATCAGACATTAACACACAGCAACTAACTAGAGTATGAAGCAATTTGTGATAGGGCCAAGAGCCACAGAATTTCAGAGGGAAAAAAAAGAAGTGTAATCCCAGGTGAGCAGGAGCCTTGCAGGAGGGCAGGGACTTGAAGAACGACTTCATTGTGTTTTTCTGATTATAAAAATAACATGCGCTCATTCCCCCAAATCTCCAAATAGAGAAAATTGGAAAGAAGAAGATAAAGATAATCCGTAATCTCATCAGCCAGAGATAACTGCTGTTGACATTTTTGTGTGTATCTGGGAAGGATTTTGACAGGCAGAGATGGGGAAAGGATATCCTAGATGGACGCAATGTTTTGAGTGAAAGCTCTGGGCTGGAGGAGGGTAAGACCTGTGGTGGGGGCTTTGGGAGATGAATGTGCAGGCCGGGCAGGCTGGAGCAGGGGTCCTGGAGCAGAATGGAATTGGTAGCCGGTGGCGGTGAGGGGAGTGGGGAGGGCTGAAGAGGGCAGGAGGGGCCAGACTGTCACGGCAGAGGGTGTGTGTGAGAGATAGCGCCTTGTGCATCGGACCAGAAGCCCCAGCCAGCAGGCCAGCCCTCTGCTCTTCAATCACACTCCTGATGCAATGGAACTTATCGATGTAGCTGTCCCACTTAGGAGAAATACTGCAAAAACCCCGGCAGGAAAAATAAACAAATATGAAGCTGTGGCAGAGCTGCCAGAGGGAGTGTGGGGCCAGAGGAAGAGGCAAAGAAGGCCTGTATTTAGTGTGACCGGCTGAGGCTGTTTCAGCTGTGTGGGCAAGTCTGCACAGGGGATAAGGGACCTGTTCTGCTTTGTCCCCCATCCAGCAGGGGTGACGTCCCTTCAGAGCCTTGTCTTATCCCTAGGAGACATCTAATCCACAGATACTTTTTGTCTCATAGCAGCAGAAAAGTTTATAGTTGGCAAAACTCTTTTCTATGAGATACTTAAAAGGGTTTTGTAGGAGGCAGAGTTTTTCTTTGGTTCACCACGACAAAGACATTGATGGCACCACACAGTCCATCTCTTTATCCACATCCCATGTGTCAGATGGGACCATGTAATTGGTTCTGGCCAATGGGCCATGGGTGAAAGTGACACGGATCACTCTGGCCAGCTGTCTCCACTCCAGCTCTTTCTGCTTCTGCCTTAGTGACTCAGGAGGGGTTTTGTTCCAGGAGGAGCAGCCACAAAATGATAGCGTGTCAGTCTGGATCCCTGAGTGACTGTGTGGAGCAGAACTCCCTGCAAACTTAAGCTGAGATTGTCGTATGAAGAAGAAAGAAACCTTTATAACACACCCCATGGAGACTTCACAGTTTTTTTTTTGCTGTAGCATAGCCTAGCTTAACAACCCATTTTGGTTGACTGAGGCTTGACATCTTACATTAACAGTAAAATGAATACCTTGCTCTGGACAGCTTTCCACAGTTTATTGTTGGGCAAATTCACATCTATCATTTCGATCCTAGGAGCAATTACATATTCAGGAATTGCCCCCTGGCAAGAGCTCAGGAAGCATTCATTCTTAATGTAATGACTTCCTTAAATCTCCACTGCTACACACATCCAATGTTTAATCAATCCCTCTCCCCACTATGCTCTAATTCTACCACTGGTTAGCTTCTAAGTGTGTTACACTTATTTGAATCTTTTTAATGTTTTATTTATTTTTAAGACAGAGAGAGACAGAGGGTGAGCAGGGGAGGGTCAGAGAGAGAGCGAGACACAGAACCTGAAGCAGGCTCCAGGCTCTGAGCTGCCGGCACAGAGCCCGATGCGGGGCTCAAACTCACAAACCGCGAGATCATGACCTGAGCCGAAGTCTGACGCTTAACCGACTGAGCCACCCAGACGCCCCGTGTTACACTTATTTGTTCTTCCATCTGCCTCCCCACAACCAGGTTGGAAGCTCCTCGACGCTGTCTTATTGAAGACAGACAGTGTTTGTTGATATTGCACATCAGGCAATTGCAGCAGGCACTTCAGTGATGGCAGAACGATCCGCCAGTTGTGTATGGGCAGAGTAGGCCTACCATCACTGTTTTCTTAAGGGGCAGCTAAGTTAGGGGGCTGGCCCAAGGTCACACAACTAGTAAGTAGCACAGCCAGGAATGGGCCCCATCTTTATGACTAACAATCACAGCCTGTCGACTGTGCAGGCGGTTTTGAGGACCAGAGGAGATACTGCCAGGGTGCTTTGTGAGGCATTCCCATGATGTTTGCATTTCCTGTTTCTAAAGGCCAGTAAGGAGTCCAGTGTGGTGGTGTTAGAAGCTGGAGAGGGGCCTGGTTGGACTAAGGAGGGAGGTTGAGAGGACTGGGGCAGGGGCTCCCTGGGGGAGGAGGCCTTGTCTGCCATACCCTCAGCAGCAGGATGGTGCCTGCAGTTTCGTGGATGCTCAATCCAGTGCCCCCTTGAACAAATGGGAAGGAGTGAGCAGGCGAAGGGCGGCAGGAAAGGAAGCTGCAACCTGAATTTTGAAGGTACAGATCTGTAAGGGGGTGTGTAGGATGGGGAACAGGCACGGGCTCCCTTCCTACCCTCCTGCTATCTGCGTGCATCCCCTGGGGTCCACGTGGTGTCTGTCTCCTGCCCCTGTGGAAATGCTGGGGTTGGGTTGGCAAGCAGGTGATATTACGTGTGGCGGGCTCATTGTTGCACCTGTACAGTCCATTTAAGCACTCCCAGAACACTCATTAACAATCACAACATCGGTCATGGGGCCTCCCCTATTCCTAGCTCCTCATGGGGCTGGGGGTGTAGAGGCAAGGCCTTTCTCATGCTCTGGTGGCCTGAATCTCATCCAAAGAGTAGATGGATGGAGCACACTGGAGTGGTGGTCCAGCAGGGGCTGCGAGCAGCACCTCGGGAAGAAATGCCTGCTCCCTCAGGGCTGATGGCAGGTGGAAGCTCTTGTGTAGCAGGGATTGGTTCTAATTAGTCATCAGATTCCAACAGGGGCTGGGTGTTTTTCTTGGCACAGTAGGTCTCTTCCAACAGACCTGTTCCTGTTCTCCTTTGGGGAGTGAAAAGGTCTTTGTCTTTTGAAAAGCTCTTTCACACCCTCATTGGACACTCCTGGTGTGGCTGGGTATCTCAGGGTCAGCCATAGTGTGATTTGAAGGGTGAAGGGAGTGGCTTCCCAGACACCTCCCAGAACTCCAGATCTTAGGACCAGAGGGCATTCAGAATTCATCAAGCAGCACTTGCAAATGGATTAGATGAACTTGCATGCCCACTGCAAGTGACTGGTTCCGGCTGCCTGGAGCACTGCATTGAGAAGTCTTAGCTGCGATCAATTAACAGTATCTACCTTGGTTAGGAGAGGGGAGGGGTGCATGAAGGCAGATTTGCCTTCTCAGATCTCATTTGAATGAATCCCTTTCCCCTGGTGCCTGATTTCCGCTATTAGAGAACAATTACGTCCCGTTAAGACCTTGTCTCTCTGTTCATATTTCTTTAAAATGCATGTGTGTCAAAGAGGAATACCTAGAAGGTATTGAAGAATTCAATGATTGATTGATTGATCAGAATTGATTGCAAAAAAAAAAAAAAAAGACCATTCTCAGTTTTGCTAGTTCTGGAAAATGCAATGCACTGACAACCTTAAAATACATGGATTACCACTTGGCTTAGGATCTGTTTATCAGACTGCCTCTGAAGTGGCAGTTGCCTGAAAGGCAGGTCAGTTTGGTGGAAAGCAAGGCTGGAAACTGGAGAACCCCCTCTCCCACAGGGTATGCCTTGCAGTGGGGACACCAGGGGTCAGAGGTATTGAAGTGTTGACCACATGGGGAAGGGTGCAGATCAGCTCTACTCTTTTCAGTTCAGAAACCCTTTCTTGGGAGAGACCGGTGTTCCTGGCACTCTTGCCTATTCTCTGTGGGCTATGTCTTCATCACCCACTTTGGCGGGGGAGTCAGGTTTGGGGAGAATTGAGGTTGTACCTGCCCCATTTCTTTAGAGTAAAAATTATTGGAGTTGCTGGGCTGAAGAGCAGGGGGTGGGGGGATTACATGCTAACAAGTAAGAGCCAGGCAGTTCATTGTGTCGATCGGGAATTCTAATGAACTGTTAATGTACTAAGTCATTATAGACCTAGACTTTAAAGTGAGGAGTATAAACCAATCTAGCTTGAATTAAAGGAACTTAAGTGGCAAAAAAAAAATCCTTCGGTCAGATTTATCAATTTTTCCTAAGGAAAACCGAATGGGAGGAAAGAGAAGCATTATAAATGGGTCAGTTAGATCCTAGTGAGTCCTGTAACAGTCCAGTAAAAGAAGTGTTTTGACCCAGGTCAGTGATCCTGTGCCTGAGCCTCTGTGCTGAGCTTAGGTCAGGAAAGAGGCATCATTCATTCATTCATTCATTGATTCCAGAAGCACACACTGGGCACTGATTATGTGCCAGCCTCTGGGAATATGGGGATAAAGAAGATGTAGGTCCTGTCTGCATAGAGGTTTGAGTGGGGTGAGGAGTATAGGCAAGAAATCAACAGGCATTTTTGATAGAGCATGAGTGCTCAGCTTTGGAGATCTTGGTTTTCATGTCTGAGGAAAGGGGATGTTCCTCTTTACCATGGAGCTCCAAGTCACTGGAGCAGCCAGAGCTATGCCAAACAGTTCACTGGGTGTGGGCTGCTCACTCCTGAAGCAGATGGGGAGGCCCCAAAACTCTCCATGGGGTAGGGGCTGCCCCCCAAAATAATGACTGCTTCTTGCACCAGCAGAGTGTCTCAGACATTTCAGAGTCAGTGTCACATGCAGCGTCTCACTGGATCTTCCTTCTCTTCTGAGAGGTCTCTTCCCTGAGGATGTTAAGGTCACAAGCATAGCTGGAGTAGAGCTGGGGCTGGAAACCAAGTACACTGGGCTGGCTCATTCCATGGGGTGAATGGGGTGGAAGATGAACTGGGGAGTTGGGATGGATCAGAGACAAGGAGAGGACAGAGATTCTAACACAGACTTCTCAACTTATGTATGACTTAATGATGGTACAACTTACAAATACTTGACTTTATAATGGTGTGAAAATGATACGCATTCAGTGGAACCCATACTTTGAATTTTGAATTTGGATCTTTACCTGGTCTAGCGACATATGGTACAATCTTCTCTCATGATGCTGGCCAGTGACAGTGAGTGCAGGTCCCAGTCTGCCATGCAATCATGAGGGTCAACAACTGATGCACTGACAACCATTCTGTATTCATCTACAGCACAGTGTTTAACCAGTTACATGAACTATTCAACACTTTATTACAAAATAGAATGGTTTTGCCCAAATGAAAATGTTCTGAGCACGTTTAAGGTAGGCGGGGACAAGCTAGGACATTCAGTAGGTTAAGGTGCATTAAATACATTTTCTACTTATGATATGTTCATCTTATGATGGGTTTATTGGATGTAACCCTATCGTAAGACAAGTAAGGGTTGTAGTACAAAGTCTGTCCTTCCTTCCTTCCTCTTGTTCTTTCAACTAGGAAACCCAACTATGTGCACTGTGCTATGTCCAAATGGTACTGGACTCTTTTTCTTTTTTTAAGTTTATTTATATATTTTGAGAGGGAGAGAGAGAGAGAGAGAGGCAAAGAGAGAGGTAGAGAGAGAATCTCAAGCAGGCTCCACGCTGTCAGTGCAGAGCTCAGCTTGGGGCTCCATCCCAGGAGGAAATGTGAGGAATCGATATCCAGAGTCTGACACTTAACCGACTGAGCCACCCAGGCACCCCCAAATAATACTGGACTCTTAAAGGTGGACCTCTAAGCCTAGTCTGGGCCTCCTTCCACAGTGCCACACTTCCCAGTTAGGGTGTTGCCCCAGGAGCCAGGTTGCAAGAATATGGAGAAATGGGACCACCCCAGGCCTGGGAAGATAGAAGAATCCTGAAGCTCCCCCTCCTGTCAGCAATGCAGACTCCCTAGTGTGGGGCCAGTGGATCTGGGGAGGCCCAGGCAGTGAAAGAACTCAGCCAAGGCAGAACAAAGGAGATAGAAGTTTATTGAATACACTGCAGGACAGCAGCAGGCAGGCAGGACGGTAAAGGAGAGACTCTGCCAGGAGGCAGTGGTGGGAGGCTGCAGTTAAGCAGGGAGTGAGGAGGTATGGGAACGTATGGAATGTTCCTTTTTTGGTACCTATGCCTGGTTGTTAAGTAGCCCATTGGTCAGCTAGGGCCTTTGGCTATTTTGAGATGGGTCACCTAAGGAGTCTGTTTGCACTCAGTCCTGGGGGTCACTGTGGGCCCCTTCTACCTTATTCAAGTTTCCACTGTTCAAGCCTACTGCTTAAAGGTGGCCTCCAAACCTGGTACAGTCAGTCCCTCCCCATCCAGGGAGCAGGGACCCACCCATTTTTGGAGTAGGGAGGCAGCAGGTGCCTGGACCCCTGGGAATGGTCTGCTTTGCAGATGTGATGACTTCCTCCACGTGATGACTTGGGCTGGGGAGCAAGAGGTGGGAACGGTACCAGATGGCTCTGGTCCCTTCTGCGGAAAGCAGACAGCGCCAAGAACCCTGATGTCAGAGAGGTTGATGGGCAGCTGGCTGTCCACGGGTGTGGGCAGCCTGAGGGACTCTTGGGGGACTCCTATACAGGTTCCATCCTTGCGGACACGGGAGCTCTGGGGAGACAGATTCCACTTTGGCGTAAGGAAGAACGTCTCAATGATCCAAGCAGTTTGGGACTGTGGAATGGAAGGAGAAATGAGCACCCTGTCAAGGGAAATGTTTCTGTGAAATTGTCTTAGTTTTTACAGTTAAAAAGCATTTTATTTTTGTTTTATTTTACGGAAGTGTTTGAGGAAAGGTTACCTCACAAATAGGAAATTTGGAATCAGTTATATCTGGGTTCAAATCCTAGGTTGGCAGCTCACTAGTGACCATGGATAAGTCACTTGGTGCCTTGACTTTTAATGTTTTTTTTTTTTTATCTGAGAAATGCTCACCTCAGAGACTGTTTGGGGGCCGAAGGGAAATGAATTTACAGAAAAAAGCTTTGTAAGCTGTTGAATGCCAGGCATCTGTTGGCTCTCTATTCTTGTTGTCCTGCAAATTTCCTTCAACCCTGACAGCCTGAGGGCTCAGGATGATTGAAATTCTACCATTAGCAATTCATTCTTTTGGGTTAAACATTACCCCTCCCCCTGGTTGCTGTTGGGGCTAGAGAGGATATCTGGAAAGTATAGTGCACAGGGACTGTGGAGTGAGGAGGAACGTTTTGGATGATGAGAAAGTTCCAAGGGTGAAGAGGGTCAGGGTGAGGAAGGGGGGCCATGAAGGTAAATGTGCCCATCTGTCCAAACTCTACATTAGGCCTAGGGGAGGCATGTCTGCTCAAAGAGGGATATTCTGGTCCCTGTTTTCTGTCCAGAGCCCCTTCTGAGCTGCCTTCCAGCCCCCTGGAGACTGCCCTGGGCCCTTCGAGTGACAGTCCATTTCAGACCTAGCTCCGGTGCTCCACCCACTTTGCCAGGCTTGGCTAAATAAAGACATAGTCCCTGTGGGGAGCTGCTGGGTCTGAGAGTTCTCCTGGGGGGCAGCAGGCAGCAGGAGCAGGCTCCCCACAGCTTAGCAGAAGCAATCACTGCCCCTCTCCCTAGATTCTGCCTCTGACCTTGGGTAACCTGGCAGATCGCCAGTGCCTGAGAGCTGGGGTGGGTGTGCACGCTCAGACAGGCAGCTGGGATCTGCCAAGCACAGTGCTGGCATGGGGACAATGCTGGGGTGTGGCCTGGATGGTGCCAACATAGGCAGAGCAGTGCACTCAGGGCCAGCGGGGAGGAGGCTTGACAGTGAGCTGGGATATTTTAAGCTGATGGTAGCTCACCAGAAGGACCACTTACCAGCTCAGCTCTGGTCTCCATTGGGAAGTTGTGAAGTGGGCAGAGGAGAAGTGGGGTTTTGCAGTTTTCTCAGGACATCTGTGACTTCTAGTGAAAGAGTTTAGAGAAACAGTCCTTCCCAGACCTGTTCTGGATGAATGAAAGACACTGCCAAAAACTATTGGGTCCCTTTTCCCTCTCCTCCATGATCTCCTATGTAGGAGAAAGCAGCAGAGAGGCCCGGCACCCTGGTAGGATGAATGCTTGGTTTCTGTGTTAGAAGGGGAAAGCTCACTAGACCAGAGTGTGGGAGGACCTGCTTTCAAGTCCTGGCTCTGCCACTTGCTGGCTGCTTTGTGACCTTGGCCACATCATGGGACATGTTCAAGCTTGAGTTGGTTCACTTGGAAGAGAAGTTAATTCTGCCATGCCTTCCTCTCAGGGATGCTTATAAGAGCTTCAGGATCTTGGAGGAGAAAGCCTTGAAACTCAGAAGTGCTATATCCACATAAGGTGGTTCTGATAGCTCCCTGCCCAGTAACCATCTGCATTCCTGCATTCCTGCTTCAGCAGCAGCTTCCTCTCCCTCTGATGGGCTACCCAGGGCCTGGGTACTCCTTGGCATGGGTGGGGCTGCAGAGATGTCTCTGAGGGCCTGGGGAGAGGCTAAGTAAAGCCAGATTCCCACCTCCTGCCAGTGCCTACCTCAAAAGAGAATGATGAAGCATGGAGAACATTGACCGAAATCAATTAGAGAAGTCAATGCCCCTGAGTGCAGTATGCATTTCTTCCCTCCTAATATGGTCCCACCCACCCTGCCTCAGCAGCCCTGTTCACTCTTTGGGATCAGAGAGTTTAGTTAAATCCCTGCTGGTCTTCATTCCCAGACTAGTTCTCTCCTGCCAGGCTGGGCATCAAGGATCTGGAGTGGTCCTATGGGGATGAAATGCTGGTGAGGGGGTCAGCCTGCCATTAGGAGGGAGACAGGGGGCTGGAACAGGGCTGAGAAAGGCCCCGGATGAGCTGGGCACCATGCAGCTATGCCATGTTGGACAGGATGCTTTCTAGGCTCTTGACTTGAACTCCAAGGATGAGGCCAAACAAAGCCCGCAGCAAAGAAAAAAAAAGAAATTTCAGTTTTTAGTGTTTTCACACTGTTGCTGGTCAGGGCAGGGAGAAAGGGAGTATTTAAGATGCTCTGAATTGGGACATGAAAACTTACAGGCTGGAGAGCCATCACTTTGCTTATTTATTTAGGGCACATGGGTTACCAGAGAGAAACCCTAGATCCCAATTGCCAGAGTTCGAATCATGATTCTGCCACTTAAAATATGACCCTGGCCAGGTTAAATCACTTTTCTTGCCTCAGTTTTCTTATTTATAAATGGTGCTGTTAAGAGTACTTGCCCCACAGAGTTATTACAAGAATTAAAGAAATATCAACATGTACCTTGCCATAAAGTTTTAATTATTTTTTTCATGACAGAGACTGAGAAGTCAGGGCTGGTCACCTTGTCTGTCTTGACCGCGGAGTAGAAGGCAAATTCCCTCCTCCTGGGACTCCATGACGAATCTGTCACCAACAGCTTAAAACTTTATCTTTACAGTGCCTCTGACACCTTTTCCTGTCCCCGCCCACCTCCTCCAGTCCTTGCCTACCACTTCCTGTCTACGCCCACCACCACCTCCTGTTCCCCCCACCCCTCACTTCCTCCAGCTCTTGCCTACCACTTCCTGTCCAGCCCACCACCACCTCCCTTCCACGCCCACCTCCAGTCCTTGCCCATCACTACTTCCAGTTCACGCCCTCACCTCCTGGTCCACACCTGCCATTACTTCCAGTCCCTGAGTCTTTCCCTCCTGCCACACCCACCACCACCTCCTGTCCTTGCCAACCGCCTGCCTGCTTGGGTTTTGGGCCCTCATTACCTTAGGCGAGACTGTTAACAATTGCCTCCTAACTTCTCTTATCTCCATCTTTCACAGAATTGTCAGATCAATCTTCTGAAAATACCATTTTCATCATGTCACACGCCCTCTAAGAGACCTTCAGTAGCTTGTAGGGGAGCAAGTCCAAAGCCTTCCCCGCTTGGTCCTCCACTATGCATCCCAATGGGACCTTCCAGATTTTCTCCCACCAGCTCCTCCCAACCTTTTCCCCTTGGTTCCTCCCCACTCTTGGCCAGCTCAAACCTTTACCCCTGTGATTTTACCTTGGCTGCCCCTTCCCAGAATGCTGTCCCCTGTGTTCAGTCAAATTCTACCCATCCTCCAGGTCCAGCTTGAGTCCTACTTTCCCAGCAAGTGCTGAAATCCAGTGGCACTAACTCTTCTTTTCTCTTACTTGGCCCCAGTCAGTGTTCCCTTGGGTTGCTTACTCTTCATGGGTACATGACCTAACTCTATGTGTAAATGCTTCCATGGCAGGAGCAGTCCAACACTGTGTTGGGGATAGAAAAGGGGTCCAATAAGTCGGTGCTGCTTGATTGATTGCAGGAGACTGGTGGGCTGCTGTTCCATGTTTGTTCCTGACATGTCTTAGCTGACATTTTTTTTATCCCTGGTTGGCTTTTATCTCTGGGGCAAGGGAACACCCAGCCTTCTTCCCTCCACTGAAGGAAAGTAAGGGATGAGATTCTGTGGGGGCAGTACAGGTCTGGTCAGCTGAGCTCTGTGGTTACTGCATGTGCACATGCCTGTGTGTGTAAGCGTGTGTGTGTACTGTGGTGGGGCTGCAAGCTCCTGCCCCAGTCTTTCTTCCCTCTCTGCTTCTATTGCTCTTGTCCTCCAGAGAATCCACTCCACAAGATGCGTAGGTCAAGAGAGATGAGGCAAAGGAAGAAACAAAAGGCCTAAGTGTTCTCCTTCCTTCCCCTCTGCACATTATAACTTCTGGATCTTTGATGGTGGAAGGGCAGGCAAGGTGGGTGGATGGGCACGAGAGTTACCTGCTGGTTAGCTCAGGGCAGCTGGGGTGGGCTCAGGAAAGCAGTCTGAAGGATACAGTACCTGGGGGTGTGAGGAAGTACATCAGTGAAGCCCAGGTGCTTTTGTTCACACATGCTCACTCGCCTTTCTCCCATGATTCCCTCTTGCAAGATCTCCTATCCATCATCCTCTACAAAGTAGTCTCTATTTCCCTTGAATAACTATAGCTTTTTATCTTCCCTTCTTATTCCGCACTAAGTTTTATGCCTTGTCATAGGTACCCAATTCTTTTTTCTGGATCCCAGAGGAAAGGGGTGACATTTTATGAACAACTGCCTATGAACCAGGCATCTGACTAGCTACTCTGTGTACAGTATCTCATCAAATTTCCTTAAGATTTTTTTCATCCTCATTTTATAAAGATTTTATAGATTAAATTGTCTATGGCTAGTATGTGTTCCTTTGTGTTTCCTCTGCAGATCCTGGTGGGGCGGGAGGCTTACATATAGCATGTGCTCAGGAAATAATGGTGTGGCACCTGGACTCCGCCATATCTAAGGGCAACGTAGGTTGAGGGCTGGGGTCAGCAGAGGGTGGGCTGTATTGGGAAAGGCTTGTATAGACAGGGAGGAAGAGAGGGCCCAACGCCAGAGGGCCCCACAGCCACAACAAGCTCAATGGTGGTCTGGCTGGTGTTGTCTAGTGTCCTTGTTAAGGCCGGTGATGCCTAGTCCCTGAAGGGCCTCAGCCACTCACCTCTTGCTACCAGATTCCCCTCCTGCCAAGAAGACAAGTCAATGGGAGCCATGCCTGGTGTCCATTGCTGCTTTCTCAGCAACCTTCACCAGAAAGGGGGTCAGGCAAAGCTCCCACATGTGTTTCAGAAAGTTGTCCTTCCATATATGTTTATTTATTTTTGAGAGAGAGAGAGAGAGAGAGCGAGCGAGCACGAATGGTGGAGGGGAGGAGAGAGAGGGAGACACAGAATAAGCAGGCTTCAGGCTCTGAGCTTTCAGCACAGCTGTCACAACCCAGGAGTTGTGAGATCATGACCTGAGCTGAAGTCCTAAGCATAACTGCCTGAGCCTCCCGGGCACCCCCAGAGAGTTGTCCTTATGTCTAGCCAGGGTTAAAAGACAGTTAAAGTTTTAGAGGAGAAAGAGCGATGTGTTGATTTGGGAGCTGGGAGTAGAGTTAGCCCTTGGAAGAGGGAAAAGCTGCATGGGATACCAGAGCGTGGGGATGGTGGAGGGAATTTGGGCTACCAGAAGTCCCTGAAGTGGGGCAGGGGAGGGAGAAATTTTATTTGCGGGAGCCTCCTAGCCTCTGGCCTCCAGTCTCCCCAGACTCCCCAGCAGCATAAGCCCTATGGGCTTGTTACCCTTTCATCTATACTTTTCCGAAGCTGCTTCCGTAAGTCCCCGAATTCTGGAAACGAGGCAGGGAGGTCTTGTCGGTTGTGAAGTCTTTTCCTAGAACAGAGAGGCCCAGAGGAAAGGCAGGGAGGTCTGCCCTGAGGAGGCTTTCCCCAGCTCTTACCCCAAGCATTCTTGGACCCCGTCTCCCACTCCTTGGGTTCGGCCGCACCTCCATAGGGCATCATTCAGTGGAGGGCAGGGGGAGGGGCTAGGGCTCCCGCCGACGCCCCAATATCAGCAAAAGGAGAGAGGTATTCGAAGAAGACCCGCGCGCTGTGCTTCCAAGGCTGGGGATCTGTGTTCCCGCCTAAATCCGCAAGATGGAAGTTGCTCCCTCTAGCTCTTCCACTAGCGAAGGCTGATGGTTTTTTGAGTGACCCTTCCTTTCGAGCCCAGGTCGATTTCTAGCGTTTACTCTTTTCTAGAGACTTGTTCATTTAAACATGCATGGTAAAAGACACCACCAAATACACCTTAGATCCGGTTTTGAGTAGCGCCGAAAGTTTACGAGGCACTGGGTGTACCCCACCCCAGCACCCGGGGTGCGCGCCGAATGTAGGAATGTGTGCACCAAAGCCGAGGGACGCAGGCAGCTCGAACGTTGCTGAGGATGTGTCAGGAGGAAGAGTGAAACTGGGGTGCCTGGCGTGCGTGGGCGTGTCCCCCGCGTGTCCACCGCCCCGCCGCCTCGCCCCCTCTTGCCGGAACGTGCCAGCAACCTCACCTCTCCTTCAGCCCTTTCCCAGCCAGACGCTTCCTTTTTGGTGCCTCTGGGCGTTTACTGTAAATTCCGTGACTAAAACACGCCGGTGAGCCCGGCCCATCGACAGATGGATCAATCGCCCCCTTCTCGGCTGGGGGAGGGGACCCCTCCCGGTGCCTCCGAAGCGAGGAGCTGCCGGTTGCCTCAGGAGAGCTCTCGGAGCCCAGCCCGTCGCCGAGCGCGGGCCGCCAAGCTTGGCACGGAGCCCTGGGCCGGGTCGGTCTCCGGAGCGCCCCCCGGGGTGGGGTTCCAGCCCCGGACCGATCCCTCTGGTGCGGTTCGGGCAGGTCCGCTGTTCTAGGAGGCGGTTAGGGCGCTCAGGCACCACGGCCTTCCTCCCGCACCAGGGGAGGAGAGACCATTGGGGAAGGGGAGTCTCGAAGGGCTGCAACGCCGGGGCATGCGGGGCGCCGGGGGTGTGTAGGGAAAGTTCTCGAGCCCCGCGTGGAGAGCACAGGTGTATGCGTGTTCGGGGCTGGACCTGGGCAGGCAGGCTGCGCGGGGACGCTGGGGGCTGGCGCTGGAGGGGGTCTTTCTTTTCTCTAGCACCTTCGGGGAGACACTCT
Source organism: Panthera tigris (assembly GCF_018350195.1). Taxonomy (NCBI): domain Eukaryota; kingdom Metazoa; phylum Chordata; class Mammalia; order Carnivora; family Felidae; genus Panthera; species Panthera tigris. Next base: position 35,995,512 of record NC_056663.1, read on the forward strand.
GCTTGGACTCCAGGGTCCAAGGACGCTTCCGCTTGAGGAGGGTGGAGCCCCTCCTCAGACCCTGGCCACCAGGCCTGGGGGGTTTTCGAGCGCCCCTCCCCCACACCCCGGGATAGCTGGGATGTCCGGGACTCCCCACGCCCTCCGGCCTCAGCTGAGCCTCCCCAGGCCTCCAGGACCCGTGGGCCGAGGCGGCGGGGGCACGGGCAGTGGGGGTTGGAGGGCGCAACCCGCCCGCCGCAGGGGGAGGTCTGGTGGGGCGGCGGGGGAGGGGAAGGGTGCGGAGCCTTTGGTGGGCTTGAGCCGTAGCCCCGCTAGCGGGTCAGTTTCCGGCCAAGGCATCAGGTCAGTCCCGAGAAGGGCGGGCGCCAGAGCAGAGGGAGTCAGCGGCGGAGCTCTCCTCTCGTCCAGCGTTCCCCGGCGCCACCGCCACCGCCACCGCCGTGTCGCCACCGCCGCTGCAGAGTGTCGCTTCTCCGCCGCGCTCCCGCTCCCCGCGCCGCCAGCCGCCTGGGAGCCCGAGCGCCGAGCCCCGGGCGGAGAAGAGGGGCGCGGGCGCGAGAGCCGCGGCGAGGGAGCCGCGAAGGGGGAAGGGGGGGCGGGCGGAGGGAGGAGCAGGGAGAGAGGGAGAAGGGGGAGGGAGGGAGGAGAGCGAGGGAGAGCTGGAGAGAGCGAGAGCAAAGAGCGAGAGCCAGGGAGAGGAGAGGGAGGGAGACGAGAGAAAGACACACGCACGCAGATACACACGGTCACTGGAATTCCATTAGAAAAAAGTGAGACGAGCAAGGGTTAGCGGGAGAAGATTTTTTTTTTGTTTGAATCTTTTCTTCGTCTTGGTGCGAAAGAAGCGACTCCGGGCTCTCGTCCTCGAAGCTCCCACCGGATTGTTCCTTGGCGCTAACACCCGTCGGTGGATTTCTCTATTTGCATTTTATTCTGACCCCCACCCTTGCTGCTTCCTTCCAGCCCTTCACTCTCAAATCGCCTCTCCCCCACCTCCCCAGTCCGCTCCTGGGAAGCGCAGGGGAATTGGACCCGCGGAGACTCGCGCCTTCCCGGAGCAGCGGAGGGGAGGACAGAGCGACGACCGGGCTCTCGGCTTGTAAAGCAGATATATCCTCACATACGTGTATATTTCATTTTAGTGGGCAAGAAGGGCGTCGAGAGGCAGCCCACCGCCCTCCTTACCCCCCACCCCAGAGGCGAGAATCGCAGGACTCGGGATCTTCATCGGGTGGACTAGCTTGGGATCTCCGCATTGGATTTGGGGCTGATTATCACTGCTTGGCTATTATTATTGTTGTTGTTATTATTTTTTTTTTACCCAAGGGAGAAAGAAAAAAAAAAACACAAAAAACTGTGGGATTTATTTAACATGATCTTGGCAAACGTCTTCTGCCTCCTCTTCTTTTTAGGTGAGTACCTGCGGGCGGGGACGGAGGAGGGCCGTTTGTCCGCGGGAGCCTGGGGGGCCGCGCGGGGCCGCGCGTTCGGGCGCCGGCAAGAAGCCGGGAACGCGGCGGGCGAGCGGGGCGCGGGCTGGAGACCGGCGGGGAGAGCGCGCCGCGGAGCGAGCCGGGCCCCAGCGCTGCCGAACCGAGCGGGGCCGGGCGGCGAGGATGCGGGCGGAGGGACGCGAACCGCTGCTGGCTGGTTACGAAGGGGCTTGGGAAGGAGACGTGGAACACCCTAACCATCCCCGCACATACGCACTCACACACAGGCACACTCGCTTACTCGCACACAATGCTACTAGCATTCATTTCTCCCAAAATAATGGATTCAAATTGCGGCAACTTGAGAAAGAATTGCAACTCTTGATTTGGAAGAGAGGAAGGTGGGTGGGGAGAGGCACAGTGTCGCGGAGAGAAAAATCATGCCAGTTCCATCTTTCTTGTCGGCTCCCGGATCGACTCGGGCGGACAGCATGGGTTTCTCCAGGAGCTCCTGCTTGGACGTGTGTGGGGGCAGCGATGGCAGCCATCCCCTCACCTGCCAATCAACCTCTGGAAAGTGCATCCCGCTTCCCGCACCCGGAAATCCTTTCCAGTGGCCCCGCTCCCTGGAACACTTTTCAAGTTTCTCCCCACCCTTTGCCCTTCCTGTAGCCCAGACCCAAGCCAGATACCTGGGCCGGAGTGGAGGGTTTGGAGCAACCATTCACTGCCTATCCTTCACCACCTCTGGCCGCGGGGGCACCCTGTAGTTTGTAGGAAGAGGAGGGAGGTCAAAGTTTGCTTCCTTGGATGAAGAAAGAGAGGGATGTTGGAAGAAAGAGATCCGAACAAAGACCAGTGCCCATTCTGTAAGCCCCCTCCTCCAAGGGCAGGGAGGAGGGGCTGCCTGGTGCCCCCGAACCTTGGGCAGTCTCTTTCCCACCCAGAATTCCCAACCTCTCACCCCCTTTTGTGCTATGTGAAATCTCAGTTGCTTGGGAAATAGGTTCAGAGAGAGCATTCTGGGAGTGGAGGTGAGGGAGAAGGCGTTTCTGAGGCCCTGGGCAGACCTGGAGTCCCAGGCAAGGCTGCTGCTCTGGAGAAGGTGCTCCAGAGAGGGAGCTGGGGAATGCATGTGTTGAGGGAGCACACATCTGCTTCAGTGTGGATGCTCTTCCCACCATCCTGGCCTGCGATTAGCCAGTGGTGAGCCAGGCTGCCAGGCTGGGTCCAGAGTGTACCCTTTGCCTCCTGGTGGAGGGGAGAGGGGAAGGCCTGAGGAGGTAGGTGCCTATCCTGGAAAGATTTGGATGGTCTAATAAGTGCTCTCTTGACTTGAACAGGGGATTTGAGTCAATATTGGTTGGGCACTGGACCCTTTGTCCACCCCCATCCTTTGCCCCTTCCCAGAAACTTCCTAGGGGGCTTGGCCCTGCTCTAGGGTATGGCCTTGGAGGTCCTGCCTTCCTAAGTCTGAGGCAGCTCCTCTCTTGGGTAGAAGAGGGTGTGGGAAGGAGCTGGAGAGGTACTCCAGGCCCATTGTGATCCTGCAGCCCTTCCTGGCTACCCACTGCAAGTGGACTCTCATTCCAAAGGGGTTGTTATAAAACCTGACCTTTTCTCCCACTGCTGGTCTGAAAATCCAGCTTTTTGGGATCAAGAATGAGCAGGGCCAAGAAGAAAATAAAATTATATTTCAGGAAAAGCAACCAGATTGTGCGCTGCTGAGCTGTGTACACCCCAGAGGGGGCTTCTAATGTCCTGGGATAGAAAACAGCAATATGGGCCCCTTAGTGCTGTCTCGGCACAGAACACCATGTTGCAGGCAGGCTTTTTTCAGCTGAGAGGGCTGAGGAGTTGACTTTGTTCTCATGATATAGGTGTATGAGAGCATGCATGCATGCATGCGTGTGTGTGTTTGTGTGTGTGTGTGTGTGTGTGTGTGTGTGTGTGTTTGCGTGTGTCAGAGATGGACCCTGGGGGCTGAGTGGTGAGAGGAGGAGTAAGAGCAGGGGGTCAGCAGCCCTTTTGGTCAAAGCCCTTCCCTTGAGATGCCCCTTTCCAAAGCCAGGGCAGGGGAGGGGTTAACTGAGTGACCACAGGATATTGGAAGGCTGTGGGTTAGGCCCACCAAGGAGGAAGGGATACGTTGTTATTAAGGAAACTTCAGCCTCAGGGCCACTTTCCTGGCAAGGATCCTACTGTTGGGAGTTGGTTGGAAATTCCACTTGGAGGAGAGGTTTTGTGGAGCCTGAGACTGGGTAGGCAGTTTCAGTGTGTGAGAGGCACGGTGAAGCATGTTCCCAGGAGCACAGGTCTTCAGTGAGCACCCCCCAAGGTTCTGAGTGAGGTCTTGGGGTGGAGAGGCCTTTCTGGCCAGTCATCCTGACCTCCAGTGTTGACATGCCCAGGGGGGAGAATGAGCATTCTGACTGTTGCCAAGATGTTCAGTACAGCTCCACGTAGTCTCTCGGTCCCCCTTGTCTCTAGAAGCTGTTCCACATGTCTTTTCTTGATGGATCTGAGTTTTTTCCCTGACCTAGAACTTGGGAGCATCTCCAGGGTACCCTCTGACCTTTACTCTTTTGGAATTCCTGGCCCAAGGCTCTCAGTTGCTATTTCTTTCTCTTGCTGGGCTTGATTGGTTCTGGGGGTCGTGACGCCAACTAGAAGAGCCAGGGATAGGTGCAGTCAGAGAGTTTGGGGAGAGGATTCACTGGCTCTCTGCAGAGCATCTTCCTGCCCCAGTCACATGTGCCCGCTGGCAGGATGGGGGAAGCCCTTGCTTTTGGCACAGGAGCCCAGGATTCTGTGAGGATTGTTCCATGGGGCTCCGGGCCCCACCTGCCGGGCATGCAGGGTAAGTGCCTTTATTGCCCCAGTCCCCTAGGCCAATGTCCTGACCTTTAAACCTGCCCACAATGCTCCTTTCTCAGTCTGTCTCCGACAGTGCATCCTCAGGCTCAGTCAAGATAGGAAGGGAGAAAGCTGCTGGGATGTTGGGGTGAAGTCAGTGGAAGTCCCAGGGCTGGGTTATTCTTGAGCAGGCAGGCTGGCTGGCTGGGTGGGGGCAGCAGGTGCAAGTGAGGCTGGGTCAGCTCAGCTGGTTGTGGGTGGCCCACATGCACTGAGTCTTGCTCAGGGACCTAGGAATTTGCTGAAGCCAGGAAATAAAGCTGCTGCCTCTGCTTGGGTGGAGGACACCTCTCCAGCCAGTGCCTGGGCAGATGCCCCCACTCCATGCTGGCTTCTTCTCCGGTCTTGTCTCAGCCTGGCCACAGCCTTCAGCTCTTCCTGTCCTGGGGCAGAGGTATGGTCAATGGGAGAGGTATTATCTTTTGCTCTGGCCTACCCCTTCCTCCTTTACTTCCTTTTCTTGTGGGTGGGTGTCCTCCCTTCCAGCAGCAGATTCCTTTTCCCTCTGCAGCTGTAGGGAGTGACAGGCTCGTGGTGCAGTGAGCCTCTAGGTGTCGCTCTCTTCCTGCGGTAGCACCCCCCCCCCCCCCCCCCCCCCCCCCCCCACTGTGAGCAGGGCCTTCTGGGGGAAGGAATGAGAAGTGGCTGTTCTGGATAGGGAATGGGGTAGGGTGTGTGTGGGGGATTCTGAGGAGGGGACTTCTGGCCTAGGATCTTACAATGTTTTGGGCTGGATGGAATGGAGGAGGCCTCCCAGATCACTCCTGGGTCTCGGAAAAGGCAGTCTTGGCTCTGGTGCACAGAAGAGCTTTTTCTGGGGCAGAATCTGGAGTGAGGGGCTTGGAGAGGACAGGGAGACCAGGGAAATATCTGTGTCTAGAGGAAACCATTTTGGGAGCTTGATTTTGACAGGACCAAGTGAGCCCTTCCCTACCCTTCACTTCTGAATCTTTTTCCCTGAGCCCCTTCCTTCAGAGGCCTGTGGGTTTAGATGCTCTGAGGGTGATGGGTAAGAAAGGTGGCTGAATTCTGCTTGTTCACTTTTGGAGAGGTGAGGCTCCATGTGCAAGGCCAGGGTCTGAGGAGGGAAGCTCTTTCTCTTTTGTAATTGGCTTATTATTTGGCTTTTGGAAAGAAAAAAAAAAAAGGAGAGACAGAGGGGGACAGGGTTTCAGGGGAGGGTGGAAAGAGAGGGAAGAAAGAGAAGAAAATAGTAGATGCTATAGAGAGAGAGTGAACAAGAGCACAGAGCTATTCAAAGAGCAAGGGTGATGGAGAAATAGACCTTAGGAGGAAGTCAGAGAGAGAAGTGTGTGAGAGAGAGACATGGAAAAGGCCCGTCCGGACACACACACACACACACACACACACACACACACAGGAAATCGAGTTGCTTGTCAGGCTTGCCTGCAGCACTTTCTGTCAGTGGGGCTGGGGTAAAGCTTGTCTACAGAAATCCTGTTTTCAGCTCTCTAGCCAGTGTGCAGTTGGACTGGAAGATGTGGAGGGTTGGGCCGGGGAGGGGTAGCTGCTCCCTTCCAGGCATGCCTTGCCTCAGGCCACAGGCTCAGGCTTGTCTCTTGGGGTCTTCTCTTAGGGTCTGGGAACTTAGAATGGACAGGTTAGGAGTCTGAGGGATCTTTTCGGCCTGTGTGTGACCTTGAGTTATCATCTCCCTTCTTTAGGTCTCAGTCCCCCCACCCCCCCAACCCCATGGTAAAATGTGGGGGCCGGACACTGTGTCTCTAAAGTCCTAAAAGACTAGGAAAGTTAAATAATATTCTGCTGCTTTCCTGGCTTAGCCCAGCATGTTGGCTGGACCTCTGGCTGGAACTGAGGTTGATGGAGGTTTGGGCAGCAGGAAAGTGACGGTCCCCCTCGGCATGCTCAAGCGGGTCCTGCAGCCCCCAGCTCTCTGCTGAGGCTGTGACCTTCTTCTCTGGCCTCCTCGTCTTTTACAGGGTCTGTGGTCTCTCCGAAGGATCTTCTGGCTTTCCTGTGCTCTGCTCCTGGGCCCAGGGCTGTGGGGTGACAGGGTGGAATCGGAAGGGAATCTGGTAGAACCAGGGCAGAATGACAGCTCGAATTCTCCTTCTGGTTTGAGGAGGGGTGTTGGTGTCTTGGAGTCCTTTCACAGCTCTTCCTCTGACCGGCTCTGTGGTGGCCTTGGTGTGCTTTGGAGTAAAATGGGTGTGGAGTTTCCCAGAAGGGCGCAAACCCCCAGGCCTGCATCTTGGGTCAGAGATGACGGCGGCCCTCATTCATGCTTGTCTTCCCTCCCCACCACCCAGACGAGACCCTCCGCTCTTTGGCCAGCCCTTCCTCCCTGCAGGGCCCCGAGCTCCACGGCTGGCGCCCCCCAGTGGACTGCGTCCGGGCCAATGAGCTGTGCGCCGCGGAATCCAACTGCAGCTCCCGCTACCGCACGCTGCGGCAGTGCCTGGCGGGCCGGGACCGCAACACCATGCTGGCCAACAAGGAGTGCCAGGCGGCCCTGGAGGTCCTGCAGGAGAGCCCTCTCTACGACTGCCGCTGCAAGCGGGGCATGAAGAGGGAGCTGCAGTGCTTGCAGATCTACTGGAGTATCCACCTGGGGCTGACCGAGGGTAAGCCCAGCCGGGCCTGGCGGGGGGTGGGAGGGGGTGGGGGTGGGGTGGAGGGATGCGGTGGGATGGGGGTGGTGGGGAGGGCTGCGCAGGGCGGAGGGCGGGGAGGTGGGGCAGGTTCAGGGTAGGACTTGGTAGTGGAGGGAACTGGCGAACTCTCTGTCGCCCCCCTGCCACGGGGGCCTAGAACACAGGAAGTAGGGGTTGTCGGAGTCAGCCTGGAGACATGGAGGAGGAGGGAGAGTGACAGCTGGGAAGGAGACAGGGCCAGGTGGTGGGAGAAGAACGAGGCTGGAGAAAGGAGAGAGTAGGGTCGGGAGAGGATGGATGGACTGATGGACGAGTGAAGTGGTAACAGAGAAGGGGAGGCTGGGGTACCCAGGCAGATGGAGAAGGGAGGGTGGGTCCTGTGCATGCAGAGCTGTGCTTCCAAGCAAACCAGTCCCTGGGACTCCCCGAAGCCCTGGGCGCTCAGCGAAGGGCAGTCCCATTTCTGTTCTTCCTGCTGCCAGGACACCTGCTCTTCAGGTGGCTTCCTGACTGCAGGGCTGGCCTAGGCACCTTCTATAGGGCTTGGGGCAGTGTGTGGGCAGCAGGCCGCTTCAGGTCCCAAGGTGGCACCTTACCAGCTCCCTCCCCTAACAACCCACTCCACACACCCCCATCCTCCCCTCCAGACTACAGTGTGGGGGATTTGTGTACAGTGCAGGGGGATTGGCCACCTTGGTTAGACGTTCATTTCTTGATTCAACAGCTGTTTATTGAGAGGTTCTCATCTGCCAGGCCTGTGGGAACAGTGGAGAACAAGCTGGGGTAGCCTCTGGCTTCTTGGAGCTCAGAGTTTGTGGGGGGATGTGGATAAGTGAGGGGCTTTCTGTCACTTGGTGGTGTGAGTGCTGTCAGAAAGCACTGGTGCTGTGGTAGCCCAAGGCAGCCTCTTATGAAATCTACAGAGTCTTCCTGGAAGAGGCAGCCTCTGATCTGAGACTAAGGAGTGAGCTGCAGTTACGCGGTGGGGGGGAGGGAGGAATGTGGGGAGAGTGTGGGAGGTGGAGGGGAGCTTGGGCAAAGACTCCTAGAAGGGAGTTGCCGGTCTGCAAGTGACTCAGTGTAGTAAGGTGGGGGGTTGGAAGTGGGGATGGGGTGAGGAGAGGGGAGGGATGTGGGACCTGGCAGGCAGCAGCTTGGCCAGCTGGCCAAGGACAGTGGCAGGAAAGAGGGAGGAGGGTTCAAGAGCTATTTAGGAGGTGGAATCAACAGGTCTTGGTGAAGAGAGAGGACTCGAGGAGGGCAGTTTTCTCTTTTGGGCAACTGGGTTGGTTCATAAGAAGCAGCCAAGGGGGGAGAGCAGGGAGATGATTCCTTTATTTTGGGGCACATGGCTTTCACTGGCCATGCCCTGCACACAGCTGGAGCCCAGGTGGGGAAGTGGCGCTGGACATGGAGATTGAGGAGCCACCATTAGCCTGTAGGTGTGACTGGGGCCATGGGAGTGGGTGTGCACACACTGAGAGGAGGGCAGGGACAGAGCCCTCAGGACTCCCAGCATTTAAAGATGTGCCAGCAGGGGAGGGAGAGGGACCTGCAGAGGTTGGGGGGAGGTGTTGGGAGAGAGGTGGGAGGTACATCAGGAAACCTGGGGAGGAGAGAGGGTCCACAGTCTCTAGGACATGTCCCTCATGCCTTTGGGGTGAGCATTGTAGGTGGTTGCTGGGAGCAGAAGCCTGGTTGGGGAGTGAATGGGAGCTGGGGGCTGGGAGTGGTGACTGTGGATGTCTTCTAGAACTTTGGTGTGAAGAGGAGAGGAGAACAAAGGATGACTTCTTTTGTAAGAGGTGAGAGGGTGGAGCAGCTTGAATTCTAAGGTAGACTGGGAGTGATAGGGATGTTGAGGTGAAGAGAGAGGGCTGCACTGTGGAACAGTGCCCTTGATTAGCCTCGGATGGAGGAGCAGGGTGCTGGAGGGAAGGAGGAAACTGGGATCTGGTGTGAGGCTGGAGAATGAGGGATTCCTGACCAGTGGCCAAGATGGTTCCAATCCGCCTTGAATTTGGAAGTAAACTGGGCATGTAATTATGAACAGTGTTACCACCATTAATAGCAAAGTAATTCCTCATGTGTAGGTCTCCTGTTCCTAGTAGCTTCGAGTCCTAGAACTAGAAGTGAGCAGAGAGGGAAACACTGCCACAAAGCGCGTGATGTTTATTCTCTGCAAGGCAAGGAGCGGTCTTCACCCGGAGGATGCCTCTGTAGTGCGTGAAAACTGAGGTTCCTAATTCAACAGCTGGCTTGTTTAGTTTCTTGTTTTCTTTCCCATGGTCTTCAGTCTCAACCCAAGGGAGGCTGGGTGGCACTTGTGGGTGGGCTTGTTGAGGGCTTGCAGGATGGGCTTGTTGAGGGCTTGCAGGACGGATGCACTGGGGAGGGGACAGAACTGCCAGCTGGAAGAGCCAGGTGGGCCACCTGAGGGCCACCGGAATGGCTCCCTCTGGCATCACCGTGTCAGAACACCAAGAACCTTCCTGATTGCAGCCAGGCAGTGAGGCATTTGGATGATAGCAGTGTGCGTTCTGTGCATTTATGCTGCATCCTGCCATGTGGTCTTCAAGGCCCTTTCAACCCAGGAATGTCAGCCTGGAGAGGCGTGAGCTGGCTTGTTGGTTCCCTTACCAGGCAAACGTCTGTGTAGCCCCGACTGTGTGCTTCAGAAGGTGAGAACACAGATTCAGCCATGGTCCCTGTGCTGGCAAGCATACAGGCTAGGAGACCCCTCCCCTGGGCCAACTCTAGAGAAGTAGACTCCCTGCTTTTCTCCTTCCTCAAAACCTACCCTGCCCCCATTCCTGGCTCTTAGGAGTCAGAGGTATTTTCTGCCCAGGGTTGGCCAGGGAAAGCTGAGAGGCCTTTTAACAGCAGGTAATGTTCCTGTGAGTGACAGGATCCACCTGAGGGTTAATTATTCATGGTGTGGGATGAGTGGTCTCCCTGGGGGAGGCTGTAAGCACTTCCTCCCTATTCTTTAATAACAGTTAATAACCTGGCTTGGGCCTGGGGCAGGGTGGGGGATTGTGGAGTGGAGAGATCTGTGCGGGTTTGGACTTTGATTGTGGCTTCTCCTTGGCCCTGGCTGGTGGGTGCGATTCCTCTCTTCTCCCTCCACCTGAGGCTGAGCTGTGCCTAGTCTGAGGTCCTTAGCAGTGGACAGAGCTGGCGGTGGCAGGACTGTGGCCTCTGCTCAGGTCCTAGATGGTCCCAACTGCAAAGACCTAGAGATCATTCCATCCCACTCCCACTTTGGTGGGGAAGCTGAGGTGCAGGGAGGGGGGCTGGTGGGACCAGGGCCCCCCGGACTCCTTATCCAGGCCCCTTTCCAGCTGCCCTGGAGAGATCCTGTGGTCTCAGGCTCATCTTCCCCTTCTGTCACACCACCACAACCACCAGTATCTTACATGGTGGCACTGTCACTGTTGGTTGGCTGCATGGGGGATTTGAGACCACTTCTTGACTTCTCCAAAAGTGGCACTAAAGTTTGAGGTCATTCTGCTCCTTCAGATGTGAAGAGCAAAGGCCTCTCCCAGGTCATGGCCCAGGAATGTGACATCCTAGATCTAGTTTAATCTGGTTGCCAGGATGCCCGTGTGGCCAGGTCTCTGATTTCCCACTGGTGAATTCTGCCACAGGAACAGGCAGCATAGGTTGACTTGAATAGGATGGACCTTTTCCAGCCAGTCCTAGAAGAAGCTGTTTTCCCCAAGAGATTCCACCCCCGCCCATCCCGCCCCCAGTCAGTCATACTAGCTGATCCATACCCGCGGGCCTAGCTTTGCCAGATAAGGGAGGGAAGGACCTGGTCTGGGGGAGCAGTCTGGCTGGCATAAGACTGATTCTAAAAAGTTAAACAGCAGCACTACTTGTGTAAGAACAGTTTGGTTCAATAACACTTTTACTTTTGGAGACAGTATTCATAATGTTTCAGTACTTGGACTCTGGAGTCAGCTGCCTGGGTTTGTAACCTGGCACTTACCAGCTGTGTGACCTTGGGCCAGTTTCTTAACGTCTCTGTACCCCAGTTCTTTATCAATAAAACAAAGGGTAGTGCCTATCTCATAGACAAGAGAATTAAATGAGTTAGTACACCTAAAGCACTTTCAATGGTGCTGGTACATAGAAGGCTTAGTGTAACATCATTTTTATTACAAAAAGCTCTTGTATTATTTGGCCCTAACAAATAGCAATGGCTGGTAACCCCACCACCGGGAGTTTCTCCAGTGTCTGTGGGTAGAGTGGAGTTTGCTGAGATGGTACAGCCCTGTGACAGTCCAGGGGGAAGGTGGGATTGGGACTGGCCTGAAAGAATAACCTTTGGATAGTAAGAGACCACTTGGGCACCCATTGTGTGTAACGCATTTGCTGGGTGTTGCAGAGCATGAGGGTATAGGGTAAAGTGAAGGGTGGAGGACATTTCTCCAGGGAGAGAATGAACATCTGGGGAATCTGTACCATTTTTGGGGGGTCTGCCAGATATAGCAGACAGATGCCTTTCTCTGTGAACCAGCAGAGGGCTGGACAAGCCTGGAGTGCTAGACTCTGGGTGACCTCGTGGGCCTGGCTGAATGCGTCCCTAACAGGCAGATTCCAAGCCCCTCTTCTGGATGGCTGGCACCTTCCTGCAGGTGGCCCCCATGGATACCACCCCACATGTACTCTTCTTTAGGTGCTGGGCCCTGGGTGGATAGGAAATCAATGTGTGAAGCTGTGGGTCATCACCTGTGTCCCCCGCCCCTTCAACACAAACACGCAGTCTGAGTGATTACCCATTGATTTCTCCTCACAGTAAAGTCTCAAGAGGATATTTCCTCTCCTGCTGAGGTTTTGGCAAAGGGCGGGAGTCCCCATGAGGAGGCAGTGGGTCTCCAGGGCATCCCTATGCCATTTATCTCCTGTCACTCGCTTGCTTTTCCATTCACTGAATCTCTGATGCACCCAGAAGCCTCGAGGAGAAGTCTGAGAAGCCATCAGGTGGCAGGGAATCAGTCAGACAAGCTGGGGATCAGGATTCCACTGAGAAGACCTTCAGCCCTATCATGGTGACATGATGGGAAGCAAAGAGGAAGTTCTCTGCCCTTACGTGGCCTGGGCAGAGCCAACCTAGTGTGACGAGAGACAATGCTGGTGTGAGGGTCAGGGGACCAGAGTCTAGTCTAGCTCTGCTGTGAGTAGCTGTGTGATCTCAGTCAGGTTGCTTCACCTCCCTGGCCCACCTCAGGGTCCTCGCTTGTGAAATGAGGAAGTTGCACTGAATGACTTTGGAGGGACTTTGGCTTCAAATCCTGTGATTTATACCTGACCTTCCATGGGCACCTCCCCAGTGCCTTCTTTCAAGAAGCATTTGGAAGGCCTTAGAAAGGGCTGGACATGCAGGGAGGTCAGTAGAGGAGAGTATTGGCAGTACTGACCTGCTGTGGGGACTTCTCTAATTGGTGAGAAAGAACTTACCTGTGTGAAATGCTCACCGTTTCATTCATAACTTGCTCTCATCTAGTCCTGTAGGAAGGGTGGGCCTGTGCCTGACACTGGTTCTCTCTTCCAGGTGAGGAGTTCTATGAAGCCTCACCCTATGAGCCGGTGACCTCCCGCCTCTCGGATATCTTCAGGCTTGCTTCAATCTTCTCAGGTAAGTGGGCTCTTGCTGGGGCCTCCCAGTCCTCCTAGGTGCCCTGGCCTTCAGTTGGCTCTGCCTTCCACTGGTGAGCCCCTTACTGCTTCTGAGCTTCGGGTCCTCATCTGTAAAAGAGGAAACCATAACAGCCACCCCCAAGGTTGTGTGTGGAGTGGTGGAACGAGCCCACCATGCAGTAGGTCTTGACTCTGAAACCTGGTGTCACTCTCCTAGTTTGTTATTGGTCTTGCCCTCCTGGGTCCTTCTTTCTAATTCCCAACTCTTCCACTTTGGAATTCTACTTTGGTCAAGCTGCTCAACTTTTCTGTGCCTCAGTTTCCTCAGTTGTGCAGTGGAACAATACCTACCTTGGATTGTCATGATATACAAATGAGTCGATGGTTGTAAAGTGCTCAGCGAGCTGCTGGGCAGCACAGCACGGGTCCCGGATAGGAACTATTAGCTGTGGTTGGTGGCGGTAGTATCACTATTATTGGTTCTGCTCTGGGATTCTCCTTCCTCGAGGGGTCTTCTTCTTGAACTCCACCATGAAGCCTCTGGTTCTCTGGTGCTTGGCCTCCCCCAGGAAGTGAGAAGGACTGTGTTAAGCTCTAGCTTTGCTTGCTATGGTCCTTGGGTAGGAGTCCGATGAGTTTGTTGGTTCTTTCTTCCTGGCCTGTTCCTTCTGGCCTCTGGGAGACCTGTGGGCCCAGGGCAGCTGCCCCTGCTCAGGCACTGGTAGGTGGGGGCCTTCCAGTCTTGGGAACTGCTCTGTGGGGGCTGGGGGTGAGCTCCTCCTGGAGCCACCCCTGGTGCTTAAAGGTGGCCAGGCAGGCTGTTACAGGACAAGGCTGCAGGCCTCAGGTTTCTAGGAAGTTTTGTGGCAGAATGTGAAGGCTCCTGAAGTTTCTTTTGCTCTAAACCATTCTCAATGGCAGCACCACTGACATTTTGACCTGGATAATTCTCTCCTGTGGGAAGAGCTGTCCTGTGCACTGTAGGATATTTAGCAGTGTCCCTGCCTCTACCCTTTGGATGCCAGTAGCAGCCCGCTGAGTTGTGACAACCAAAAATGTCTCCAGATATTGCCAAATGCCTCTTGGGGGCACAACTTTAGTGTTGTAGAGAAGCAGCACTCTAAACTGTGAAATGAAAGACTTTCCTGTAAGACCCTAAACCCTTTCAAATGAAGAATTCTCTAGGAGAGTGTTTCTCAAACTTTCTTTTTCCATTATGGCCCCGCTAAGGAGAAAAGCAATTCTCTGTAGAGAAACACTGTCTTAGTCTGCTTTGGCTGCCATAACAAAATACCATAGACTGGGGAGCTTATACAACGGAAATTTATTATCTCATAGTTCTGGAGGCTGGAAGTTTAAGATCAAGGGCTGGCAGGGTTTGGTTTCTGGTGAGAGCTCCTTTCCTGGCTTGCAGATGGCCACCTTCTCACTGTGTCCTCACAGGGTGGGGTGCCGGTAGGGTAAGAAAGAGGGAGCGGGGGAGAGAGAGAGAGAGAGAGAGAGGGAGAGGGAGAGAGAGAGAGAAAGCTCTTCTTTTTCTTATGAGGACACCAGTTCTATTATGGCTCTACCACCTCACCTTTATGACCTCATTTAACCTTAATTACCTCCTAAAAGCTCTGTTTGCAGGTATAGTCACATTGGAGGTTAGGACTTCAGCATATGAATTTGGTGGGCACAATTTGGTCCATAGCAAGTGCCAAGGAATACCTGCTTTTTTTTTTTTGCCTGCCCAAGAACCGATTTTTGCTCGGTTGGGGGTGATACTCTCTGCTCCCATTGAGAATACATGCTCTAAGGGATTGAGATGGGAAGATACCTATATACCTGGTGGGAGAAATCCTGGAACCCTATCAGAAAGGAGGCACTGGCCAAAGGGTGACCATCTAGATATACCCTTGGGCCCTGGCAGTGGTTGGGGGTGGTGGTGAATGAAATGGAGACTTCAGAGCTGATCCTGGTTAGTTTTGGATAGAAATCCACCTTTGGCCACTCCTTTTGAGACAGTTTTGGGGCTCAGGTGCAGGTTGAGAATATCATCAGCAGGTGATGATGGAGTAGGGATGCCTTGCAGCCCTGATGTAACCATTCCCCACCCTGCCAGCTGAGCACTACTACATGGGTGGGAGTCATTGGGTTTATCTCCAACAAAGAAATAGTTTTGACTTGTGCCCTGAAGGATGAAGGTCAGAGGTCTGCTTCCCAGACTCACACTAAACATCTTTCTAGCAGAAAATCTTTATGCGATGGGCGTGATACTCTGCAGGACAAGGACATTGACAAGACAAATGAGGAAATGATTGGGTTTCAGCTCACTGAATCAGCTTTCTTTATCTACTTCCCAGGTGAAACTGGGTCCCACATGACCCTGGATCCCTGGGCTCTGGGGCCCACTCCCCATAGAGTGGAGGGGTGCCTTCGAGGTCTTGGCAGCTCCCCCCTCATTGCTCCTGTTGACCCCTCTCCACCCAGAGTAGCTGCAGAGATGGTGCATGGGTGGCCCTGTCGGAGAAACTTGGGCACATAACTGGGTGGAGGGCCCTGGCCAGGCCATCGAGAAACTAAGTGGGCCAGGGTGGGGCACACAGCAGAAGGAAGGCTGGATGGGGGGCTGGGAGGCCCGGGTACCACTACATTCTCTCACCCAAATTAACTGAGGGGCTTTGGGCAGGTCACTTCCCTGCTGCAGACCTTATGTTTCATTTTGGAAGAAGGAAGACCTAACCTTAGAGCAGGGCTCCCTAATTTTTTCCCACCAAGGCACACAGACAGTGGCATTATTGCCTGGCATACTAGGGTGAGCAGAGCATCTTGGAGCTTAGGGGAACATGGGCCCCTGTCTGGCTGCCCCGTAGGGTCAGTATCTGGGCACAGATGTCACCTGCCTGTGGCTTGCTAGCTGGGAAGGCCTGGCCTGTGGGACCCAAGATCTGCACTGGCGCTTTAGGATGATAAGGCTGCCACCCTGTAGGACTGTATGGAGCCCTTCTCCACTTCTATACACCCATATTTGACTGTGCATTGCCTCTTCCATCATCTGTGTGGAAAGGCTGTGAGTGGGGAGCATGGGGTCTTTGTGGCCCTTCTCTACACCATGATACCCCCAGTCAGGGCCCTAGGAACTCAGAAAAGGGTGCTCCTGTATCTTTGGGGCTCAGTTGCCACTATATCCTTAACATCTACTGCCTAAGAATTTGGGCCCCTGTCATTGGGTCCTCCTGGAACATGTGTTCTTTAACTCTGGACTCCTCTGTCTGTTTGGTTTTTAGAAAGTCCTGCTGGGATTCTCTTGGCAAAAAAGCTGCCAGGATTCCTCTAGCACTCTCTGATGCCAGAGGCCCTGGGGTAAAGGCAAACCTCCCCTCTGATCTGCCTAGTTCAAAGACTAGGCTTAGGGTTAGGGTCAGTGACTGGGAGTAGGATTACTGGTGTCCCGATAGCCCTGAGTCTAAGGCCAGGAGGAGAGCAGTCTGGCTGTGCCCCGAACCATGGCCACAGTGATGTTTGAGGCATCCAGGTGGGAAGGGAGTGCTCATGGAGAACTGAGGTTTTTCCTGTTTCTAGCAATTCAGCTGCCCTTGCAAGCATAAAATGGAGTGTTTAGGGAGTTAGTCCAGTGCACAAAAAGTGTGGGCCTTGAAATGATAGTCCAGGGTTTGAATCTTGACCTGAACACTTATAATTTTTTTATTTTGAGAGGGGAAGGGGGGGGGAGAGGGACAGATAGGGAGAGAGAGACAATCTTAAGCAGGCCCCATCCTGAGCATGGAGCCAGACGCAGGGCTTGGTCCCATGACCCTGGGATTCTGACCTGAGCCAACATCAAGAGTCAGATGCTCAACTGACTGAGTCACCCAGGTGCCCCACCAACCTAGCCACTTAGGGGAGTGTGATCTTGGGCCTCATTGGGCCTTTTTGAGCTGTAGTGCCTATGTTTGTAAAATGGGAACGTGATACCTACCAACAGTGTTGATACAGAGGATTCACCGAGAATGGATGTAGGGTAACAGAATTAGTCATCCTCTCTTTGCTGAGGATGTTTAGTAGGGGACAGGGGGTTTGGGGAGCTGAAATTGAGAGTCCCTCCATTCCTGGGTATGACCCTGTGAATACTGAATACCAGCTGGTAGCATCTGGGGTTGCAGGAGAGGATGGAACAGGTGAAGAGAAGAAGAGCTTCTTAAGGGAAGGAGAGATCGTTCAGGCAGAGAGAGGTTGTGGAAGGGTTTCATGGAGAGTGAGGGAAGTGGTACCTCTCTGTTCACATGGAGGGAGGCCATCACTGTGAGGGGCAAGGGTCTGGGAGGCCCAGGCAGTGGTTTCCCTCGCAGTCACGGGCCTTGCCTCAGGGACAGGCTGTGCATTCCTGGTGAAGGACGGGGCCTCCAGGGCCTCCATCCCATGCAGGCCTTAGCAGATGCATGTGTGTGGAGCATATTTATGCAAACCTGTCTTTTCTGTAGCTATAAAGGAACTCAGAGATCACCTAGGCCCACCTCTTCCCCTGACAGAAAAGGAAGCTGAGACCATGAGAACTGGGACAGACTGGATTGGGATTCAAGTCCTTGCTCCCACTCCTGTGCAGTGTCTGCCTCAGGCAGGTGCCTCTAAGCCCTGGTTTCTTCTTACACAGCAAGGGGCTGATGGAAACACCTACCTTCTAATTTTTGTTGGGACTAAATGAGATACTGCAGGTAAATCCTTACCCAGAGCTGGGGCATATTGCACTACAATATTTAAAACTTATTATGGAGTGATTTCTCTAAGGGTAATATGGCAGGCTATGGCAGGGCTGGCCTGGAAGCTTGCATTTGGGAAATGGTTGCAAGCCTTTGGGTGACACGAGGCTGCCTCCCACCCACGATAGTGCTTGGTGGGGGCTGGAGTGGGAGGTGACTGGGCAATTTTCAGGGCAAGTAGGACCTGGGGGCTTCTGCTGAGCCACCCTGGCCTTGTTGAGCTACACTGTGGAGGGATGGGGATACGTGGAGGCTGGCAAGACATCTGGGTCTGGGACCTTTTGTGGGTTGGAGGAAGAAGCTGTGGGCGGCGTCTGCCTCAGTTGGCCAGTAAGCCTCTGGGGTGGGCAGTCTTGCTTGGATGGGGGCAGGAAAGGCCTAAGGATGTTCTTGTTTTAGGCTCCAGTGGCCCTTTTTTGGGGGCTCAGGAGTGGAGGGAACCCTGTTCCTGCCCAGAACCTGGCGGGTGGCCCCTGACAGATGAATGCCACCACACTCTGACGTGTTGTGATTGTGGGTGTTGGTCTCTGTGTCTACGCATCCATGCCTGTCTGGGGGTGCCTAGCACTGTGCTGTGCTCCTACTACATATCCATAGAGGATAGACTAGTGGGTGGGTCTAGACTAGTGGGTGGGCCTGCTAGACCTAATTTGAATCTTGGCCTTGCCCTACCAGCTGGGAGACCACAGGGCGGGTCACTTGACCTTTCTGGACCTCATTTACTGACCTGTAAGATGGAGTGGCTGGGCCTGCCTGGCGAGGATTGGTGGGGACACATGCACGGTTCCTCATGTGGTACTGGGGCACCTTAGATGGTGGCCAAGGGCAGCACTGTTGAGGGCTGGAGGGAACTAATGGCTTAGTGTGGGGTGTTAGACCGGACAAGGAAAGGTGATGAAGAGGGCCAAGCAAGTCTGAGGGGGCCTGTGTGTGCTGCATCTTAGGAGTATCTGAGGTTTACAGAAGGGCGGGTTGCTCATAAGTGCTTCATGGGAGAGATGGGGCGGGGACCGACATGTTTTGTTCAGTAAACATTGAGCTCTCTGTGTTCCTGATACTGCGTCAGACACTGCTTTAGAGTGACTCAGACTCATGTCCTCACTGTCTACGGGGGTAGGCAGACACCCACTTAGACACCCATGAGGAGGCTTATTGTTGGTGGCAGTGTAGACCAAGTGCTGCCGTGAGAGTTCAAGTATCCTGGGGAAGTCAGGAAAGTCTTGGAAGAGGAGACATGGGGGCCTGGGAATGCCATTCTTGGTAGTGTCATGGCCTAGAGGGAGGCCTGGCTCACCTGGGATGATGAAGGAACCACACATCTTCTGGGCCTGGTGGGCTCTGAGAACAGTGAATACAGACCCTTGTGGCAGATGGGAGATTGGCCTCTCTGGGGTCTCTTCCCTTGGGACTCCTGCCCCAGACTTCTCCTGGATGGAGCTGTGCATGACTGCTTGGCTAGGGAGCCTGGGTCCCTGGGGAGGGGCTGAGCTGCCCTTGGATGAGGGAGAGGCTTAGTACTGGGCTCCAGAGCCAGTCCCCTGTGAAGGTTGCCTCAGTGCTCTGCTGGGTGCCTAGGGAGGCCTGTTCCCTTCCCCTGCTCCTCTGAGGGGGGGCCTGAGCCTTCGTGCCACCAGTCCCTCCTCCCTTCGTGTTGCTTAGCAGGGATGGGTGAGCCAGGGCGTTACTGGCTCAGCCTCAGCCTGTGGGCTGGTGCCTCTCAGAAACCCCCTTCTGAGGCAGCCCCTGTGAGGTGGTAGTAGGGGAGGTTTGGGGATATCAGGGGAGGAACTGAAGGAACAGGCAGCCTCTCTCCCTGCCCCTCTGCACAGTGGCTTAGGTGATAAACTGCTTATCCTCAGGTTGTCTCCCTGAGCCGAATGCAGAAGTGTGTTATTTAAATTTCAAAATCACATTCTTCTTCTAACAGCTGTCAGAGTCTCTGAGTGTCAACGAAAATTGGGCTTTAGCTGCAGCTCTGTCACCTCTTACACCTTCCCTTTCAGGAAGAATTCATCTGGTGGCCAGGGAGAGCTGGTGTGGGGCGGGGCAGACAGGGACTGTGGGGACAGGGAGAGGGGAGGTGACTAGGTGGATGGGGTCAGGTGAGCAGTGACTCTGGCCATGCTGAGCAGCAGGTGGGAGCACCTGGGAGGAGGCCAGCCTCCCCATCAAGGGGTGCCAAGGCGTTTCCCCCTTGTGTTTCATTTCTTCCCCTCTCCTATCAGTGCTGGTGACTCGGGGTCCTGTCATTGGGTGGGAGGATTTGCTTGTACTAAGGTGTGAGCGGGGTGTTGGTGACTTCATGTTTCATTGTCTTTGTGTCCAAAGAAGAAATTGGTATGAGAAGAAGGCAAGAAGGAAAGAATGAGTAGAACAGGAGAGAACAAAGTTTAACCCCAAGGAAACGCTTTGTAATGGTAAAATTTGACATGTCATGGTTGGGACGAGGCTTTTGGGGTGAAGACATTTTCTGGTACTTCTAAAACAATATCTCCCAGGGGCACCTACTTGTTTCCCCTTGGGTATATAAGCCAGGCTCTGCCAGCAGTGGGGATGTGGGGTGGTTCTGGGCTGGGTCTCTGCTCTTGAGAGGCTCTCAGATGGCTCTGCAAGGTTCTGTCTCCCTCTCCACCCCCTGAGCACGCTCCTGGCTTAGCCATGAACTATACTCACCTGATTTATCCTGGTGGAAGGCAGGTTTTGGGTAACTGCCCTGGGAATGCCTCTTCCAACCATATCTGTTGATGCGCTCCTTTAACCCCTAGGCTGTTGAAAGAAAGGAACAGGTTTGACTGGGGTCAGAGTGTGTGGAGGGAGGTGTGTGTGTGCGTGCGTGTGCGCATGTGCACTGTGAGCATGTTATGTGTTTGTGGAATGTGTGTATGAATTGGTATGTGTATGCATATGTGGGGTGGTATGTGTGTGTGAGGTGTGTGGGGGTGTGTGTGTTTGTGTGGTTGTATGGAGTGGTATGTATGTATGAGGTGGGGTGTGTGTGTGTGTGTGTGTGTGTGTGTGTGTGTGTATGTTGTGCCTGAGTGGGAATGAAAAAGTGGAGGGGGTGATGTGGCCCTTCTGTCAGGGGAACAATCACTGCCCTCAGCCCTCTTTTCTACCTCCTAGGGAAGCCCTGAGAACACTGGTGCAGGGGTGAATACAGAGGGACATTAGAGGATGGGAAGGCTATCTTCACGTGATTAACAAAAATAATTAGTGGACTAAACCTCTGTATGTGTATTTTGGGGCTTCCTACAGTGTGGAGGTTATGTCATCTTCTGGATGCTTCTGTCCCCTCCTGCAGAAGCAGTGTGTATGTGAATTCATTCTTAGACTCCAGGAAAATCCCTTGGGTGCTGTGCCCTGTTCTAGGTGCTGGGGAAATGTCAGTGAACAAACAAGGCAAGGGAGACTGTTGCTCTTCTGGAGCTTATTTCGATTAGCCTGAGACAGAGAAAAACAGAAAACAAGCCAACAAACAAATTAACAGTAACAACAGAAAGTGCTGAATGGCATGCAAGGATTAAATAGGAGGACAGGACAGAGGTGGCTGGTGGGTCATCCAGATTGGGAATGCCAAAGTCTGACTCCCTGGAAGGATCCAGCCATGGGAAGTCTGTGGAATGGCAGAGAGCACATCTAGGGAAAGGTCCCCAGGGCAGGACACTGTGAGGGAGGGTGGGGCCTGGGACCCAGCGAGTGAGGTGGAGGTGGTGGTTTGGGAGGTTGGGCACCTAGGTAGGCAGGGGCCAGATCACTGGGATGCTGCAGGTAAGTTAAGGACTGTGGATTTCATTTTAAGAGTGATGAGAAACCTTTCTAGGATTTTAGGCACTTGAGTAGCACAGTATGAGTTATGCTTTTTTTAAAAAAAATTTTTTTTAACGTTTATTTATTTTTGAGACAGAGAAAGACAGAGCATGAACGGGGGAGGGGCAGAGAGAGAGGGAGACACAGAATCGGAAGCAGGCTCCAGGCTCTGAGCCATCAGCCCAGAGCCTGACTTGGGGCTCGAACTCACGGACCGCGAGATCGTGACCTGAGCTGAAGTCGGATGCTTAACCGACTGAGCCACCCAGGCACCCCGAGTTATGCTTTTGAAAGCTTACTCTTGCGCTGTGGCAGAGTGGATCATGGGGCAGGGAGGGGCATGGGCAGCGGTGGGAGCCAGAGAGCAGTTAGAGGCTGTTGCACTGGCCAGAGTCCTAAGACAGTAGGGTGTATGATCTGGAATCTGTGGTGGCACAGAGCTAAGGACAACTGTGGTAATTTAGGCTTGAACAACAATGGGACTGCCATATGTCAGGATGGGGAAGGGGGAGGAGAGTTCTCTGTCTGCCACAGTAGGCTGGAGATACTAGTCAGACCTTTAGACCTCTGTCTGGAAATGCCAAGTAGGCAGTTGGATGTAAGCCTGGAGTTCTGAGGAGAGGTTAGGGTTGATATATAGATTGAGAGTCGTTAGCATATAGATGGTGTTTAAAGCTCTGGACCCATGAGGTCACCTAGTGAGAGTGTGTGGACCGAGGGGGAGGTAGGTGGGGTCTCTCCAATGCAGAGGACGAAGAGCTAGCAGAGGAGGCTGAGATGAAGGCCAGTGCGAAGGGTACCAGGGGGAGCCAAGAAAAGCACGGGTCTCAGGAGAGAGGAAGGGGTAAGACATGCTAAATGTAGCCAAGAGCTCAAGTTAGGAATGTTTCGAGACATGACCATGGCATTCGGCAGCATGGGGGTCACTAATGACCTTGACCGGAGTGTCCTTAGTGGGGCTGTGGGTTGGAAGCTTGATTTGGAGAGGATGGAAAAGAGGATGTGAGGTAGCAAGGTAAAAACAGCAACTGTAGGTGGCTTTTGGAATTTCTTGTGAAGAAGGACTTCTTATGGTGAGAAGAGTTTATTTCATAATCATTAAAAAAATTTAGCTTATGGTTGGTGCTTCCAATCCTGCATCCATTCACCAAAAATAAAAAATGCTGATGAAGGTACAGGTGAATCACATCAATATGAAATGCCTCAATTTTGGCTTTTAATTGTTATAAATACAGAATTAAAGCTGATATGCTGTTGTGGGAACTGGTGTGAGCATGGTAAAAATCCTAATTAAACAAACAAACCCACCCAAACTACATTTAAAAAGACGTATAACCCTCAAAAGTGGCTGAAAAAGTCCCTTAAAGTGTGAAATAATGAAATTTTAATTTTTAATTGCTTAAAACACAAAATTAAGCCTAATATGCCTTTTGAAGAATTGGAGAAAGCATACCAACAGTGGTTAAGATTTGACAACATATAAAATGATATTCAAAAAGCAATCGATTTTGGAATCGATTTTCAGTGAATTTGCCATTCATCAAATTGACTTTTGGTGTGTTGGTCTGCTTCCAAAAATACAGCTGACCCTGGAGGATGCTGGGGTAGCTGTGTGTTGTGTGGGGATGGAGGTGAGGGGAGAGTCCCAGAGAAGGTTGAGGATATAAGGTGGGGAGCCTGGACTAGCACTGCCACTTGGTGGGGGGCGGGGGGAGGCACCCTGAGCGGTGGGGGGAATGAAGGTTGCGGTCCCGCTGGGTCCCTGGGCCTTGAGTGAGGACAGAGGACTGGCAGGCGAGGCATGCTGGGAGTGCAAGGTCATCTCTTGGGGAAGCTGACGGTATGCAGATGCATTCATGCAGATGGTATGGGGCTCCTGGCCACCGCTCCCAGCTGAGAGGAAGATCCTGGAGGTGGTGCTCTCTTAGGCTTCTGGATGAGCAGAGGGTGCTCTGAAGTCTGCCTCTTGCTCACCAGTGAGTGACTGGGGACCCTTCTATCTTTTGGGTGTCGTGTGTGAGCCTGGGGCAAGAGGTGCATGGGTTGGACTTCTTTTAGCAGGGTTATGTGCAAACAGAGATGTGGGGGAAGATCTTTCTAGCCGGGGAACACATTCTTAAACAAGCATTTATGGTGCATGTGCCATGGACTGGAAACTGTGTGAGGCATTTTTACCTACATTATCCAGTCTAATCTTTAGCATAGTCCTGTGTGTAGGCAGCCTGGGTGTTTTATCCTCATTTTGCAGGTGAGGAAAATGAGGCTCAAAGAGGTCACATAACCTGTCTGCACATGCTTGCTCTGATAGTTGTGCAGAGCCTCAACTGCCAGAGGCTGCCTGCCCCTGCCAGGTCCTCTGCCTCCCAGTTGGGCCAGAGTTCCTGCTCATAATCACCAGCCTGGCCCCCAGCAGGGACACTGTGAAGCCTGTGGAGCGAGCCTCAGGCCAAGGGTAATTTTCCATTTGTTACTTGATTATAATCTCTTCATTTCCACTAGAATGTAAGCTCCAGGAGGGCAGGAGCATTGCCGGTTTGGTTCATTTCTCTTAGCAGTGCTTTACATGTAGTGAGTGCTCCGTGTTGGGAAAATCAGGGAATCTTGAGTGGTGGCTGGGTGTGGATGGCCTCATGAGGCTGAGGGGTGTGGAGGTGATGGTGCAGATGGCTATAGCCCAACAGGGAAGATGGGCTCCCCTTAGCTCCCACCTTTCCTGCCTTCCATCCATCCCTATTTAGTTTGTTTTGTTGACATCTCATTGTTGATGGCCTCTCTGCTCACCCTTATGTCCCTAATTATTTGGACTCAGTTGACTGTCCTTTTCTTTGAAGTTCTTGTCTTGGCTTCCATGACACCAGTGTCTCCTGACTTTCCACCACCTCCCAATGTCCACTACATGATGATGTCCAAGGCTTTGTCCTGACCCCTTTCCTCTTCTTTATTGTCACCCTCAAACTAGGCAACCTCATTTAGTCTTATGACACTAAATAGCTTCCATGTCAGTCATGGTATTTTATGCCTCTTGCTCAGATGTACCTTCTGCAATCCAGACTCATTGATTCTTCTGCCTTTTCAGTATCTCCACTTGGACATCTAGTAGGCATCTCAAACTTCAGTGAAAACAGAATTATGTGTTCAGTTCTGCCCTCCTTCTGCCCTTTAGGTCTTTCCTGTTTCACAAAGTGATTCCACCATCTACCTGGTGCTCTGGCCCAAAACTTCAGAGTTTTCCAGGATTTCTTTTTCTTCCTATTCAGCATCTGACCCATCCTGTTGGTTTTCTCTCTAAGTTATTTGCCGAATGGGCTCAGTTTTTGACATCTTTGTAGTTACCACTCTACCTAGACCACCACCTGTGGCTTCTTCTTTCACTTTTGCTTCATTAAGGAAGATCCAGCCACTTTATGTTTCCTTTTGCCTATGAACACACCAAGGTCATGCTTGTCTCAGGACCTTTGCACCTGCTTTTCCTTTTGCTTGGGATTCTCTTACTTTGGATTTTTTGCACATTTTACTCCTGCCCATCATTCTATCTCAACTTGGATGTTACCTCCTAGGACAGCCCCTTCCAGACCCCAGTCATTCTCTTCTGAATTTCCTTATGTATTTTCTTCATGGCATTTATCAGCACTTTATTTTTGTTTTTAATTTTTTTAATGTTTATTTATTTGTGTGAGAGAGAGACACACACACAGTGCAAGTGGGGGAGGGACAGAGAGAGGGAGACACAGAATCTGAAGCAAGCTCCAGGCTCTGAGCTGTCAGCACAGAGCCCGATGCGGGGCTTGAACCCACAAACTGTGAGATCATGACCTGAGCCAAAGTCGGATGCCCAACCAACTGAGCCACCCAGGTGCCCCATCAGCACTTTAAATTACCTTACTATTTATATGTTTATTACTGGTCTTTCACTAGACTGAAAGCCTCTGGAGGGAAGGGACTCTGTCTTTCCAGTTCGCAGCTGGATTTCTAGAGCATGTGGTCAGTATCTGAAAATATTTGTTGACTGACAGCTGTGTGACGGACTGGCAGTTGATAGGAAATTGGGGGCTGTGCATGAAGGCAGCCAGTGTGGCTGTGACCCCTGTATATATGAACGTGTTTCTGTGTGTATACGTGCTGTGTTTGCATGGGGCCAGGGTAGACTCCTTTTAGCCTGTTTCCAAACGAGGTGGGATGGGAGGTTTCTCACTCCCTGCAGCCGTCAGAGTCTTATACTTGTGTGGGTGCCCAGGGGCTCAGTGTGGACTTGGGGCTGGACATTGCAGCTGGAAAAGGGGTTAGGGGCAAGCAACCAGTCTGGCAGATTCCTGGAAGGCCAGAAAGGGAGCAGAAACACCTGAGGACCCATTAGCCTGCAAGTATCATAGAATGGTGAGCATCTTATTTCTGTTCCCATGGGGAGAGGCCTGTTGGTTGTTAGAAAGTCTACCTTGATGAGCTTCTTGTTTGGGTAGCAGGGGGTGAAGCCCCAGAAGGCATGCTCTACAAATTGCCTTCTGCTGAGGGTGGGCTTGGTAAATGGTGTGCTGGGTGGGATGTGTGCATATTTGAGGAATGGGCATTGGCAACTCAGCCTGTGCTCCAAGTCAGTGGTTCTGCAACTTTGGAAGGCAGCCTCAGAGTCACAGGGCAGCTTGTGAAATCCAGATTCTTAGGGACCAGCCATAGAGCTCTTGACAGAAAGGCATGGGGCCTGTGCATTTGCGTGTAACAGGCACTTCAAGTGACTCAACCAATGCAATGAAATTTAAGAACCTTGACTGTAAATCAGTTACTTCCCTCCCACTGACCAGACCAACCAGAACTGACCAGGCACACTGCTGAGGGAATGGGAGATGGGCATAAGAATAAATACTTTAATTTTATTTTGTTTAATTAATTAATTAATTAACTATTTTTATTTTAGAGAAAGAGAGAGTGTGTGAGTGGGGGTGGGGCAGGGAGAGAAGGAGAGGGAGAGAATCCCAAGCAGGCTCCATGCTGTCAGCACAAAGCCCGATGCGGGGCTCAATCTCATGACTTGAGCCCAAATCAAGAGTCAGATGCTCAACCAACTGAGCCACCCAGTGTTGTTATTTTAATAGCAGTGCATTTTAACACATAGTAGAAAAATGCAGAACTAACATAGATGTTATCATTTAGGACAAATCCGGGTAGGTATTGAAAAATTTAAAAAAGTGAGTCAATTGAGAAATTTAAAGATTTCATTTGAGAATTAAGAGATTTGAAAGAGAAATTTGACTGCTGTGTGGTGAGCCCATCTCCATATGGTGTCACACGGATATTTTAAAGATACCAGTTTGACGATCCAGGGACACATGGTCTTTGGCTCAGGGGAGCCCCCCAGGAGGGAAGAGGGGAGGTGGGTGAGGCTTCGCTGGGGTGAGGGAGCCCTTCTGCAGTTGTTTCCTGGCCCTGCTGTCACGGAGGGACAGGAAGGGAAGGGTGAGAAGGGTGTGAAAAAGCCAAGCCGTGTCCCCAGGGGCTGGAGCTGGGAGGCTGAGTTCACTGCGGTTTTGGAAAAGTACCAGGCATGGTTCAATCCCCACTCACACACCCTGAGGCAGCTGTTTCTCATCTACTCCTTGGCCCAGCTGGGCTCCTCTCGGCAGGCGTGGGAGACCCGCGTGGGTAGGAGCAGAGTGAGTGTGGAGAGCTGGCTGGCCCAGGCCTACGATGAACTTCTAGTTCCTGGGTCCTTCTCAGCTCCTGTGTGGTCTCTGCAGGGGACGGAGGGGTGGGGTAGCAGGGGCCTCCCTCCCTGCCCTTTGCACATTTTAGTTCAGGGGCTCAGGCCCACACTGGGTGAGGCTGTTGTTTGCAATCCAGCATTTCTCCTTCCTCCCCCAGTAGGGGTTCCTGAAGAGAAAACAAAGCCTTCTGAACCCATGGGAGGGGCGCTCAGTGGTGAAGGAGAGACAGTGGATGTGGGAAGGGGCTGTCTGGTGGGCTTGCCTTTCCCCGGCACATATCTCCTCACTGGTAGGGAAAGCCGTGCTTGGGCCAGCTTCTGGGGCCATTCTCCACAGGGCCGGTACCTGCTCAGGGAGGATCAGAAGGGGCATCTTCCCTGTAACTAGGCAATTGCTGTTACTGTTGCCACATTTATTGTTTTTTTTTTTTTTTTTCTAGGAAATTTACCAAGTTTTGGCCCAGGGGTTTACATTTCCCACCCCCCTAGCACAAGCTTTCACTATTCAGACTACAAATGGAAGGCACTGAGGCTGTAATTACAGCGGCATTAGCTCAGGAACACGCTGAGAGGAGCAGGAACAGGGCACCTGGGGAACCTAAAAGCAGCCGCGGGCCTAAATTAGCTGCTGCTCCGCGTGCGTTGTCGCCCTGCTCCTCTTTGGGGGCCCCCTCCATCCTCACTCTCTGCTCTCCTCCACCTCCGCCCCAGGCTGCTTTGCTTGCTCTTCCCCTCTGCCCGCCAGCATCCTGACAGGTGCAAGAAACACAGAAGAACAACCTGTCTGGTGTAGAGGTGGTGTCCCCAGAATAGCCTTTGTGTGGATGTGTGTCCTTGGATCTCGATGCGGGCAGGCTGGTTTGGCTGCAGCTTAGGGGACAGCTTGGGAGGCCGCACCCCACCGGGGACAAGCTCTCGCTGTGCTCTCCTGGGCCTCACTTTTGGTCTCTGTGTCCAGGTATCCTGAATTGCTGTCAGGTCCTCCCAGCTGTTGCCCCAGCTCTTTGTTCCCTTGGCCTGGGACCCCGTTCCTACTCTTTTTGCTTCCTCTGACTCATCCTGTAGGTTTAGCCGAGATGTCACTGCTTCTGTGACCCCTGGTCTGGGCAGGATGCTTTCCTCTCTGCTGCTACAGCACCCTGACTTCCCTGATGCACAGCTTAGCACTGCCATGGGCCACTCCCCTGTCTCCAGCTGGGTCTCTGGGGAAGTGCTTGCACCTAGTAGGCCTTTAGTAAAGAGTTGAAAACCAACCTTGATTCCTTTTTGGCCTTAATCCCCCTTTTGCTTTCATAACAAGAAGAGAGGGAACTTTCTCTGCCATTCTAGGGCTGTTGTTGGCAGGGTGTTGAGGTGAGGCCCAGTCTTCATCCATTGTCTCCTGACTTTCACATCTGAGTCCTTCTGGACTGGGCCCTTACATTGATACTTGATTAGACATGGCCTTGTATTGACCACTATTGCTGGCTCCACATCAGTTTGGCTTCTTTAATAGTATTAGCCAACAACTTCTAAGTACTTGTTACGTATTAGATATTGTTCTAAGTACATTTATTCTTTCACTCGTCAAATTTGCATTCAACACCTACCATGTACCAGGCATTGGGAAGTATGGATATCGCAGTAAGTACAACCAACAAAGCCCCTGCTTTCAAATGGAGTTTATATGTAACACAAACAAATGATTAAGGAAGTGTATACTCTGGCAGATGGTGATGAGTTGTGGGAAAAAGAGATCAGAGAAAGGGTAAAGGGAGTGACTTCTTGTTACGTATATGGTCGGAAAGGATTCACAGATAAGGTAACATTTGAGCAGAGACCTGAAAGAAGTGAGGAAAGGTCATGGAGGAGAGCTTTCCAGGAAGCGGAAGCAGAAAGTGTGAAGGCCCTGAGGTCAGGGCACATTCCAGGAAAAGCAAGGAGGCCAGTGTGGCTGGAATGGAGGAAGTGACCAGGAGGAGGAGGTGAGGTCACATAGAGCAGTGCTGGCTAACAGAAATATGAGTCATCTACATAATTCTAAGTGTTCTAATAGCCACATTAAAAAAGTAAAAAGAAGCAAGTAAAATTAATTTTAACCATACATTTGCTTAATATATTTTCAGAATATTATTGATTCAATATATAATCAAACTAAAAAATTATTAATGAAATGCTTTATTATTTTTTTTCTTAGTGAATCTTCAAAATCTGGAGTGTATTTTCAAAATCTGGTGTGGACATCTCATTTTGGGTTTAGCCACATTTCAGGTTCAATGGCCACATGTGGCTAGTGGCTACCATATTGGACAGCACAGATATAGGGCCTTGAAGACCAGGCCCAAGCCTCTGAATGAGGGGAAGCCATAGGAAGCTTTGAGGCCTAGGAGCATTATCTCTCTGCCTTATGTTTAGAAGGTTCATTCCAGCTGCGATGAGAGGATTGTTTTGAGGCAGGGGGTGGGGTGGGTGCGAGGATAGAGCAGGGAACCTAGGAAGGAGGCTCTTGCCAGGATGTGGTGGTGATGGCTTGGACCACACTGGGAGCAGTGGTGGCGGTGAGAAGTGGTTGGATCCCGGATGTATTCTGGAGGTGGAACTGGTTGGTTTTTCTGACGTGGTGTGTGAATGAGAGAGGAGTCAAGGGAGTACCTAGAATTTTAGCCTGAGCTAGTGGGAGGGTGAGTTGTTTTCATACAGATGAGGGGAACTGGGGTGGGGGAACAGCATTGGGGGGAATGTGCGGGTTTGGTTTGGGGCCTGTTAAGGTTGAGATGCAGTGTCAGCCTTTCAGGTAGAGTGGGCAAGTAAACAGGCAGCTGGACGTGTGAATCTTGTACTCACGGGGAGGCTTGGCTGGGGACAAGCCATGAGTGCCCTGGGAAGTGGGTGCACATAGAGAAGAGGGGCTGAGCCCTGGAGGAAAAGGTGGATAGTTGTGAAGGTGAACGCAGGGTGGCAGCAGGAAGGCCAGTGGAGAGGGCAAGACTGTGAGGAAAGAGGGCCAGATGGGGTAACCTGCTGTGTCTAGTGTCCAGATGGGCTGAGGAGGAGGAAGCCCCAGGATCCCTGACCACTGGCAAGAGGGGGAAGCAGACGCTAGGCTGCAGTGGGTCCAGGTGAGACCAGAAGGGGAGAAAGAGATCGCTGGTATGGATGACTCCTTTGAGAGCTTTTGCTCTAAAGGAGAGCAGAAAAATAGGATTACCTTAATGGTGGCTATATGGTCACAAGGAGGCTTTTTTCCCTTAAAGATGGGTGATATAGTAGCTGATGGGGATGATCTAGTAGACAGAGCAAAATTATCATGCAGGAGAGAGGAAAAAATGAGCTATCTCATTCACACTCACAACCGTGCTATGTGGTAGGTACTATTTTGCAGATGGGGAAACTGAGGCAAAGGAAGATTCAGTCATTTGTCCAAAGCTGTACAGCTAGTAAGTAGCAGGGCCAGGAGTTGAATACAGATGGCTCAGTTCTATAACACCCAGTCTTAACTGCTATGCTACTGCTTCTTGGTTTCCTAGCTAGATTTGTGAGCTCTTTGAGAATGGGGCCTCCTCTTACACATTTCTATCTGACACAGCACCTAGCCAAGAGAGGGCTGTGCAGAGGTGGGGTTTGCTAGATCTTTAATGACCAAGAGACCTGAACACCAGGAATGGTGCTGGGAATGCTCGGACACCTGGGCTGGCCACGGGAGGCGGGGTGTGGGGCATGGTGTTAGCTTGCCTCAGTTTGCGTCCTCCCCACCACCTCCCAGGACCTTGCATGAAGTGGATGGTGCTCAGTAAATACAGGCTAGATGAAGAATGAGTGAAAAGGCTAAGGCTCATCCATCCTAAAACCTAAGCTGATGATTCTTCTGGTGTACACAGTGTTGGCATGACCTGGTTCCTGCTCTGGTTTACCACCAGTGTGCTGGGTGGCCTTGCCCACTCAGTGCGTCAGTTTCCTTAGCTGTAAAATCAAGAGGTAGGGCTAGGTGGTCTCCCATCTGGCTCTCCCCAGAATGTCTCAGGTGGGCATGTATGGGCTGGATTCCTGCCTCCCTCCAGTCTGTCATCAGGATGGACAAGAGGCACTGTGGGTGGGGTCAGCTGGCAGTGGAGGGTCAGGTGGTCCTTAGAAGAGCTGAGACTTGTGGGATGGGGTAGCCAGCACAAAGGGAGCTTTACAGATTGTGGGAATCCTGCTTCGTGTCCAAGACATCTCACTCCAATGGCAGAGCTCAAAGCCGTGGTGCTAACGGCCGAGTCCTAACATCTAGCACATGTGCCCTTTAGCTGGTTATGCGCTCAGCCCCATTAAAGTCTGAGGCTGGACTTCAGCCTCTTACCTCTACTGCCGGGGCTCCCACCTGGAGCTTCCTTTTTAGGGGTTCTCCATGCTAACTAGCTGCTGTAGCACCCCTGCCATGTGACATTTTGAAATGTGTAGGGACAGTTTTCAGTGGTCCTGTGGTGGGGGTGAGGGTGGTGGTAGTGGTGGCTGCTGAAGATCCCATGATGAGAATTGTCCCTCCCTAAATGCCAGCAGTACCCAGAGCAGAAGCCTGTTCAAGTGTGCCATTGCAGGGTGCTCAGGGGCCTGGGAGCCCATCTTGCCTCAACTGCCACTCAGTTGTGTGATCGTGAACCAGTCATTTTATTTCCCATTATCTACTTTTGTGAACAGGGCATGAACACCTACCTAATTGCTTGCCTTTAAAAAAAAAATGTTTATTTTTTTATTTTGAGAGAGAGAGAGAGAGAGCAGGCACACCCGAGTCGGGGAGGGACAGAGAGAGAGGAAGAGAGAGAATCCCAAGCAGGCTCCACAGTGTCAGCAAAGAGCTGGGTGGCTTTATCTCACAAACATGACCTGTGCTGGAATCAAGAGTCAGACACTTAACCCACTGAGCAACCCACTCCCCTCTAGTTGCTTGCCTTTTGGGTCGTGGTAAGTTTTAAATGAGCCTGGAATAACATTCCTCATCATCTTGACTCACCACAGGTAAGGCTGGCTGTGCACCAGGTGCTGTCCTAAGCTGTGTATTATTCCCCCATTTTAATCCTTAGTGCCTGTTGGGTGACCCGTTTCACGGAGGAGGAAACTGAGGTAGAGGGCATCTTGAACCCTGGGAGGTGTGCCCAGTGGGCCTGTGGCGGTGGTCTTCCCGTGCCCCAGCAGGCCCGTGACCTCCCTTTCCTTCACCCCCAGGGACAGGGGCAGACCCGGTGGCCAGTGCCAAGAGCAACCACTGCCTGGATGCCGCCAAGGCCTGCAACCTGAACGACAACTGCAAGAAGCTGCGCTCCTCCTACATCTCCATCTGCAACCGCGAGATCTCTCCCGCGGAGCGCTGCAACCGCCGCAAGTGCCACAAGGCCCTGCGCCAGTTCTTCGACCGCGTGCCGGGCGAGTACACCTACCGCATGCTCTTCTGCTCCTGCCGAGACCGGGCGTGCGCCGAGCGCCGCCGGCAGACCATCCTGCCCAGCTGCTCCTACGAGGACAAGGAGAAGCCCAACTGCCTGGATCTCCGCGGCGTGTGCCGCACCGACCACCTGTGCCGGTATGCCCGCCCGCAGCCC
Organism: Panthera tigris; assembly: GCF_018350195.1. Taxonomy (NCBI): domain Eukaryota; kingdom Metazoa; phylum Chordata; class Mammalia; order Carnivora; family Felidae; genus Panthera; species Panthera tigris. The sequence continues at coordinate 36,027,942 of NC_056663.1, forward strand.
CCACTCCGCGCTCCCGGGCCCTGGCGTGCGCGCGCAGACACCTGCCGTCCACTTGCTCGTTCTGACCCGCGTTTACGGTTTGTCTGCCTTCTGTGTTCACTCGTGCTTAGCACTGTGGGAATCCATGGTGAACAACCCAGCGAGCATAGAATTTCATAGAGCCTAGAGCCTGCTGGGCTGAGAAGGGACCTTCAGTGAATTCGGCCCCACTCCTGAAGGAAACCGCCACCTCATGTCCCATTGAGGTCATGTGGCGGGCAGGATGGGGCCCTCCTAAATCGCAGAGGCAGCTCCTTACACACGGAGAGCTGAGCCAGTCTGGTGCTGGGGCAGGGTGTGGGTTCGAGTGTGACTGCCCAGGTTTGACTTTTCTACTTACTAGCTGTGTGACTCGGAGCAAGTTGTAAAAATTTCCCGAGTCGCTGCCATTCCTTCACCTGTAAACAGGAGTAAAAATGTCCACATTCGGTTATTGTGAGGATTAGGTGACATGATGTGTGTCGGAAGCTTAGCACAGAGCCTGGTGTATACTCCATTTTAATAAGCATAGCCTGATTATTAGCAAGGTTTTTTTCGGTTGTCATTACCGTGAGTTGAAATTTGCTTCTGTATAGTTCTTATGTCTTCCCTGTTTGTTGTTAAGCATTTGTTGAGTCCCTGTTGCACCCAGCGCTCAGTTCTAAGACCTGGGTGTGCAGAGGTGAACATTGTGCTCTCTGAGGAACAGCCTGTCCAGAAGGGGACGCAGACAAAGCAGGGATCCCAGTGCAGTGGCTCTCAGATGAGGCAGCATGGGGTAGGGACATCTGCTTTAGTCTGGGGCTCTAGAGGAGGGGGCCTTGAGCTAAACCTTGAAAAATGAGAAGGTGAAAGCCAGGGAACGTGTCAGTTGGAAAAGCATATGCAAAAGGCTGGAGGGTAGGAGAGAACCTGGCCTCATGGGGAACTGCAGATGGTGGGTGCACATGGAGTGTGGGTTGTGAGGTGGGGAGGCCACAGGTGGGGCTGCTGCAGAAATAGAGGCCATGGTGGCGCAGAGATATTCAGAGATTGCTTACTGTGTCCTGGATGCTGGTTTATTATATGGTTTGTCTAATTTAATTCTCACAACAAAACTACCGGGTAGATAACTATTATCATCTTTATCTGTCAAAAGAGGAGATAGAGACATAGAAGGTAGCTTGCCTAAGGTCACACAGCTCATACATTTCAGAGCTGGGATCCATCCATCCACACTGCTTTTTCCAGTGTAGCATCCTGGACTGGACTCAGATAGTGGCTGTAGGAATGAACAGAAGTGTATCATTTCAGATATGATTGGTAAGTAGACTTGACAGCACTGGGTGATTGGTTGAAAGTTCCCTGGAGGCAGAAGTCATTTCTGTTTTGTTTACTCCATACCTCGTCCTACACGTAAAGCCTGGCACATGGTGAGCACTCCACAGACGTTTCTTGAATGGATAAATGAATGGTGACCACTATGTTTCCTAGTTAAGTAATTATGGGATGAAGGAGCCATTCAGTGTGTGTGGGGGTTTTGGGTGTGTAGCATTTGAGGTGCCTGGAGGACCATTGCCATGCCCCAGGCAATGTCTGGGGCATGCTCAGTAAAGAGGCTGGAGTGGAGAAGTGGGTTTGGGAGTTGCTGGGCACCTCGTTGGTGATTAAAGCCCCAGCAGTGAGTGAAATGGTGCAGGGTGGATTGGTGGAGCCCAAGAGGGAGTCTAGGCTGGAGAGGCCTACAGATTTGGGCATCCTCAGTGTTTAGGTGATGAGAGAAGCCTTTGGTGTGGATAGTGAGGCAGAACTCTTCTGGAAATACCATTTATTCAGGGAGGGGCAAAGGAAGTGGGGCTTGTGGCAGGGAGGCTTGGAGGGTGGAAGGATAGCCAGGAGGAAGTGGGCCAGAATCCAGGAGAGAGAGGTTCCTGAGGGAGGGGGTGACTGAGACATGGTGTCTCATGGTGTGTACATGTGTGTACAAGAGAGTATGTGAGTGTGCCTGTGAGGAAGTGTGAGAGTGTGTACGTGGGGGGGCATATGGATGTGTGTGAGTTTGAGAGTGCATGAGTGTGAGAGGGAGTGTGTGAATCTGTGTGAGTGAGTGAGTGGCGGGTGGAAACCAGCTATAGTTGGTTCAGGCATGGCAGGAGGCAGAAGTGGAGGCAAACCCTCTTGTTGAGGACATGCACGCACAGGAGAGAGAGAGACACACACACACCCCATGATAGAGGCTGCAGGGGGAAGAGAGGCCTCTTTCTACCATGGGAGTGCCGGTGGGGGGGGGTCGTGTTCGATGAAGGGGAAGTGCTGTTTTGGTTTGGAAAACAAGCACTGCCTGAGTTCAGAGACAGGCCTGATCCCAAGAGCTCGCTGCAGGGCTTGGGAAAGCTGTGAAGATGGTAGGCTTTTCTCTTTTGTTTACTTAAAAAAAATAGGCCTTGTCACTTACAGACACTGATTGAGGTGATTTAAAACAAACCACACGTACAACAAGAGGATGGTTAGAGGCAGAAATCCAGGGCCCTGCAAAGGAAGTCGGGAGCCAGTGCCTCAGGTGTGCGATCTAGCAGTCACTGAGCTGGAGCTCTGTGCCTCGTGGTGGCTGGGATAAAGTGGGACCATGATGACCCACACGAGTTCCAGAGCACACTGGAAGGGAGCATGGTGGTTTTTGAATGCACATAACATCCTCTCCTTCTTCTAAGTGCTGACATGACCCACCAGGCTGTTACACATAGTGTTTGTGGAATGACAGATGGATTAGGAGCTGGGCCTGGGAGGGAACTGGAGGGCCAACCTGAGTCCAAGTCCAGTGACGACAGGCTGGAACATGCAGGAGCCTGTGCGCACCTGTGGGCCAGGTGCACCAAGGCCAGCGGACGAGCCGGCCTCAGCCGTCTCCATGAGGAGCGGTAGCAGACAAGCCACAAGAGCACCAGCATCCCCTTCATGAGTCCTGTGTTAAGGGAGGACAGTGTGTGTGGTTCCTCAATGTGGGGGTGGGGGAGGTCCATGGTCCTGAGTGAGAGGGGGGGAGTTGAGAGCAGGATAATTTCAGGCTTCTAGAACATCTGTGTCTGTTTAAAGAGCCGGAGGGATTTTTTTGTTTCTTATTCCAGGGGTGGGGGAAGCCAGAAACAGGAGATGGGGATTAAGCCTCATATTGTAGAACCAGAAGGGGTGTTTCAATGAGATTAAGGGTTGAGAAAGTCTGGAATGAGGCGTCCCTGGAGCTAAGGGCTGACAGCCTCTGAGAGGCACTAAGCCAACTGGAGGAGGCTCCATGCAACAGGACATAAATTTAGACAGCGATCGCAGGACCCGCCAACAGTGCAGTCTCTAGATGTTTGAATTCGGTCAAGTGTTGAAGTTCTAGGTGCCCCAGGATGAGGTGACAGGGTGAGCTCTCGGTCTAGAACCAGGGCATTCCTCTAACCCTCCCTGCCCAGCTCCCATCCCTGAACAGATTTAAAGTGTGGTCCTGAAAGTGGTAGGACAAGGCTGAAGGAGGATCTGCATCCAGGATGGGGCTGGCAGGGCCTGGGGGTTATAAAAGCCTGGCCAGGTGTTCTCTGGGGAGCTTTGCCTATGACTCAGAGCTGAGGCTTGAGGTACAGTGGGGCAAAACAGATTGATAGGTGGTGGGTGGAAGTGGTCACCGTGGTCACCCTAGAGCTGGCAGACCTGCCCCTGGTCTCCTGAGTGGTCCCGGGTGGGCCATTTCACTCCTCATGCCCTTGGTTTCTTCATTGATCACGTAGGGACGCTCACCAGTCTGCAAGGACCCTTCCCAGGTCTGTGAGTCTGGGTTTGGGGGCCGCTTTCTCCTCCTGCACCTCCACTTGAGGTATATTTCTGGGGAGATGAGCTCTTGGCACAAGAGAATACAACAGAGACCCCTTGTTGGGGTAGAAGGCATGGGAGGGCAGATTTGAAGGACCTAGGGACAGGCCTGGAAGGGGAGGAGTTGATGATTTTCCATGTTCTTGCAAGCCTGACTTACGGATCCATGGACCCTTTCCCCATGTCACGGAGGAGCCCAGGAGGTGATGGGTGGCTAGAGGGGGGCATGAAGAGAAGAGGTAGCCCAGACTTTGTTCTCCATATGCCTAGGGAGAAGCACCCTCCCTTTCTTGCCTAGCATTGGGTCCTTCCAGGTTTCTGCCCTCCAAGATAGGCACCACAGGTGGAAATCTTTACTGTGAAATGGGTGAACTCAGTGCCGTGACGTTTGGATCAGGAAACGGAGACCCCAAGCCTTCCTTTCCTGGTCACTTTAACGGACAAAACTGGCTTTGATGGGGATCATGGGAAAGCTTCTTTGGGCTGACTCTTGGAGAATGAGGCTCTTGCTGGCAGGCATCTCTTGGGACATGCCTGGTGCTCCAGTGCTATAGCACCCAGTCCTCACTTTGCCAAGCCTGCCTGGCCCCCTTCGCTTTCCTGCTGGGGGAGTTGGGGCCTGGCTATGCTTCTCTCCGAGTGAATCTTGGCCTAGGATTCCTGGGGGACAGCTCTGCCAGAGCCCACCTCAACTGGCACTGCATTAAAGCAAGTCTGTTGATCTGCTTTGTGGCATACCCAGGGGCAGGCCTTGTATATCCCCAGTGTGATATTTAACAGACTCCACTGTGCCGTCTTATGAAATGTCACTAAACACAAGGTGTTGGGGTTTGAAGAAGCCTTTGGTTAAACAAGGACATCTCTGTGCTGGGGCCAGAGTTTATGGGAAGCACTTCTGAATCCTCCCCTGACTCTTTGGACCAGGATCAGCGTGGAAGCTTCCTGCTCCCTGGTTCCAACTGGCCCTGAATTTGAATGCTCTGTCTCTGGCTTTTGTCTGGTTTGTATCCCATGAGCCTTTAGAGCTGTAAACTTAAGTCCAGGAGAGGCTTTTCCTTTAAAAGTCTTCTGATACAGAGTCTGGAAAGCCCAGAGAATCTCTTGGAATGAATCCATGGAATTTGGCTGAATTCTCTCACCCTAGCCCCCCAATGGGCCATGACCTACTTTTTTTTTTTTAACACAATCTTCTGATGTCTACTTTCCGCTTATACTTACTGCAAGGACAGTCTGGATTGTGCGCGCACGTGTGTGTGTGTGTGTGTGTGTGTGTGTGTGTGTGTGTGTGTGTATGTGCCTGGGAAGCTGTGGGGAGGATGGTTATGTTGTCCTGTAAACTGTGTCCCTTTCAGGCCTCGTTTAGAAGAGGCCCTCTGAAATGCCCTGTTCCTCTTGGTCTGCCAAGAGGATATAAATAACTCGGTGCTGGCCCTGTGCCATGTCCTGGGCTGTAATTTAACCTCTGGGTGCTGAGGATGTGTATAAATAGATTCCAGCCTGGGGCTGCCCTGGCTGCCTGGGCCCCCTGTGCAGTGGACATTGTCCTTGTCCAGGAGGACTGCCGGGAAGGCAGAGGGGCTGGGGACCCCGTCCCTCCCCCCCCCCCCCCATCAAGGTTGTCCACAGGGAGCGGGGAGGAGTCTCTTCAGCAAGCTCAGCCTCTTGCCTCACTGGGGCATGTCTGGGGATGTAGGCAGTGTATGTGGACAGGTTTGCATTTGATTCTTGGCTCCTTGGGGTGGTCCCTCAGCTTCCTTTGGACTCTGTAGAATCTGTTGACTGATGCTTTCAGCGAGTTATCTCCATAAACAGCAGCAGGTGATTATTTGCATGGGGTGAATGGGCTCTGGGGCTTCCAAGCCTTCACTTCTTTTAAAGGAGAGGGTCTGGAATATCTTGAAATCATATACAAAGTTTTGTGTGTATGTTCCAGAGAGAAATGCGTTGCTTTCATTAGATTCTTAAAGGGTTCCTTGATCTCTCAAAACTTAAGAACCTCTGCCTTGTCTAGATGGCCAGCTTGGATTGGCTGCCTGGAGGACTGTGAATGATTGATTAGCAATACCTGCTACAGGCACAGGAGGGGCACAATGGCTGCCCTGCTGGAATCCAGCCAGTGTTCCTGGGCCCAGTGGGTCACCTGGAGCAGGAGGAATGCAGGTCTTAGGGCCATTGCTTTATTCATCTGACAACTATTTATTGATCATCCACTGTGGACCAGGTCTCATACTCAGATCAGAGAGTTCATGAAGTAGGTGGAGGTCCTTGTCCTCAGTTTGCTTATAGTCCAGCGTCAGCACTCTGTTTGTTGCCTCTGCAGCGAGAATAGAGCCACACAATAAACTAGATGATAGCATTTCCACTCAGGTTCTCTTGACATCACAGTTCTGCTCTGCTACCTACCAGGTCTCCCCTGGGTCACTTTGGTAATAGTGAGAGCAGCCGTACACATGAACCTGGCTTAGGGGTCTGCCCGGTCTTGAGCAGAGCTCAGAACCCCACATCCCAGTCTACCTCCAGAGCAAAGCTGTGCCCAGGAGTGCCATGGGGTACAGACATCATCCTCTTCCTGAAGCAAACCTAACCAGCAAGGTTGCCAGTGGAGGGAAACGCTTTGTGTGGCAGCATCCTGGGATCTTCAACCTTGCCAGAGACACTGGGGAATCCCATGCTGGCTCCTGCTGCTAGCCTTAGCAAGGGTCCTGCCCAAATGACTCCTCTTGGAATTTCCTGTGATACATTGAGACCAAGCTGGAATTTTGAACATTATTTTACTAAGGCTCTGGGAAAATAAACACGGTGAGAAGCTGCTGCCTAGACATCTAGTTTACATCTTCCGGCTTTGCCTGCTGCAGGGGTATTAGCATGGCTGGGCAGAGAGTGCCTTTAACCTTTCCCATCCAGGGTAACTCTCCGGGCATCTGGGCTGCATAGAGCTCACGCCCCACAGAGATGTGGTGGTGCACCCCTTGTCTAGCTAAGGTCCCCTCTTGCAGAGTTCTGCACAAGAACCCCTCCAGTACTGGATGATTGGCAGGAGGAATGACCCATCTGGGAGAGATGCCACTATGCAGAGAGGATCAGAATGTAAACCAGTAAGGTCTGTTCCTACCATAGGCATTACCTACGCTTGTGCGTGTGTTTGCTTAGATGGGACCAGGGCACACTTTCAGCTGCCATCATCTTGGTTGTGCCCTAGGATCCTTGATTATTTCCACTTCCACTCATTGATATGAGCTGTCTACTGGCTTGCTACTTAATATCTTAGGGTTGCTCTAACAAAATTCCATAGAAGGGGGTGGGGTGCTGAAACAGCAAACATCTTCTCACAGTTCTGGAGGCTGGAAGTCTGAGATCAGAGTAGCAGCATGGTTGAGCTCTTGGTGAGGGTCATGTCCTCAAGTGGCCTTCCTTGGAATGTGCACGCAGAGAGAGATCTGGTGTCCCTTCCTTTTTATATAAAGGCACAAATTCCATCATGGGGGTTCTACCCTCATGATCTAATTACCTCTTGGAAACTCTACCTCCAAATACCATCACACTGAGGATCAGGGTTTGAACATATCAGTTTGGAGGGACATGAACATTCAGTCTATAGCATGAAGACTTACTCTTCATTCAAAGCCTGTTTGGTCCCCATCTCCTAGCTATGTCTTCTACTGATGCTTTCTAGAACTTTGCTGTATACTTAATGTGGCACTGATCACATGACTTTCCTTTAGTACTGTGTTTCCCTAGTTAGGTCTCTGGTTTTGTTGTATTTTTATGTTACTACTCTGTTGACTTATTTAACAAATATTTATTGTATGTCAGGCACTGTGCTAGGCATGAGAACATGATAGAGATGGTCCCTGCACCCCTGGAGCTTATATATTCTGATGGAGGAGATAGGAGTAAACAGATAAATATATAATTAACATTTGCAAAATGAGCAGGATGTAGAAATAGAGGATAATGGGGAAGGAGGGGAGAGCTACTTGGACAGGGGGCCAGGACAAATTTATCTGAGGAGGTGACATGTAACGGAGACATGACAAACGAGAAGCCATAGGTAAGACAAATGGGGGAGAACATTTCACGCAGAAGAAATAGCATGTGCAGAGGTTTGGAGGAGTGGGGGGTTTGCATTGCTGGGGAAATGAAAGAAAGCTGGCATGGCTGGAGCAGAAGGGACTCCGGGGGAGAAGAGCAGGAGCAAGTGGAGGGGGCAGGCAGTGCCAGGTCACACAGGGCCTTGCAGGCCACGGCAAGGAGTTTGGGTTGTGTTGTAGATTGAAATGTAGTTGACATACAACATTACATCAGTTTCAGGTACGTGACATAATGATTTGACAGTTCCATACATTATGCAGTGTTCATTATGGTAAGTGTAGTCATCCTGTGTCACCACACAAAGTTACTACAATATTATTGACCATATTCCCCGTGCTGTACATTACACCCCCATGACATATTTGTTTTATAACAAGGAATTTGGATTTTTTTCTGAGTGCAATTAAAGGAAGCTTTGAATCCAGCTAGTGACATTATTTAAATTGGGATATGAAAAGATGACTCTGGCTACTGTGTGGAGACCCAAGGGAGGGGGCAAGAATGGTCTCAAGCAGCCTGGGAAGTGGTTATCCTAGTATCACCAGACCAGAAGTGATGGCAGCTCAGGCCAGGGGGTGTTTGTGTGTAGAGAGATAAGTGGGCTGATGTGTGATGTTTGGAGATAGAAATGATATACCTTGATGTAGGAGTGAGGAGATGAAGGAATTCCAGGGTAACCTGCTGGCTTATGGCTTGAGCAGCTTGGTGTGTGACCGTGCCATTTTCCGAGATGGTGAAGGCTTGGATGGGAGATAAATCAGGAATTCCATTTTAGGCATGTTAATTTTGAGATGCCTTGGAGACATTCCTATCTGGAGCTTGACTGAGGTTATAAATTCTGAGGGTCATTAGCATATTTCTGGTATTCAAGGCTAGGGCAATGGACAGGGTCCCCCAGGGAGAGGCTGGCCTGGGCGGAGGTACTGAGAATGTGCCTGGCACCTGTAAGTGTCTGGTAAGGGGTTGGTGGTGTTATTATGATGTCCCAGGAGTCAGAAGGAGGTTTTTGAGAAAGAGGGAGTGGACGGCTGTGCCAGATGCTGTTGAGAAGTCCAGAAAGATGAGGACACACAGCTGACCATTGGATTTGGGAAAGTGGAAGGCACTGGTGACTTCTTCCACAGCAGTTTGGGTGAAGAGGTGATTACAGAAGCTTGATCAGAGCTATAGAAATGTTTGTCCGTTGGTTGGTCAGAGCTTCCTGGGAAAGATCCTCAAGGAAAGGGAGTGCGTGCAGCGTAGAGAGTTGCTCAACCGCCTGTTCAGTGAAGAAAGGGCCAAGGGGAACCCAATGCTGGTATGGCTTTGACAAGTGTAGGGTGGGGGTCACTGCCACCGTGAGCACTCTCAGGCCCTCTGCCATAACACCCTGTAGGTCCTAGGGCCACACCCTTGGCCAGGGTCAGTCTGTGATCCTGAGGCTGCCCAGCCTTGAAGATACAGTGTATGGTGTGGGCCCCATGTGCCTGATGGTCTTTGATGCGGACACATACACTGCAATGTGATTAGGACCCCAAACATCCCACCTTCCATGTCCTCCCTGGGCTCTGAGGGGCAATGATATGGTTGCCACTGACTCAGCTTTTCTAGTTATGGCCAGAAGGGCCCTTAAATGTGGGAAGAGACTTTTTCTAAACCCCATGGTCTTCTGAATGACCTAGATGACCCACCCTCCTGGAGAAGATGGCCTGAGGCTGCCTGAGGAACCTTGCTTTTTCAGCCTTCTTCAGCCAGGAGGCATGCACTACAACACCAAGGAGTATTTGAGAGGTGCCCCTGGGGCTACCTGCATGGGCATTCCTCTCCGGCATTCAAGGGGCAGGATGTGGCTTTTTCCATGGTCAGCCAGGACATGTTCTTTGTCCTCCCGGGGTGGTATCCACAGGGATGAGGCAGTTCCCCTTCTTCCTAAGTAGCACTAGCCTGGTATCCTGGAGCTGGCTGTCTGCCTCAGGGCCCTTTTGGAGGTTCTTAGTGGAAGACTCACAGCTCTCATACAGGTGATTCTATTATCCCAGGGTCTCGAAGGCGAGTAAGCATATCACACTGCCGTTGGTGCCCTTATGCAGAGTAGAACCAGGACATTGGGCTATTAATGAAGGAGTCATAAGATACTCACTCTTCATTGTGGAGCAGTAGGGAAATTTTGGGATAGCTGCTCATAGCCTGCCTTGCCCATGGTGTACTGCTTTAGTCTGGCAGGGGTCCTCCTGGGTGTGTGACTTCTCTTCCACCTGGCCCATGGCGGGTGCTCTCTGAGCACTGTGACATGCTCAAGAGAAGACTCCTCAGATGTATTATTCACAGGGCAGCATGAAGTAGCTGGAGTCACAGTCCTAGCTTCAGATCCTCACCTAGGCAGTTGTGTGAGCTTGGGCAGGTTCAGAGCCTCACCTAGGCAGCTGTGTGAGCTTGGGCAGCTTTAACATCACGGAGCCTCTGGGTTCCTCATCAAAATAAGGACAGCAACGTGATTATGCCACATTGAAGCTTGGTAACCCATTCAACAGGGCTGCTCTGGGTGCTCAGCACCCAGGATGCTCAGGTAAATCACAGGCCTGCCTTGGTACTGGCTGAGAGGTGGAGGGCTGGCCCCACTGAAGTTGGCGGGGGCCCTTGCGGAAGGCAGCTTTGGGGGATATCTGGGCTGAGTTAGAGGGGGGAATAGGTCTGTACAAGGAAGCAGGCCTCTGGTCCTTCCAGAGGGAATGCACGTGTTATAAAGTGGGGACCCTATGGAAGCACAGGGAAAGCAGTGTGATTTTCTCCAGAAGAAAACGGGACATCATGAAGTCTTTTAAGCAAGAGAGTGACATGATCCTGCCAGTGTTTTGGAAAGATTTCTTTTGCTGCTGTGTACACAATGGTCTGAGAAGAGTGAGGCTGGAGACTGGGAGTCCCACTGGGACCACATTCTGATGGGTTCTGGGGTCAGGCCAAGGCACAGGGTGAGTATGGAGGGGCTGGGTCACAGACACACTTCAGAGACCTTTAGAGGTCAGTTCCAGGGGACTTTAGGATAGGGACCCAAGGGAGTGAGGAGTCCATGGTCTCTGGCCTGGTGGTCTGCTGACTGATGAAGCCATTACCTGAGAGAAGAGAGGATGAGGAAGAGGAGAAGGTCTAGGCATAGAGGGAAGAGGTCTGTTTCAAGCCTATCATCGGAAACAAGTGGAAATCCCAGTGAAGTGTTTGTGTATGTGGGAATTCAGGAGAAAGACCGGGGCTTGGGATGGAGATTATGGGATTAAGTGAGGTAATGTAGAAAGAGCAGTGAGCGTGGGGCCTGGCATACAGGCACAAGGTAAACATTACTTCCTTCAAAGAGCGTATAAGCTCATTTGGGGAGATAAGGCTCACACGTCTGAAAACATTAAATACGAAGAGGAGGCCCCAGTTAATTAAGTGTTGTAAGGATTAGGCTGCTTGCTGTAGGCATTCAGAGAAAGGGAGCCGTGTGGCTGGAAGAGCCACGGAGGGTGGTGTGGAGTCCCGGGTCCTGTGGCTGGGGTGGGAAGGAGGACAGGGTGCCCTAGGGGCAGAGGCTTCCAGGGGAGGGGGACAGGAGGGAGAAGCAGGACTGGGCGTGTTTGTTCCAGGCAGGAAGAAATGTGCTGCTCAGAGCAGAAGGTGCCACAGGTGAAAGAGAGTGTGTGCATGTATGTGCGTGTGTATGCATGAGGTTGGAACTTTGAGATGCCCTGGGGAGACACAGAGCACATAGGGTCTCCCCCTGTCCCTCCCAGGCCTCCCACTGTATGTTGCAATTTCAACAGACCCAGGATTTTTCCAAATTTGTTGCTTACGAAGAGGAAGAAATAGAGTCTGGTGAAAAGGGTCCTGGACTAGGAGTTATACTAAATCCCAATACTGCTGCCGTCCTGGTACTACCTTTGTTAGTATCTGACTCTGATCTTACTGGAAACTGGGATGGGTAGTGAGTTCCCCGTCCTCAGAGGTATGGACTAAGCAGAGGCTGGAGGCCCCTTGGCAAGCCTCGGATGAGTGTCTGGTTGGATGGGCTTTGTAGGTTCTTTCTGAACAGATGTGGCATGGATCTCCTGTCTCTTGGGGTCATGTGAAGAGAATGGATGAATGGATTACATGATCTAGGAGGTTCCCTCCCCTCCCCTTTCTCTTTCCTTTTTTCTCTAATTTTTATTTACTTTTAATTTATTTTTTAAAGTTTCATTTATTTTGAGAGAGAGACAGAGCATGCATGTACACACACAAAGAGCGGGGGAGGGGCAGAGAGAGAGAGAGAAAGAGAGGGAGAGAGAGAGAATCTTAAGTAGGCTGCATGCTGTTAGCACAGAACCCGATGTGGGGTTCAAACCCATGAACTGTGAGATGATGACCTGAGCCGAAATCAAAAGTCGGGACGCCCAACTGACTGAGCCACCAGGCACCTCTTTCCCTAATTTTTAAAGCGAAATTCACTTTACCATTTTTGCTGATTATAAAAGTGATATGCACTCACTATAACACATCATTCAAGCAAGCGTACTAAAGAAAGTAGAAATCATCTTCTTCTCTAACACCCTGAAATAAGCCATGGTAAACATTTTGGAGAATATATACTTCCAGACTTTGTAAATCTGCATACACGTATTTTGACAAAAATGATGTCATGCAGTATGTGCTGTTTTGTGAGCTATTTTTTTTCTCTAAATATATTGTTAACATTCAGTCTTTGTTAGCATCTCCATACATACAAGCTTACCGGGTTTTAATGGAGGTCTAGTTTTCCCTACGGGTTTGTGTCCCCAGGGATGACATACCCCACTTGTTCTTCACACACACGTGCATTCACTCTTATGGGAAAAACTTGTATCTGGATCCGAGCCTGCCAGAAGGTAGGGGCCACTGCCTCCTAGGCCCTCAGAGGGGAGTCGGTACCAGGCAGCAAGACCCTCAGAGAGCTCTTGGGTCCCGACCTGGGACTTCCTCAGGGTCCGGGGGAGACAGGGGACTGGAATGAAGCAGTGTCTCCATGGTGGGTGTGAGTGCTTGTGGCTAGCTTCTCTTGGGTTTTGGTTGCTCTCAGTCGGAGCAGGTCATTAAGGAGAGTGCGGTCTGTTTCCTCTAACTTGTCACAGTGTGCAGGGTGAGGGCTGTAATGGAGCCAATGAGTTTTAGAATGAAACATGCCAAGGCCTCTTTAGCCACTATCCAAAGGCAAGGAAAGATGATGCCCAAAGTGGAAAATGTTAGGAATCGGTATGGGTGTTGACACCATTAAAAAACAAGCTGGCTGGTGAGGTTGAGGACAGGGGTTCGTGGGGCACTTTGGAGAGACCTGGCAGGCTGAGCCTGGAAGGAAGGTCTGGGGCGGTGGCATATTTTCTCCACTTGGTTTTCCTAAGTGCTTTGCTTCTCTTGGGGAGTTGTAAGTAAACTAAGCAAGGATCATTGCCTGCTGCTTGCTAATCCTCCCCTAGTTCCAGCAGGGATGGGAAATCCCTGAGAAATCAACTAGTAGTTACGAAGTGGTAACCAGTGAGCTCAGAAGACCTGGGGGCCACAGCAGCAAAGGCAGTTAAGCTGCCAGCTCTCCCTGTCGAGCTGTGCTTGGAGCAGAGGTGGGCTCTCATCCCCCAGAAGGTACGCAGGGTGGGAAGAAAGCTGGGCAGGTGAACAGGTCTGGGAGACCCCTGCCTCCTCCTTCCCCCTGCTGGGAACATGTCCACAGAAGCCCGGGGAGGAGGAGACACTTTGGCCACCTCTTCTGCCTGTTTCTCCCTTTGTATTCTAGTTTCTTCAATTAAGGCCTGTGTCTCTGAGGAGGTTGGGCTGAGAGAGGGGTCCTCAGAGAGAGAACCGACCCTTAACTGGCTCAAGGGTGGGAAAGGCAGAGCCCTGGAGGTCTCCACCCACTGGTCTGAGCAGCCCTCCTCTCTTCTAACTGCTTGAAGGAGGGGTGGCTTGGAGGGACCCTGGTGTGATTGTGTATAATAAGGGGAGCTGGCAGGGGTAGGACCTTGGTTCCTATGTCTTTAGTGTTTCATAGCCTTTTTCACTATGAGAGAAAGGTGTGTTGTCTGGAAAGGTGGCAGCTATGGGCAGAGCAAGGTACTGTGCCTCCAAATGTATCTGGGTGGAGCCCCTAAGGATCTATGAGTTCACCTGGAAACAGAGCTGCAGGAGATCGTGCAGCTCATCCCAACAAAATTTCATTTATTTATTTTTTGAGTCTACTTATTTTGAGAGAGAAAGCACGAGTGGGGGAGGGGCAGAGAGAGAGAATCCCAAGCAGGCTCCGTGGGGCTTGAACTCAAGAACTGTGAGATCATGACCTGAGCCTAAATCAAGGTTTGGCTGTTCAACTTCCTGAGCCACCCAGGCACCCCTAACAACAAAATTTCATTTTTAGGTGCAGAAGCTGAGGTCCAGGGACATGAAATTAGCTGCCCAAAGTCACATAGCTAGGGAGTGGCAGAACCCAGGCAAAAGGTCAGGTCTTACCTCCCTGGGCAGTGCAAGGCATCTTGGCCAGGCAGTGGGTGGACTCGACAGGGAGTCAAAAACCGGGGTCCCAGACTTGGGATATGGAACATTTCTGAGTCTCAGTTTCCTTATTTAAAAGAGCATACAGAATCAAGTCTGTTGTGTCTACCTTACAAGGCTTTTGTAGAAAATGAGAGATCAGAGAAGATACTTGTAATGCTGCCAAGAACCCACCCCTGATATCCCCTCCCTACATTCATTCATTCATTTAAATGTTTTATTTATTTTTGAGAGAGAGAGTGAGTGAGCATGAGCAGGGGAGAGGCAGAGAGAGAGGGGGACAGAGGATCCGAAGCAGGTCTGTGCTGACAGCAGAGAGCCTGATGTAGGGCTTGAACTCATGAACCATGAGATCATGACCTGAGCCTAAGTCAGGCGCTCAGCCAACTGAGCCACGCAGGTGCCCATCCCTGCATATTTAGAAGTGTGATGTGTTCACACTCACCCCCCCAGAATCCTGACCTGTAACCTGGGGAGGAAGGTGGGCAGCAATGGGGTACTGGGGAAGGAGCCGAATGTCAGGGGAAACTTTGTACTTGAGTACTTGCAAAGCCCTGGAATGGTTTTTGGCTTCTGGCCATGGGCAGAAGGTCGAAGACCACTTGGATCACAGGCTAGACCAGACCTCTGCTTCCTTCCCTCTCTTCCCAGTTCTTTCCCAGGGAGTATGTCAGACAGTCCAGAGCCCATGTAGTCCTGCCAGAAGCCCAGCCAGTCCACTGTGGACTACAGGCTGGGCAGGAAGGGTTGGGGGAGCATGGGGGTGTCCTACCAGTCAGTGACCCCCCTTTCTTCATAAGGGCTCACACCTGCATTGCTCCTGTCCCCTGCTCCTCTCTCCCCTTTGGACCAACCTCCCAGAGGTCAATGGCAGAGAGGAGCGGGGGAGAAACAGAAATGATGATGACTTTGATTTTTTTTTCCTGTCGGAGCCTGGGGAGGGTGGTTGTTTTGCTTCCTGGACCTCAGCGGAGAATTCTCTGCCAGACAATCATCTTGGCGCTTTCATTGCTTTCTGATGCTCCTCTAACTGCACAGGGTCGGCTATTAAATGGTCATCAAACCTCAGCCTCTATCCCATCAATAGTCATAAAGTTGGGGAGATAAAAGCCATCAGTTTTCCATTATAGCTGAAAGCAATACTGTAGATAGCTATTTTCTGAATGCTGCAGATAGATGTATTTTAACTAGAGCAGGGTTTCTAGTGGCCCCCAGCTCAGCTGTGGGCCCTGCTGGGCCTGGGATAACCTGCCAGGTGGTTACAATGGGGTGGGGTGGGTAGCCGGGGCATTCTCTCTCCTGTCTCTTTTCTCCTTGGAGAATTGAAAGGGCACATCTTCAGGTGTGGGGTGCTGGGCAGAGGCCATGGTGGTGAGACTGTGGGCTTCAACCCTTCATTCTAACCGCATACTATGGATAAATGCAAAGGTTGTAATCTGCTCATTCTGATGAGAAATGACCCTCCTGAGCTTGGGCTGTGGGCAGACCAGGGGCCGGGCCCAGGGCAGGAACCTGGTGATTTGTGGGGCTTCTGGCGAGAGTGAGGGGGTTGGGGCAGGCTGGGTCTCCGTGAAACAGGAGCGGCCACAGCCTGAGGAAGCCAGGAGACAGCTTGGGATGTGGGACCTTGGGAGGATGGCTGCTTCTGATATACAGTCCCGATGGCTTCTCACAGACCAGCAGGCCATTTGGCAATGGATTTTGCAATCAAACACCTTGGCAGTGAGCAGCCATCAGATAAGTCCTCAGAATGAACTTTTCAAAGCCCTCAAACCCGGGGGCCATCCTGCCTCAGGTTCCTGAAGAATGTGGAGTTTGAGGCCCCTGACTCTGACCCATCTGCACCTCTTTGTAGGCACTCCTTCCAGGTGTCTGTGCTTGAGCCTCCCTTATCTCTGGGATGTTGCAGGGACAAGTCTCCCTTTGGGGGACTTTTTCTCATGAAACAGAAAGTGCCCCTTCATCCTAGAAGACACCTTGGAGGTCATCACCTCTTTGAAGCTTCTGTGTCTTCCAGGAAGGTGTGTTTTGTTGCCTGTGCTCCAACACTACTTTGTCCCAACCAGTCAGAGCTATTCTTAGGATGCATTGCACTTGTAAAGTGTGTGGATTTTACTCCACAACACTCTGGGGTCAGATCACATTTCCTGATCTTTTTAAACTAGCTCCAGCTGCCCACTACCTACCCGGGCCAGCAGGAAATGCAATCCCAGGTAATTGAGCTTCCCCTGTCTGTGGCATGAGGGAGCCCAGCCCGGGTTTAGGTGAGGAAGCCTGAAGGGGTGGGGGATGCTGGTCTTCAGCCTGTGGTGGTGTTCCTCCTGCCAGTTGCACAGTGGGCCTGGGTCTTCTAGCATCTTCTGGGCACCCCTACCCCCACAGCTATAAGCTCGACTGACTCCAGACTTGCCCAGAGAGGCCCCGCAGGCACTTCCCTCAACACCATGGGCCTCCCTGTTCAGCTGCTCCCAATGGTCCTTCGTCTGGGCCTTAGGACGGTGTGGCCCAGGTTCCCTCCAGCCTGGGGAAGCAGCCTTCCCTCCTGCCCTGATCAGCAAGCTCTGGGCATCTCCAGCTCTCAACCTGCTTTCATGAGGCATCTGAAAATAAGGCCTTTCAGCGGCAGGGACACCCGGGCCTCCCAGCTCGCTTTCTAGAAGGGGCATGGGTATGCAGGGAGGAAAGGAAAACACTTTTTATCATTTTAGTTCATACGCAGCTGCCCCTTTAGGCACATGAGACACAGCTGCCTTCTCTAAGTTTCCTGCATGTGGTGCACTATGTGCATCTCTCGAGCTCACATGGTGACTTGTTCATTTACCCCTGCGTCTAGCCCAGAGCCTGGCACAGTGCAAGGTGCAAGAAATACTTGAGTTCTTGAATGCTCTTTGTCTCCTTGAACAGAGATTGTGGAAGGTAGCTTAACCTTTTCTTGATGACACAGTGCTCTCCTTGACTACCCGTTCCGTTGTACAGATGGCGTGCGGCTATGCCTTCAGGTGCTCCTGACTTATATAGAACTGTTTGCCCCTGTGCTAATTAGCCCCAGATACTGTGAATTTTGAGTTGCTGTGTTTTGCTTTTCTGGTAGTTCTGTCTCCTTCTTCGTGTTTGCTGTCATTTCCTGCTGAAGGCTCTGTCTGCCCCTGGGAGTTTCCTTCTGTCCCCTTTCTTTTTCTCAGGTTTTCTGTGGAACAGGAAACCAGAGCACCTATGTATTAGAATTATGTATGCACTAGGAGCCATTAGACTCTAAGTGAAATGATAAAGGATTTTCTTAGGACTAAAATATCTGTTTCAGTGTGCAAACTTTATACTCCACGCAGGCAGCTTGTTCCTTGTTCCTGGCAGGCTGCCAGATGAGTGACCTACAGAAGTGCTGTTATGGTGGAACTCTTTCAGATTAAAAATATATATTGTAAGATGACTTTGGAAAAGGGACAACAGAGCATATTGAGACCTTTTGGAATTAGAGTTGGCTATTGAGATGGGTAAAGATAGGCAAACTCTCTGTTTTCACCAGAGAAGAATGTGACCAAATCCTCATTGTCCTGTTTTCCCTGATGACCTTGGATAAGAGCACAGTTTTGTGCTGTTGTTTTGTTGCTGACTGCAGGCCCAGGGATTGGGATGAGGGCGGCTTTCATCTCCGGTGGGGTTGTGGCAGCCACACAGGACACTGTGGGCCTGGCACTGTTGCGTCCCCACCCTGTGATGGTGAGCACCACGCCGGTGATAGTGATAGTAATGCCTATCCTAAGCAGGGGTGCCATGAGGACCAGATAGAAATAAGGCATGCTGAGGGCTTCTTTTCGAATGTGAGGTAAGTGCGAGTTAACTTGGTGTCAGCAGCTTAGTGGAAGGGACCAGGCCTTGGCTGGAACTCCTGAGTCCTGCCCCTAAATCAGCCCATTTTGCTGGGAAACCTCAGGGATGCTGCGTAACCCGTTGGGGTTTGTTCCTTTATCTGAAAACAAAAGGGCTGAATGAAATGACACTTATCCCAGCTTATATGTTTCACAAATTGATTTGCTTTATTTCTAGAATATGGGGCAGGGCTGGAGGGTGTATGTGATCTGAAGAGGACCACAGGCTCAGGGCATTCATAAAATTTCTGCCATACAGTGAGGTAAAAGACCGAGGGCTTTGCATTGACATCTGTTGTATGATTCCATAAATTTGCAGGAGAAGGTGCGGGGGTGAGTGTTTAGGGGTGCTGTGCATGTGTGGATGTGTGAGGTGTGGGGCACAGAGAAATCCCAAGGGCACGTGAGTCTGTGCTTGAGCTGCTGAGCTATCAGGAGAGGGCCTTGTGCTGTGCATTGCTCTGCAAGCCTCGAACTTTCCCCACTCTGGCACACACACAGGAGCCGTAAAAGAGGTCTTGGGTTAGCCCCTTGCCCCTCTGGGCAACAACTTCATTTCTGGGGTGAGGGGAGTGGGCTCACTGGTCTCTACAGCCCCTCCCGTGTTACAACACTGAGAACCTGAGAAAATGCCTTTACAGTCCCTTCTCCTCCCACCCAGGGAGATCCTGCCTGTGGGCCCAACCCCCCTTGAGTCCTCTGAATGGTGTGGCACATGACTGCTCATCTCTCCAGGGCATCACAGGTGCTGCATCTGTGATTCTAGGTTTTCCAGGTATGGAAGCGGTCAGTGGGGCTGTGGGCTGTTCTTTGTAGCATTTGGGCTTCCCAGACTCAGAAACATGGGGGCCAGGCAGGGCAGGGTGGGGGAGGTGGTCTAATAATTCTCAGAAGAGCAAAAAGGAGAGAGTCATCCCCTGGTGACTCTCCCTGGGTCATGGTGCCCTTCAGGGCTGGCAGTGGAAGGAGGGAGACTCAGTGTGTGTGTTCTTTGAAGGATGAGTGTATAGTCACATGAGGGGCACAAGAGAATGAATGTGTGTATACACAGTCAAGAAGGATTCCTTCCATGAGCGGGTCTGTGTGTTGTCTATGGATTTTGTCAGCATGCTCCGCCAAAATGTTTCTGAACTGCAGGGGCCTCTTCTGTACAGAACTGCCTTCTTCTTTAATAGTAATGCAACCCATGCTCTCCACAGTTGTAAAGTGGGGAAAGCTGTAACTCGGGAAGGAAAGGCAGGTGGGCCTCCAGGCCCCCCCCCTTGTCTCCTGGGGCCCTTTCCCTGGGACCTTCCATGGATGGTTCCCACTCCTCTGTCTGTGTGAAGGGGCTGGGCAGCACTCAGGCTCTGGTGGGAGTGCCTCTCCACGTTCTGATACCCCCCAGTCAGAACTGGGATCAGCTGAGATGTTCATGGACACTGAATAAAGCCTCAGGGAGGCAAAGGAAGATCTACATGGGGAGTTATGTGCTTTTTGGGCCTAGCATGCTCTGTGGGGCTAGCTAGTGCCCATCCTGCTCTGGTCTTGGTTTGTCCCATGTGGGGGGCACCACTTGGGATCTACTACCCAGGCACAGGCCTGTGTTGTCCAACTCTGCTGTCCAGACCCCAGAGAGCAAGTAAGGCTGCCAGAGGGGACCTGTCCCTTCTGCTTGTAGTTGATACTGGATTGCCACCCCTTTAGGGAGGCCAGCCTTTCCCAAAAGAACGTGGTCTTCCAAGGCAGGTAACATTGATGGAGCTCTTGTATGTTAGGCACCATGTTACTGTGTTAGGAATTTTCACGCCCGGCCTCACGTATTCTTTATGACCCTTTGAGGCAGGCACTTTTACTATGTCTCTATGCTCAGGTAAGGGCACCAAGACCAGAGATTTTAAGTAACTTGCCCAAGACCACACAGCTAAGAAGGTGAGCAGAAGCCTAAAGTAGGCTGGCTCCAAAGGCTGTGTTTTCACTGTTATTCTTCATCATGTCTCCAGATGTGGCCCATGGGGCCCTATCTCAATTACCTGCAGTGTTTACTAAAACACTGATACCTAGGTCCCTCCTAAAACCTATTGAAAGAGAATCCCTGGGTTTGGGGCCCAGAAATCCAATTTCCCTGTGTCCCTGGGTGATTGTTTTCATAGTGAAGGTGGAAAACTGATGCATGTGGGCACACCCTGCCCAGGACCAGTGATGTATGGGGCCTGTAGATAAGGTCCTGGAACATGCAGCGTGATGAATCTACTTCCTAGATCCACGTGCGAGGGGTAGCTTGTTTGCTGATCTCTCCACCTTCTCTGCATTCTCTAGAGCTCTTCCAAGGGTAGATGGAGTACGCCTGGGTGGGAGAGTGGCCCAGCTGTATCTGCCGTTTACTTGTGTGGAGCATCCAAAAACTTTTGTTTTATTTTTTATTTAAAAAATTTTTTGTTTAACGTTTATTTATTTTTGAGATAGAGAGAGACAGAGCATGAATGGGGGAGGGTCAGAGATAGAGGGAGACACAGAATCTGAAACAGGCTCCAGGCTCTGAGCTGTCAGCACAGAGCCCGACGCAGGGCTTGAACTCACGGACCGCGAGATCATGACCTGAGCCGAAGTCGGAAGCTTAACCGATTGAGCCACCCAGGTGCCCCCAAAAACTTATGTTTTAATATCCAGCTGGCATTTTTACTATTAAAATGACCTCTGCTTATTTATCCTTTGGAAAACAATTGAAGTGTTTGCTTTGAGCCTAGATAGTCATTGCAGAGAAACACTGTGGTATGTATGGAACAGGCAGATGGGCCTGAGCCTCAAAGACCGAGTTAGGTCCTTTGTGGAGACTAGTGCTCATGGTCAGAGGGTGGTGGCGCTCCCGCATGGGTCTGGCTGAACCCTGTTACAGTGAGTTGGTGGCCAAAAGGCATCCTGCATGGCCAACTGCCATGCTGGGGCACGCCTGGCCCTGAGTCTGAGGACCTGAGGGCCTGAGTCTGAGGATCTACGAGTCTGAGGACCTGAGGAAGTAAGTCCTGTAGCTGTCTTTCTCTGGCAGGACACAGGGAATGGTGAGAATTCCTCCCCCAGGGTGTCGCTGCAGCGTGCAGGTCCTAAGGACCTGGTCCTGGTAGGGCTCTGACCCTCTCCTCCACAACAGCTCCTGAGGGCCTACCCAGAGAAGGCCCTCGGCAGGGCCGGGGAGCTGGCCTACCTTGGGTGGGCAGCAGAGTCTCAGATCCTGGACAGTCAAAGCTGCCCTTGGAGGAGTGAGTGGTCACCCAGGCTAGGCACACAGAGGGTCTCAGCCTGCCTCTGGACCAGCCTGGGGGCGTGGCGGGAAGTGGGACCAAGTGCCTGCTGTCAGGGGAAGGTGATTGATGAATATAAGTGGGTTGAATAGCATCTCTCCAAAAATTCATGTCCACCTAGAACCTAGGATGTGGGCTTATTTGATGTAATTAGTTGAGGCCACACTGGATTAGGGTGTCCTTATAACAAGGGGAGAGCAAGCATAAGGGCATGCTGGGAAGAAGCCATGTGAAGACAGGCAGAGGCTGGAGAGATGCAGCTATGAGCCAAGGGACACAAGGACTGCTGGGAGCCGCCGGCAGCCAGAAGAGCTGAGGAAGGCCCTCTTCTGGCACCTTCAGAGTGAAGCACAGTGCTGACCTTTGACCTCAGACATCTAGCTTCCAGAACTGAGAGAATAAGCCATTGGTGATGTGTTTGGGCAGCCCTAGGACACTAATACGCTGAGGCAGGGTCTCCCATACTTCTCCAGGGAAAGGCTGTGTTGCTGCTGTCACTGTGACCCCCAAGCTGGTGGGCCCTGGCCAAGGTCATGACAGTTCATGTCCCATGAGAGGCATGTGGCTCAAATGGGCAGGTGCTATTCAAAGAAATCTGGGAAATTCTGAGGGGGGCTTTCTGAGGAAAGGAAGTAGGAGTGAGATGGTGGGTGCCAGGACACTTGGCTGGGGAGCATGGGCCAGGGACTGCGTTCACACAAGGGGAAAAGGGGACAGGGTATGTTCAAGGCCAAGCAGCACTGGCTCTGCCCTTGTGACTGTCCCATTCCTTGAGGCCTCTCTCTTGGTTTCTACTGCCGCTATCATACCCACCCCACAAGGGCAATGTCTGTTTCACGCGGGAGCAGGAACCCAAACCCTGAGAGGACCAGCAGCCTTGGGCTTGCCTGGGTTCAAGTCCCAGCCCCAGCTCTTCCCAGCTGTGTCTCCAGTCATTTCATGTCTCCAAGGCTGGGTTTCCTTCTCTGTAAAGTGGAGGATTTTGTGGTACCTGTCTTAGGTTTGTGAGGGAGAAACAAGGTAATGCTTTTAGAGGTGCTTAGCAGACATGTAGTAAACATGTCAAATTGTTAGCTATTATTATTTAGTATTAGTTTGGTAGGTATCGGTGAATGCAAAGGCGAGACTGAAAAGAAGTAATTATAGAAAACATAAACAGCATAAAAATATAGGTTTCCAAGGTACAGATTTCAGATCCTGAGTGCCTGGGCTGGCTCAGCACCCTGGTGGCTCTGCCTCTCCATGGGCTGGGTACGGAGCTTCTGTGAAGCAGTCTTCTGCTCTGGCCCCCTGACCTGGAGGCCTCTCAGCCTCTTTGGTCTCCTGTCGGTGGTGGCAGCAGACTGTATCCAGGTAGTGGGAGCAGGGCTGCTGCAGGTCTTGGTCCTTGTCAGGAACTGGATTGGGAGGACACAGCTCTGAGGTCTCAATTTTGGGAGAAACCCAGAAATCTCCTTTGGAATAACTAACTGGTATTAACCCTTGACTCTTCAACTTCTCCAGGCTGGCTGGCTCTGCTCCCTTTCAGAGCAGGAGGGGTCAGAAGGGATGGATTTTGAGAAGGTCTGCTCTATGAAGGTGAACATGAGCAACTCCTGGCCTAGGAGGCTGGTGTCTAGAGCTTGTGTGTGGGCCATGACTCCATTGCACCTGGCCATTGCAGCCTTGTCGAGACGTTGAATATATCCCACAGTGACTTCTACCAGGAGTGATGCTCTGTGCGATGCCATTACATATGCTACCTGTATTTGGGCCTAGAGGTGGGTTAGGGGGCTAAGGAGACTATGACCTCTTGAATGTTTCCTGGGGTATGATTATTTTTTATTTCGTTTATGTTCAGTTCTGTGCACGTGAACCTACTATTGTCTTGGGGTCCTTCATTAAAATACCAGCTTTCACCCTTTGTAGATACTTTGACTACAGATCATCAGCCACCTGATCTCAAGTTACTGTTCCCAGTTTGCCTCCTGGTTTGGGAAGGCTCTGTTTAAGGCCTTCAATAGCATGGGTATCTACTGACTAGTTGTAGACCTACTACTACAGAAGAACATATCAACTGGGTATTCAAAGAATAGCTCTCTTGTCAGCTATACAACTGGTCTACCTTCCTCATTACTGTAGATTCACATGTATCAAAACTCATTGTACCCCATGCCAATGCAACAGTAGATTCTACTCCCTCTTTCCTTTGAACACCAACATCACCAGCAATATCCAGATGAAATACAAGTTGCCTATACAGACATCCAGTGGGCCAAGAGACAGCAAGAAGGAACACCATGAAACACCATGCCCTTGCAGAAGACAATCTATGGCTGGGCACCATCAGGATTTCCTGCTGGTACATGCTACCTTCCTGTGCAGGAAGCTAGAGGACTGCTTCTTGGGGTCTGGGGTTGCCTGATTGGCTTTTGTCCCTGTGGTGTAGTTCTCTTAGGGTGTAGTTCTCTTGTAACTCTCTTTAAACAGAACCTGACTGCCCCTGGCCCCACTTGTTTCCTGGTGGGTCTGGGCTGTAGTTTGTGATTTTCCACCCACTGTGCCCAGCTGTCCTAACACAGTCATACTGGGGATTAAGTTTCAACATATGAATTTTGTCATGACGCCAGCACTCAGTCTGTATCAGACCCCTTAGGGGTTTCCTTCTGCTCAGGCTGGAGCACAGGTGCTCTGCAAAGCCCTCTGTTCACTGCATCCAGACTCTGGGGCACTGTTCTAGATTCTGCCCCCAAAACTCATTCATAGTCCTTGCTGGATCCAATTCCTACTCTCCATCCCACATTGGCCCTGATAGCCTTCCCTCCCTTCCTGGGTCTGCCCTTACTTGTGTCTTATTTTCAACTCAGGATTTTCTTTCCTCTGTACTTTGTACTCCTGTATCCCATCCCCTATCCTGTGAACCTCAGCCTTGGCAGAGCCCTGTAGGTTAAGTGTGAAAGACTCAGAAGTGGTGAGGAACTTGCCTGGGACCCAGAGTCTGCTTATTCTAATATAAATTCACTTAAATGCTTGACGAGCTAACAAAGAGTCTTCTTACTCCTCGCCTGGCATTACATCTTCACATAGGAGTCACCACTTTTTTCCTGCCACATGGGAATGTCTGTCTGCACACTTCATCTTCTTCTCTGATGAAGCCAGAGGCTTCAGTTCAAATTCTCAGAAGCTCTAGGGTCTTGATGTTTCATTGACTTATAGTAGAGGCTTTCCAAGGGGCTAGTGACTAGTCCTTTGGGGCCCAGTAGCCATCTGCATCCCTGAGTGGTTTGCTGTGGCCCCTCTGATTTCCTTCCTGTCCATTCTCCATGGGAGGCGCTGAGAGAAGCAAGATTGCAGCGCCATGTGATCAGTGTTGGTGTACGTACCGCCCACGCAGGATGGGCGTGGCTCCCTGCTCTCTGATGTCAATGGGACACTTGAAGTTGTCATTTCCTTTGGAACTGGAGGGTAGAATGGGGGAGACTCATGCAAGTCAGGGCGTAGTGGAAGGGCCTGGAGTTGGGGGACTGAAGACTTTCTACCTGAGGGGTGTGTGGCAGGGCCTTCATGTGGGCATGTGTGTGGGTGAGTGTCCTGCTTACGTGAAACAAACGGCCTGTGTTCTCGCCTCCCTGGATGCTACATTCTGTGTGCTTGACCTTAAGCTGACAGGTTGGAACCCCCTAGTTTATAGATTTTATTTTTTTAAAGCCCTTTTTGTAAAACACTAACCTCAGCGAAGGAGAAAGAAGGAAGAAAAAGAAAAAAAAGCTGAGTTCAGCAGCTGCAGTTTGCTGTATTTTTCATCTTACATCAGCAAGTTGGGACCACAAATAATCTGGTCTTCTATGCTTCAGTGATGCTGCTGCTTAAGACTTTGCTTTCCTCCTAAGGCAGTATATTCCTGGGAGCCAACATTGCTCTCCTTCCCCAACCTGCTGGCTCAGGTGGTCCGGAGGTGGGTGGCCAGGGCAGGGGATCCAGATGAGAGGTGGAGCACAGAGGGAGCATTGACCAGCCGGAGGCAGAGGGTGGGGGGGGGATGTCATTAATTCGGCATGATTTCTGGAATCAGCTAAACATTTCCTTTTAACCAGTTTCCCCAGCCTCACATTCTTTGTTAGTTCAGGAAAAATGTCATTTATAATGAATGTTGCCTTGATAAATTGCTCCCGAGAAGCATAGCGTTCTCATTAGTCTATATAATGAGAAAGACTCTTAGTGGTGACATAGCTGCCCAGATACTTGCCTGATATGAAAAATATTTGTCTATGCAGTCTGCTCTAGAAGGCCTGGAATGGAGGGCAAGGGGGAAGGGGCTGAGGGCTCAAGGCTTCCTGCAGGCTCTGTGACTCTGAGGATGTGATCTCCCAGCACTCTCTGAGGATGGACCCCAACCACTCCTTCCTGCTTCCTGGCAGGCACAGGCTGTGGTATGCAGGCTTCTTACCCATGCTGCCACACCAGCCCTCTCCTGTCCCCACTCTGGCTGCCTGTGTTGGGAGCTGGTCTGTTGAGTCAGCTGGAGAAGAGAATTTTGGTGCCTTGTTATTCTTTGTTATTATTTTTATTCCAAAGAAGGAAAGAGTAAACGTGTTTATAGTGAATTCTGTTTTTGTGAAGTGCTTTTGCCTATGTGGTTTCATTCCAAGTACTCTTCTGTGTAGGTATCAGAGCCACTTAGGTACTGAGAGATGCAGTGGTATTTCTAGGGTTTATGGCTTGGAAGCAGCAGCATTTTGACCCAAATACTCAGCCCCATCACTAATTCCTTTTGCCCTTCTGCTTGTTTGAAAATGGACAATTTACCCAGCCTTTCTCCACAGGGACCCATTGGGTTTTTATCTCCAGGTCCCCAAGGCACTTCTTCATGTTAGGAGTGGTGCTTAAGGATGTGTGTTAATTCTTGCAGGCCACTGGGGCCTCCTTTAGCAGATGGCTATTACCAGAGATAGCGAACATACTTTTCCAAATTCCTAACAACCACCAGGCAGGATTAGAGGAGGAGGAAGACAGACCCACCATAGGGCATTTTGAGGAGCTGAGTTAGCTATCTTGGGGCTGAAGTTAATGCAATGTTGATGCATTTTGCTGTGCTGCCAGCTAGAAATCTGCTAGTAATTTTATTTTTCAAAGGGAGGTATTAAGAGAGTTCTTGGCTCTTCTCCTGCTTTGATGAAAGTCTTCCAGGCCTCTATAGGCTAGTCCCCATCCATCCAACCATCCATCCACCCACCCATTTATACATCCACCTATCTAACCATCCATCCATCCTTTCATCCATCCTTTCCTTCTTCCTTCCATCCAGTGGCTGTTGAGTCCCTATTTGGTGTCAAGTATGACTGGGAATTGGAGAGTCAAACGTGAATAAGATAGTTTCTGTTCTGAAAGGTCTCCTAATTTAATGGGAGAAACAGATATGAAAAATATAAATTATAATATGGTTGGTGGTGCAAGCTCAGTAATTGGAGTTTGTGAAACATGTTCAGAGTTGGGGCAGGACATTCACAGAAAGTGCTCCAGAAGAGCTGGTGCCTGAACTGGGTCTGGAAGGGTGAACTGGAAGAAGTTTAAGGAGGGCATGGTTGGGGGATGGCATTCCTGGCAGAAGAAGTGCCGTGGGATAAGGGTCCATGAAACATCATGGTTGGGGAATGTGTGCTCTTTGATATTGCTGCATGGGTTGGGGCTGGAGAGAGGAACATGAGGAGAGATGAAATGGTAGACATCAGTGGAATCCGGATTATGGGTGGGGATCAGGGTGGTACATGATGGGCTGAAGGAGCCCAGGGTATCAGTGGGGCTTTGTCACCAGGTCAGAATGGGCCCTTCATAAAAGCCAAGGCTGGCAAGCGGGGCTCAGCCCTAGGTGTTATATGGGAATCTTGGTTACCTTCTCAGAAACTACTAGACTTTTTTTTTTTTTTTTTTTTATGGATGAGGATGCTCACAGAGAAGTGAATACTTGCCCAACATTATACCCCTTGTAAGTTGTAGAGCTGGGGTTGGAAGTTGATTTGGTGCCTGGGATGTTGCTCTTAGCCATGATGCTATTCTGTCTCTTCAGTTGGTCTGCAGTTTCGGCTAAGCATCCACCTTTGGATTTTTCTCTGTATGTTATGTTTCAGGAAATGTTATTTAATGTAAGAAACTATCTGAATCTCTGTAACAATATACCATGGGTGTGGATGGACTGCGAAGGCTGAGAAGCACATTGTGTGGAGGTTGAAGGGAGGGGAAATGCTGAGGAAAATGAGATCTGGGTCTTTGTGTAAGAGGTTCTCAACATCAGGAAGGGGAAGAACGAAGGACAGAATGGCTAGAACTGAGAGGAAATAAGCTAATGGGACTTCAAGTGCCACTGCCTCTGGACTAATTCCTAGGGTTAGGAAGACCATGTGAGCAGCTGGCCACTAAGGTCTGGGACCTTGCCTGCTCCCTGGCACTGCAGGATTGCTTCCTACCCCCAATGGGTGGGAGGTGGACCTGGAAGACGGGGGTGGTGGGGAGAGAGAGAGGGAAGAAACCCAACCTCATACCACCAGCAAGAACCATATCAGCATTCAGAGAAAGTTGAAAGAAATCTTTCAGCTGGCTGGCTACCTAGCTCAAGGCTAACCACACTCTTAACACAATAATAAGTCAATCCTCACTGAATAATTAAATAGAGAGCCTTCATAAGTATTGACTTAATGTGACAGCAAGTCTATAGTGACTCGGGGTTTGCTTATGTAAACACAATCTCTTGTTCAGCTTACTTAGCAGTTCAATGAAATAGAACAGTCCTTCAATTAAAATCAAATGATGCATGTGTTTAATTCTTTTCTCTTCTTACTGTGTAATAATAGGTTTGGAACATAGGTGAAGATCAGATTGGGGAAAAGTGGAGACATGAAGAGACTTAACCAATGGTCTCTAGAAGAAGGATACGGTCTTGGCTCTTATCTCTGGGCCCTGGGTGGGAGATCCATCCAGACCCTACTGATCGATCCTCTCCCAAAGCAGGCTTAGGTTGGCCACCGTGGTTGGTATATCTGTCTCTTGATGGTGGCCTAGGTCTAATTGATTGCTTTTGGTCAGTTGGGGGTGCAGTGGCTCCAACCACAGCACTCTCCAGGCCATTTCTCCATGGCTCACCTGGAGGGGAGAAGGGGGATGCTGTGGGATCTCCAGGCTGGATGACAAGGAGGGGCCAAGGAGCAAGGTAGCACCCCATTTATTCCCTTGGGGATGCCAGAGAGAAATAAACCTCCCTCGTCCTGTGGCTTCAGAATGCTGGGAGAAGGGATGGGGGTGGTGTGCTGGGAAAAGGGATGGAAGGTGAGGGCATAGGCCTTGTGGTAGAAGGGAAAACCCAATGGCTTCATAAGATTTGAAGCTAAGTCTTCTGGCCTTGCTGCTGAGATAGTAACTGAGTTAATTAACCTAAGTCTTCGTTTCCTTATCTGTAAAACAGAGGTAATAATGCCAACTTCAGAGAATTGTTGTCAGAGTAAAATGTGAGGATGTTAGTAGAAGTACTTTGTGTGACACTGTACAAATGCAGAGGGTGCTTGTTAATAGATCAGAGATGGTATGTCCCTTGGCCTGAAGGGAAAGGGCTCATGCCTTCTAACACTCTGTTCTGTGCTCAGGAGTGGTTAGCAGGGTCTTCTGATCTCATCAAGAGCGGCAGCAAGCGCTGCCAGGGCATCCACTACATGCCAGGCACTGTCCAAGCACTTACGTACATTTGCTCATTGGACATCTCATTCAGACCTTGCCATGACCGTATGAGGTAAATACTATTGTTACCTCCATTTTCCAGCTGAAGAAATGGAGGCCTGGAGAGATTTAATGACCTATTCAAGGTCACACAGCTAGTAAGTAGCTAAGCCAAAGCTCAAACCCAGTCAGTATGGCATAATGTTGGAAATTGGACCTTCTGGCTGAGTGTGCTTCTGGCTGGGTGGAGGGGAGAGGGGTTCTCGTGAATTCAGGACCTCCTGTGGGAGGAGAGCAAACATTTCTACGCGTGTCAGCCTGCCCTGGGGTCGTGGTCATGTCCAGAAGGGTTTGGTGTGCATTTCCCAGTTTGGCACCAGGTTCTGTCTCCAACCTGCAAGTGCCTAGGTATCGGAGCTACCCGGAGGGAGGAGCCAGTTCTCTGAGATGGTAGCTTTTCTCTCTCAGCCTCTTTGTCTTGGGACAGAGGGTCAGTAAAATTTGCTGATGTTCCTGGAACTAATAACCCTTTCTCTAAATGAAGCTTAGAAAAATCATTGTTTATAATAACAGGATTCCCGAGGCCTTGTTCAATTAAACTTGAAGAAATAATTACAATCTTAAAGCAACTTTATTAAAAGAGAGCATAACAAACAGTGTATTCTATTAGCATCTTTTGAAATTTACTTCTGCATCTTGTTAGTTTATACGCTTACCATTTTCCCCTGTTTGCAACCAGGGTATGCAAACTGTATTGTCTCCTGATTTTTAATCCCTTCACGTGATTTCATGTTTGACTTTTCATATATTGGCACAATCTATGTCCTTGTCGTTTTTAATAGCAGCGTTGCTTTCTGTGGCTCATCCATCTGAGCCATTCCCCTCTAGTTAAGCTGGGGAAAGAATCTAAGGCTAGGTCCATCTTCCTTCATGAATTTTATTAACATCTGTTTTCCAAGTTGCTCTCACTGAGGTACTCCTGTAATCCTGGCTCTTTCACGTGGGCTAGTCAGACCCTTTGTGGATTTGGTTTTTGATCTGTGTCCTTTTCAGTGTATGCCTTTTTTTGGTTCCTTTGAACGTGGGCAGAGAAGATCATATAAAATCAGAGAGTGAAGCTAGACATTAGTCAAGAATTTTTCTGTTTTAAGTGACAGAGACCCCCTTAAGAAAATTAAAAAGGAATTTACTGGCTTCCAATAAAATTTAGAAAGGGCAGGAGTAGATTCTAGGACTCAAATACAAATAGGCCTTTCTCTCTCCTTGTCTCTTGTTTCTGCTTCTCTCTGCGGGTTAGCTGCATGTTTATTCTTCTTGTGACCGTGAGGCTAGAGTATGGCCCCGATTCATCTGGGCTCATGTCTGTGGTGTCTCATAATCAGAGAGAAAAGAATAGTCATCCTTGCTTGCTCCATTAGGAAAACCCCAGGGAAACACCCTGTTTAGCCTAGCTTGTGTTACTTCCTTATCCCTAAACTAGTCTGTGTGGCTGGGGACAGAGTTATATGGTTGGCCCAGCCTGGGTCATGTGTCCACCTTTGGCCCAGGTAGTAGAGTGCCATGGTTGACAGCCTTTATTAGAGCTACCTGGCTGGAGGTGGGAGTCCCTCCCCTCAGCCCACTCCCAGGGGAGCTGCTATTCTGAGCAGGTAGAATAAATGTTTACTGCACACCTGAAGAATAAACAGAAAGGAAGGAAGCTGGATTGGTACTTGATTTCGTGAAACAAGTGGTGGCAGTCTCCTGGAGGAGCAGGAAAGGATGGAGGACCAGGCTGTCCACAGTGAGCCCTGGAGGTGTCAGAAAGCAGCCACATGGGTGAAATCCATTTTCCCCTTTCTCAGTGTCACATAACATTGAACGCACTTAACCAAGCCCTGCACTGCTGGAGAGAACCTCAGAAAGCCATTCCAGAGGCACTTGGGTCTATTAAAGCCATTTTCTCTGCATTCCCATAAGTTGTCTATGAGGCCTATCATGAGTAATTTGCACTTCTTGGGAAACCCTATTCCCTTCCATGAAATATTCAAGTACCCTGTTCGTTTGTATGAGGACAGTGCTGGTGGCTGCCTTTGGAATCATCATTAGCAGTGGAGGATCATGACAGCACAGCCAGAGAAAAGACCCTATCCTTGTTAGCAGGTGCCTGGTCGTGGTATTCTGGCTGTAGGGTACGTGTGGCCTACCTCTCAGAGCTGCTGTGTTCTTGCTGTGGAATGTGTCTACTTTGTGGAATTGTTCAGAAAATTCAATGAGGTAACTGCATCTGGTACATAATAGGACCTCAATAAATATTAGCTCCCTTTTCTCCTTCTTCACTTTTAAGACTATCAATAGAAAACCATTGGTTTCCATGGCAACAGTGTAAAAGGTATAATCTGATAAATGGGAACTTTGGGAAGCTGACAAAAAACACACCAAAAAGCCATGTACTGTCTGGCATTGGAGTGCTTTGGGGTTCTGTGGAGTAATTCACCTTTTATTATATTTTAGTATTCCCAAACTATATGTGTTTGGGAAGGTATTTAGAATTTGGATCAAGGATGGTCTCACTGATTACAGGTGCCTGTACTTTCTCTTGGCTAAGACCAAAGCATAGAACTGAGAAGTGTGTATCCAAGTGTAAGTGTATGTCTGTGTAGGGATTGTTGTGTGTGTGTGTGTACACAAATATGAGCATTCTTTGCCATGTAACGAGGAGCCTTCTCAGGCCCTGGTATGAAGCATTATTTTCTTCCATGGCTAGGTCATAAAGTGGGGATGTTTAAAGCTGAGACCAGGGGGTGGGGTCTGAAGGCCCCCCTGAAGCCCAGCTCTGCAGTCTGTGTAGATTGCCATATTCCCAAACTTTAGCCTGCCTCAGAATCACCTGGAGGGCTTGTTAAAGCACAGATTGTTGGGCCCTGCCCTTAGAATTTCAGATCTTGTATGTCTGGGGTGGGCCTGGAGAATTTGCTTTTCTAACAAGTTCCCAGTTGATGCCAGTGCTGTTGCTCTGTGGACCACACTTAGAGAACCACTAACCTATAGAGAGTCTGCTTGTATGGCTGATCTTTGCACATCGAGCCTTGCCTCTTTTTCCCTCTGTAGAAGCGCATCTGCCTAATCAAATAGGATTGCCAGATCCAACAAATGAAAATTCAGGATACCCAGTTAAATTCGAATTCCAGATGAATGATGAAAAACTGCTTAGTATTAGTATTAGTTATGTTTAGTTTAATATTAGTATGTCCCAGATACTGCATGGGATATACTTACACTAAAAAATTCATTGTTTATCTGATATTCAAGTTAAATGGACATCCTATATTTAATCTGGCAACCGTTTAATCAAATTGGGGGTCAAGTGTCTCTCTGTGCCTCTCCTGCTGCTTCTGTGTGATTGAATAGGCTACAGCTGCTAATGAAACCAGCCCAGAGATGGTTTGTGTTTTTCGGACAGAGCCACCTGCCGCCCTGAGCTCATTTGGCAGTCTTCACTTGATCTCACTGGGATGGACTTGGCTTTGTTCATATTTGCTCTTTTGCTGGCTCTCTGTGCCTTTCTTTGTCTGTCTGTCTCTCTTTTTCTCATGCTTTCTTTTATGCCCTCTTTCCTATGGGGGTTCTTAAAGGTGGAAATTTGCAAAGTGATGGGGATGGGCCAAGGAGAAGTCTTCTTAGCGGTGTGAGAATGGAGTCCAGAGGCGACCTCACGGGGTCTGCAGGGAGGAGCAGCATCAGGCCCGGAGAGGGCATAGAGAGCCCCAGCTGGCTGGCCACCGTGCACTATGAAAAGGATAACATTTGCCTTGGAGAATGCGCCTTCCAGGGCTGGGTAGGGAGCGCTTATGTGGCTGCTTCACATAGTGGCTGGAGTCTAGCGTGTCACCAGCTTGAAGGAAATTGATGTCACTTGGTCTTTGATGCTGACAGAGGGAGCTGGCTGCCGTGGACATCAGCCTGTCTTGAGGGACAGAGAGAATCTGAGCAATCAAAGGCCTTCTGGAGACTTGGACACAGCATCCCCCTAACTGGCCCCATTTGGCCTTCTCTCTTGCCAAGATCACTTTGACGCTAAGAATGGAGAGATGGAGGAACAGAAGGCTGAGCTATGGCCCTTCCCTTCACTTGCCCCTCTGATGGCTGCTGTGCCCGGGCCTACCTCCTCTCCTCCCTGTGCTCTGAATGGAGCTGGAGGGCCTGCTTAAAGGAAGTAGGCCATGGCATTAGACGGGTCTGGCAAAGGAGACTTGTGTATGCTTTGGGGGCTGGTGTTCCTCTTCCTGTGTCCTCAGAGTGGCATGGAGAGTAATGGTGGGGTAGGGAAGCCATCATTCACCTGGGACCAGCAGGGTGACCCTGGAGCCTTGTGGTAAGGGAGAGGGCATGGGGGTCTTTTCTTCCTGGTATGCCTGCATTGCCTTGTGTGGGAACCAGACCTACCTTGGCAGGTTGAACAGGTAGTTTTCCTTCTATCCCAGACCGAGGAAAACCTGTTCCCTGTTTGCACTTGCCAGTGTTTGGCAGGCACAGTACTGGGGACAAGATGTCTGGATAGAGAAGAAAGATAAGGTGATGCCTCCTCTGAGTTCCCCAGCTGTCTTACATAGCCCCGTGGGGGGGGAGATTGGCAGGCACGACTCACCCTATTTGATAACTGGGGCCACTGAGCTCAGAGACATGACAGACCTGCCCAAAGTCACAGCCAGTGAGTAATAGAGCCTGGCCGCGAGACAGAACCTCCCAGTTCCCAGCTTCCTTTTCTCTCATCTCATCTCCAGTGGCCTATCTTTGTGGACAGTCACATTCTCCTTGCTCATGCTTTGCACCTTCTCCAGCCCGTGGGGCCCAGTGACATTTTGAGGGGCTTTGTGGATGGTGGGGCTAGGCAAGATCCTCAAGGTTCCCAGTGTCAATGAGTGGAGAACTAACCTTGCAGAGGGGAAGTGGGCAGCGTGCTCCCACCGGAGGGCGAGCCAACCGTGACCTCTCATTAAGCTCTGGGCCATGGCTGGTGGGTACTCTGCCCTGACCCCATTAGCTGGGATTTCCTTTCTGACATTGCCCTTCCCAGCCTTGTCTGTCCGTCACGTGACAGGGGCTCAATACATGTTTGGAGGAAGAATGAAGAAATCAGTGAAGTCTGACACTCTAGGAAAATAGGTAACAGTTGGAGAGACCAAATAGGACAGTATCAGTGTCTTTATACAATTGAGTATGAAATTGCCTGGTCCAGACCATGTGTGTAGCTAGAATACAGAGGTGGGAGAAATCCACACAGCTGGGGTGGTCAGCAAGGGCTTTGTGGGGGAGGACTGCAGGTGGGCCTTGCGGGGGTACTAGGAGGGAGTCAGGCCCTAGTGTGATCACATAGCTTTGGAACGTACTCATGTACTTTGGTTAAGAGATGATTTCAATGCCTCTTGGTGGGGAGGAGATGACAATTGGTGGCTTTGCTTGTTGTCTAGCACCTTCCTTGCCCCACACCCTGCAGGAGCTTGGTTCTGGCTTCATGCTGCGCACCTGCAGCCCAGCCCTCCTTAGTGTTGGGGCCTGACCACATCCCCTTGGCTCCTTTTGGAGGGAGGCATCTGGCCAAAGCAGACAGTGAAGTACCTGAAGGGCTGTACGAGTCTCCTGTGGCTGCCATAACAAAGTCCCACAAGCTGGGAGCTTAAAAGGGAAATGTATTCTCTCACAGTTCTGGAGGCCAGAAGTCCCATATCAAGGTGTCAGCTGGGTTGTGTTCCCCAAAGGCTTGAAGGAGGAATTTGCTCAGTGCCTTTCTCTCAGCTGCTGGTATTGCCTGCAGACCTTACCCTTCCTGGCCTTGTAGGGGCGTTGCTCAGTCTCTGCCTCCATCTTCACATGTATTCTCACTGTGTCTGCGTCTCTTCTCCCTTCTTAAGGACACTAGTCATTGGCTGGAGGGCTCACCCTAATCCACTGTGACCTCATCTTGGTCACGTCTGCAAAAAGCTCATTCTGACGTAAGGTCCCATTACGGTACTGGGAGTCAGGATGCAATTCAGCCCATAGCAGGTGCCTAGAGCTTTTGTTTTGCTTGCCTCCAGGTCTCCTCTACCTATTAAAGTCTGTGTCTCTGGAGGCTAGGAGGTAGGCAGAGGCCACCACACTCACACTGTCAGAATGTCTTCACGCACATGTGGGGTGCACGGTGGGACAGACGCTGCTCTTACCATTTAAGACTGAGTCTTACTCTGCAGGGACTGAAGTCTTGGTTAGAAATGCTGTTTCTCCCTGTTTTGGTGTTGGGTGGTGAGGAGATAGAGGGTAGGAAGGAGGGGGAAGACACCTGCAGGCTTCCTGTTTTCAGGGACGCAGAATGTTGGCTCTGGAAAGACCTTCAGGGGCTTTTGCCCCAGAAAGGGCATCCACCCTGTTGTTCATTCTGGGGCGGGGCCCTGGCTCCACTGCTCAGGAACTCTATGATCTTGGGCAATTTATTTAGCTCCTCTGAGTCTCAGCGTCCTCCTCTGTAAAGTGGGATAGTAACAACAATCCTGGTCAGATCTCACAGAGTTCAGGTCTCA
Organism: Panthera tigris; assembly: GCF_018350195.1. Lineage (NCBI taxonomy): Eukaryota > Metazoa > Chordata > Mammalia > Carnivora > Felidae > Panthera > Panthera tigris. The sequence goes on from NC_056663.1 coordinate 36,063,747, forward strand.
GTGTTTGTGAGGATTTAATGATAAATGGATGGATGTGTAAGTTTCTTTTCTTAAATCATTTTTATTGTGATAAGTTATACATTACATAAAATTTACCATTTTAACCATTTTTGACTGTATGGTTTTCAGTGACATTAAATACATCCACAATGTTGTGCAGCCATCACCACCTCCATCTCTGGAACTTTTTCATCTTCCCAGACTGTGAAAATATCTTTTACTGAGAGCACTTTGTATTTCATTTGATAAACCAGGAAACCGAGTCCCTGAGAAGGAAGGACTTGCCTGAGTCATCCAGTGAATTAGGGGCACAGCTGAAGTGTGAACCCCAGTCCCCTGTCAGTTCGGTGCTCATCACCTTCTGTCTCCCACACTTCTGTGGGCTGCAGAGTCTGGGACACATGAGGCATCGTTGGGGTTGAATTCCTCCGCAGAGCTTCCTCTCTCTCCCCCAAACCCTGTCCCCAGGACAAACCAGAATGTGTACCATGGTGGGACACACACAACTGCCTGCTCTGAGAGTGTTCCTGTCAGGCTGTCCTGGTCTCTGTCAACCTCTGGTCTCTCTCTGCCTGCTTCTTTCTCAGATGGGACAGAGTTCCAGTGGAGGATCAGGGGAGCTGAACTTGGGGCAACCTTTGGGATGACTTTGTGAGGTGCCTTATGGCGTGGAGAGAGTGGGGGCAGGGAGTCAAGGGCTGCATTTTGGTCTTTCCTATAGCTACCACAGTCTCCTCACTGAGCACCTATTTGTTGAGGCCCTACTGTGTGCCCATCATTGGGAAAATACCAGTGAATGAGACCATATTCCTCTCTACTTGGGGCTTCTGTGAGACACAAATGGTATGATACACGAAGACCCCATGGCAAAGGGCACTCACCTGTAGGAAGTGATGGCAGGTGGGGAGGTGAGATGGCCAGGCTGATGGTAGCCAGGGTGCCAGGGTGGGTTAGATTTGGGTGTTCTGGGCTCCATGTGACCTTCCACATCAGGTGCTGGAGACAGACCCTGGCCAGAGAGCATCTGTTTGCCTTCAGGTGACTCACGGTCAAGGAGGGATGTGCCCACATAGTTATGAAGCAGTATTATGGGGGCCAACAGAGAGAAAGGGGTGACAGCAGGTTATATCACCAGGGGAAGAAAGGGCTGATTCTGCCCAAGGGGCAGTTGGAAGGACAGCAGGGGAAGCTTTGCTCTGACTTGGTTCAGAAGAGGACTGTCAGGAAAGCCTATGGGTGTCTCACCATAGACGGACTCTTTTTTTACCTGTCTGGGGGTTGGCTCCTTTGACCCTCAACTGGATCCTGGGAGTAGCTGGAGCAGGGATTATTGTATGCATTTTGCAGGCAGGAAGAGTGATGTGTTGAAGGCCTTGGGCAAGGTCACCCAGGACTGTGGTCAAGCAGAAAGCAGAGCCCAGCTTTCCTTCCTTGGTCCCAGGCATTCTTGGCAAACCCACCCCAGGTTCTTTCTGTCTGTGTTCCTCTGACTGGAAGATCCATTCAGAGCCCACCGTTCCTAAACTGTGTACCTGGCTCTCCAGGAAGTCCTGCCCTCAAGGAGCTCCCAGCCTGAAGTCCCTCAAGGCTTGGTTCCCCCCATGTTCCTCTCCATCTTCCTGGCTTCCTCCTGCCCTGGGAACCTGCAGGCAGGAGCCGCTCTGCTGGAGAAAAGGCGGGAAGGCAGCCAGACTAAACCGTTCTCTCTGTTGGGTCTTCTCCTGACACCAGGTCCCGGCTGGCAGACTTCCACGCCAATTGTCGTGCCTCCTACCAGACGCTCACCAGCTGCCCTGCCGACAATTACCAGGCGTGTCTGGGCTCCTACGCTGGCATGATTGGTAAGCCGCCCCCGTGCACCTGGGCTCTTGGTGGCTCCTGGCTGCCCCATCCCCATGGGCAGGGGGCCTGGCTCAGGGCCAGAGAGTGGACAGCCTGAGCTCGCTTTTCTCTGTGGTGGGAAACCAGAGGAGAAGGCAACCTTTTATCATGGGGGGAGGAGGGCCCCAAGGGCCTTATAAGGCTTTTGAAATGAGAAAGCAGCATTTATTACATGGTTTGGAGTTTCCAGGTACCGCGCTGAGCAGTTTACACCAACTGTTTTATTTTAATTCTCATAGCAGTACTTACTAGGGGGGAGTTGCTATCTCCATTCTACAAATGGTAAAACTGAGGCTTAGAGAGGTCAAGTCACTTGCACAAGTTCCCCTAGCTAGTAAATGTTGGCACTGGGATCCAAACCCAGGATGTGAACCTTAGTCTCCCTGGCTCTCGAACACAGGTTCTGCTTGCTGGTGAAGAAGGCAAAGGCCCAGGGAAGCAGGGGGCAGGGTGGTGACTCCGGGATAGCTCCTCTGCTATCTTGCTCTGTCCTCAGTGTCCATACCCCTCTGCCCCCTGTGGCCATGGCTGCATGGTCGCTGGGATAGTAACGGTCCGTTTGTTTGAGTTGGGATGTATGTGTATTTGAGGGGGCAGGTGGGAGGAAAGGAGAGTTCCCCAGCCTCTTCTCTGTTGTGTCTGGGGCCTGGGACCCAAAGAGAAGGCCTCACTATTCCTCTTTCCTTTGCCTTCCCTTTCTCCCTGCCCAGGGTTTGATATGACACCCAACTACGTGGACTCCAACCCCACTGGCATCGTGGTGTCCCCCTGGTGCAGTTGTCGTGGGAGTGGGAACATGGAGGAGGAGTGTGAGAAGTTCCTGAGGGACTTCACCGAGAACCCGTGCCTCCGTAAGTCCGAGCAGGCCCTCCCCATGCCTCTCAGTCCCAGAGGGGCCCTGGAGGCCTGCCTTTGCCATGCCCTTCTCTCTCCATTGGGATGGCCAGTGATAATCTACAGGGCTTCCCCAGTGACCCACGGAGAACTTGGGTTTTGTGCTCTTGGGGACTCATCCTACTGAATAGTCAGTAGGCCAGCCTGAGTTTACCACCGGAGGATTTGAGCCTATGTCAGGCCAAGGTTGAAGATTTCTGGTCTGTTATCCTGAGAGCTTTAGCCAGGTTCCTTCAGGGACAGCTGTATGATGAGTATCTCAGCATCTGTCACTTGTCCCCTTAAGGATTTGTTTCCCGTTAGAATTGGTGACTTGCAAGTCCCAAACTGCTAACTAAAGGCTAGAGAGAGAGGTTAGCCACAGTCTGCCTGCCTCGCTCTTTTCAGTCTGACACTCTTGCCACCCACCCACTTGAAAATCTCCCGCCTTCCTTCTGTCTTTTCTTCCTTCCATCCGTCAGTCCATCCTCCCTTTTTGTATGGCACTGAGGATTCAGAGAGATGAGCCATGGTGCCTGCCATTGAGCAGTGTGGAGTCTGGTGGAGGCACACTGTCAGGGGGTCACTGTGACCACAATACGGAGTGAGTTATACTAGGGTGGAGGTCAGTACAGGGCACTTTAGGAGCCCAGACTAGTGATACCAGTCAGCCTGGAGGAGGAGGCCCTGAAAGCTCCTCAGAGGCTGGCCCCTTGAGGGAGAGTGGGCATTTGTCAGCTGACAAGGCAGGGAGGGCGCACCAGTCCACCCTTGGCAGGGCGGCTTGCAGGAACTGTGGACTATGGAGTCTTGCTGTAGAGCATGAGGACGCTGAGGGTTATCTGGACAGGGAGAGGGAATCCTCCTCATGAAGGGCCTTGCAGTCCTAAAAGTGTTAGGATCTTATGGTCCTACAGGTGGTGGAGGTGGGGGTGCAGGTCACTGAAGGGGAGTCAGCAGGTGGCATTGTGGGCAGACCAGCATGCAGATGGCCTGTTCTCTGGTTCTGGTGTGGAGGGTTGGGGCTGTGGTTCTGACAGGTGGTCCAACACCAGTGTACTCAGAAGTGGGGGAGCAGCTATTCCCAAAGAGGCCGGTGTGACTGAGCCGGAGCAGTGGTGGGCAGGAGAGAGGAGAGATGGAGTGCACAGATCTTTAGGCGATGGGCTCAACTGCCGGCAAGTGGGCAGTCATGGAAGCATGGTGGGGGGCTTGGGTGGGGAGAGATGACCTCTGCAAGACTGTAAACATGGGCAGAAAGCAGTGATGCAACAGGAGGGAGCGATGCCTTGTTGGGGCGTAGATGTGATGAACTTGAGGTGCATCTGGGACTTGGAGGTGGAGATTTCTGGAGGCACTTGGTTCCAGGGTCATGTCTTGGGAATAGTTTGGTCCAAGAAGTCCCATTATTTAGTCTTCAGTGCACTGGTGTTGATGGTGTGGGAGTAGGTGAGGCCGCCGTGGAAGATGGCTGAGTCTGGGGCTCTTGGAATGCCATTGGCAGGACCTGGAAGCATCTGAGGTGGCAGAGGAGCCAGGAGAACCTGTGTGGGGGTTGGAGGGTGGGGCAGGGGTGGGGCAGGGGTGGGGATGGGGGATTGGTATGGGGGACGCTTTGAAGTGGAGGGTGGTCTGCAGCACAGGATGCTACAGAGAAGCCAGTGATCACCGCCCTGGGCCCGGCCTGCTGCCTCCTTCCGGGCTCCCCACCCCACTTCTCCTCTTCCCTTCCTCTTCTGCATTTCTTTTTCTTTTTCTTTTTTTTTATGTTTCAAGTTTTTATTTAAATTCCAGTTAATTAACATATAATGTAATGTTGGTTTCAGGAGTAGAATTCAGTGAATCATCACTTACATACAACACCCAGTGGTCATCCCAACAAGTGCCCTTCTTAGTACCCATCGCCCATTTCCCATACACTTCCCTCCATCAACCCATAGTTTGTTCTGTATCGTTAAGAGTCTCTTTTATGGTTTGCCTGTCTCTTTTTTTTCTTCTGTGTTCATCTGTTTTGTTTCTTAAATTTCACATGAGTGAAATCATATGGTATTTGTCTTTCTCTGACCAACTTAAGTCACTTAGCTTTCGATGGACATTTGGGCTCCACATTTCTTTCTTTTGTTTGTCTTTTGCAACCTCCCTCTTGCTATTTTCTTCTCTCCATGTGAGATGTCAGTAGTGTCTGAAAGGGGACTCCAGAGAAATTAAGTTTGGACAAGCCACACCCTGTCCCCGGCTCTGGGCTGTTACAGGGGAGGCAGCATTAGGATGTGAGGGGAAGAAATTATGGAGGCAGCCCCTGATTTCTCTGTGCCTACCTGCTCTCACCCCCCACAGGGAATGCCATCCAGGCCTTTGGCAACGGCACGGATGTGAACCTCTCCCCTAAAAGCCCCTCATTCCAGGCCACGCAGGCCCCTCGGGTGGAGAAAACACCTTCTTTGCCAGATGACCTCAGTGATAGCACCAGCCTGGGGACCAGCGTCATCACCACCTGCACATCTGTCCAGGTGAGGGGACACGGCTCTGCAACTGGGGAGGGCAGGCTGAAGGCATAGAGAAACACCAGGACATGAGAGGCGGGTGTGGGAAGTTAGCTCACTGGGGATCAGGGATGGGACTGGCAAGTTCTTGCCCTTGGGTCAGGACCCAAGAGGCAGGGAACAGCTGTTGGGAGCTAGTTTTTTTTGTGCCTACATTCCCTAGGCATTCACCTGACAAGTAGGAAGCACTGGATTGTGCTAGAAAACACAGGGTGCCAGGGAAATGGAATGGTTAACACATACTAACCATCTGCTAATTACTAGGTGTTATGCTAGCAGATTCTCTGCCTACTTCACTGAATTTTCACAAAGTGAGGTGTTGGTCTTCATGTATTATACACAGGAAACTGACCCAAGAAGAAGGTTAGGTAACATACCCAAGGTCATACAGCCGGTTAGTGGTAGAATAAGATTTCAAACCTACATCAGACCCCAAAACCCATGATGTTCATTTGTTTGTCCATCTGTCCATCCACCTAGTCATCGAGCATGTATTATGTATGCGTTATGTGCCAGGACTTACGTGAGATGTGAGGGAGACTTTGGTGAATAAAACTGACACTGTCCTGGGTTTTGTGGTCCTTACGGTCTTGTTCAGGGTCAAACAATTCAACAAGCATCAGGCATGGACTGGGTTCATTGCCACAATAGGGGACACATGTGGCACTATGGGGGCACATCCTAGGGCTCCCCACTCAGCTTTTTCTCTCTGTTGGGCTACCCTCCTGCCATCATGCCATTTGCTACAGTAGATTCTTTGCTTAGGCAGTTGGATCTAGTCAGAACACACACACACACACATATACACACACACACACACACACACACATACATACATACATACACTCACCCACAACACACCCACTCACCCACATACATACACCCCCACACACCACACCCCCCCCACATCTATACACTCTTACACTCACATACATACATACACTGATACATATACACACACAGTACAGCCACTCACACACACATGTACATACATATATACACACACCCACACTCACAACACGCCCACAACTCTCACTTTCACATACTCTCACATAATACACTCACTCGTACACTCACACCCACATCCATACTCACATACACACTTTCTCACACTCATACACACACACCCCTAGAACAAAGAGTGTAAAAGAGGACTGACCCCATGCAGAGTATCGGAGCAGAGGAAGGAGGGAACAGCAAAGTTGAGGGTGTTGGGGTACAGTGAGGGAGTTGGGCCTAGAATTGCCAAGAAGGTTGGGGGCAGCAGGGGGCACAGCCTGAGTGGGTGAGGGGGCAGGGTTATCAAGGCCTGGCTATGTGCGAGGCAGTGAAGACGCCAGGCTAAGTTGGGTGTCATGCTCGAGGGATCAACAGTGCACATCTGCTACAAAGTTTTACTTGTGTACAACAAGGCAGTTCTGAGACCTGGCATACAGCGATGTGACTGTAGCTGACACTATCGTATTATCAAATATGTTGATTGGCATGTGGTAAATATTTCACAGTGTGTGTGCCCATATATTGGGTCATCAGGTTGTACACTGTGAATACATGCAATGTTTGATGGTCAATTACAACCTCAGTAAAGCTGGAAAAAACCCCAGTGGGCATTCCTGGTGCCAGGATGAGGACTTGAGCAGGGACCCGTTGTACCACAGGAGCTGGGGTGGGTGCCTGTCCTGGTTGGGAAGCCTACCCCCCCTGCCCTCCCTGGTGGGCTTCTCTGTGCTGAACAGCTGACCTCCAGGTATCCTCCTGTTAGGCTCAGCATGGGCCCTTCCATGCCTTGCGCCCCTCCATCAGGCCGCTCCTCCAGATCCCAGCCGAGGAGTCCGTGTCACCCTTGGGCAGCTCCTAATTACACTAGCCACGCTTGAGTGGCTGCGGGCAGGGGCTAGGGGGCCCGCTGCACAGACAGTTGCCAGCTCAATTTCATGCTAGAGTGGCAGGCAGCTCGGCGGTCAGGGCTGGGCCACCTGTCAGGTGACCATGCTCTGGCATGGTCCACATGTCCCTTGGGGCACCACCAGCCTCCCTGAGCTCCTCGGGGCAGGCTTACAAAGGGATGTGCTGATTCAGCAGGTGGCTGTGAATCTTTCCTGAGGCTCTTACTGTAGCTTGACTCACCGTGGGTGTGGAAGAGTTCAAGGGTGTGGTCTCTTGCCCTCACTGCAGCCCACTCAGCCACTCAGTGCCTGGTGGCTCTGACTCCTTTTTAAAAATTTTTCCTCTATTCCCTCGGCATTTTGCTAAACTGTTGCCTGGTTTCTTTTAGCCCCAGTCTGGTTTTCTTCAGATTCACCATCTTGGGGCTTGTCTTACACTTGGTTTAATTCCAGTGGAGTTAATACACCATGTGTATGTGAGATGATGTACGTGAAAGTGCTTGCAGACAGAGGAGCACTCTGAATGCAGGGGCCCGAGCTGGGGAGGCTGACTAGCAGGGGGCTCCCCAGGCCTGGCCTCAGGGACTGCCCACTCACAGTCTACTGACTGTGTCACTCTGGGTGGGACAGCTGAGATTGGCCATTCCAGGAGAAAAAGAAGAGATGTAGACCCTCAGAGGGGGCCCACCAACCATCTTCCTGGTTCCTTCTCACTGAAACTAAAGGGGAATGGCCTGATTCTGTTTTAATCACAACCTGTTTGGTGAGAACCTACTACTCTATGCCTGATGCTGGGAGTGCAAGGGGAATAAACCCTCATCCCTGTCCTCAGCTTGGCTAAAGGCTGGCATGGGTGGTTTGTCCCCACACCCTCTCCCTCAGCTTTGCTGGGCTGGAAGGGGCTCCATGGTGGCCTTTGTGGGGCCTTGGGAGTGACAGCAACCTACAACTACAGAAGGGAGTCTTTACTCCACTCAGGGGAGTGAGGGCAGAGACAGGAAGCTGAGGCCAGGGTGGGAGGGAGGGTAGAGGAGGCTGTGCATCCTACACACCCCCTGGAGAGAAAGGCAAGGTCTTTACTTATTACCTCTGTCCTCCTCCCCATTCATAGGCCCAAGCCCTTGGGAAAGCCTTAGGGACCCCCTTCACTGACCCAGAGATGGCAGCGAGTTGGGGATCCCACATAAGTGATTGGACGTTAGGATAAGAGGGCCTTCTGAGATCTCCTTCTCAAGCCCCAAAGTATGAAAGCTTGGTAAGGACAGTAATTTGTTCAGAGCCCCCAGCCCCCAGATCCCGAACAGTTTCCTCTGGCTGTACTGCACTGGGTCCTCTCCTAGATCTGCTACCCCAGAGGGCTTTCCCATGGTGGGGTTTGGGGTCTTCAACTGGAACCCTTGTCCTCATCATAGAGCTGCTACACAAACACCTGGGTATCTCAGCCACCCAGGAGCCAGGAGCCAGCAGGCCCCTGAGTTGGCCTGCGTCTGGGCATCTTTGATGCTGTTTTGAGTCCTGCTCTCATGTTTCCATTTCTGGCTGTGGTCACCGCTTCAGGCAGCCTTGCTTTCCTGGAACTGTTTGAAACTTGGAGAAAGCATGGCAATACCTGCAAAATCGTCTCTCCCCTTCCCTTCTGGCCTTGCCTGAATCTGTAGGTAAACACACCCCTGTGTGAATTCCCTCCCTGATCTGTAGGCAGCAGGTCAGGCTTGAACTTCCATCGCACAGCCAGGCTGTCCCATGGCATAGGCTGCAGTGAGCAGGTTGCTGGCCTGTGCACTGGTCAGTCCTCGGAGTGAAGAGCCTGTCCTTCCTCTCTCTGCTTGGCGAATCCTGTTTGGCTTCCCCTTTTGGCGTGTTCCCCTGACTCTGCTCCTGCTTTACCTCACTTTAGCCCCCATCACGATGTGCCCTGCTCCATCCCTGACAGACAGAGGCTGCCTCTCACCCTCCTTGTTGCCCTGTGGACCCCAGTGCTCAGTGCATGGCATTGAGTAGGTGTTCTAGACAGGTTGAGGGAAGAACCCAGAGTTCCTGGTTCATCGGGTCTGTTGGAACTTCCTGCTCTCCATTCGAGAATGGGTTCTGAGTGCCTTATTGCTTGCAGCCAGCTCTGTGCAGCTTACCTCCTTCTCACAGATGTTGTCTGCATGCCATGAGGGTAGGCAGGTGGAGAAGTCTTTCTATGGAGGATGCAGGAAGATTGGTTAGAAGGTTCTTTTGTCACATGAGCAGCGGTGCAGTGATGGGGATAGTGGGAGCCGGACAGTGGACTCTTGCTTTCTCTGGTCATGGTTTGTTTCAGTGTCCTTGGCATTTCCTGTGGTTTGCTCTGAGCCACTTTGCAGGGACCCATCAGATCAACTGGGGTCTCACCTTTCCCAGGGCTGCAGAGCCCTGGCAACACAGCCTTCTTTGCTCTTTTGGTCTCTACCAGCCAGTTTTTGCTTTCCCCCTTGATTCTACCCATCACACCTGGTGGAATTAGAAATGAATTTGGAGGGGTTGATGCAGCCCCCCCTCAACACACCTGTGGTAGGCTCAGCAGCCTGCAGACACTTTCATCTCCTCCTCATCCCAGTGCGCAGGCCTGTGGGCATCAGAGTGGGGGACTGAGAGGCCCGTCAGTGTGTTATAGGTCTATTAGGCATATAGTTCTGATATACAAATATGGCAGGTTTCAAAGCTTTGAATGACTTGAATGCATTTCTTCTTTTCTTCCCTTCTTCTGGCTTCCCTTATAGTCATTCATTTATTTACCCATCAGTGCATTCATTCATTACTCAGTGTAGATTCTTCCTGCATGTTCTCTGTTCCAGGTTCTGAGGCTGACAGCTCACCAGGGCCAGTACCTTGGTCCCATACTGGTAGGATGGACAGGATGCACACTCAGATAATTGGTGGGGAGGAAGCGATTGGCACCCTAGGAAGGTAGATAAAGTGACACGGGGCCCAGAGGAGGGAAGGCTGCTCTGGACTGGGAGTAGGGGCAGAGGACTCATGGGCAGAGTAAACCCTGCTGCTGGGCCTGGAAGAACAGGGATTACTGAGTATGTGGAGACATGGAATTGGAGTAGAGTGGGTAAGGGTGTCCAGGCAGAGGGGCTCGTGGGAGTGAGGGCATGGAGTCAGCATAGCACAGAACAGGTCCAGTAGGGGAATCTGCTGGCCATATCTGGCCTGCTGCCTGTTTGGATAAATCAGGGTTTATTGGAATACAGCCACACCCCCTTGTTTACATATTTTCTGTGTGCTACAGGCAGAGTTGCCTAAAATACTAACTTTCCTGGCCCTTTGCAGAAAATGTTTGCCTGCCCTGGTCTAGAGGAAGAGCAGGCCCTGGGTTGGGTGAGAACAGGGATGGGAATGCAGTCTGGTGAGCAGGCTGAAGCACGGGCTTTGGAGGGGCCACCAAAGGCTTTGGACTGGGGAACATGCCGATAGGAAGATGAGCGCTGTGATTTGGGAAGATTGTGACAGCAGGTAGAGATTGATTGGCAAGGGAGACGTGCTTGCAGGTGTGTTTGATCTTTGCCATAATCGTTAGTCATAGGAGGCAAGATGGAAGTGTTGGGCCAGGGGTGGCATGTAGCAGAGGGGAAGAGGAATGAGTTACTGGGTGGGCCTGCCAGGAGGAAGGCTGCCGAGGACACTGAGATTTGGGGATGGGGCCAGGACCAGAAGCAGGGGACACGGTTTTCCCATGGACGCAACACTGGGCTTCGTCCCTAGCAGCTGGGCTAAGTCAGCAAGGACCTGGGACTGCCAGACCTGGCTTAGGGAGTGGGAGACAGAGGTGGGCAAGGAAGAGAGGAAGACAATAATTCTTTCAGCTTCCTTTTGCCAGAGGGCAAAAACCCCTCTGGGAGAAATTTCTAGAAGGATGAAGCTTACCTTTGCTGCCTTTCTTCCTCTGTGTCTGTGCCCCTTCCCTCATTCAAGTCCCCCAGTGCCGTCTGCTTCTTTCATACTTCTGGAGGCCCCCTGTAGTACAGCCAAGGACACAAAGCCCCTGTACCCACCTTTCTGTCACATGGATTTGCTGTTAAAAGCTCTGCCTCCTGCCATCCTTGCAGTCCAGACCTGTGCCCTTTGGGACACTGTAACCCAACAGTGCCTGAGCTTGCCGTGAAGGGAGGAGAGTCTCAGAGTAGTGATGGAAGCAGGACAGGGGTGAGCAACTCACCTCTATTCCCATAAACTTGTTCCATCGGAGTCCAAGAAAATTGGGTGAGATAGGCATTGTGGGTGGCCTTAGGGGGGCATGGCCTCAGAGGGCAGCCTGCAGCCTGCGGGATTTGGGGAGGGAGGCAGCCTCTTCTCCTGCTCCCATTTACTTAACCGGTGCTGAGATGACTGTGTGAATGTTTATTTGTCTCATTAGGGTGTGAGCAGAGCTGTGACTCATTCATCTTTAGAACCTCTTGTGGGAGCAGTGGGGGAAAGTTAATGGTGAGGGAGGGAGGCAGTGAATCTGAGCCACCGGTGGTTTTGCCATTAAGTAGTGCAACCTTCTCTCTGCACCTCGCCCATGTGCTGCTTTCAGAAAAGGTCAGCCGATGGGCAAACCCCCGCACTGCTCTGTGTGGCTGGGGCTGTGTGGGGGTCTCAGGTTTGCCACTGGGGAGATTACTGCAGCCTTCACTGTCTGCTCTGTGTCTGCTGGAAGTCAGGTGCTGGGGCAGAGACTGCTCCATGTGCCGTGGGGTAGGGCTGAGGTAGCCCCAGGCTAAGGCTGACCCTGGGTTTCACCTCACAGCCCCTTCCTGGGCCCTTCCTGCATTTCTCATAGGCTCTGCCTTTGAATGCAAACCTAAGCTTGGCTCAGCCTCGTGCCTTGTGGAATTGAGGAGCCCTTACAGGTGTGTGGAGCTTTGCTGTGCCATGTGCACTGTCTCATGTAATCATCACAGTGGGTCAGTGATGTGTGTTTGTCTATCCCTATTTTATAGATGAGAGAATGGATGTTCCAGTAGATGAAGTGACTTTCCTGGGTCACTGGATAAAGAAGGCTTGAGCCCGGGGCTCTGGTCTCTCAGGCTCTTCTTCCTTGGATCCAGGGAATTGTCCTGTGGGGATGGACGCCAAAAATTAAGACCCTTTGATCTAAAAGGGAAAGGCTGAATGGGTCCGTGAGGATAAAAATCTGTAAGCTAGATTTCACAGCACTTGAAGGAAGTACTTTTGGACAGCGAGAAGAAGCTCAGGATGTCACCTGGGCATTCAGCACACATTCAGTGTGTGGCTGGTGGCCCTGGAGCCTGCTGGACTGACATGTCATCAGTGCAGAGGGACATAGGTGAATGCTGTGGATGCTGGATATACAGTGGGTCACATGGGGTACAGGGAGAGGTCCTATCCCTGATCTTCATGGAGGCCAGTCCTTTTCTCCCACCACAGTCGCTGTGGCACCTGTCAGAGACCAGCAAGCAAGGATTGGATTGCCTTGGGGCTGGCCCAGGGGTGTGTGTCACTTTCTCTTGTTGATATGGGTCAGATGAGAGGATGAAGGCTCCTCCTCTGCTTCTTCCTCTCCTCCTGTTACCCTCCTTCTCCTGTGGCCCCTCCCTTCCTCTCTGTCCCCTGCCCCCTTCTCCCCTCTGTCCTCCCTGCTCCCCCCAAAACCCCCAAACTCTCTGCATGTGCTCTCCTAGGGTGCTGCCTCTCCTTTTTCTCTCTGTTCCCTTCCTCTCTTGATCCTTTCCTCTGCTCCTCCCCCTCTCTTTTTTCCTTGAATATTTGCCAACAGCCCCCTCTCCTCTCTTCTTCTAAGAGGAGCCTGTCAAGTCTGCTCACTCTGAGGAGCAAAATCCAGCCATAAGCCAGCTGCTCCAGGTGAGATCTGTGTTCAGATCTCCCCTCCACCCCACTGCTTTAATTCTAAGTCCTGGTGCTCCTCTGCTTTGCTGGCTTCTCTCTGTGTGACTTGGCCTGGGGCTCAGCCTTCCAGAGCCAGTGGTGGCCAGGCCCGTGTCGAGGACCCATCACAGAAGGTTGTACTGCAAGGCCCTAGAGGTCACTTAGTTTAGTTCTTTTCTGAAACCTGATTTATTTTTAAGTAGTAGGCTGTTTTTTAAAATACTTCTTGTGTATAGCTCCAACATCTAGAACAAATAAAATCAGAGTTGCTTTGGTTGAAGTGGGGGTGAGAACACTCATCCTGGCTGTTTGATGCAACACAGACACGTTCCATATTTAGTGGCACTGGGGGAGGGGAATACACAGGAAGAGGATATGGGCCTGGAGACAGAGACCTGCCACACCTGGAACCCATGATACCTGGAAAGAATGCCAGGAAAAGCGGGTGTTGGGTCCTGTGGCATAGGATATCAGAAGTGCTGTGAATTGCTCAGGGGGGTGACCGAGGGAGGATTGTGTAGATGAGGGCAGTTGAATGGAAGATAGTGGTGACAGTGCAGCCCCTGGGATGGGGTGGGCAGGCTCTGTCCAGCAGTGACCTCCCACAGGCCTGGCTGGATCTGCACTTCATCTGTGGCAGTAGAATCCAGTCCTTGGGTTCCAAAGGGCCCTTCTTCAGGGACCAAGGTGGGTAGCATGGTAGGCTTGGATCTTGGCACCTGAAGTCATGGGCACTGTGGTCTTGAACAAGATCTTCCTGGGTCACGTCCCTGGTTCCATTCCCATTGTGCTCATCATCAATGTGGTCATATCTCCATGATTGGGAGTGACTTGGATTTTGGCTGGCCTCTGTGTGACAGCTGGGGCCTTGTTTTGCTGACCAGATGCCCAGGGTGGTAGATTGCCTATGATGTTTAAGGGATTATTGATACTTCTGGCCAAGAGCAGTGATTTAGGAATAATTTCTTGGGCTTCCTGGTGCTTATGGTGGCCAGAGCTTCCCCACAAGTGCATTGGGAACCAAGCCATTTGAAGCCAGGGTAGAAACACCATGTCCCCCAGCTGGTTCCCATGGATCATTATTATGATGATAACAAAGGACACTTCCTCTTGCTCACCCTCTGGTCCTGCATCCAAGTGGTTATGCCAGGAGTAGAGAATCCTAGAATCATCAGTAGGCCAGCCTTCCTTTCTCATTCATCACCTCGGACCACCAAGCTCACAGGTGCCCACATCTGTTTAGGGTGGAATGGCCAATGCCTGGCACTATTGCCAGATGTCTTCCTACCATGCACCAGTGGCAGACATCACTAATCAATTACAGTTCTCTTCCCCACAAGCCCAGATAAGGCTTATGAGCTTTTTGGAGCTGGCACTTGCATGCTGGTTCTGATATATGGCATTCATTCATTGAGTCATGGTTTCATGCATCTAGTAAAGCATTTACTGAGCTGGTGTTAATGAGCCAGAGTTAGTGCAAGGAAAAGGAGCCATGGTCCCTGCCCTGTCAAGAGGAGTTTTGAGTATAGTAGACAAACATGCAAATGTCTTGTAATTATTCCATCATGCTCTAAGTTGAAAGCAGAGTTAGGAATCCCTTCTCCAGGAGCCTAAGGGGGACAGGACCTAAGTGCTGATGGTGTGAGAAAGGGACCAGGTCTTTTTGCTACACGGGATTGAGCCAGCACTCTTCATGTGAACCTTGTGCTTAATGATGGCAACGGTGGATGGTGGGGCCATGGACTCTTTGGTCTTATTCAAGTCATGGGACAAAGCTTGGCCAGAGACCCAGCTCTGGTAGCCCATCCTTACTAGCACCTTCTCTTCCACAGGAACAGGGGCTAAAACCCAATAACTCCAAAGAGTTAAGCATGTGCTTCACAGAGGTGAGTGAAGGGCAGAGTGGGGGATGGCTGCAGGGGACTGGGCTAGAAGGGGGTGTTTCCTAGGTGAGTCTCAGACTCTGAGCCCCCAGATCCCATCGCATGAGCTTCTGGCCCACTTAGACTTGGGTGGGTGCTCACTGCACTGGGGGTGCAGGTTCGGAGGCTGCAGCCAGGGGCCTTGGCTGTCTCCTTGGGTGAGACACAAACAGCTGCTCTGAGCAGAAGCCCTCTTAAGCCCTCCTGACTCTTTATGACAAGTGTCTTGAGTACCTACTCTGTGCTGGTTCTGTGATATTGAGGAGATTGGGAGATGGGAAAAGACACAGTCCCTTCCTAAAAGGAGCCCCAAAACAGGAGTGTATCTATGACTCCATATATAGTGTGTGTGTAGGTATTTATATGTATGTATGTGCGTGTGTGTGTGTGCATACACACACACTCTCATATATATATATATATATATATATATATATATATGTAGAGAGAGAGAGAGAGAGAATGTCTATATATATTAGACAGAGAGAGAGAGAGAGAGAGAGAGAGAGAGAGAGAGAGGAAAAGAAGTATAAGCTCCTAGAGGAGAGTGCTCAGACAGAGATGTGTAGGGAAGAAGCTTCATGGAGCAGGGGGATTCAAAGACATTTAGGAACAGGTAGAACAGAGCTTCTCCCTCCTCTCCTCTCAGGAAGCAGGTGCCTGTGGACCCCGAGAGCTCCTTCTTGAGACCTTAGGTACCATGCTCCTCCTCTCTGGTCTGTGTCCACAGACCCTCTTCCTCACTTGGCAGTGTCAACCCTTTTCCCTGGGGACTGCTGCCTGGTCTCCTGGAGCCTGGGGCTCAGCTCAGCTCAGCTCTATGGAAGCCTAGCTCCACCTGCGGGCGAGCACAGAGCAGGGTCCCCTGGGTGGATGGGGCGGGCAGGGGCTCAAGGACTCCACTTCTCGAGTCCTTTCCTTTGCCTGATCCCAGCCCTACTGACTCCTTTGTTTTTCTATCTTTTGTTGTGCTCTTTGCTTCTGTCTCCCCTTGTGTCATGGCTGCAGCTCACGACCAATATCATCCCAGGGAGTAACAAGGTGATCAAACCTAACTCAGGCCCCCGCAGAGCCAGACCGTCGGCTGCCTTGACCGCTGTCTCCTTCCTGATGCTGAAGCTGGCCTTGTAGGCTCTGGGACCCATGTCGGGGGATTTCCGGAAACTACGCAGATGAGAACACCTGCCTGGCAACATGGAAACACACACACACACACACACACACACACACATATCTTGCAAAAAAAAATTTTCCCCACCTTGTCTCTGAACCTGTCTCCTCCCAGATTTCTTCTCTGGAGAAGTTTTTCTAAACCAAACAGACAAGTAGGCGGGCAGCCTGAGAGCTGGCCCAGAGGTCCCTCGGCAAGGGAAACCCAGTGCTGAGGAGGGTGCAAGGGTCTAGAAATGCCCTTCGTTTTCTCCCGGTGTTTTCTTCTCTGGACCTCGCTGACATAAAAGACCAAGACGACACCCCTGTGGCCTGAGGGACTGGAACTGTGCTGATGTGAACTGGGGCCAGGGATCCCCACTGGCGGTTTGGCAGAGGGCATCGGGCAGCAAAGCAGCCAGGCTGGCTGCTGGGGGTCCAGCTGGGCACCTCAGCACCTCCACTCGGTTTCGAGCATGGAGTTTGTTTTGTGCTCTCTGTCTGCATCTGAACTGAGAACCCCCAGTGATGCCTGTGGAGGGTGTGGTACCAGGCCCTCTGACTGTGGCATGGAGGGAGTACTGGGGCCAGCTCCAGGGAGCTTGGGAGCTCAGCCCTCTGGGGACATCCCCTTGGGCAGAGGGAGCAAAGCTTGGGCACCAGCTCAAGGCTGCTGCTTCCTGCTTGGTGGCAGGAATTTTGAAATCAAAGAGAAATGATCCGTCATTGGCTCTTTTGGTTTCTTGGTGGGTCTCCCACCAGGGAGAGGGGCAGAGAAGAACATGGCGGGACACCTGCTGGCACTGTGCTTCACTGGCCACAGCTCTCTCCTCCTCTCGCCCCCCTGTTCCTCTTTTCCACATTCTCTCCTCATTTCCCAGACAAGCGCCAACTGTATGTACATAACACGACTCCTTTCTCAACATATATGTATATATAGATCCATATACATATATTGTGTGGTTTCCCCTTTTTTCCTTTTTTTAAGAAACAAAACTATCGAAATAATACTCCAACAGATGAGCGAAAATGTATTATTGTAAAGTTTATTTTTTTTAACAATGTTGTCTATAATGGGAAAAAAAGGAGATTGACTCCCTGTGTCTCTGCCTCTGTCAGGCTGACTGAGCTGTGGAAGGGGGTTCCTGATCCGTATTCATACTTAGCTAAGGCTCCAATAAACATACTAGGAAGCAATTTGCCTTCTGCCTCCCTCCGGTGTGCCTTCTCCTGCTGTTTTTTCCTTGGCACAGTGCTGCCTCTTGGCTGCTTACCTGGGGTCCTGGTGGGCCTTGGAGAATGTGTGTGTGTGTGTGGGGGGCATGCACGCATGTGCACATGTGTCTCCATCTGTTATGTGTCTTTGATGTGGGTGATGGAGCTCCTTTAGGAGGTGGTTTTACACTTGGTGGGTCTCTGCGTCCCGGCTATGCTCAGCCTTCTGGGCCCTTCTTCACCCATCCTCCTCTACCTTCCCTTACCTATCAGTGCCAGTGCCTGTTGGTCCCCACCTTGAAGAGAAAGAAAGTACCTGTGGGGACCTGGAGGGGCAGGAGACCAGTTGATCTTGACACCTCGGGTATATTTTTGTTTTAAGGTTGTCTGTGTGGTCCTATTAAGTGGCCCATTGGTCTTATGTGGCATGAGGTGATATCTTCTCACTGGGACTCCTGGTTTATTTAAGGTATGTGATTATGAAGGCAGGGATCTGGTCTTCTGGGTCCTACTAGAGAAGGAAGATGACCATGATCCATCCCTTCTTCTCTTTTTCTCCATTTACCACCCGGGCTCCACCTGGACCCTGGGCCTGCCGTATTCCCTGGGGAGATTCTCCCTGGAGAAGGCTAGGAGGATGGCTGCTGGCCGAGTGTGTGTACGTGCACCCACGTGCAGGCTTGTGAGTGTTCATATGCATGTATGAGTGTGTGCACATGGCAAGATGAAGGAGGAAGACTGTCATGTGAGGGGGTGCTCCCACTGTCAGGGCTGCACGTGATCCCATCCTGTCGCCATTGGGAGATGAGTTGCTGTTTTCTGCTCTCCCCAAATGGCTCTTGTTTCCAGTTGCTGAAATGTCGGCAACATTGGCCTATGGTGGTGAGTAGTGTGGTGTACAGGTTCCAGCCTGTGCCTGGAGCGCCAGTGGGCCAGTGAACTGTCTTCCCTAGCCACCACTGGTGTTACTGTGTGTGGAGGTGGCTGTGGAGTTTACTTGGGAATCCATGTTCTTTGTGAACAGCAAAGACTGGCTAACTTAAAAGGCTTTGGGGGGAAAAGGCTCAGAATCAGTGGAAGGTGGGGGGACCAGGGGAGGGTACAGTGGGAACCAAAGGACATCTGAAGGGGCAGAAGGCATGATCTACAGGGTCAGCATGCTGCTGTCTCTGTGATGAATGACCACCAACTTGTCCAACCGGTTTACTGGGGCCTTGTGCCTACCTCCTGCCATACTTTTGTGAGAGAGGAGAATATCTCACATCTGGTATTCCTAATGTGATATAAACCCTTGGCTTGCATAATGAGGGAGAGAAGATTTCCCGAAAGGAACTGGAGGTGCCAGAATAGATGCAGGGCAGCTTTACTCTGCCTTAAAACCTCTCCCTGTCTAGGTATCACATAGCTGAAATTTTACCATGAAATATTCATTCCTTTGGTTGAGATGATTCCTGTTCCCTGTGATTCTCTCAAAATGTGTAAATAAAAGTGGGAAGAATAAAATGTCACTATCTTAATGCTAATTAGTTTAATAGTTTGAATGAATCTTAGTAACATTAAGACATTTGGACCTAAACACTGAGATTGGGCATGGGGGACAGATAAGTGAAGAGGGGCAGGAATGGAATCAGGAGAAGATTGGTAAGGACTCCAGAGATAGAGCTAAAATTGTTTTAGTGTTCTTTTGGGGAGAGTCAGATGCATGAAGTATAGGTTCACTGTGCCTTTACCCCAGTTAGCAGTCTATACAATGTGCTTTCTTTGCCATTAGTCCCTTGGGGATTCCTGACCTGAGGTATGCATCTGTCTGCAACTAGGCTCTAGTACCTTGACGAGACTGAGATCACATAGGAATGCTTTTCCTCTCCCTGGGGAGGCTTCCAGCCTGCGATGATTTTGCTCAGCCAAGAACTCAGGCATCAGCTTCCACCTGGCTCATGCCCTGCCACCCTCCTGTAACGTAGATAGGACCACTCAGAATGCACTGAAGGCCCAGTGGAGACCTATGATGGTGGCAGATCCAAGAAGGCCAATTCAGGAGCACAGAGGGCTCAGTATCAAGTGAGCCACGCCCTGGTCCTGAGCTGACCTTGGTGGAAAGCTGCACAGCTGGACCTCTGCCTTGTTCTGAGACCAGATGCAGGGTCATTACCTCAGTTTCCTGCATCTCACACCCTGCCTTCATAACCTACTTGACAGCATAGGTTTCCCAAGACTGAGCCCAACCTTGCTCTCTAGAGTCCTTGTAAGACACAAGGCCTGACTTGATCCTTAGGCCCTAGCTGAGCCCTGCTGTGTCCACCAGACCTTCTAGATGCTGAGCAGCTTTGGGGCTGACAGGGTGCCCAACTGTCATCTGCTTTCTGGATCCTGCCCATGGCTCACCTGCTTACTGAGATGTCCACCCAGGAACTCTGGTTTAGCCTCCCCTGTGCTGGTTAACTGCTGGTCCCTGGGCTCCCAGCGTCTGATGGTCCACCTGCAAGGACTTAACTTCATGCCAAAGGGCCTCATGGGGGTGGTGTGCATGTGCTTGTCTCTAGTTCCCAGATATGTCTCAGGGACTGCCTGATGCCCATATAAGACAAAGACTTGCCTTTCCTTACATGAGAGCAAATCTTCAGTGTTGCCTGCTGCTGGAGAAATTTTTTGCCAGTCTTTTCTAATCTGTGGAATGAGCTTAAGCTGCGTGTTCCCTCTCTTGTAGGCTGGGATACCAGGGGATAAAACTGGCCATACACTCTGTGTTAATACAATTAAATGTATTCATAGCCTGTTGCCTATTCCTTTAAAGTCTCAGTGGGGAGTAGATAATTTATCTTTTAGAAGGAGATTTAGCATGCCTGGGTGGCTCAGTTGGTTAAGCATCCAACTCTTGGTTTTGGCTCAGGTCGTGATCTCATGGCTTCATGGGTTCGAGCCCCACATTGGACTCTGTGCTGGCAGCGCAGAACCTGCTTGTGATTCTCTCTCTCCCTCTCTAGCTGCCCTTCCCCCACTTGTGCTGTCTCTGTCTCTCAAAATAAAAAAAAATTTAAAGAAAGATTTAATTTTTTAAGGAAAAGGCAGTCATTTGGAGCCAAAACTGGTAAAAAGTTGGTATTTAAAAAATGTTTATTTTTGAGAGAGAAGGGGTGCAAGCATGCACACGAGTTAGGGAGGGGCAGAGAGAGAGGGGGACAGAGGGTTCGAAGCAGGCTCTGTGCTAACAGCAGACTCCAGTGCAGGGCTTGAACTCATGAACTGCGAGATCACGACCTGACCTGAAGTGGTAAGGTTGGATGCTTAGTTGACTGAGCCACCCAGACACCCAAAAAGTTGGTACCATTCTTAGTGGTGGGTTTAAATGGTGGAAACACTAGTTTCTGTCTTCTTGTTCAACCTTGGTTACCTCATCTACAAAGTTCTGTTAGAGGATAGTTAAGGTCTTTCTCAACTCTGAATAAACTCTAGAGGGGGAGAGAGATACAGAGACAGAGGTTTACACCAGAAGTGCTTTTCCTGCTCAGTGCCTCCAGTGTTCTGAGTAAGGGGGAGTCATCCCCATCTGCCACATGACCATTTCAAATTCTAAGTTCAGATGTGTTTTCTAAAAGCCCAGACATACCATTTCATTGTTACATTCCTATCTCAAGACAAGTGAACAAATGGAAAGGGCTTTGAAATCCTCACAAAGATGTGGTTTATAAAATCAGGGCTGTGCAGAGAAGCATTAGTTAATCAGAACATTATTTGCCACATTCCACTTCTGGAGTGAAGTGTTTTTTTGTGCTCTACCTTCCAGAGCAGAAAAAGGGAAGTGAACAATATAGAAGGATTTTAATAGCATTACTCAAAACTGAAACCAAATGTGGATATTTTAAAATATGTATATATAAGATTTAACCAACGCTTACATAGCCCTCACATGCTCCAGACACTGTTCCAAAATTGCGTATCAACTCATTTCATTCCCATGGGGATGCAATTAGTTTAGCTCTGCCTCCCCATACTACATACTGAGCAGACTGAAGCATAGACAAGTTGCGATCCTGCCCAAGATCATACAGAGGGTAGGTGGCGTGGCGGCACTCTGACACAAGCCCAGGTGGGCTGCCTTGTGGGTCTGGGCTCAAACTGCCCAGCTGCTGCCTGAGCCACACTGCCACACTTGTCCCTGGCTCTGTGCTGGCCCTCAGCTGGCCTGACCAAGGCAGCCACTTCCCTGGGGGCTCCAGTTAATCTGGGCTTCGTTGCTGTGCTTTCCCTTCCCTCTCGGCCTATAGGGCAAATGGTGAGGGAGTTCTGTAAACCGGTTCATTAAATCCAATACATTGTAGACTCCAGAAGGGAGAGAGGCATGAGGAAGATGCAGCTCTAGACGTGGCCCACCCCAGGTCTTTCTGATGGGGAGAGTCCCACCTCGGTGTTTGCTAGGACGAGTGTGGACCTTGTGGGGAAACAGTTTGGTGGGAAGATGGCCTTTTGAGGAAGAAGACTGACCATCTGGGGACCTGCCCTTGACTTTGAACTGCTCTTGCTTTGGACACCATGGTGATGATGGAAGAGGACACATTTGGGGCTAGGCAGACCTGAGTTTGAATTACAGATCTGCCATTGACCAGCCAGGTGATCATGTCTAGTATGAGCTTCAGGTTTCTCATTTGTAAAATGGGGATGGCTGTCCCTGCCTCATAGGAACTCTTGTCAGGATTAAATGGGATTATACCCTGCCAAGGGACTGGCGCACAGTGGGCAGGCCATCAGCCATGCCACTCCCGCTTCCAGTCGGCCAGCCAGCCTGGACCTCCGCAGATTCTCTGCACCTGCCTGGCTCACCAGGTCTCATCCTCATGGCAGCCAGATGCCTTGTGGTAAACACAAGAACATGATGGTCATTAGGCCCCTGGACTGTGCTCTTTGAAGGATTGCCATGTGGAGTTAAGAGGGCAGGAGAGGTGGGGAGAGAAAAAAGGGAAACTTCCTTGTTATTTGTAAAGCACAGTTGACTTGATCTATGAGTCACTGGGGACAGTGGCTACAGAACAGCCAAATGTCATGCTCTCTCTGGAGTCCTTTTGATTGGCCACCTCCTCTCCATGCATGAAGGCAGGAGACGTGCTGCTGCAGTGACATCTCAGCTCAAGGGCACCAGGGCAAATGCGTATCAGATCAGCAGCCCCAAATGGAGACCAGGAAGCACTCATCAGCCATGAGGCCTGGGAACAATGTCAGCACCCACGGGTGACAGGCTGGCATGGGGTCCTGGAGGGTCCAAGGCAAGCTTGGGAACTCCCTGTGAGGAGGGAGCCCCAGGCCCCAAACCCCTGTTTTGTGATGAATTCTGAGTTACTTCCATGCTTTCTGAGCAGAACTTTCTCTCCTCTGTGATTTCCCTATAGAAAAAAAGGCTGGCAATGAGGTGTGAGTCTGATGACACGTTCAAGCTCATATGCTGTCCTCAAGAATTGTAGGGTATACTTGAAGGGGTGTCGGGGGACCTGGGCTCAAAGTCTGGCTGGCCATCTATCAGCTAAGTCACTGAATTTCTCTGAGCCTCAGAAAGATTGCTCTCCGAGATCAGCAAACTTTTTTCTATAAAGGGCCAGATAGTAAGTAGGCTTTGTGGGTCGTGGCATCTTGGCTGCCAACTATCAGCTTGGTCTTTGTAGCTTGAAAACAGTCATAGGCATTTTGTAAATCATGGGGCTTGTCTGTATTCCAATAAATATGTATTTACAAAAGCAGATATGGGCTGAACTTGGACTAGGGGTTATAGTTTGCCACCATTTGCTTTAAATAATCTCTGAGACCAAGCTCTCAATCCTGGGCATTCTGACTACTGAGGTTTGGTGGCAGGAATGCTAAGGGGTGGAAGGGCCGAAGTTATCCTGGGGTTGTAAGAAGAGAGAGGACAGTCCACCACTGTGACAGGGGAGGTGAAATTGGTGGGAGAGGACACCAGAAGGAACGGTCCTGTGCTGGGCAGGAAGGAGGAGAGAACCACGTAGCCTATGGTCTGTGCTCACAGAAGTGTGGTTTGGAGTCTGGGGGGCTGCAGTTGTGTTCTGCACGGGGGCTTTGGGCCAGGAGGGCAAATAGGTTGGAAATTCAGCTGTGCTCAAGTCATCCATCCATGGGCCCACCCTGGGCTTGAGGAGGGGTCATCGCTTGCTGGTTTGCACGAGGGCTCCTGTATGTGCTGGAGCAGGGCCTGTGGCCAAGAGCAAGGGCAGTTGCCATTCTAGGGGCTGGGAGGGGAGAAGGTGGGGTGTGGCAGTGGAGCCCCTGAAAGCCCCTGTCGTCAAGTCACTTAACCTGGTTGACCCCCCGCCCTTTCCTCATCTACAAAGGGAAGGGTCAGAGGCACTGTTCTCCAAGCTTCCTTTCCACAAATAGGATTCTCTGATTTTATGACTGCCAGCTATTTCTGAACTCACTAGTCCGGCACAGAATGACTTGGAAGGAGACGGAATTCATCTCTCTTTCAATAAACGCCGCCACCCGCTTGGTTGCTCCAATTTTTCACCAAGTGTCTTGTGCAGAGCTTCGGACTGCTGCCGTGGAGCTCATTCTGGGTATGGCTGATGGTGGTGCTCTCTCAGGCTCTGCCTCATTTCTTTCCCTTGCAAGGTGGCATTTCCCAGAAAGTCAACACCTGCTGGAGCCACATGGAGGTATACCCACCATGTCCTGTCTGAGTCCCCATCTTG
Source organism: Panthera tigris (assembly GCF_018350195.1). Classification (NCBI taxonomy): domain Eukaryota; kingdom Metazoa; phylum Chordata; class Mammalia; order Carnivora; family Felidae; genus Panthera; species Panthera tigris. Next base: position 36,087,770 of record NC_056663.1, read on the forward strand.
ACCAGGATGCTGCTCAGGGGTCAGAGGTCATGGAGCTGTTTACACTTGGACCACCCAGGCGGGAGGTGACTAATCCTCATCAAATATGTCTGCAGGAGGAGTTTGCCCAGCCACCTTGGCCAGCATGATTTGGGGTGCTGAAGCTCGGGCAGCCAGAAGAGAGGCATCTGAGAAAACCTCTGCCGTGATTTTTCCAGGGCCTGCACAGTGGACTCCCCTTCTTTCTTCCCTGCCCACCCACATGCAGGCACTTGACAATTTACAATAAAGCTGCAGCTCTCACTCTACTTCATTTAAACAGCAGAGTCTAGCTTAGTCGGCCAAACAAATCCTTGTGGGATGACACCTTTGGCCCAGCGCATCCTTCACTTTTATCCTCCATGGAAGATGAAAGGCCTTTTTTTCAGGGGTCTCTACAACCCGAAATCACTCTTAATTCTCATTGTGTGAGAAAGCTGGGTGAGTGTGAGGCCCCAGGACATGAAGGACTCTAAAATGCCTGCCTCCTGGAAGTTTGTAGCTGGGAGCTGCTGAAATAACCTTCTCTTCCAAATGAGGAAGCAACTTTATTGATGACTGGAAATGGTCCAGAGGAGCTATTGTCTGGGTGATGGGGAAGACCCCTCGGCAGCCCTCAACCCTGCCCAAGTCCATGCATCTCAATGTCTGGATATCTGGGGCCTGTACAGCCATGGAGAGGACAGGTCTAGAAAGACCCCTGGGCAATCAGAGGAATGTTTGTGGGAGCAGCCACAAGTGTAGGTCCCTGTCATGGATGGGATGGGGCTGAGCTCACGCTGTGGCCCTCGTTCCTCTTTGGGCATTAGCTGGCAGGGCTTTCTCCATTCACCCTGGCACCTGCTCCTGAGTCTGACAGACAAAGGACCCCATGCATCTGGGTGACAATTCAGCCTGCTTGGTCCTCCAGGTGGGCATCTGCATGTGGACTCAGGGAGTCACAGCTCTGGTGTGAAATCTGATTGTGTCAGGACAGTGGGAGGGCTGGGGATGGGTACTATCTCCTTCTGAAAAACTGTGATGGATGGAGTGATTGATTTCCATGGAAGGTGGTGGTCCTGAAAATCCCTCCGACTTCCACCCTGGGGGCTGCTGTCCCAGAAGCCCTTCCCTTTTCACTCCACCTGCTGCTGTCCCTGGCCAGAGCTGTGGCCTTGGACACTTCCTTTTGCTGGAACCACTCCAGAGCCTACAATTTAGGCAGGCAAATGTGGGTTTTGACTATGGGTGTGGCTCAACAGATTAGGTGACTCCCATGTGCTGTGGGGCATCCAGAATTCAGACTATCCAGTCATTCTTTTTCTGGAATGCCATCTTTCCTTCTCCTTTCCATCATCTTATCCCGGGCTGTTTTTCTCTGGTGTTACCTTCTGGTATGGGTGTCTGTTCAGCATCTGTAGACCTGGAGACGTAAGGGCTTTCCTCCTTCTAGTTCTCTGCTTCATGTCAGGTTTGTTCTTCCTTTTAGCAGCTGAGCCCAAATGAGCAGCATTTTGGGGATGTGTCCCCTCAAAGTCCCTGAACTAGCTGTTCTCTGCTTCCATCTTGATCCTCCCATCCATGCTCCCCCCAACATCCAGTCCTGCCCCTGGTGGTGTCCTCACCATGGGTTGTGGAGTTGAGGGCAGAAACCTATAGGGTTCCTGTCAGCTTGGCAGGCAGCCTCCCTTCACCTGTATGGTTTGCCCCAGGAGCTCCATCTTCCCCACTAGCAGCCTCTTCAAATTTTCCTGTGCGTTTTCTTGTATCCCTCCATCCACTGGGGACAAACTCTTCTCATCTGAATGAATTGGGAGGTCAAGGGAGACTCACCTAAATGAATAAAAAAAATCTGAACTTTAGAATCTTGCTGAATGAGTAGTATGATGTCTTTGCAGTAGGCCAAAGCCTTTGTAATGGCCTTTAAGGCCCACGGGATCTGGCTGGCTGCCTTTCCCATCTCCTTCCCAATTGCTCTCCCCTGCCCACTCTGCCCCAGCCACATTGACCTCCTTGCTGTTCTTTGAACATGTGAGACTGGCTCCTACTTCAGGGTCTCTGTAGTGGCTGTTCCATCTGTCTAGGGTACTCTTCTAGTCATTCTAGCTACCTTCCCTGCTCCCTGCTTCAGGTCCCCACTCAAATGTCAGCCAACTAATGATAACTTTCCTGTCCAGGATACCTCTCTCGGCACCCTCTTCAGGACTTTCCACTCCCTAATGTTTTACTTCCCCAAAGCACGTGTCACCTTCTGACCGACTATACATACACATATATGTTCATGTGTATTTGGTGTCTCTGTGTGTGTGTGTGTTGGGAGTTTATGACCTGCCTCACTCCACAATGATGTAATCTCCAAGAGTACAGGAGCTCCATCTGTTGTTTTTTCATTGTCATATCCTTAGCACCTAGAAGAGTGCCTGGCAGAGAGGGACCTCTGCAAATGTTTGTTGATTGGCTGAAAGTTGATAAGGAGTTTGAGCAGATCCTGGAGAATGAGCAGGTGGCACATTGAGAGAAAACAGGGTTGGGGAGGAACAGAGAGAATCTTGAATTAGCATATCAAAGCAGAAGCCCAGGGAGTGCTGGCTGGACACATTTTCCTTATTGTTGAAACAAGTCCAGAGTCTGTACTCTCTCCCAGGCCACACAGAGCGTACTTAACAGCAAGGCTGATACTAGAACTCAGGATTCCGTTTGTTAGTCTGATCCTCCTTCCACCTTGGACAATGGCTTCTTCTCTTAGGTGGTTGTATACATACTCTGTGATCTCATTTAAAATAATTAGCTTAGCAAACTCTTCTGGTGGATAGGACAAAAGGAATGTTCAGTGGAGGTGGTAAGGCACAGGTTTCCACCTGGTCAGATTTGATGAGGGTGTCTAAAGAAACCCCTTGGCTGAGGATGGTGGCTTGAACATCTGTTTAAACAACTTCGGTGGAGTTCCTTTGCAGGAAGCTTATTTTATAATCAAGCTCACAGTCATCAGGATTTCTCCATCCCATCCCTCCAAGGCACTGTATGTCCTCATTTACCCAGCCTCACTCTCCTAGTTAAAAAATTGGGAGGTTGGTAAGGACAAATCTACCCAGTGTACGAGAGTGAGCTTGGAAGGGTTCCTCCACCTCCTGGATGGAGAGGTGGAGGAAGGGGGCAGGGGGCTTATTCACTCTGTGGAGCTGCTGATAATAAAAGGGGAAAATTAAGTCTTGCTTGTTCAGGTATGTGATTGAGAAAGGCCGTCAGCAGAGGGACGAGGAGCTTGTTAGAAATCACCAGGCCATTACAACCGAGATCAACAGCTGCCTCTTGAAATGGGGAGGAAATAGATACAATCTCAGGAAGGCGATAAAATTGAAAGGTTCCAGTGCGCCCTGGTGAACAAACATAACCTCATACAAAGTCTATTTGGGTGAGCAGCCTCCTTATCATAATTATCCCCCCAGCTACTGGTGTTGGAGAGTGAGGGGCATTGATCTGGGGGACTGGAGTCAGGGGTCACAGGCAAAGTTCCTTTGCCTCCCGTCAGGGGTCACAAAGCTGCTGACTTTTAAAGACAAAGGAGAAGCCAGGGACCATGAACAGCAAACCCTGGGTCTTAAGTTTTTGAAATGTACTGACAATCTTCTACTTAAGAAAATGCTTCATGTGCATGACACAGGGCTCTCCGTGGAGGGCGAGTAGAGGAGGGCTGCGTGCGGCACTGCCTGCTGGAGCTCCACATCTGAGCAGCTGGCTGCGCAACTCAGGGGCCATGTTTCCTCTTCTGTGCTCCTGTTCTGCGGTGAGGGGTGATGGGTATGTGCATTCCAGTGAGCACATATATATGCACACACGTACACATTTCTTCTTGGCGGAACAATGAAGGTGGGTGGAATTGTTCACTCTGACAATTCTCTGAACCAAATCTGAGTTCCTTTGTGGGAAGCTGACAAATCAAAGGGCAGTGGGCTGAGAAATGGCAGGACTATGGGGACTGGTCTCTTTGGCCTCGCCCTGTGGCCACCCAGCTGGTTGTGTTCTCAGGTGACTAGGGGACCATGGTTGGGCCTGACAGTGGGCTGGGGGGAAGCTCCCACTGCAGGAGGGTCCTGCTGTCTGTCCATCTGCCTTCCTGTCTCAAATCTGACTGAGAGCCTGCCAGTCCAGGGCATTTCCTTTAATGGCCCCTGTGATGGCACTCTTCCTGTGATAATTTACAACTGGTGAAGAATTTTGCTAAGTCCTTTATTTGGCTTTTTTAAAAAAAAATTTAAATGCTTTATTTATTTTTGAGAGAGAAAGACAGAGCACGAGCAGGGGCAGGGCAGAGAGAGAGAGAGATACAGAATCTGAAGCAGGCTCCAGGCTCCAAGCTGTCAACACAGAGCCCGACTCGGGGCTCGAACCCATGAACTTGGAGGTCATGACCTGAGCTGAAGTTGGACATTTAACCAACTGAGCCATCCAGGTGCCCCTTCCTTCACTTGGCTTTTAAAAATGTCATTAACTGCATGTGAACTCAGAGAGAAATCCAAAGAAGAGTGGACGGGGAGAAAAGCAGCCACAGAGAAGGCTGTGGAGGGATTTTCCCTTTCACTTTAGTTGGCTTCCCTATGCATGGGGGAGATTGCCTCATAACAAAAGGTTGGTAGGATTTCGACACTGCATCCCTTTGGATGGGATCTAGGATGTATTTGCCCTTTGGGGAATTCTGCTTACAGCCCTCAGGGCTGTAGTGAAGTGGCCAGTGCCCTTGAGATGGAGGACAGGCAAAGGGCAGGGGGGTTCTAACAAGCTCCTCATCACTGAGAAGTAGTCATTTGTGGGGGCTTTTGACTGGCTGCTCCACCAGGATGGGCAAGACCGTTGGCTTGCCCTAGAGGAAAAGTTGTGAGGGAGGCGGTACCTGCTGGGGAGTCAGGAAAGCAAGGCTGTGGTCCTTGTTCTGGTCTAGGTGACTTCCTTCTGTTTGCCTCATTTTTCTCTTCTGTCAGTGAGTGGTTTGGAGCAGATGGTCAGGCAATCTAGAGCGAGTGAATGGGTGAGACTGTAGGTGGCCAGCTGGAGAAGATGGGCTGTCTCTGTGTGGGCCAGTTCAATTTCCAGCTCCTTCAGCACTAAGCTCCTGCTAAATGACTGTGGGAAGCCCCTTAACCTCTGTAGTCTCAATCTGTCACCTCAAAAGGGGGTTAAACAAACGTATTTTGAAGATTTGGGAGTACTGAATGAGCTAATGTGAATGTAGTGCAGGGCCTGGCACACAGTAGGCTCTTTAACAAAATAGGTCCCACCAGGGTGCTTGGATGGCTCAGTCGGGTGGCCGTCCAACTTTGGCTTAGGTCACGATCTCATGGTTTGTGAGTTTGAGTCTCGTGTAAGGCTCTGTGCTGACAGCTTGGAGCCTGGACCCTGCTTCAGATTCTGTGTCTCCCTCTCTCTCTGACCCTCCCCACTCACACTCTGTCTCTCTCTGTCTCAAAAATAAATAAACATTAAAACAATTTTAAACAAAATAGGTTCCCTTCTCATTTTCTTTATTCCCTCATTGCCCACACTGCCATTTTTCTGGCTCACTTGCTGCACCAAGTTTGAGAATTGGAAAGCCATATAAGGCGACTGTGTTAGTTTGATTCCCTGTACAAATATGCACACTGGGGGACATTTTAGCATTCCACTCTCAGCTCCCTTTGGGGGATTGCTGTAAGTCCCAGCCACCTGATGAAGGTTTGCTTTGTCTGCAAACCCATTCTGGAAGACACTGCCCATTATAGGCAATAGCCCTGAAATACATGATCTTAGATTTTAGTACAGGAAAAATGAAGTCTTCCTTGATGCTAGACCACTGTAGAACAGTTCATATTTCCCCTTTTGGCCTTGGTTGCCAGAAAACTCAATTAAATTTTGTGCTTTGGAGCTATAATACCCGAAATACTTGTACAACCTAACCTCTCTCACACATCCTTCAAGGAAACCTTCTCTGACTCCCCATGTCTGAGAAAGAGGCCTACTTCAGTGCTTCTGGTATTCATGCTTTCCTCAAACAGAACCCTGTCCAGTTGACATTCCCACTCCCTTTCTCTCAACACACACACATGTACACACACGTATACATGTATATGCACACACATGCATGCACAACGCACACATGCATGCACACCTGCGTGCACACACAACACATACATACACATTTACGCACACATGCACGCATTCACCCCACCCCCAGATTTAGGTTCCTTGAGGACCAGCTCAGTTCACTGAGGACAGAACACCTGCTATCTGGAATGTATGGGTACTCAATAAAAGCTCATTGAATAAAGGTAAATGAACGAACAAGTGGTTATATAAACACTTTAGTTCAGGTATCAGATATAATCATCTTTTCTTTCCTATTCAGTGGGGTTTGACCTTTTACATTTCGATCTTTTACAATTACCACACACTTAAAAATTTTTTTTCAGCTTGTCGATACTACCCAAAGCAATCTACATATTCAATGCAATCCTTATCAAAGTAACACCAGCATTCTTCACAGAGCTAGAACAAATAATCCTAAAATTTGTACAGAACCAGAAAAGACCCTGAATAGCCAAAGCAATCTTGAAAAAGAAAACCAAAGCAGGAGACATCACAATCCCAGACTTCAAGCTATACTACAAAGCTGTAATCATCAAGACAGTATGGTACTGGCACAAGAAAAGACACTCAGATTAATGGAACAGAATAAAGAACCCAGAAATGGATCCACAGACGTATGGCCAACTAATCTTTGACAAAGCAGGAAAGAATATCCAGTGGAATAAAGACAGTCTCTTCAGCAAGTGGTGCTGGGAAAACTGGACAGCGACATGCAGAAGAATGAACCTGGACCACTTTCTTAACACCATACTCAAAAATAAACTCAAAATGGATAAAAGACCTCAATGTAAGACAGGAAGCCATCAAAATCCTCGAGAAAGCAGGCAAAAACCTCTTTGATCTTGCCCGCAGCAACTTCTTACTCAACACATCTCTGGAGGCAAGGGAAACAAAAGCAAAAATGAACTACTGGGACTTCATTAAAATAAAAATCTTCTGCACAGTGAAGGAAACAATCAGCAAAACTAAAAGGCAACTGACAGAATGGGAGAAGATATTTGCAAATGACGTATCAGATAAAGCGTTAGTATCCAAAAATCTACAAAGAATTTATCAAACTCAACACCCAAAAAAACAATCCAGTGAAGAAATGGTCAAAAGACATGAATAGACACTTCTCCAAGGAAGACATCCAGATGGCCAACCAACACATGAAAAAATGCTCAACATCACTCACCATCAGGGAAATACAAATCAAAAGATACCACCTTACCCCAGTCAGAATGGCTAACATTAACAACTCAGGCAACAACAGATGTTGGCGAGGATGTGGAGAAAGAGGATCTCTTTTGCATTGTTGGTGGGAATGCAAGTTGGTGCAGCCACTCTGGAAAACAGTATGGAGGTTCCTCAAAAAACTAAAAATAGAACTACCCTATGACCCACAAATTGCACTATTAGGCATTTATCCACGGGATACAGGTGTGCTGTTTCGAAGGGATACAGGCACCCCCATGTTTATAGCAGCACTATCAACAATAGCCAAAGTATGGAAAGAGCCCGAATGTCCATTGATGGATGAATGGATAAAGAAGGTGTGGTATACACACACACACACACACACACACACACACACACACAATGGAGTATTACTCAGCAATCAAAAAGAATTGAAATCTTGCCATTTGCAACTATGTGGATGGAACTGGAGGGTATTATGCCAAGTGAAATTAGTAGGAGAAAGACAAAAATCATATGACTTCACTCGTATGAGGACTTTAAGAGACAAAACAGATGAACATAAGGGAAGGGAAACAAAAATAATATAAAAACAGGGAGGGGGACAAAACAGAAGAGACTCATAAATATGGAGAAAAACAGGGTTGCTGGAGGGGTTGTGGGAGGGGGAATGGGCTAAATGGGTAAGGGGCATTAAGGAATCTACTCCTGAAATCATTTTTTCACTATATGCTAACTAATTTGGATATAAATTTTAAAAAATAAAATAAAAAAGTTTTTTAGATTTATTTATTTGAAAGAGAGAGAAAGCACATGTGCAAGGGGCAGAGAGTGGGAGAGAGAGAATTTCAAGCAGGCTCTGCACTGTCAGTGGAGTGCCCGATGCAGGGCTCAAACTCATGAACCGTGAGATCATGACCCGAACCAAAGTCAGATGCCTAACCGACTGAGCCACTCAGGTGCCCCTGCACACTTTTTATTATGAACACAACTTTAGAATTACGTGGGGTTGAGGATGTAAATAAATGAAGAGATAAATAACTAAGTTTCTCTTCCACAACACCTCCTTTGCCAGCTCCAGCGAGTGTCTTGTGCTCGAGAACATAGACTTTGGAGCAGAGAAAGACATGCATTTTCCTGGCTGTCACTTAACAGCTGTGTGTACTTGGGCAGATTTCTCTGCTTCTCTGTTTATAAAAATTTAGGTAAAGAAATTTCTCTCATAGGGCAGTGGGAGATGAAATAGAACATGTAAGTGAAGTGTGCAACAGAGTATTTAGCCATAATGAGTGCTCAGCAAATATTTATCATGAGTGAAAGAAAGTCTCCAGCTCAGTGATGTGATGCACCTCATGTGTCCTACTGTTCTGAGCTGACTTTAAGCTCCTTGAGGCCAGGTGCCTTACCTGATGCTCCTTTTGTGTAAGCTGGGCCACCCGACTGAACACATTGGCTCTGTACATCCATGAATAGACTTCTGAACACCGTTGGAGACACTGTCCAGACAAATACCAGGATGGCTCATGGACTTATAGCACATGGATCTGAAAGGGGCCTTTGTGGTCAGGGGTCTGTCTCTCATTTTATGTGGGAGAAACTGGGGTATAGGCAGGTGCTATGGTGTCCCCAGGCTACACTGCTGGGTGGACAGCCTGGCCCCAGACCCGGGCTCCTCATGTCAGGCAAGAACACCTTCCAATCTGTTGTGCCCCTGCCCAGGATAGACTGAACGTGGCCCAGGATATTGGCCCTCCCCGCACCTGGCCTCAGGCGCTGTTCTGAAGCTACGGTAATTACCTGTGGTGCAGGTGTGGAGCTTTATGTTTCTAAAGTACTATTTCACAGCTGTGATCTCATTTCGTCCTCGCAGGGATTATGTGAAACAGGCTGGCAGGCGTTTTCATCTGGATTCTCTGTGAGAAGCTTAAGGACCAGAGAGGTCAAGCGATGGGGTGGAGATCCCACAGCCAGCTAGCGGCCAAGCTAGAATAGAAACTGCAACTAGGGCCCTGGTTCAGTGCTCTTTGTCCTGAGCCTTGGGGGAGTGCCTCGGGGGGCTGTGTCTAACAGTTGGCACAGTCTCTGAAGTTTGCTCTGAAGAAGGTCAGAGCCTGAATCCCAACCAGTCCAGCCTGCAGAAGCTACGAGAGCCTGTTTTTTTGGTGAGGCTGCCTTTGCCCATGACTTACACGGGATGATGGCATCAGGGGAAGACAGAGGGCTTAGCTTTGAAGGTCTTGATTTGTCTCTGGGGCTGGGTTCAAAGTCAAAAGCTCTGACAGACAGCATTGCCAGAGACAGTATTAATGTGGTAGGGGTCGTGGAGAGGGCTGCTTGTGGAGTAAAGGCTCTGAAGTTTGCCTCTGAAGCTGTATCATGTATACACACATGCCTCCATTCAGAGTGGCCTCCCAGACACACGCACGAGTTGGCATTTAGCAACTTTCCAAATTTGAATTGCAGTATAAAATTAAATCCACATTTAAGGGCTTTTAAAGCATAGCCTATTTATTCAGTGGCTCTTTATGAAGCCCTCACCGATTTGTAATCTATGTGGTAACTCACTCCACATTGCTGACAGCTGGGTGTTAACCCTTACCTAGAAGAATCATCTCTCTCCCCAGACATAGCTGGTCTCAGTAACCTGGGCCTGCAAGACAGTGGAGGCCCCGGGGATGCTGCTCACTCAAGGAGGCAGGTGATCACCTGATAGGGGAGGTGATCTCTGTGCACACTTCCCCCTGCCCTGATCTTCTCCTAGTCCTCTGGAAATCTCTGCGAGCTTGGAGCCTGAGATGCAGACAAATTTATTCATCCAACACCATTTATCTAGGGTCTACTATGCACTGACTCCGGGGGGGCCCAAGGAGGAAATGCCTTAAAAAGTCCCTCATGGGCCAGCTGGCAGGGTGGGCTTCCCCTTTACATGCATGGGTGACTGGTGCCATGCACTCTTGCCCCCCGGCCCCCTCCCCACACCTTCCCAGGAAGTGAAGAGGGACTTGGCAGCCCCCCCAGGAAGACCCTGAGGCCTTGGCTTAGCTCTCTCCGGTGGGCAGGCTGTTCTCTGATGGTTTTCAATTAAGTCTGTCCTAGGGAGGAAAATCCTTCCCTGATACTTGGGCTAATGCAAGCAACTTTCTCCTTTCTCTGTGGTCTCCTTCTGGAGAATGGCTCGGGCCTTAGGGGGTGTTTCTTCCACTTCTGTTGGGGAGCATTTGTGCTAATAATTTGTCATCTCAGTTACATAACTGGGCTTTTGTCAGCGGTTTTCCGATGGGACCTTATGTGAAGTTGGGGTTTGCTGTTCAGTAAGCATTTCCGAGGAATGCTCCAGAAAGCCCAATGTGCTGTAATTGTGCCTCTGTTCTGCTGGGCTCCATGTGCCACTGGAGCGCTGACTCAGGCTTCCCAACCTTTGTGTTGTGCTGGGAGGTCTCTGTCATGGAGGCACCTGCTCCTGAGCACACTCAATCCGGGAAGCTCTCTGAGTCCATCTGCATTGGCAGGGCCCAGCACACCTAGTGGCCTCAGTGGGAGCAGGGACATTTAATGGAAGGGACAGAGCATGGTAGAAAGAGCTCTCCTACAGGAAACGTGAGCCCAAGCCCAGCCCTGCACCCTCTTGTTAAATGTAAAGCTCAAACTTCAAACCTCATTAACTAAAATCTCATTAATGGCAACAATAGTAACTAACATTAATTGAGTGCCTTTTAGGCATTTTACATGTGTTATCTTATTTAATCCTATTAATATTCCTATGAGGAGTTATTATTCTCTCCATTTTACAAGCATGAAAACTGAGGCTAACAGAGGCTTAATTCCTTGAAAAGGTCATTTGGTTGTGGTGAATGGTGGTGATGGATGATTGGGATTTGAACCTGGGGCCTCCTGCTTATTGCTTTGTTAGCTTGTACAAATGGACATCCAAACACATAGTGGGTGTTTTCTATAAATCCAACTCTGAAATACAAATGAAGTCCTTGCCCAGGCGATGCTCAGAGTCTAATGTAGGAGGCCTCATTCGAAGCACAGCCTGTGGGCACAGCCTAGGAGAAAGTGCTCAGCAGAGGACGTGTAGAGCACCCAGCCCCGGAGGGCTCCACGAGGGTAGGCTAAGCATCAGCGACTGTTGGCATGCAGGAAAGGGTCAGCCTTCATGGCAGCAGTGTGGTGCTCGAGGTGAGTCTGGAAGAGTGGGCAAGAGAAGCCAGACAGCCAGGGGGAAAAGGGCACCCCAGCAGAAGGAGCAGCATGTGCAGATGCACAGAGAGATGAGAGCTACCGCTGGCAGTGAGCACCTCGGGTTGTTTGGTGTGGCTGGAATGTGACAAGCCGAGGGCCAACAGGAGGCTCATATGTCTGAGGAAGTGTCATATGGATGGAAGGAAGGGCCTAAATGGAAAGACAAGGAAAAATTCATGGATCTCAATGTCTTGCCGATGCTCATCTCTGCCATCCAACAATGCCTTTCTCTTTCATCTTTAAAACTTAAAACCCATTTTGCATATGGTCCCCTTTGGTGTCAGTGTTGTAGGATTTCACCCCCTGCATTAAACAGTTGCAAGCTGCTGAGCCCAGTTATGTGCTCTGGGGCATCTGGGAATGTCTCTGTCTTTGTAAAACCTCCTCCCCAGTCTTAGCACATAGAAAGCACCTACTAAACTTGTAACTTGTCTTCCACCTGCCCACCAACCACTACAGTGACACTGAGCGGTCCCAATCCTAAATTGGATGTTCAAAAGATTATGAAATTAGTGTGTCCTACTAAACTACTTCAGTGACTCTTATGTCCTCTCAGAAATCTCAAGAAGAGTTCGGATGGACGTTAGCCACAAACAGTATCATGGCAGGAATGGCAGGGGGAACATGGCCAATACAGGCTTCACACCCGCCATACTTATCACCCCATCCCACACAGGACTCGAGACCCTGAAGCCAGAACTCATTCTCCCATCCATCCCCACCCCTGTTGGGAAGATTGGATATCATGAAAAGGCCAGTACTCCCTGGGCTAATGTATACATTTAATATAATTCCAATAACATACCAGTGGGTTTTGTTTCCCCCCTGGAACTAGACAAGGTATTTTAAAGTTTATATGGAAATTTAAACAAGCAAAAAAAAAAAAAAAAAAAACCCTGAGAAATAATTAAAAAGAAAAAAAAAAAAACAATGAGTGGAGACTAGCCCTACCAGACAATACAAACACTATACAGCCTCAGTAATTACAATGGTGTGGCAGTGGCATACAAAAATAGTCCAGAGGGACAGAATGCTCCCAAGATAGGCCCAGAACATTTATAAGAAATTAGTAAATGATACAAGTGGCCTCTCAAATCAATATGGTAAAGATGAATTTTAAATAAAGGACATTGGGACCACAAAATAGCCATTTTTAGAAAAAAATACATTTGGCTCTGTGCTTCATGCCATGCATTGGGATACTCTCCAAGTGTTAAACACAAACATAAAAGTGCCATACAGGGGGGGCCTGGGTGGCTCTGTCGGTTAAGCGTCCAACTTCGGCTCAGGTCATGATCTCATGGTTCGTGAGTTCGAGCCCCGCATCTGACTCTGTGCTGACAGCTCAGAGCTTGGTGCCTGCTTCAGATTCTGTGTCTCTCTCTCTCTCTGCCCCTCCCCTGCTCTCATTCTCTGAGTCTCTCAAAAATAAATAAAATGTTAAAAAAAAATTTAAAAAGGTGCCATACAGAAACATGAAGATCACCTTTGATGAGGACAGACCTTCTCACTATGATTCAAAATCTAGAAGCCAAGGAAAATATGGGTAAATTTGATCATATAAAAATAAAAAAGTTTATGCATGCCCCGAACACCATAAGTAGAGTCAAAAGGCAAATGACAAACTGAGAAAAAAGTATTTGCAACAAATATATCCCAAAGAGCTAATCCTCCTAACATGAAAAGAAATAGAAATCAGGAAAAAGACCCCATTATTCAATAGAAAAATGGACAAGGGAGGGGCGCCTGGGTGGCTCAGTTGGTCGAGTGTCCTACTCACGACTTTAGCTCAGATCATGATCTCACGGTTCGTGGGTTCGAGCCCTGTGGCAGGCTCTGCCACAGTGTGGAGCCTGCTTGTGCACTCACTCTTTCAAAATAAGTAAACTTAAAAAAAAGAAAAATGGACGAAGGATATGAACACTGAGTTCATAAAACAGAAATGCAAACGGTCCTTTCCCCTTCGAACACATGCGCAGTGAGAAGGATGCAAATGAAAACTACACTGAATTCTCACCTCTCAAGCTGGCAGAACTCCAAATCTTGATGAAATACAGTGCTGGCAAAGTTGTGGGGAAACATGTGTCCTCCGCCATTGCTGGTGGGCTCTAAAGTGGAGTACTTCTTTGGGTGACCCTGGGTCTCACCCATCTGTCTGCCAGCATCACAAATGCATCCCACCTTTCTGCCCAGTGATCCCACTTCTGGGGGTCTGTCCTTCAGACACAGCTGCACATGTGTGAAATCACACATGCACAAAGTCACACATGATGGCATTGCTGCCGATGGCCGAACACCGGGAACAACCCTGTGTCTGGCAAAGGGGAAGGGATGAATACATTATGGTACATCTCACCTAGTGGAGAACTACAGGGGTAAGAAAGGAAGAGGAAAATCTCCACTTAGGGATGTGTGGGGATCACCAGGATATTTTTGTTAAGTGAAAAAAGCTAGGTAGAGAACATATAAACAGTATCATATCTTTTGTAAAAAAATGGGAAGAAATAGGAATATATATATTCCTTTGTGCTTGTATTTGCCTGAAGAAACATTGGGAAGATAACAAGGAATGGATCAAAGGGTTATCTGTGGTGGGGAACAGGGGAGGTACTGAGCAGGGCTTCCCTGGATTTATTTATTTATTTTTAGCTTGGGCTTAATACATTTTTTATCTGACTTGTCCTGGAAGTCTGTATGTTCTAATCTAGCTTGATCATAAGAATCACTTGCGTTACTTGTTAAAATCAATCCAGATCCCAGGCTGCTGTCTGTGATGGGCCCTGGGAAGTTACGTTTCCCCACAAGTTCCCAGTTACGGAGGGAAGGGCAGCTTGGGAGAGACAAGACTGACCCTGTGTCATGACCCAGGTCCTGAAAACCCAGGTTCGAATCAGATGGGTGTGAAAAACCTTGCTCCTTCCCCTGGGGATCCTGTCTGTGCCCTCCGGGGCTGATCCTCCCATCACACAGAGAATCACTGCAGTTAGGTGCTTGTCTCCAGCAATCAAAAGCAAGTTGGATTTCATTTTCCATAGTTTGCATTATGAAAATGACATAAATTTTTTTGTTTTTAAATGTGAAATATTGTACTCTTGAAGATACTTTTTCAAACTACCCCTGCCCTGCCCAGTTCCCCAGGGAATTCTGAGAGCTCTGATGGATATCCCAATCCACCCACCCAGCAATGTCCCTCTCACACCCCCAAACCTTGCTCAGGGAAACTGATGGAAGATGCTTAAAGTGATCTCTCTGGTCCTTCCTTTCCCTTCAGGAAGCACTGCCTCCACTTCTGTCAAGGGGATAATGCAGAGGAAGCCCCTAGTCCTGAGAGGTGGGCATTGGGCAGTGGCCCTGGGGGATCTCCTGGCACCAGGCCATCTCTTCTTTCTCTCCTTCTGGAACTCCCTTCCTTGTCCTATGGGCTACGTGTCCCATGGGCCGCGTGTTGCTACAGGCTGTGTTCCTATGGGCTGTGTGTCCCACAGCCACCTCACCTCCTTGCTGACTCTGGAGCTAGGCACATAAGTGTGTGTGTGGTTTTTTTTTTTAAGGGTTCTGTTGCTAATCTTCATTGAGAGCAGCAAGGAGTAACCCAAATAAAGACCATGTGGGAGTTACAGAGGCTGGGGAAACAACAAAACCGTGATCTTGCTCCTCAGGCATCAACTCTGAGGCCCTCTCTGGGATGCACTCTGGAAATTAGGGAAATGTTTGTGGAGATTCCGTGCCAAGTGTCAGCCTTTTAAGCCCCTCAGCTGCCAAGAACATGCCAGGAGGACCCGGAGGGGCTCTGGCTGAGCGGCATCCAGCTAGGGTTCTCTGTGGGCCTCTAGTCAAAGAGGCAAGACACAGAAAGGAATGTGGGCATTGAGTGGTGGAGGCCAGCCTTCCCCAAGGACAGTGGTGGTTGTCTGCACCCTGGCCCTTTGTTCTACCCTCTCTTGGCTGTTGCAGCTTGATTGTTTTTGTGTTTTTATGTTTTTATGTGTTTGTGTATGTTTATTTGTTTGTTTTTGTATCAGGGGAAAAAGTCTGTTTCCTTCCTGTTTCTTCCCGAAATCCCCAAGGGCTAATGAGAGTGTCATGGAAAAACTTGGGTTTTCCCATATGCTGCTAACAATGAGGAATTGTGAGCTAGAGATTAAATTTGCCAAATCTGGCCTGTGGTAAGTATTGGGTGTGAGGTGTTGGCAAGAACAGCTCCCCTGTTTTGCCAGCACCCTATCCTGCCTGGATCGCATCTGTGACCCTTGTTTCCCGTTGGCAGAACATCTTCTCGGAGTAGGGAGAAGAAGTAACTGTGCGACTGGGAGCATGCTCCTTCTCCTATGCAGGCCTCAGTTCCTTCCCCAGTGAAATGAGGGAGATGCTCTAGGTCCCTCTCCAGAGCCCCTCAACCCAGCTGGCATTCCTGCCTGGCACCTCTCTGCAGCAAACATTTGGGGTAAAGGGAAGACCATTTGAGAAGCAGCATCTCTCAGCCCCTTGCCCCTTCCTACCATGGCCAGAGCAAAGCGTGGATGGCAGGCAGGCTAAAAGAAGAAGTTCCCGGAGATGATGGGTCACTGTCCCCACTGCACCCAGGTTGACAGCAAATGCATGCAGGGAGCCCACCTCTCACTGCTCTGCGATTCTCAGCATGGCTTTGAACCTTTGGCACTGAGGAAGGATAAGCAATGTGTCAAACTTCACCCCCATCTGGAAACAGACACTCTCTTCCATTTTCTTTACATTTTGCAGGAGTTCAGGCTCCATTTCCTGCCACCCCCTCACTCTCTCTTGGCTGGATGCAGATCAGCTCATTCTCCCAGGTTCTGGAGTCAAAGCATTAGGGGAACATCCAGGCTGATAGCCCCAGCTGGCCCTCTGGGGGCCAGGGAGGGAAGTCTGGAGAAGCTCCAGAGACTGGAGCTCTTAGGAACATTCTCATATTTACGGGGCCCAGAGGGCTCTGAGATAAACAAATGAGCTGGCGTGTGTACAAGGTATCTGGCAGGAACTGCTCCTTGCAGGGACGATTTTGTGGTAGCTAAAGATGTCTTTGGAATCTTCCTACTTTCCTTTGCATCCCCCTCCCAATCCCTTAGGGTGTCCCCTCTCTTGCCGACCCTGTCTTTACCTCTCACACTGACTGATGTGCCCGCTGTTTCCTGAGGTCCCTGCTACAGAGCTCTGCTCCCTGTCTTGTGCTCATTTATTCTTTGAACAAACATTCTCGGAGGCCTATATGCATGTGCCGAGGCACACAGGGGACATGGCAGCCCTGCCTCTGAGGAAATCATGGTCAAGCGCAGCCATGAATGCTGCCTGATCTGCACCCAGGACATGGCGCTCAGCAAAGACAACTCATTCTTTCCCTTTGACCAAGTTCATCTTCCTGCAGCATCCTGATGTTTGCAGGAGAGCAAATAAATGGGAAAACTTCACGCTGAGATGTAAAGTCCCCATTAGTTCTCCCTGGGATTCTGTCCACCTCCCACCGGGGAGCTGAGAATTGCACGTCCTGGAGGGAAGGACCCTTCCTCATGGCCCTCGCTACTCTACTTTCGACCCTTCCCCTCTCCAAATCATCAACTTGCACCTTACTGCTGAAGAGCGGCCAAAATCTCATATAGATGAGCAACATATGATGTGCATGTGTGTGTATGTTTGAACACTATTTTTGGAAGGAGGTCGGCACTGGGAGTCCAGAAACCTGGATTCAGATTGCTATTAATTAGCCTTGTGACCCTGGGTGATTCATCACACCTCTCTGGACCTCACTTTCTTTATAAAAGAAGGTAATGCTATCTGCCCTGTTTACTTCATGAAAAGTAATCCTGGGAGAGGATTAGAGAGTGTCTGCAGATGTTTTATGAATGCTTGACAAGGTGCCCTCTGAATACTAGGGACCACCTGGCTTATCCTGCCGTGCTCAGTAGCGCAGTTCTGGCACTATCCAGCAGCTTGGAACTGACTAGGAGCTGGGGTTCCCTCTGCTCACATTCCGTCGGACACCCATTCAGTGACTGCTTCTGTGAGTCCCTTCCTGGCTCCAGTGAGCTTCCAATGCCTGCCCTGATGAGGGTAGCCCAGGGGGTTTGAGAGCTGCTTCCCAAAGTGCCAGGAACCATACCTCCTCACGCGCTTGCTCTGGGCTCTTTGTCCATGACTGGGGAGAACAGGAGTGTAAGCTTTACTCCCTGGCCTCACCGTCAGGACATCTCAGATGTGTAATAGACCCTGAGGGACCTGCTGAGGTTGCCTTCCTGGGCCTGCCCTAAATCCGCGCTCACCCCGGCTCCTTCTTCCTTACAGATTTCTCCAGGGAGCACACCATTGGGATGTCACTCCCATGTGAATCCTGGCTCGGAATGCTGGGGTCTATTTCTAAGGAGCTTGACCTTGGGGAAAGCTTTCTGGAGATAATGAGCTGTTATATTTTAGCAGGGAAGGAAGAGTGAAGAGGAGGGAGAAACAGTTGAATAGTTATTAAGCACCAGCTATATGCCAGGCACTGTGCTAAATGTCTAATATTTCACCTGATCCTCCAAAAAAAAAAAATCTATATGATTGCTATACTCAACTTCCATTTTATAGTTGAAGAAACTGAAGCTCAGAGAGTTTAATACTCACCCAGGTAATGAAGTTAGCAAGTGACACTTGAACTCGGGTTTCACGCCCTCTCTGTTTCATTCTGCCGCCTCTCTGGTCTGCTGTGGTTTTGGGGTGCCTGGGGCTGGCTTTGGGGGGCACCTGTGAGCAAGGCATCTCTTTGGGCTAGACTGGATCTGAGTATAGCCCCCCACAGGCATATCCTTGAACATGGGACAACCTTGGGAGACTTTTGTTTCTCCTCTAGAGAGCCGTGTGTGTGTGCGCGCGTGTACACGTGTGCCCCTGTGCGTGTGTGCAGAGGGTGGGCTGGTGGGGGGAGGGCATCCTTTTACCCTGTTAATGAGGTTTAATTATCAGCTGCCTTTCAAGGGTTTTGCGGGTGACAAGCTGGGAGAGAAGCTGCTTTCTAATCTCATCTGTAATAACCACTCTAATGCCAATCAGATGCCTTTTGTCTCCCCATCTTCGCTGTTTATGGTGAGTTCTCTCTCTCAACCAGGCACTGACACACTGCCACATCTCCTGCCAGTGGGAGGGAGTGGGGGACAGCTGTTACTTTTTCTCTTTGCCCTTTCACAAGAAAGAATTCACATATGTCCTCCTAGGGTGCAGAACAAACGCTGAACAGAAAGC
This sequence comes from Panthera tigris, assembly GCF_018350195.1. NCBI lineage: Eukaryota > Metazoa > Chordata > Mammalia > Carnivora > Felidae > Panthera > Panthera tigris. The sequence continues at coordinate 36,106,538 of NC_056663.1, forward strand.
TATGTGACCTTGAGCCACTCTCACCATCTGGTTTTGGGGCCTCTGCTTACTTACCTGTAAAATGGACATAATCACACTGCCTGGCCTTCTTCATGGAGTTGGTTGAGGGAAGAGTGAGAGGACAGGTGGAGAAGTGCTAGCAGGGAGACAGCTTATAGAAAGTCTGGTGCTCCCTCTGCACCTCCCCCTTCCTGCACCAGTGTGAGAGCAGCAGGCCCTCCCTGGAGTTGCCTATGCGGTGGAGATTAGACTCCACACTGCAGGGCTGGATCCTCCACAGAGCAGGGCACCACCAGCTGCTATGCAGTCTGGGTTGCAGCTTAAGTGAACCCTGCACGCCCCTCCCTGAGCAGCCCTGTAAATTGCCTGGGCTGAATTCCGCACACACCTCAGTGGAAGGGGAATTATTTGCTAGATATACAGTGTCTGCTAGAAGGGCCTCTTATGAGTCAGTGTTCAAATATGTTACCGGCTCAATAAACAGAGGTTTGCTGTAAATTAAGGGAAGGAAGCAAGGTGCCTGCAATAGCCCTTGTTCATCTACTGTTTTCTATTAGCGACACTTGCCCCTTAAGTAGTGCATAATTCCCTGGGAGCTGCGGGGCAGGCAGCTTGGAAGGGGGGATGTCATCACACTGCAGTTGTTAGCTAGTTAGACCTACACAATAAGGTTAAGAGAGGAACAGGAGCAGCCCCTGGGGGGCTTGGCTGGGCTCCCCAAACAGGAACATGGGTTGCCCGACATCCTTTGGGCAGAATTTGGACTGGGGTGGTGAGGGGCAGTAAAGGCTGGGGAGGGATGGAGCAGCCTGGGCAGGGGCAGGGTGCCAATCTGGAACACGAGGCTCTGACTCTCATCGCTGGGACGAGGTGGGGTTGCTAAGGTCATGGCACCCGTGGGGGACCCGGTTCCGGTTGATTGGCAGGCTGCTGGCAAGGTGCAGCTGTTGCTGGCAGAGATAGCAGGTTGGCACCAGGGCTGCCAAGACACAGGGTTCAGCCTGGGTGAATGAGGCCTGCCGGTAGTGCAGAGGAGTCTAAGGAAAGGAATGCTGTGGGACAAGGGGGACCCGGGTGAAAATCCAGCCAGGCTGTGATGGCCTCCAAGGGAACTCTGCAGGGAGCTGGCTGGCTGGTGAGTCTCACCCCTGGGAGGCATTTTCTGGCATGTTCCACTCCCCAGCTCTTTCTGGGAAGGCCCTATATGGCCCCATCCCACCCACAGCCCCAGATTCTGAGCCAATCCCGCCTGAGGGCAGGAAGGACTCTGGTATCCCAGCTGTGCTCTCCCTCCCCTACTCCCCGGCCACATGGGATGCCTCGAGTTAGGATCCTGGGCTCCTGAAATGTTATGTCAAACTGTGGGATGTTGATGACTCCTCTGATCCTGGACATAACTGGCCATGCAGGTGTACACTGGGATGTCACCATCCTGGCTGTCCCTAGGCAGTCATCCATGAGGTTGCTGCCCAGTCATCCCTGTTTCCTCTCCAATGCCAACCTCCTCTTCCCTGTCAGTTCTGAAGGAGTCTTGTTTAGGAAGAAGGGAGGGCATCCTTGAGCCTTCAGTCATTTAGACAAACCCCAGAGTGCTCTCAGTGATTTAGAGACACAAGTTTTTGACACTCTAGAGGCAGGAAGAAGCTCCAGGGAGTTTTGTTTGTCCTTGTCCTGGGGTGATGGTCAAGGAAAAACCTAGCTGCCTGAGTGGGGGTTATTCCACAGAATTTCCCCACCATAATCGAGAATGTCAGAATTAACAGGGACCTTGGCCAGCTTCTATTCAGGCTCCTAGTTTATAGATGGAGGTCTGAGGTCCACAGTTAGAAAGCTTCTTAGTGGCAGAGGGTGACTTCTTCTGACAGAAGAGTTTGCAGGTGACATACTAGAGTATGCTGGGCAGGTAGTAGATGACTAATACATTTTAATTGAATGAATGAATGGATGAATGAATGGTGGGGTGGCATCTAGTGGTGGGTGAGGGAGGAGGAGATTCAACTAGAGCTCTTGTGCTTCCCCACTTCCTCTTTCCTTCCCTCCCTCCCTCCCTCCCTTCCAGCATCATGACATGCATGGACAATGATAACAGTAGGGCTCACTGGAATAAATGGGGGGTGATAACAGCAGTAGGGCACAATAGAATAAATGGGGGAGGCCACTTGTAACCAGAGGCCAGCCCTGGTCCATGTGCTATGAAGGCTTCAGGGCTCAACGTCTTATATGCTATAACCCACTCTTGCCCCAACATTGCGACACTGCAGGTAGATGACACCCCGCACACTGGGGCTATGGAGCTGGCTGGAAGTACATGCAGGCCTGAGGAGTTGGGGATCTTGGCCTGCACAGGAAGAGAGACTGGTAATTTCTTTTTTCTTTTTTGAGAGGCTGATAATTTCTATTTAATGCTTCAAAGGAGAGAAGGGGCTTATTCATTTAGTAGCAGAGGTTTGTTCTACCACTGGTCATGGTTCTAGCTCCTCACTTGAGTAGTTCAGAGACTGAATGCCAGGTTGGTCACTTACTGGAGCACTGATACTGCATGCTGGGGGTGGGGTGGGGGCTTATCAATATTGTCTGTCCCTCCTGTGTCCCCCACCCCTTTTCCTGCAGGAAAGTACCCATAGTTATCTGAACAGTTCCTGCTCCACTGTTCTAAGTGCAAAAATATCCTTATGATGGTAGGTATAGAAAGTACTCCCAAGGGGGCCCTGGATGGCTCAGTCAGTTGGGCATCTGACTTTGGCTCCGGTCACGATCTCATAGTTCATGAGTTCAAGTCCCACATCAGACTGTGTGCTGATGGCTCAGAGCCTGGAGCCTGCTTCGGATTCTGTGTCTCGTGCTCTCTGTTTCTCCCCTGCTCATACTCTCTTTCTCTCTTTCTCAAAAAAAAAAAAAAAAAAAAAAAAAAAAAATATATATATATATATATATATATATATATATATATATATATAAAAGAAAGTACTCTTAGGTTTATGGGATTGGAAGAGAGGACACCTCAGTTCAGTTGGGGGTGGGGGAGGGCTTTTTTGAACACTCTTTATTCTAGAAGGCTCTGTCCCATGTCCAGTCTTATCTTCCCAGGCTTGATTAGAAGCCTTCATTCCCTCCGTGTCTCTTTTCTATTTACCCTCTTGTTTAGCTAAGTCTTCCCTACACTTCTTGCACCCAGGGAAATGGCTTCTTGTATAGGACCTCAATGTCATACAACTCTAGGGAGAACCAATAACACCCCACTGTAGAGCTGTGATCATGGGGCCCTTCCCCAAGGGGGTTCTCCAGGCCTGCTCTTTCTCTTAGCAGTAAGCCTATATAGTCCTCAACTAGACTTCTCCAGAAGTCATTAACTCCTACTCTTCTCCTACTCTGGGGCTCATTCAGTGTGGGCCATATGATTTAGTGGGAAGATCATGGGCCTGGGGCACAAACATCTAACCTGAAGCCTGGCCCTGTGGTGTGATCTTGGGGAAGTCAATCAACCTCTTTGTGCTTATTTATTTACTTTTTTTTTTTTTTTTTTTACCAAATTTGAAATAGATAATGGGGTATCATATGGCAATCTGTTTGTAAAGGTACTTGGCACGTTCTAAACTACTATGCAAGTATTGGTTATGATTAGACCCTGGGATCTCATCATCCTAGTTGAGCATGTAGCTAGCAGACTTGTCAGAAGAACCAGGCTGTAAAGGACAGACTTTCACCTTCCCTATTATAAACCCTAACTGAAGGAATGTTGAGGTGGTGTTTTGGGGCAGTCTCTAAGATGAACCCCATTGGCTTGTACTTGGCCTTCATTAGACATGCATTTCACAGATACTTACTTAAGACCTATTACAAGACTAGGCACTTGAGCACAGCAGTGGACAAAATAGACACAGTCCAGGCCCAGCAAGAAAATGCTGCAATTAGATGAGATTTCCTGGGGAAGGAACATGGACGTCAGGGAGAGCCTTCACATTGTGATGAAGGTCAGATAACCTGCAGAAGGAGAGAGGGAAGGAAGGAGGCTTGGGGTGGAAAGAATTTCTGACTAAAACACAATTCCAGGACTGGTTTGGCCTGGCTGATGTGAAGCCCTTGAACCTCAGTTAGCTATTGGAAGAGTCTTGCATTTTTCCTACCTTAGTACCCACAGTGCTCAGCTCCTGGCTGGGAGCAGCACCTGAGAAATGTGGCCTCAACAGGAGCCTAGTGGTGGATCCCAAAGGGATCAGACTGTTGGTCAGTTATGCTTCTCACAGCAGAGATCTGAACAGCACATTTTTGTGGCCACAACATACAAAATTCTTGTTCTCATGGAGTGAGGGAAGACAGGCAATACTCAGTAAACATAACAAATGTACTAATGCTACAAGTTCATGAGTACTATGCAAAAATGAGGTGGTATAAAGGAGACCAGAAGTGCCAGGGTGGACACAGTTACAACATAAGTAAGATGGATGGGCCAGGTCTCCTTTTCAAGTCTTGATGCCATGTCTCAAAGGAAGTAAGGCAGTAGTTACGTAGATATATGGGGAGGAGTGTTCTCTGAAGAGGGAAGAGCCAGTGCAAAGACCCTGAAGTAGGAACACACCTGGAATGTATGAAGAACAGCAAGGAAACCAACATGTGCAGAGTGGAGTGAGCCAAGAGGAGATTGATAGAGGACGGTATCTGAGAGGGGTGGCCCTGTAGACCATTGTGAAAATGTGGCTTTTACTCTGTGTGACACAATGAGACTTTGGAGGATTTGAGGAGAGTGACATGCTCTTACATCTTAAAAAGATCATTCTGGAGGTGCCTAGGTGGCTCAGTCAGTTAAGTGTCCAGCTCTTGGTTTTGACTTAGGTCAAAACCATACATCTCATGGTTGTGTGGGTTTGGGCCATCCATCGGGCTCTGTGCTAATGGTGTGGAGCCTGCTTGGGATTCTCCCTCTACCTCTCTCTCTGCCCCTCCCCTGCTCAGGCTGTCTTTGTCTCTCTCAAAATAAATAAATAAACTTAAAAAAATTAACAACAATAACAACAACAACAAGAATAAAAGTATCTGTTTCGGCATTGAGAGTAGGTTCTAGGCAGCCAAGATGGAAGACTGGAGACCAGTTAGGAAGCGATGACATTGATTCAGATGAGAGACAGTGGTGACTTGGAGCAGTGTAGTGTCAGTGGAGTTGGTGAGAAGTAAGGGCTCAGGTTCTGGATAAATTTTGAAGGAAGAACCAATGGGATATCCTGGTGAATAGGTGAGAGAAGGAAACGACATCAAAGATGATGTTATTTTTGGCCTGAATAACTAGAGGAACTTAGTGCCAAAACCATAAAAATAGAATGCAGGGCTTTCAAACTAGCAGAGGAAAATTTTATCTATCCAGTGGGAAAGAGGAAAGAAGGAAGAAAGAGTAAGGAAAATAGAAAAGGCGAAATAAAATGGCAAACACAGTCTTATTATAACATCCATTTACAATGGTATATAAATGGATTCAACTCATAATTAAAAATACAGAGACTCTTAAACTGGATTAAAAAACATAAGATGTAGGAATACACTTTTTACAAGAGACACAACAAGAAGACAGAAATAAAGGGGTAGAGGAAGATATAGCAAGCAAATATGAACAAAAGAAAATTTATAAGAAAATAAAAAGAGGACCATTTAGTAAGGAAAATAGGTCATAGAAGTATAACAATCATGATAAATACATACCCACTTACAATACACCCTCAAATGTATGTGTGTAGTGATACACATGCATACACTTATAAAAATAGCTGCAGCAACACAGGGAAAAATAGATAAATCAACATTTTAGTTGGATATTTTAACATATTCCTCTTATAAGTTGATAGAGCAAGCAGACAAAATTTGATAAATATATAGAACAGTTGAACAACTTGTTTATTATTAAGCCTATGTTTAAATATGTGTGTATAGTCACACACATACATAGCACTATACTTAACAAACAAAAAATGCACATTATTTTGATTGTATGTAGAACATTCAATTCACCATAAATCAGGGCACAATAACAACCTCAGTAAATTCCAAAGGACCGACATAATACAGATGATGTTCTCTGACCATAGTATGATAAAACCTGAAATCAGTAAAACAAAAAACAAAAAACAAAAAACAAAAAACATGTATGTATGGAAACTAAAAAAATGGCAATATTAAGAAGCCTGCAGATTAAAGAAGAATTAATAAAGGCAGCTGCATAATATTTAGAACTAAATGAAATAAGCCATATTGCAAAATTTGTGGGGCACAGATAAAGCAGCATATAGGGGAAAATGTGTAGCCTCACAGCCATTTATTAGAAGACTTAACATAAATGAGCTTAGCACTCATCTCCAGGGGCTGTAGAAGTAGTGGCAGAGTTAGCCTACAGAAAAAGAAGGAAACACTGGGTGCAAAGGCAGAAACACATGAAAAGCAAATTATGATTAAAAATCACAGAAGCCTAGCAAAGCTGAATGTAGGTCTTTTGAAAAGACTCATAAAATTACACAAACCCCTGACAAGACTGTTTGAGGAAAAAAAAAAAAAAGACATAATCAAATAAAACTGAAGGATAAAGGGAAATGACAGACATAACAGATCTTTTTTTTAAAAAAAATAAGAAATCGTATTATGAACAAGTATTACAAGATACCCATAAATGTGAAAAATTAGATAAATTGGATAGCTCTCTGTGAAAATTAAAAATACCAAACTTGGCAAAGAATAAAAAGAAAACTTGAACAGACCAGTAATGAATAAAGAAAATCATGACCAACCCCTGCCTTTAAAGCCTGGAATCCAGACTGCATTCCAGTGGAGTTCTACAGAGCATTCATGGAGAAATAATCCCCATCTTGTAGAAGCTGTCCTAGAATATAGAGGAAGAAGGAGAGGAAGAGGAAGAGGTAGAAGAAGGAGAAGGGGAAGGAGAAGAAGAAGGAGACAAATAACGGGAGGAAGGGGAAGGGGGAGGAAGAGGAGGAGGAGAAAGAAAGAAGAAAAGGCTGTCTGATTCATTTAATGAAGTTGTTTAATTGTTCTTATTAAATCAGAGAAGGATGGAAAAAAAAACTGGAGGCACATTTCACTTGCACAAATAGATGAAAACAGTAAATAAAACAGTAGCTACTGAATCCAGTAATGTACATATTAAAAATAATCACTGTGAGGTGCCTGGGTGGCTCAGTCAGTTGAGGGTGAACGCTTTTTTGTTTTAATTTTTAACGTTAATTTATTTTTGAGACAGAGAGAGACAGAGCATGAATGGGGGAGGGTCAGAGAGAGAGGGAGACACAGAATCTGAAACAGGCTCTGAGCTGTCAGCACAGAGCCTGACGCGGGGCTCAAACTCACGGACTGCGAGATCATGACCTGAACCGAAGTCGGATGCCCAACCGACTGAGCCACCCCGTCGCCCCGAGGGTCAACTCTTGATTTCAGCTTGGGTCATGAACCCAGGGTCATGGGATTGAGCCCCCTGTTGAGCTCTGTGCTGAGTGTGGAGCCTGCTTGAGATTCTCTCTCTCTCTCTCTCTCTCTCTCTTTCTCTCCCTCTGCCTCTCTCCCCAGCTTGTGTACTCTCTGTCATTCTCTCTCTCTAAAATAATAAATAAATAAATAAATAAATAAATAAATAAATAAAAAACAATTGCTACAATTATGTTGGGTTTATATGAAAGATCTAGGGGTGGTTTAACAGCAGAAAGTCTGGCAGTTCACAATATTAAAGGACTGAAAGAGAAAAAAAAATCACATAATTAGCTCAAGATTTGCAAAAAAGCACTTGATGAAGTTCAATATGTATTTATAAAGAATAATAAAAATGATGAAGTTCAGTACCCATTTATAACAATTATCACCAATATAATAAATTTCTCAGGAAACCAGGAATGGAAGGGGACTTCCCTAACTCTGGAAAGGCTGCTTACCCAAACCTACAGCAGCATCACACTGAATGGAGAAATGTGAGCTTTGTTGTTTTATTTTTTAAAGAAGCTGACATGTGCACCCACGTCTATTTGGCCCCAAATCTTATGCTCTTTCCCATGGGTGGGACAAAGGCTGAGTCGTGGCCAGCTTTTAGAGATTTTTTTGGAGCAAGGCCCTTTTGGTTGATTATAACAGAAAATCACTTACCTTAGTTCTGTAAAAAGTGGGGACTTGATCATAGCTAAACAGGGACATGAGTGTTAAGTTACAAGTATTCATAGATGGTAATGTACCTTGCCTGTGCCTTGCCTGTGAGCAGGTCCTGTAAGTGACAGTCACTGTACGTGGGACCATGGATGAGTCACTGTTTTGCAGATGAGTGTTTGGAGGTGAAGGGAGAGACGGTGGTGGCTTCCACAAGACAGAGGGTGTGATGTGCCACAGATGCCTTCTGGAAGCATTTGGTAGAGAGCTAAGGAGGAAGAGGTGGAGAGATGTCTGAGCAGCAACCCCGATGTGGGGGACAGAAGAGAAATGTTAAAAGCATGTTTAGAAATGCTGCTGGTACTGTCAGGCACAGCAGCCTCCTTTTCCCTTAATTCTTAAGAACAACTTCAGTCAGGAGCTATGGGTCATCTTTGGGCCTTTTGGTGTTCAGATATGTGGGTTGTGTTTTTTTTTTTCAATGTATCCTCATAAAAAAAAAAAAAACAAAACAGGACCCAAAAAGCCAAATTTTATTTGGGCTGCATGAAAATGAAAGATCTCATGGAACCCTGACTCCTTGAATGGAGTTTGGGCCCCCTGCCTGTCCCTCCCCCTCAGGGACCTCACGTCCTCTAATGTGTGGGTTCCCCTCATTCTCTGTCTCTCTTCACTCTCCTTCTCCCTCTTGTTCTTGTTCTCATCTCTTCCCAATCCTTCCAGACTCATGAGGATTTGGGGGTTGTGAAGCAAAGATCCTGTGCAAAGTGCATGGAAATTTCACTTTCTTATTTCAAGGGACCAACAGAGACTGGATGGTGCCTGTTTGACCCGAATTCAAATTCTTATAGGAGACAGTCTGATTGCCTACACAGGGTCAGTGTCCACCCTGTTACAATCTGTGTGGCAGCAGTGGGGCAATGTGAAGGGGTAGGACCTGGTCACTTGCACAAGCATGGCTGGAGAGGTCCATCCCTGTGGATGGGATGTTGGATCTCAGAAAAGGGAAGTGTGGGTTGCCTGGATTTGCCACATTCACTCTGAATCTGTCTTAAAAGACAAAAAGGATGAGTATTAAAAGCCAGAGTTTAACTGAGGAGGGTGACATGGGACTGTCCCAGGATGGCTCCAGATAAGAAACGGACTAAATAGTAGCCATGTCCAGTTTGTCTGCCTGGTGATTTCTGGGGACACAGAGCTGGTCCTAACTAGGAAGAGGAAGCATATAAACAAAATTCATAACAGCTTGACACCCTCCAGGCTGAACCCAGCAGTTTTATTTTCACTTGCTCAGGAGGGGGGAAAAAGTCATTGCTAATTCCACAATTACTTCATTCCAGAATACTTGTGAAAAATGACTTCAAGTGTAAAATATTGTCTACTAAAGAATTAACTTAATAGATAATTTGGATTCAATTATTGGCTCAATACTAAAATTTGCTGGGAAAAGTGCAGGCAATATTTTATGACTATCACATGATGCAGCGATTGTGAAATTAGTTATTAATGGCTTATGAGAGAGACACTTAAAAAAGTCAACTGGGGGAAGAAAATACATCACTTAGGCTTTTATAGGGCAGCAACGATGGGAGATTCTTCCTCCTCCATTTCTCAAGTGATTTCAATTTTGCTGACTGAACCTCTTGGCTTGGCTTCTGTCCTTCTTCTCCCCATGTGTGTTATTTGGGGCTTGAATCATACATGAATTCTTTGGGAGCAATGAGAAGCTGAAGGTTGCTGCCATCCATCATGGCAAGCGGGATGGCATCTCTACCTGCCCTGAGAGCTGGGGGTGACCTCTTACCTTGGCTGCACATCACTGATTATCTCCGGCCAGCATGGTGTGAGCACCGGATGGACTTTTAAAACCAGAATGATCTGCAGGCAGTTTATTACCATTACTTTCTACTGATAACTTGCTTGCTGGTTAGTCAAAGGGGAAATTTTGTTGACATCTCCTGGGTTCTCTTTGGGGCTGAAGATGATATACCTTCATTAGCTCTTTTAATGTTAGTGCAGAAGCTACCTTCTGAATTTAATTTTAATGACATTTGTAGCCTTCTCACCAGTACTTATTGGGTTCCTACTCCATGACCAGCACTGTGAGGAGTAAAAGAGATGTCTAAACTGTGCTCCATGCTCTCCTAGAACCTCGTACTCAAGGGGTGACCCAAGAAGCTGTGCACTTTCCAGGACAGCAAACTGAATGGCTGACACTAAGTGATGCCTGATGCAGCATGTGGCCTCTAGGGTGGGAATCCAGAGACAGGGAGGGTCCTTGCCAGATGAGCAATGTGGGAGGGCCAGATTCTGTGCATCATCCCAAGAGCAGTCTGAGGGAGAGGCTCATTCATTCCACCAAGTACTGTGTTAGGTCCACCCTGTGCCCAAAGAACCCCATGTGGATCTAGGTGCTAGAGACACAAAGCAGACCAATGTCTTGTGGAATTCATGTGTGTGTGTGTGTGTGTGTGTGTGTGTGTGGTGGGCTAGAGAGATGACAATAATCAATAAAGCATTGACCTTAGCCAGTGGAGACCCTGCACCTGGATAGTTACACCCTCTCCTCTCTCAGCTGATAATTGACTGTTGCTGGGGACAAAAGGCCAGCCCCCTTGCCTTGCAGTGAGAATAAATCTGTGGTGCAATTCTCCCCACCCCCACCCCTGTACTCTCTGTGGACCCTGCTGAAGCTGGTGCCCAGTTGAGAGCGTTCCCTCCCTGCCATACCTGCTTTCCTCATGCTCCTCCCGAGAGCACCCTCCATAATCCAGCTCCACAGAAGCCCCATCTCATGTTTTACTTCTAAGGACCCTGAATGAAGCTGATAAACTCTGGCAAAGTGAACACATGTATGTAACCACCATCTGCATCCAATAATTGACCACTTGTCAGCAGTCAGGCATCTCATGTCCTTTCCCAAAGGTTCCATACATCTGAATTAGAATACCATAGATTAGTTTTGTCTGCTTTAATTCTTTATATAAATGCCATCACATAGAATGTACTCTTTTTTGTCTGCTGTCCTCTCTTGAAATGATGCCATTTATTCACGATATTGTAGGTAGTGATAATTCACTCTCCCTCATTGTTGTATTGTGTTGTGTGACTACACCACAGTTTCTTATCCTATATAATGTTGATGGACATTTTGGACTGTTTCCAGGTTTTTGCTACGACAAATAATAATGCTGTGCATATTCTTGTATGTGGCATTTGCTGCATACATAGGCATTTTTGCTGAGGGTATACTAAAGCATGGAATTTCTAGGTTATAGGATATGCAAATACATTTAGTTTTAATAGATCCTGTTAAGCAGTTTTACAGTGTTTGTACCAACTTATTCCCATACCAACAATGTATGAGTGTTCCAGTTATTCCACATCATCATTCGCATTTGGTATGGTCTGTGTGTTTCCATTTTAGCAATTCTTCTGGGTATACAGCAATGTCTCATTGTACTTTTTTTTTTTTTAATGCTGAAGTTTTATTTTTTTATTTATTTTATTTATTTATTTATTTATTTATTTATTTTTATTTATTTTTTATTTTATTATTTTATTTTTTATATATATATTTTTATTTATTTTCTCATTGTACTTTTAATTTGCATTTCCCTGATGACTGATAAAATTGAGCAGGTTTTTATTGGCCATTTGGATATATTTATTTTTGTAAAATGTTTGTTCATATCTTTTGCCCATTAAAAAAAATGGGTGACCTGTCTTTCTTTTCTTGGTATTGGGGACTTTTTTAAAGAGTGTATTCTGGGCACAAGTCCTTTGCTGATTATATACAATGCACATATTACTTCCCAATCTAGACTGCCTTTCACTTTCTTAATGACTTAAAAATTTTTTTTATTTTATTAAAAAATTTTAAAAACATTTATTTATTATTGAGAGACAGAGAGAGACAGAGCATGAGCAGGGGAGGGGCAGAGAGAAGGGGAGACACAGAATCTGAAGCAGGCTCCAGGCTCTGAGCTGTCAGCACAGAGCACGACATGGGGCTCGAACTCACAAACTACGAGATCATGACCTGAGCAGAAGTCAGACGCTTAACCGACTGAGCCAGCCAGGCGCTCCAATGATTTTTTTTTTAAGAACAGAAGTTCTTACTTGTAATGTTATGGGTATTTCCTTTATGGTTAGTACATTTTGTATCCTTCTCTACTATATTTTCTTCTAGAAGGTTTTTGATCCAAGCAATGGGAAGGATGGAGTTGCTAGCAACTAAGATGGGAAAGCCTTTAGTTAGTTAATATGTTCTCAGGGCGGGGGGGGGGGGGGGGGCGGCTGGGGAAGATGGAGAGCACAGTTTTGCATATGTTAAATTTAAGGTGAGTATTAGATGTCCACATGGAATTTCACATAGGACCTCAAGTATTTGGATATAGGAGTAAGAGTTCAGGAGTTAGGTCGTCTGAAAGACAGTATTAAGACCTTAGAAAAGAGACCATACACTGAGCCCTAAGATATGACCTGGATGAGGAGGAACCAGAAAAGGAGGTTGAGTGAGGATCCAGAAGAACCGGAGGGCTGTGTCCTGGAGGGCTTGGGGGACCTGAGTCAGGGAAAATGCTGACGTGTGGTCAGCATTGTGCTGGATGCTGCTGGTGAGGACTGGAAAGTGAACCTTGCATTTTGCAATGTGGAGGTCATTGGTGACATTGATGAGCACTGTTTCAGAGGAGGGTGGGGATGCAAGCCTGATTGGAGAGGGCCCAGGTGAGGACGACCTGGATCAGGTAGAGGACCACCACTGGCAACCTCCCACATGTGGCCAGGATGTGTGAGAACCCAGGCCAGGCATCAGTAATCTGGAAACAAGGGAGGTATGTGGAGGTGACAGTCAGGGTGGCTGTGACCAGTTAATCCTGCCAGACAGAGTTGTTTTTCTTGAGCCAGGTCCAAGATGTGCTCTTGGGCAGACCAGTGGGGGCTAAACAGGGAGAGACAGGGCTTGGTGGAAATCCTGGGCCACACCCAGCTCTTCAGTTCAGCTCACCGGACCACGTGCTTTACCACCGGGTCCTTGTTTGGCTCTCCAGCATCATTCCTTCCTTTGATCCTTTCCTCCCGTTTCTTGTTCCCTGAATGCCAACTTTCAGTTTGGGGTGTCCTGTAGCTTCTGTTGCTTCCTACTCTAGGCTTTCATTTAGTCTGTTCCTTCTTCTAGACTCTCTCCCACTCCCTTTGCCTGGCTGACTGCTATATGGCCTTCTAGACTCAGGTCAGGCACCACTTCTTCCAGGAAGTCCTCCATGATCATTTAGCATCCAACATCCAGCTCCTTCATAGCACCCTCGTTGTTGGATTCAAAATGATGTCTTCGTCTGTGTGTCTGCTGCACTAGATGCTGAGCACCTTACGGGTAGTGAGTGTGGGCCTTATCCATTTCTGTCCCTGGTGCACCGTACTGGCACAGAGCAGGACTTCATAGATTGGGCTAGGAACCGCAGGGCCACTTACACTCGGGGTAGGGTGTGGATTGGCAGAAGGGAGGGGGATGGTGTTCCAGGCAGGGCAGTGTGAGGGTACACAGCAGTGCAGGGAGCTGGGTGCGTGTGAGCCTGATAGTGGGCCCGGATGAGGGTTTGTGTAGCAAAGGTCAGCGCTGGTGACAGCTCTGTGGTTGTCAACCACATCTGAGGAGACAGCAGGTGTGTGTGCGTGCGTGCATGTGGCAGTTGAGGAGAGCAATTATGAACATCAAATCGAGCTAATTTACATGGATAAGTGCAGCCAGTGAGGCTTGGCTTGTGGGGTCTGATTTGTTTAGGGCAGGAGGGGATCCAGCAGGGAGCTCCCTTCAGGTGAGCGAGCAGCAGTGTAGCCATTGGTATAAATAATCCCGCTGTCAGCCCAGGTTAAAGCCTCCGTTAGTCTGTTCAGTGCTGAAGGAGGAAGCATCTGGGAGGTTTCAGAAGTGCTTTTAGACAGAGGGCCCTCTCCCTTTCTCCCTTTCTGGAACACTGGAGGACTACTCTTTTATAAATAAGCTTGGTTTCTTTAAATTTCTAATTATATAGGTGGAACATGGTCAGTATATTACATCTGAAAAATCAGAACTGTATAAAGATGAACACTCAAATTACCACAATTCTACCACCCAGAGATAGTCATTGTTAACATTTAAAAGAATTCCTTCCAGTCTTTTTTTCTATGTATATATTCCTTTCAAAAACTTTTTATAGAATTCCTTACTTATTACTCTTCCAGTCTGCTCTGATTTTTAAAAATTTAAGATTATATTTTGAGCCTTTTCCTATGCCATTGATCTTAAATCATCCACCTTGTAAGGTGCACTGTATGTTTTTAAACCAGTCCCCAGTTAGTGGACATTAAGGTTATTTCCAATTTTTTGTTTTGTAACACTTCAATAAAAATATCGCTCATAAGTCTTTGCCTGTATCTCTGATTATTTAGGACACAGTCTTAGAAGTCAAATTCTTGTTACATATTGTCAACTTAACTTTCCAGAACATTTCTGTGTGTGTGTGTGTGTTTTGTTTTACTTTAATCAATTTATTCTATCAGTAGTGATTGAGAATGATCATGTTATGGCACTATTATTATTAAAAATGTTTAATGGCCATTTTTATTTTTATGTAGTGATGTACATCCTTTTTTTTTTTTAAGCAGGTTTCACACCCAGTGAAGATCAAGACCCAAGCTGAGACCAAGAGTCAGACGCTTAACTGACTAAGCCACTAAGCCAGTGGTGGCTATTTTTAACTGGTTGTTTTTCTTTCCTTTTTATATATGAGCTCTATAAATAATGTTAAAAGGGTTGTTTAATTATATCCTTATTTTATTCTAATGTGTCATTGGCCTGTTTGTTTAAAACAGGGATTTTGACCTGCGCACACTTCAATTTGCATGTAGAACATTTTCTCAGTCTTACTCTTCATGCTTAGTCTTCGCCACCCCAGGATGAATTTAATTTTCACCCGTTTTTCTACTTATTTAGTGATTTTATTATGATTTTTAGGTTATAAAATTTACTCACCCATTAATTTTGATAAAAAATTTAAATTTTTAACCAAATAGCCAAATGTCCCAATTTTTCTGACAGATTGAGGATGGCATCTATGTTTCAGATGAAGTCATACACGTATATGAGTCATGTGCTTCCTTATACACCTGGATTTTCTGGGAACTGTGTGGTGATGCTTCCATCAGTTCTACACTAGTTGATCTCTGTTGTTCTGGTCAGTTTTAATTCTTACCTCAGCAAGTTCTTCTTATCACTCTTATTTTTGGGAATGAAAGCATATTTATTTTTACAGAGCACCATTGGACCACTTAGTTAAGCTTTAAGGAAAAATAATTCCCTTGGAATTTTGGTTGGAGTTGCACCATGTTTATAAATTAATATGCAAAAAGCAGAATATTCTTTTTTTTCAGAGAGAGAGAGAGAGAGAGGGCGCAAGTGAGTGGGGGACAGAGAATCCCATGAGAGAGAGAGAGAGAGAGAGAGAGAGAGAGACAGGGCTCACCTGAAGTAGGACTCATGCTCAACTGATGCGGGGCTTGAACTCATGAACACTTTTATGAACTGTGAGATCATGACCTGAGCCGAAGTCAGATGCTTAACTGACTGAGCCACATAGGTGCCTCAAGAACTGAATATTCTTTACAACATTCAGCTTTCCCATCTGGGGATATACCATCCTTACTCAAGCTTTCTTTCAATAAGGTAACGTTTTGCTTAAACGGGAATAGGGTGGCCCTCTGGCTCACCAGGAGGATTGGAGCAGGAGACAGAGGTGTTCGAGGTAGAGAGAGGCTGATGCAGCTTGTTACTTTGACCCTCCATCCTCTCCCAGGGGCCCAGGTGGGCTCTCTTTCCTGGCAGGTGGGAAGGGCATCTGGGTCTGCTTGGAGACTCAGGGCTACTTGCACCTGATCTGGGACCTATAGCAGGCACAGGCTCTATTTCAAGATCTTTTGTTGTTGTTGTTGTTTTTGCTCATGTCTTATTTCTACTCCCTTTATTTCTGATTATGTATCTGGATCTGGATTTATAGTTTTGCATAGCTCAGGGTAGATGGGTGGTTAGCAGATACTTTATCTGTTTTATTATAGAAGGACATCACTGTAGGTATGAGGCTTGATCTGGTACACATTCTATTTAAGCTGGCAAAATACAGGGTCTGATTGCCCAAAATGATGCCCAGTTGTGATTTCCTGGCTCTCAGTGCCCCTAGTAAATCATTATATCAAGAATCCAGCTTATTCCTTGACCACTGCCTGTTGTCTAAACTTCTGAGTTATCTTGTTAGTCTCTCTCTTTCATCTGCAGATTAATCCAAATTTGTACCTCTTAGTGCCTGTGTGTGTGTGTGTGTGTGTGTGTGTGTGTTTACTTAGGAAACTCTGACCCATATAGCTTCTGGTACCCGTTCTTTATCAGTAGTACCCTTAGCTCCTAGCTACTCTCTCTTTGAGGTCTCTTTGAATAAAGAGGCCAGTCTTGCTGGAGCCAAGGGCTTGTATTGGAAGCAGGAACAATAGGTTGGACAGTTTGGGGAGGAGATCACTCTGGTCCTGGAGATTGTCTCAAGACAGAAGATGGTCCCAAGTAGAATACAAGTGTTCAAAATTGTCCTGGAATTCCAAATCGATAAGAACTTAACTTAGATTAAACCCAGATAACTGAACTTTTATGCTCTAGGCATCCTCACTATCCTGATCTAGAGTGAGAAGGGATTTCCCAGAACTGCTTGTGGCCAAAAATGTGCCCCCATTGCACTGCCAACTCCATCCTCCAGCCCGCCTTAACCTGCTCTCAACTCCTCACCTGCACCCTGGCTCTCTTGGGCCTGGTGGCCAGAATGTCTCTCACTGCTGGCTGTTTACTCCCCTCAGGGTTTTCTGGTCTTGGCAAGAGGGAAGAGCTGCAGGAGGAGGGAGAGAGCAGAGTGAAGTGCTCCAGGTTAGCTTCTTGAGACTCCAAGGAAACTTCTCAAAAGGGTTTGCCCCTTTGAGAAGCAGAAGGGAAGAACTTCTATAAGTAAAAGGAAATGGATGGGAGAGGAGGGAGGAGTCCACTGCGATGTATTTCCTTTCTTCTCTATAATTTAAATTTCCGGTTTGGGTGTGGATTTCTTTTGTGGAGAGGAATCTTTCTTTAAACTCTCTGTCCCCCCATCTCAGACTTTACTCAGGCATCCTTCGCTGTGGCTGGTCAAACTTCTTCCGATCCTCAGACCTCCCCTTTCATCTTCTTGCTCTTCTTTTGCCATGTCCCTTCCCATACCTGTGGGCACCCCCACCTCTCTCCCATTTCTTCCAAGAGTTGGCTCCGTGTCAGAGTCATCCAGAATTGTCTAATTATAACAGATTAATCCATTAGGATTTATGCTTTTCTATTTACTGGCTGGAACTATCCATTTCACAGCTGTGGCTCCCACATCTAACCAGCTAGCAGGCAATTTAAATATAGAAAGCAATTTAACCTAGTTGGATACCAAGGCATCTCGCTTAATGTAGTGCATAAATTTTGGAGCTCTCTGCTCTCAGCCCTCAAAAGGGCAGCCAACAGTTTCATGTCCTGAAAAGATCTGGCTTTTCAGGGAATTTACACCCCAAGAAGGGATCCTGGGTATTGGATTGCAAAAAAAAGGAGTCTTTAAATGAGGTCAGGGGTTGTTTTCAGGTCAATTCAGTTTTCCTTTTTCTTTCTCTTTGGGGACAATAATCTTCTGCTTAACTGAGCTTTTTGAGAGTCTGACGTCAATTGGAGGGTATCTGATTTTCTTCTCTCTGTAACTTTCATTTACTGCCTGTTTGGGTAAAGAGTTATTTTTCCCCCCACATTGGTGACAGTTGGGGTCACCCTGTCTGCTAAGAGCTTGTAGTCTGAATGACACCATGTCCTAACCCCTTGGTACTCCCAGCCTCTGCCAAGGCCCCTTGTAGTAGACTCTCACCAGATGTGAGCTGACCTGGGAAAGAAGGTGGGGGCAGTGGCTGTGTGACCTGAGGAACTCAACTCTGAGCCCCAAACCAGAGAAATAGTGATGAAGACACATGGGCTAAGTAAAATTCTTCCATAATGTGTGAACACATGGCCACTTCCCTTTTAGGTAGGAGGTGAGTAGAAAGAGTTGTTTTGCTGAGAAAGAGAATACTAGGGGGACATACTAAGTCTTCAAGAACTGGAAGAGTTGCCAAGAAGATGTGGGATTCAATTTTTCCTTTTCTTTTCCTCATGGTCCCTGAGGGCAGAATTATTGATTAGGCTAAGGGAAGAAGTTATGGGAAGAAAGAGCTGAACTTCTCTATAAGAAGAACTTAGCGTTGATCAAGGTTTGTCGTTGTTATTGTTTTTTTAATCTTATTTATTTATTTTGATAGCATGCACATGAGTGGGGGAGGGGCAGAGAGAGAGACTCCCAAGCAGGCTTCACGCTGTTAGCACGGAGCCCAACTCTGGGCTTGATGTCATGAACCATGAGATCATGACCTAAGCCAAGCTCAAGAGTTAGATACTTAACCGACTGAGCCACCCAGGTATCCCAATTGTTACTGTTTTTTAGTGGAATCTTTAACTTAAAGAGATAATAAATTTTGCTCAACTATCTGTGTGTAAGCAAAGGCTGGACAGCTATGGGCAAGGAGGCTGAAGTGGACTTTAGAACCAGACAGGAGTAGGGACTTTGCAGATGCTGTCTACCTGAGCTCTTATGCCCTGGTCACCCTTCATCTATGTTTAGGAACTGCAGACCTGAAGTTCAGGTTTTCTCCACTCCTGGTTGATGGGCACAGAAGCCCAGAGGCCTGACACTGTTTAGCTCATAGTCCCTGAGCTGAGGAGTAAATGTAGGTTCCCTTGGGCCCCCTTTGGCTTGGGTTTAGTGCCCTCTCAGGGCACGATGGCAATGGAGTGGACATGGGTGTTATCAGTTTCCTAGGGCTGCCATAACAAAGTACCACAAAGTGAGTGGCTTAAACAACAGAAATTTACTGTTTCATAGTTATGGAGGCTGCAAGTCTGAGATCAAGGTGTCAGTAGGGCTATGCACCCTCTGCAGGCATGAGGGGGGATGTATTTAAGGCACTGTCCTGGCTTTAGGTGGCTTCTTGGCTTGTGGCAGCCAAAATCCAACCTTCACATGGTACTCTCCCTATGTGAGTGTCTGTGTCCAAATTTCTGCCTTTTAAAGGACACCAGTCACATTGGAATAGGGGTCCACCCTCTTCCACTATGATTTTATCTTAACTAATTATATCTAGAAAGACATTATTTTCAAATAAGTTTACATTATGGGGGTTAGAGCTTTAACATATACATTTTGGAGGGACACCATTAAACCCATAATAGGGTGAGAAAATGTGGTCTGTGAAATAGTTGGTTTGATTGAAGGACCTAATGGGGGCTTTGGATGGTTTTTGATAGGTGTGAAATAACCTTAGAGGGTTCGAGCTGACCACTCCCTAAACCCATCCATCTGCCTCATACAAAACCCCAACTGTGTGTTTCCTTTTTTTTGAACTCTAACAGTATATAGAGTGGGCATCACAGTTTAGTCCTTGATTATGTCCTTATCCTATTCTTTGGTTCAAGTAAAGAAACGATTATTGAGTACCTACTGTATACACAATGAGGCATATGATATATACAATATCTCAAATAACCATAACTCTGTGAAATAGATATCATTAATCTCATTTTACATGTGAATGAATAGATACTTAGAGGATGTCCTGGAGCTTGTTCAAGGCCATCCAGCTAGTAGGTGGCAAAGCTGTGATCTGAGCCCCAGCCTATTTGGTTCTAAAGTTCAATTTCTCTCTGTTTTATCACACAACTCCCAGACTCGTTTGTAAGCTCCTCAAGTGAGCAGAACTCTCATACATTCTTCTCACTAGCAGGATTGATTAGAATTCATTGAGGACATCCCTTCCAGTTCCTTGTGATGAAATGCCCAGGCTTTCCTAGGTGATCTCCAAGGTGCTGTAGTTCCCACACTCCATGGTGAAGGATCCCCTTCGACCGCTGCAATTGCAGGATGCAGGGGGACGTCAGGCTTTGGCAAATTGATTTACACTTGCTTAACTCACAGAAGTCTTATTAATAAGCCAGAATGCTGATTATTAATATACAATGAGATACAGTTGCCAAGAAGACTCAAGAGTCCTGGCACCTGGACACCACATGCTCTTCCCCCTCTTTGAGAAGCAATTTACTAACTGAAAGTTAGTAAACATGGAAAGAGACCAAGGGATCAGGGCGGGTGTGAGGATTTATTATCGAGCTGCAGTAACCTGACCCAATCCTTTCCTCTAAGCTCTGCCTACCACGCAGCTGGTATTCAGGTCAGTAGGTCAGGACACCTTCCCGGGGGATGCTCACACTCACGCTTTCACTCTCCAGCTCAGTGGGGACACTACCTGATGGTGTTCATTTCAACCTGCCCTTCCTTATGTAGCAGCTTGCATTACATGGAGGACATTAGGTTGCCTGCCTCAGATGACCAACATTTACTGAGCAGTGGGTGCTGGGCTCTGCATGGTTCAGCATGGGGACCAGAGAGAGTGTCCTCGAAGAGTGTGCAAATAGGTGTTAATATAGTGAATGACAAGTGGATAGGCTCTGGATTTTATGGGAGCACTTGCAGGAGCTGGAGCTTCAGGAAGGCCTCCAAGAAAAGACAGTGATGCGGTTGGCTCTTAAAGAACAGAGAAGAATAGTTAGGACAAAACAAACAAAACTCTGCCAACAAGTCCTGGCAGGGGGAAAATTGTAAATAAAATCATGGATGCATGAAACAAGTGTGTGTCTGTGAGTGTGTGTCTAACAGCGGATTGGAATTAGAAGTCAAAACGCTGGCAGATGAGGTGAAATAGTCCACAAATCCAGGAGAGCTGTCCACGTGAGGTCAAGGGCGAGGACTTAATTAGCTCTGTAGTGGCAGAATCATTGAAATGTTTCAAGCAGAGGAGTGATGTGGTTGGATTGATGTTCTCTGGGGAGGTGGCTATGCAGAGGGTGTTTTGATGAAATTCCTGGGAACTCTCGAAGCCATTCTTAGAGGGCTTCAGGACGCAGCTCTGCTTGCATCCTGGTAACTGCAGTGCCAGAGGGAGGTGTTCCTGATGCAGCAGCTGAGTTTCCATGTTCATTTTCTTTTGGAGGTTTAGAGTTCTCTGCTCCAGAGCACCTTGTGGACAGCTGAGAGCTGCTACCGGGTTGAAGGAATGGGGTGTGTGTGTGTGTGTGCACACATGTGATCGGCCACAACTGTGAGTATGACATTAACCAGTTGGTACCTGAGTTATTCTCTCCTGTCTATTCACTTAGCATCCACCCCAGCACTGATTACATTGACTGTATCATCTTTTACTGTGTCCTCTATTGGGCAGTGGGCAGACTGTCTTCATCATTTCAGAAGTAATCCCTGAATGTAATAGCTGTTCAATGATGTTTGTTAAGTGAACAAGTGGAAGAATGAGAGTTTGTGTGCTCTGTGCCCAGGCTCTGGCCTGGGGTCAGCAGAAGACACCAAGGAAGGCAGCATAGCCTACTCTGTGGCTGGGCCAGGCAGAACACCAAGGACATTTAGGGATTTTAAGTAGAAGGCAAGATCTTTGATTAGCATATTAACTGAGGGGGAGACTATGCTTTGGGGCACCTAACTGAAGGTCATGTATCAAGGAGGCCTCGAGGTGCATCCCTGGTTGTCCCTGCTGGTAGGCTTTGAGTGAGGTCACTGAGCTCCCTGACTGCTATATATTTCAGAAGAATCACAGGCAGAAGAGTAGGACAGATTTCTCTGGGCCCATGTTTTCCCCTGGAGCCCAGCTTTCCAAGAACAGAGCATGGTCTGTGTGACTTAACAGACACTGGTAGTTGGTGAATCCAGAAAGACTTGCAGAAGCAGGGCATTGTGGCAAAAGAGACACCTATGCATTGGGAGCATCTTGTGCAAAATATCTAAATGCGTACTTATTTGCAATCCTTCGATGAAGGGTCAAAGCCTATTCTTTGAATGTGGGTCTGCTAATTAGAGTTCCCTTCACTTTCCGGGCATCAACAACACCTGTGATACATCAGGTAAGCCAAGTTTGAGTTTCTTTAAAGTAGAGCAAGAACTTCAAGACCCACGAAAAACAGCATAAATTCAGAATTCTAGATTTTTATTATTACTCTCACCACCCCTCTGCCCTGCTCCCCAAGCCCCACTCTTTGTTAATGTACTCAGCTCCATTTTATTTAACAACATTTTGAATGCCACTCCTTATCAAGTTTTCCCAAAGTGTTCAATATGCTGCATTTGCAATCACCAACTTCCTTTTCACACTTCTAGTTTATTACTGTACATAATCTTTAATCTAACTGCATAATCAATAGTAATAAGTACAACTGGCAAAAAACTCCAGGTAAAAAGATAGTCACTGCTGGGAGAGGAGCCCCAGCGATCACTGGTACTCAGTGGGTCTCTGGCCCCTGTCAGTGGAGGAGGAGTTAAGGGAGCATCTACCCCATGCTCTCTTATCTGGGGACTTCAGGACCAGCCCCTTTTGGGGGCTTGGGTCTACTGCTTTCTGATGTCCTTGTGTTCTAGGGCAGACCTTCAAAAAATGTTTATTTATTTTGAGAGAGAGAGCATGAGTGTGCAGGAGTGGGGGAGGGGCAGAGAGAGGGAGAGAGAGGATCCCAAGATTCTCTATGCTGTCAACACAGAGACATGGGCCTCGAACTCACTATCATGAGCTCATGACCTGAGCTGAAATCAAGAGTCTGACACTTAACTGACTGAGTCACACAGGCGCCCCTCTAGTGTGGACTTTTAATCACTCCTTCTTTCCTTGCCTTCACCCAGACTCCTCCCAGGGGACCCTGTACACTTTCTCCCCATACACCGAGAGCTCTGTTGGGTTCTTATTAGTCAGATAGATATGGAATGGATTCCTAGCTCTATCGCTTAATGGGGTATAAACTTGACTAACATACTTAGCTTCTTTCAGCTTATCAGAGTGGATTGTTGTGGGATTAAATGAAATAAGGTAAATGTGTTGTAACAGTAACTAATATTACAGAGCACATACTGTGAGCCAGGCAGAGCTTTACATGGACTACTTCATTTTCATTTTGGCAAAACCCAGTGAGCTGGGTACTACTGCTCCCAAGTCACAGCAGGGGAAACCGAGACTTGGGGAACTCATGCCTCAGTTAGAGAACAGTTGGCCCGGCTCCAACACCTACTCCGAGGCTTCAGGAAATGCTACCATTCACGCCGACATCCCTAGGCAGATGCACCATAAATGCACAATGCATATCAGCATGGTGGATGCATACTTCTACCCTTGAATCCCAGCCTTCTCCCCATCCCAGCAGGGCAGGGCCAAATCTTCTGCCTGTTTATACAGGACATACAGTGTGGCAGAGATGGCTGGACCTACCAGATTCATTCTTCCCTTCCACGGGAAGTGCTGTTGCAGGGTGGCAGCTGCCCAGCCAGGAATCACATTTCCCAGTTCCTCTTACCACCCCCACACCTGACTCCCTAGAGCCTCCCATGTGACCTTCCCACCCTCTCCCTGTCTCTCTCTGGCTGGATGTCAATGATCAGGGTCATACATTGAAGATGAAGGCCCTTTCCTTGACTTGTGTCCCTAAATGGGCAGTGTAGAGTTCTCCATTCCACCTGCTAGTGGGACTTTCAGAGAAAAAGAACAAAGCCCCTGAGATATTGGGGTTCATCCATTACAGCAGCTAGCACTGTCTTGACTCATACACACCCTGGGGACCTCTTTGAATTTGTTGGAAAGAGACCATCTGCAAACCCCCTTAAAATGACCTCTATAGCTCACCACGTTTTTGGTGTAGTAGAGTGTGTTCTAGTGTGTATGTTCTTAGATGCCACATCCCTAATTTATAGAAGCCAACATTACAAGTGAAACTATATTTTCCATAACAGGATGTAGTGAAAAAGGTGCTGCAGGATCAGGAAGAGCTCAGCTGAGTTCAGTCCTGCCGTTTGCCAGCTGTAGTAGCTTAAATTCATTCCTCCACTTCTTGGTTCCTTGAATAAGGCATAATATCATATTCCTAAAGAGGCATAATATGATCTACCTTGGAGGGTCGTTACAGGATTGTATGAAAGTGGCAGTGCTCAGCATATAGTGGGAAATCCACTAATGGCATCTTGTTTATGATTCACTCATTTGATAAGGGTTTAATGAAAACCTCTGATGTCTCCCAAACTACTGAGGTGCCAAGGATACAGGGCTTACCCTTAGGAGATGGTCCTGTGACTGGGAAATGCACTTTTTATTTTTTTTTAATATATGAAATTTATTGTCAAATTGGTTTCCCTACAACACCCAGTGCTCATCCCAACAGGTGTCCTCCTCAATACCCATCACCCACCCTCCCCTCCCTCCCACCCCCCATCAGCCCTCAGTTTGTTCTCAGTTTTTAAAAGTCTCTTATGCTTTGGCTCTCTCCCACTCTAACCTCTTTTTTTTTCCCTTCCCCTCCCCCATGGGTTCCTGTTAAGTTTCTCAGGATGCACATAAGAGTGAACATATATGGTATCTGTCTTTCTCTGTATGGCTTATTTCACTTAGCATCACACTCTCCAGTTCCATCCATGTTGCTACAAAGGGCCATATTTCATTCTTTCTCATTGCCACGTAGTACTCCATTGTGTATATAAACCACAATTTCCTTATCCATTCATCAGTTGATGGACATTTAGGCTCTTTCCATAATTTGGCTATTGTTGAGAGTGCTGCTATAAACATTGGGGTACAAGTGCCCCTGTGCATCAGTACTCCTGTATCCCTTGGGTCAATTCCTAGCAGTGCTACTGCTGGGTCATAGGGTAGGTCTATTTTTAATTTTTTGAGGAACTTCCACACTGTTTTCCAGAGTGGCTGCACCAGTTTGCATTCCCACCAACAGTGCAAGAGGGTTCCCGTTTCTCCACATCCTCTCCAGCATCTATAGTCTCTTGATTTGTTCATTTTGGCCACTCTGACTGGCATGAGGTGATATCTGAGTGTGGTTTTGATTTGTATGGGAAATGTACTTGACATACTGAAGTGGTTGGGTGCCATTTTCAGAGGCATGGGCCATGTGCTAGTGAGTAGGACGTCCCCAGAACAGTTGTGAGGAAGCTGTCTTGGGCCCGAGAGTCACTTCCCTGCAGAGGACAGGCGTGGAGGATGATGTGCAGGTGGGCCCTGAAGTTGAAGGCCAGCCACAATGACTGCTCAGGACAGGGCCCCTCTGGACTTCTGGTCCCCTTTGCTGTCTGTTGTTGAGGAGACCAGAGTGTTGAAGAGATTGGAGGAGGTTGGATGGCCTCTTGGAAGCTATGTACTTAAGCGTGTCCTGCGTGCCAGACCAGGAGGAAGTCACAGTGCTGTGGCAGTGCCTGCCACCCAGCAGGCACCAGAGAGAGCATTTCCTGTGAGTGGCTAGTCGTCGCACCCAGATCATTCGGCTTTGTTCCCCCCAGCCCCTTCGCCCAGACAGGGAATAGCTTTCATCACAGTGCCCACGCAAGCATTCAACAGTGTTCAGCAGGCAGCCAGCTCTTCCATCGCCAAAATGTAGAGCATGGCCCCATGTCTGTGCCTTTGTTGAGGCACATGAACAAGGCTGGTGACACAAAGGGATGTTCATTTCTGGGCAAGTTTCCAGTTCTGCTACCACTTCTGCCGGATCTTTTATGAGACAGACTGTGCCTCAGGGACACCCGAGCAACTGGCATTTTCAGCCAGGAGGCCAGAACAGTTCCTCCAGGAACCGTTGGCTAGCATCATGTCATTCCTGTTTGGGGACAATTGGAGTTTGCTGTGAAGAGGCTCCTTGTTGGTAACACAGGGCAGCAGGGTCCCCTCTCCTCTGAGTTTTAGTTTCCCTGGACAGCTCTTTAGTTGCTACAGATCCCTTTGTGTTCAGTGTTTTCCAGGTTAATTAATCCTATTATTATTGTCACTGGAGTCTATAATTAGGCACACTGTGCAATTATATCATACATTCTGCATTATTGATGTGCAGCTCACCAGCCAAAGAGGATTATTAATTATTACCCTATTGGACTGTTTTGCACACAAACATGATGCACCCTTGATCCTGAGGCCAGGGTACTTGGCTGGCATTTGGGGCTCCCTGCTTGGGTCTGGGCTACCTGTATCATCAGAGGACCAACCAGTGAGCACAAGTGGGCCAACCCACTGGTGGCAGTAGGAGCATCTTCAGCCAAACTGGTAAGGGGCACATGGTCCCAGGTCTCCCCATCCAGGCCTTTTCCCCAAGGGCAGGCCTCATGCTGCCCTCAGGGATATGGCTGTACTGTTCCCCAGCCCCAAAGGCCTCCAGCTTCTGTGCTTCAATGGACTTAGGAAATATAAAGGCCGCCATTACTTTCTTTTGAGGTATCTGCTATGTGCCAGGCTTACCACACATGCTGTCACAGGTGTTCATCAGTAGTCCTATGAGGTAGGTAGGATTCCCATGTTACAGATGAGGAAGTTGAAGCTCAGATAGATTTAGTAACTCACTGAGGAAATATGGAGATGAGATTTGAACCCCAGTTTGCTTTACTTCAAGACCATTTCCTTCTCAGCATGAAGAAATGAACCTCATTTTATCAAGAATACAGAGAGAGGAACATTTGAACAAAGCTAAAGGAAAGAAGAATTAAGGAAGGGTTGCATGTGTTGGCTGCCAGGGAGTGGGGAGACAACGACATTCAGGCAGCAGGGCCTCTGGGACCCCTAAAGCCACAGAGTGTGTATAAGTGGGGGAGACAGGTGGGCAGTCTCCTTGCACATGTGTTGCTGTTCCACCCTCCTGCCAGGTGGCTGAGTGGGAGGTGCCAGATGCAGTGAGCCAGGCCTGGGAGCTTGTTCACAACAGTGTCCCCTGCAAGTTGTGCAGCTTCCCTAAGGGTGGTGGTGACACGCCGGGGTGGAGACAGACCCCACTGCCTGGCTGTGTGTCCTTAAGCACACATGGCGTCTGGAAAGATGGGGATTTCTGGCTTTTGGAAGGCCCATGGGGGAGTATGTGACCCAGAGCAAGTAACATTGTTTCGCTGTATCCTGTTCTGCGTGCCCCTCCATCCTAATCCTGGTGAAATCAAGGTAAAATGATAAGAGATAGGCCTCAGAAGAAAATTGGGTGGGTGGCTTTCTGTGGGGAGGGAAGAGGGTGGATAATGGGGCTTCTCTGGT
Organism: Panthera tigris; assembly: GCF_018350195.1. NCBI lineage: Eukaryota > Metazoa > Chordata > Mammalia > Carnivora > Felidae > Panthera > Panthera tigris. Next base: position 36,133,865 of record NC_056663.1, read on the forward strand.
CTGGCAGCTGGACCCTGGTGTGGAGGTTGATGTCTTTTTGTGGAGGCCATGTGTATGCGTGTCAGGACCTACTTGTACCCTGACCCTCCCCTCCACTGCTGTATCAATTGTGGTTTATACCTCCTACATTTTATAATGGTTCCTTGAAGGGCCTTGCTGGCTGTGGGGAGACAGCCCCTCCCAGGGCTAGCTGATTCTTGGAGATAATAAACATTGTGCCTGTGAACACACCTTGTGTATCCAAACCAACAATCTTGAGTCCATACCCCACTACATCCTTTATCCAGCTCTCAGCTGCTGAACCCATATCCCTCTGCCCTGCACAACCCCAGGGCCAGGCACCAGGCAATCAGACACTATCCCCCCCAGCCCACAGTCGGCCAATGACATTATCCACACTAGCCAATCCTAGGCCATCTCCCCTGGCCTGCCCTGCCTTGTGTGCAGAATAACAATAAATCCTGTGGCTCTGTTTTCCCCTTGCTCTGACTTCTGCCTCCTGACTCGCCTTGGTGCTTCCCATGTGGCCCTGTGTGCCACACTGTGCCTCTCATTTCCAGGGGAACTGTGACAATGAAATCTTTCAGTGGCATTAGCTGTCCATGTCATCCTCAGTCACCTGCATGCATTTAAACCCGCCGGTACACTTTCATACAACTGCCACCGGGGAAGGTCCTGCTTCATGATCCCCAGAGGAGCCCTGTCTGGGGTCTTGATGCTGCTTGTCACTGCCAGGGGATGACTAATTGTGACTGTCACTGTGGGCTGATGGCACAACTTCTGAGTAGGGGATGGGATGATGATTCTTAACCCTTTTAAATTTACTTGGAAAGCCGCGTTTGCACACCCAGTTCTACATGTGTTTTTGAGGTTTGGGTCACAAGGTTGGGACCTTTCAGAGTAGGAATGGAGGTTACCTGGGAACCACTTTGGGTGTGGAGAAAAGGGAGGAGGAGACACAGAGCATTTCTCAATCACAGCCCCAGGAAGCAGAGGCCTCATGCAGTGCCTCAGTTTCCTCATTTGTTAAATGGGGGCTCAGAGCATTTGCTTTCTCTGTGTCACAGGGTTTGAGCAAGGGTGACTTTGAGAAGCAATGTGGAGGCCCTTTAGAAAGGCATGGAGCATGGTCCTGCTTATGATGGACAGCCTTGTGACAGGAACATTTGGGGAGGGTCTGAACAGCTTCCAGGATTTGGGAGGTGGCAGGAATTGTCTAGTCAGGTTGAGGGATGATCCGTTTTTGTGGTGGTTTGGTGACTTGTTCAGATTCTCCACAGACCCGCCATCTGATTAAAGTAAAACTCTTTCCCTGTGGCATCATTTCCAAGGAGAGGATGAGGAAAATTAAACATTGTAGTAATGATAACAACAATAAACCCAATATAAATAAGCAGGAGAATAAACCATGGTGGTTTTTGGGAGCTCTGGGCTCTTTCCTAAGCCCAGATGGGCCATGGCTGCTGGCTGACCTTGGGGCTGGAGCTGTTGCAGGTGAGTGAAGTGGCAGAGATTTCTTGTGCTTCTATGGGGGCCTGGTCTCTGCTCTTCTCTGCATTTGTATATGGCTCTGCCTGAGAATCTGGAGAGCTCTTGGGTTGGAGCATGGTCCAAGCGGGGGTCTGGTTCATGGCGGGGGGGGGGGCATGTAAGTCTTGGGCCCTGTTTGGTGAAAATGCCCAGTGTGGTTCCGGCCTGGCCATTACAGTTCTGTAGCACTAATATGCCTACTCATCTGCACCCAGAAGAGGGAACAGGTGCTTAACAGTTTATTTATAACCATTGGGGAAACCTGAAATGCTTCTTTTAGGCTCAGAAAAACCCACACAAATTTTTTTCCTCATTCATTTTTTTCCCTTCCCATCTCCCTCCTTCTCCCCTCTCCTTGAACTCCTAGTGAAGCAGCCCAGTACTAGGTTCTTGGTACACAGAGATGAAGGAGGCCCCGCATTCGCCCATGAGGGGTTTTTGTGGGTGTCTCAGTCTGTAGAGAATTATTAAGAACCACTGACCTGCAGAAAAAAAATGGAACTTCCCTCTATCTAATTGGAAGCATCTTGCTATCTTATAAAGCCCCAAGGCTGCTCATGATTCCCTGCCCCTCCCACAGGGTCTGTGGAAGACAGACCAACAGATGGTGATAGTGCCTTGGAAATGTCCAGAGAAGGCTTGTGCTTGCTTGCTTTGAGAGAACAGAAGATAAAGGGCACTTAACCCTCCTGGCTTCCTGGAGGATGTGGCCCCTGAGCCAAATTTTCTGGAAGGTTCCTGATGACCCTGTCCCTGCCCACTGTGGTGTCCCTGCTGTTCCCCAGGAGAACAACATCTAAGCTGCAGCGAACAGACTGTGGATGGGAACAGAAGGTGAGCGAGGCCCTCTGGCAGCCCGAGCTGCAGTGTCTCCTGTGAGCTGTATTTACTGACCCAATGCAGGTTGCATCCTTGTGCTCCTCCAAGTTCCTTGTCTCTAGTTCAAACACTAGCCTGTGCTTCAGGAGGATCATACTGCATGTGACTGATGTTTGCCAATGGACCAGCCACTGTGCACCAGACACTGATAAATGTCATTGCATTTAATCTTCATTATCCTATGAGGCAGGACTCTAAGGGTGAGGGCACAGAGGGTAGAGTAACTTGTCCAAAGTGGCCCTACAGCATGTAGTTCTCTTCCTGGAGGCCCTGAGACACCAGAGCTAACATGTGGGGAGTTAAACATATTTCCTGCCCACCTCACCCTATTAGCTCCTCCTCCAGTGCCTTCCATGCTTTTTCTGTTCAGCCAGTCTTAGTTGAGGAGCCCAATTTAATATTTTATTTCCTTTCCCCTTGTACCAGTTCTCCACTGGATCAGTTGCCAACAATGGTTACTACTTACTGGTCTCCTCTGGGTAGCAGATGTTGTATTAGGATGCTACCTATGTGTTTTGTAATCCTGAAAGCATCTCTGCCAGGTGTATGTGCTACCTTCTTTTGACACAGGAGGACCTGAGACCTGTGCTGGCTAAGGAGTGTCCCCATGGCCTTCTTGCTAATAGGTTGTAGGGATGGGGTCTGCACCTCATCTGTTTGACTCCTGCATGCTTGCTCCTTACCACATGTGGGCATGCCGCCCTCCTTGCTGAACCTTGCTAAAGCTGGTTAATTGAACTTCTCCACCACATTGGAATTCTGTTCCGATGCACCCCTGTGGCGGTAGAACAATGACCTCAAAGAAGTCTGTGTCCTAATTCCCAGAACCTGTGACTATATTCGTTATACAGCAAGTGGGGATGAAGGTTGCAGGTGGATTTAAGGTTGCTAATCAGCTGAGATGGGCCTGGATTATTTGAGTGGGCCTAATGTAATCACAAGGGCTCTTTAAATATGGAGGATGCAGGCAGAAGAGGCAGAACCAGAGGGAGATTTAAAGATGCCTTCTGCTGCCTCTAAAGACGGAAAGGGCGGAGAGCCAGGAATGTGGATGCCTTCAGGAATCTGGAAAAGGCAAGGAAACAGATTGTCCCCTGAAGCCTCCAGTGGGACCAGGGCCCTGCAGTAACTTGATTTCAGCCTAGGGAGACCATTTTGGACCTCTGTCCTCCAGAACTGTGAGATAACAAATGTGTGTTGTTTTAAGTGCTAAGTTTGGTAGTTTGTCACAGCAGCCATGGGAAATTTGCCACACTGCGGCCCCCAGTTCAGGACCTCATTACCTCTCTCTTGGACTGTGGCCTCCACCTGACCTCCAATCTTCTTTCTAAAGGGTCCATACTTTATCTTTTTAAAGCAAAGATTATCCCCTCTTGGCCCAGAAATGGCCACTGCCTCCCTCCACCAAGTCTGAGGGGCTACTAGTCTCTGCACCTAAACACTCTGCCTTCCCTGTCACTGGGAAGTGTGGGGAGGTCCCTGCTCCCTGCAAAGGCAGGAACCCCTATGTTGCTCCATGTGGCTTCTTTCTGAAGGTCAGTTTCTCCCCAGGCACACAGCACCAGGTTTAATCACCTTCCTCATGTTGGGGCCTTTGCATCTGCTGTTCCCTCTGTCCAAAATGTTCTTCCCCCAGTATCCATGTGGCTCATTCCCACATACTGTTCAAGCCTGTACACCCCCCGCCCTCATCACAGCCCATTTTTTCTCCTACTCTGTTCTCTTCATAGCTCTTACCGCAGCCTCACACTGCAGCCTCCTCTTAGCTTGCTCTGCTCATTGCTAATAACTCCAATGCATGGAACAGGATCTGGTAAACAGTAGGTGCTCAGAGAATATTTGCTGGAGGAACACATCATATTTTATCACTTTAAATACAAAATAGATGCTGATAGATCACTGTATATTCAGCACCACCCTCTCTCCAGGTCCCAGGTCTCTACATCCAAATGCATATTCGACACCTTGGTTTGGCTATTTGACAAGCATCTCCAACATTGGATTTCTGTCCTCTGTCCTGACCCTCCGACTTGTTCCTCCCTGTCAGTTAAGCCAAACACCAGTAGTTATCCTTGATCCTGCTTTTCCCCACTATCTACACCCTGTGTGTCAGCAAGAACCAGATGTTCTGCCTCCAGAATACACCCCATGGCTGTCCATCTGTCCCCATCCTCACTGTCACCCCCACCTCTCAGAACTGTTGTCTTGCTTCCCCACAGCTTCATCTGTGCAAATGTACCATAGTTTTAAAGAAAAATTGCAGAGATACCATGGAGTTCCCAACACCCCCATGCAGTTTCCCCTATTGTCACCATCTTACATTACATCTGTCACAACTGAGGAAGCAACATTGGTACCTTGCTATGAACTGAACTCCACACTTCATTCAGATTTCACTAGTTTTTGCCTGGTGTCCTTTGACTGTGTCAGGGTCCCACGCAGGGTCTCACATTACACCTACTCATCATGTCTCCTCAGCTCCTCTTAGCTGGGATGGTTTCTCAGACTTGGCTTGTCTGTGATGACCTTGACAGTTTTGAGGAGCACTGGTTGAGTATTTTGTTGACGGCCCCTCAGTTTGGGTTTGTCCGATGTTTCTCTCACATTGAGGTGGGAGTTAGGGTTTGGGGAGGATGGCCACAGGGGTGGAGGGTTCATCTTAGCACACGGCACCCTGGGCACATGCTGTGCCACTGCTCATGGCTGATGTGGACCTGTCAGTTGTCTGGGGCAGTGTTTCATTTGCTGTGAGCTTCTTACCTCTCTCTCTTCACTTCCCATATCTACTCTTCAGAAGCAAGACAATAAGAGCAGCTAGCAGACAGAGAGGGAGGAGGGGATTAAACCCATCTCCCAGAGGGAGACTATCAACATATAGAATTTGGAGTTCTGTATGGGAGACTTGTCTCTTCTCCCTCAATTATTCATTCATTCATTCATTCATTCATTCATCATTTATATGTTAGCATGAAATTGTGGGCATTTATTTTATACTTTGGGTTTTAATTCAGTATTAAATTATTTATTTGCTGCTCAAATCATTCCAGCTTTGGCCTTTGGGAGCTCCTTCAGGTAAGCTTCTATGTCCATTTGACATGCCCCCATCTCTGTTTTTTCAAGCACCTCCTTACTTCCTGTAATTATGAGGTGCTGTGGACTCATCCAGTACTTTCCCTGACCCAGCCCTAGAAACAGCCATTTCTCCAGGAGCCCTGAAGTCTTTTGATTGGAGAGTTGGCCTTAGAAACTGAGGTGTGGATGCTGGGTGTGTCCACTGGCACTGGGCCAAGGATCGTTTAAGAACACAGAATGAGTCACATCTTTTTTTCACTTGGAATATGATACACACTCCTTACCATGGTGATCTGGCTCTTGGCCATCTTTTCAGTCCTGTTTGGAACCACTGTGGCAGCCATGACTGCTCCTCTGACAGACCTTCCTTACTGGAATCCTTACTGGATCTTCCTGGGTCTTTGCCTCGCTGGCTTTGGGCCTCAGCGCAATGCCACTGGACTCCATCTCTGTGAGGGGTGGGAGGGCATAACCCTTCTCTGCCTCGCTTGATATAGTCTTCTGGCCCCTAGGAAAAGTCCCCATACTTGGCAATGCTGAACAAGTAGGTATGGAGTGGGTGATGATCTCTAAGCATTTATTCTGTCATTCACATGTGGCAGTCTGATGGAAAGCCTGGCCCTCCCTAGAAAGCTTCAGTCTTTTTGCAAGGCCCAGCCCAATAATACACGATGCCTTATGTTTCCCTGTGATCCATAAGACTGCTGTCCCATCTTTTGCTCCGGGAGCTTCTTGCACATGTCTCTATAAAAGCACCCAGCACTTGGAGTTGTATGTAGCTTGCAAACATCCCTTTCTTGCTTTCAGGGTGAGCTCCCTGAGGGTGCTAACCATGACTTGTCCATCATGGCTCTGCAGCTTAAAGTTCCTGGTAAATGAATTCTGAAACTCTTCATTTGGGCTCCTTGATCATACTCAGCAAAAGCAAGTCACCAGGGGAGCCATTTCCAGCCCTCAGAAAGTTCTTGGCAGACCTGGCAAAGATGGCCTCCAGTTGCTTTCTCCATCTTTCCCCTTTTTTTGGTGGAAAGAGCTGGAGGGTGTAAAGTTCACTTCTAGCAAAGCTTGCTGATATTTCAGTGGCTATAAAGCAGGTCCCATCATCCCCAGTCTTACCTTAAAATCTCCTTGATGTTTGGGTCTTTTTTTCCCCACCTCTGAAGATCAATAATATTGCAGAAGTGAGAGATCAAAGTTTTCCAAGTGGTAGGTGAGAAGGGGTGGGGGCAGGGGTTGGGGGTTGAGAGAGAGTTCCCATTAAACTTATCCCTGGATGATGCTTCCAGATGCACAAAAGCTTGTTACCTGCTCTCATCTCTCTCCTCTCCCCTCTCTCCACCCTTTTCCTCTCTCCCTCCCTCCCTCCTTCTCTCTCTCATAAACAAAGCCACAGCCTCGAACAACATCTTGTAAAGCACATTATAAAATGCTTCTAATAAATCCCTAACAGCCTTGGCCATAACCAGCTGAGAGAAAGGTGATTATGACACGAAAGTGTCAGGTTAGAACAACAAATTGGGCCACGTGAGCAGGGATTTATTTGTCTTTATAAGTGTGCTATAAAGGTCCATATAATTTCACAAATAAATATGAACATTGCTTAGTAAATGGCTCCTGGATTTAGAGCCCCAGGACCACAGGAAGGAACACATTAGCACCAAGGGTGCAATTTCAGATATGGGACAGATCAGCCCAGGGGCTGCCAACCAGATAGCACTTAGCCTACCCCTGTCCCTTTTCACATGTGTGGGGCATCCCAGGCCAGGGCCGCAGGAGGGCTGGGAAGGTCCTGGGATCCAGGACCAGGATGGAGGCCAGAGGAGGAATGGTAGGCCCTGGGGCCTTCAGTCCGTGAGGCCTGGGATGAGTGGCAAGGTCAAGGAGGAAGGCAGTCTCCTAGCTCTGGGGCACTGGGTGGACAGTTGTCATGGTCTGGTGAGCTGGCAACCCTGGAAGTAAGCTGCCCAGCCTCCATGTTTGCTGGGACCAAGGGGTTTGCCAGAATGCTGGATTTTTGGTTTTAAAACTAGACAGTTAGTCAGCATGCCAGTCTGATAGCAGTGATCCTGGGGCTGCTTGACTGCATATACCCTTCTGGGGATGGATGCTCTCAGAAGCCAGGTATGGGGAAGAAGGGAAACGAATGTGGGGACTTTAGAGAGACTGGAATTGGATTTATATCTGTGTTTTCTAACTCTCAATTGAAATGCTTTTCAAAACTATTAACACCTGGCCTCATCTCAGACCACTAAATCAGAGCCCCCAAGGGCATGGTCCAGGCATCGTGCTGTGCCAGCACTCCCCAGGCTATTCTGAGGTGCACTGGGGTATGATTCAGAGGCATGGAGGATCAACTTCCCCAGCCCATCTAGGGTACAGCTTGGCTGTACCTCCTTTGTGCCTTGTAGGAGCTACCCTTTGATCCGTTGGTTCTCCTTTCTCTTAGTGCCACCACCACCTCCTCCCACCCCATTTAAATACCAAATCAGATGGGCTCAAACAAATCATATTCATTAATTCAGTCATGAATCCATCAGGAACAGTGCTGACCCTTTCCCATCTGGTGCTTTTCTCCTACAGACACAGCCCAGATAAGAAATGATGACCTACATTTTCAAACCAAGGATGTTACAAATAAAAGTCCATCCTAACAGGCATTCTTCTTCATAACTAAGATAAAGACGTCATAATCAGCTTTGGTAGAATGCCTATCGCTTTGCCCCTCTCCATTCTGGGGGTAGTAACCTGGAGCTTACTTATCATTCACTCCATTGGCCAGCAGGGTTTGGCTGGCAGGACACACAGACTCTAAATTTAAACCCAATACACCTCCTGTGCACTTGAAATTTTGTTTTAGGGCAGTTTGACTGCATGGGATAGATATTCTGATTGTGAGCACTAGACCAGGTGGTAGTGGGAGCTTTCTGTTATGGGCTGTGGAAGAGGGTGGATCATGGCTTGCAGAAGAGGGAATTCAGTCTCTATGGAAACCTGACTGGGTGCATATAGATCTCAGCTCCTGTCCTGCTTCTGCCATGAGACCTCTCATATGTTCTTCCAGGCTACCATTCTCTGAACTCCAGCACTGTTATCTGTAGCCCAAGTTCTGCACCAACCCTGTAGCAATAATGCCTTAATTACCTAGTACTCTGTCCTGTCATAAAACGATATATGTCTAGGGTCTCATTTGATGTTGGCTTGCATTATCCTGTCATTATTTTAGGAGTGTGGAAAGTATGTAGACATTTAGAATCAAAAGTTGGGTCCCAGTCCCATTTTACTTAATGGTTCTCTGACCTTGGACAAACCACTGAACTCCTTTGATCTTTAGTTTCCTTCTCTGTATAATGGGAGTGATGAAATTATAGACCCATGAAGAGTATAACGTTATATATATATATAGTGTCTGGCACGTAATTGGTATTCATTGTGCTTGTTGCCTCTCTTCCCAACTTCCTTCTTTTCCCTCACAGGGCTGTTGAGATAGTCACAGGAGCTAATATACATAAAGTCCTCATGCAAGGTGCTATATTCAATTTCAGAACTATTCTAGTTATTATTCCAATACCTTTATTCTCCTGGGCTATTCTAGAGACTGGAACCATTTGTCTTTCTGCACTAGACTATGAGGCATATCTCCTGCTTTGCCATCCTCAGACCTCACCATGGGAGTATCAAACATCAATTTTCTCTTTGCTCTCTCTGCCCTTCCAAGGCATTGCCTTCTTTAAGGGAACTCATTCAAGTCCAACCTTTCCAGGAAAGAAGGCTGGGATTTTGTGATCTTAGAGCTGATGAGGAAAGAAAAGACCTTCAGGTCCCTGCAGAGATTTATCACAGCCACCCCACCCCTGAGGGCCAACCCATCTCCCCATGGTTGATTTTGCCCAGGCCATCTGATTTTGACTTCTGATGTCCAAGTTGAAGTGTCACCCCTCCCTATCTCCCGGAGGCCCACTTACCCTCCAGAACCCAAGCCTAGTCCTGCCTCCTCCAGGAAGCCCCCTCCCCCATCTATTCTGGCTTCCTTTGCAATTACCACTTACAGCCTGCATACTGGTTCCTGGGCTGGACGTCTTCTCTTGGTCCCTCAGCCTCACCCACTCTGCACTGTGCTCTGGGAGACTGACCTACATAGACTCCCCTTCCCTTTGACTGCAGGCTGTTAGCCAACAGGATGAACCAACAGAAGACCAGAGGATGGGAGGAGGGTGAGCTGGGAGTATTCAGGGGCAGGGTTGCTTCTGGTTGCTACAGCTCTTGTTAAGTGGACCTTTCCATATAGCTTTGCTCTCTGGCTTTTCCACTGTCTCCTTTCCCTGGCCTCTTCAGGCCTAGAGTGGTGGTGTGCATTATCCCTTGTGGCTTTCCATAAACCTTTACCACATATTTTAAAACAGTACTCTCATTAAACTTTCCTCAATTATCCAGCTTGTGTGTGCCGTCTGTTTCCTGCTGAGACCCCAACTAATATGGCTTTTGATGGTGCAGTATCTGATTTAACATTTTAGTATATATTGTTCTATGTTGTCCTTCAGTTGTTTTCCTCACGCATATTAGGGTTAGAGTCTTAAGGGAAAACAGGACTATAATCTAGCTATTTTGGTATCCCCAAGCTTGGCATGGTGCTGGCTTCATGCTGGGCATGAAGCAAATGCTCGCAGAATTGCCTGAGAGAAGGACCGCCATGCATGTGGGCTTCTAACTCCCTTTTTCTACTGTCCCTGCCCCAGGTTTGAGGTCTAGTGCCTGCCTCAAAAGAGAAGTTTTGAGTTGGGTAGGCAGTGGGAAAGGCCAGGTTTGGAAACCAAGCTCATGCTTTGGACTGAGAGAAGCACTAGGGCAAGACCCTCTGTGGCTTGGGAGGAAGTTCAGCCAAACCTCATATCCAGGGATTACCAGGGTCAGTGTTGGGGGCCTTGGTGGGCAGGAGGTGGCATTGCCCATCCTGGTGAGCGGGTGGGCAGAGCCTGCTGATGGAAAGTCCTGAGCCAGGCAAAGTGTAGAGGCACAATCATGAAATCGGAAGTCATCTGAACGAGAAAGAATGTTAAGATCATCTAGTTCTGTGTTGCCCAATATGACAACTACTGGACACATGTGGCTATTGGGCACTTGAATGTGACTGGACTGAACTGGTATGTGTTGCACATGTAAAATACATACCAGGTTTCAGAGTCAGTATGAAAAAAAGAATGTAGAATGATCCCATTAAAAACTTAAATTCATTGTATGTTGTAATGATAATATGTTATACATATTACATTCAATGATATAAATTATTAAACTTAATTTCACACATTTCTTTTCACTTTTTTAATGTGGCTACTAGAAAATTTAAAATTTCATACATAGCTCACATCACATTTCTGTGGGGCAGTGCTGGTTTAGTTCATCCTTCTCATTTTACAGATGAGGAAGCTAAGGCTAGAGAAGGGAAGAGGGTTTCCAAGGCCACATACCCAGTGGGGATCAAGCAGGGAAATCTGGGAGGGCCACAGATGGTTTCAGTGCCTCAGGTACTTTTGTATAAATTATGGTGGGGTGGAGAGAGAGGGCAAGGTCCCAAGAGGCTGTCCCCCAAAGTAGAAACCAGCAGTCCAATCTTGGCCTGGGTTTGGGACCTAGCATACATTTGGAATGGGGGCTGTGGACTTTGCTCTGAGGTACTGGCATACCCCTGCCCATGGAATCCATCTCCTTGGAGGAATGGCTCTGTGATGGGCTCTTGGTCCTTTTGCGGGGGTGAGAGGAATCCTCTCCACACACGGCCTTGGCCCGGGAAGTTAGACAGGACATGGCAAAAGAGCTGAAATGTGGTTCAGAAAGCACTGTCCACAGTAGCCACTGCTATCTCACTGGTGTTGAATAAGGCTTGCCAGTCCTCTGGGGGAGCCTCATAAAGCTACAGGACTCAGCCACATTTGAACTGATTCTGCAAGTATTTCTTGAACATGTCCTCTGTACCTGGGCTGAGAAAAGGAGAAGGCCCTGAGCTCCATGACTTTATGGTTTGGGGTAACATACCCATTACACATGAAACAAATCAAGGACAATGACACATAGAAAAGGTTAGGTTTCAGGTGGGTAGCCCAGATTGTGGTGGGCACTGTGGTCATGCAGATGATGTGGTTTAGTGAGGAACCTGGCATAGAGCCCTGACATAGTTGAGTTCTGTGGCTAATAAAGTCAGTGATTTGGGCAGGTCATACTCTCTCTGATGTCATTGTCCTCATTTGCTCAATGGGATAACACCTATCATCTGGTTCCCACCCTCCAGGCATGATGGGGTGTATGGGAGTGCCACACATGACCAGGAAGGGGGTGCTACCTAGACCTGAGTTTTCAAGGCCATTGTAGACAGAAGTGAGTAGTAGAAGGTGAGGGCACCATGAGGGAGGCTGGCTGGCCATATAATTTATCTTCCAAAAGGGTATCCTTCTGAGTATGAAAGGGGAAGCTATTAATATTAAAATTGGGACAAAAGATGGAGAGAAAGATTGTTCTGTGTAAATAGGACATACAGCACTCTACTGGGAAGAGGTCAAAGGCACAGCTAAGTCAAAATCCTGTGTGACTTGGGAGGCCAGCAGCAGGGGAATGGCTTTGCACTAGAGGTTGGTAGGCAGGGAGTGGACGGTTGGGGTTAGGTAGGGTCAAAACAGGAAGGAGTTTGGGGAGTGCACTGACTCAGAAGCAAGAATGCAAATAGTGACAGAGTACCAGGTTTGGAGCCTGGTGTGGGACAGCCCTGCAGCTCCATACTGGACACCTACATCCCATGACATGGGGAATCTAAAATGAGAGCATGGCAGAAGACATGGAGTGTGGGGACCCAGCAACACATTTTTGTTCTCATTACTGACACCACAGGTTAGTGTTTCTGTGGGTGTCCTCTGGCTGCCAGTGGAGGAACCCTGCTGTTAGAACCCCATAAGGCTGTTCCAGAACACTGCCCCAGTGAGGCTGCAGTCACTAGCTCGGGGTGAAGGGGATCAAAATGCCAGCCCTTGAGTGCTCCCCAGGGTCTCCAGCCCTGCTCCCACCCCAAACAATAGGCTCTGTTGAGCCAGCCTATTCCTGGGTAGCAGGAAGTCCTTGGGCCAACCCCCACACATGAAGAGGGCCTTGGAAGAGGTGCCCCTGTGACCTCTAGCCGGTGAGCTCAAAAGGGCCCATTCTTCCTGTCTGTGGGGTTGGGGTAGGAGGGAACAGCACTGTGGCTTTGACCCTAGGGAAGCATGACTGGCTCAGTGTTCTGGCCTTTGCCCTGCGGCTGTCTTGATTCCATCTGCTGACCTCATGGGATTGTCCTTCAAGTCTGTTTTGGCTGCTATGGAAGGCTGGGGAGACAGGGCCATTCCTTTCCTCATTGTAGCCCCTGTGGGTCATGTCTGGCACTGGTAGATGCCAAATCCTTCCTGCTGCCTCTCTCCACATACTCAGTGCCCCCTTTCCTCTGCCAGTCTTCCCCACAGCCTGTCACTGGGGTCCACAGGGATTTCACGCCAAACACACTGGGCCTCCTGCCAGGAAAAGTGGTAAAACCCTCGCTTCCTCACAGGCCCCAGGGATTGAGTCTGTGCTTTTCTATTCTCCTATGCAACTCCCTCCCCACGTGTGCTGGGATTCCCCTTCACATGCTCACTAGGTTAACAAACACAGGCAGCTCCTGACACCAGACATCATCATAGGCATCCAGGGACTGGTTCTCACCCTGAGGGAGTGATGGCATTTCCTCCTATGAAGATTCCTAAGTAGAGTGAGCCCTTCAGCCTTCTTGGCTGTCTTTAAATAGACCCAGAGGGCTTCCTCTTCAGATCTCTGTTACAAGGGTCTATAAACTTGGTGAAGTCATGCAGCTTGAAGAGCTCTGGTAGATCTTCAGAGCACTATCTTATTCCATACTGATTGTTGGCAGGTCTAGGCCTGTCTTTCTCATAGTGTCCTCTTTATGCGCTTAGTTTGTTCCATGGGAAAAATCTCTGCATCTTTTCATCATTCATTGATTCCTAGGAATAGAGCCCAGACAGTGTGCCCTCCCCTCAGGGAGGCAACCCCATGTTTTAAGGGTACTTGGGATTTGTTTGAATCAGGTATGGTGAGACATACAGACACAGAAATTACTGTCATGAAGGAAGAAGTTTATCCTCTCAGATCCCTAGAAACAGGAGGTGGCGATGCATACCGTGTTGCGGGGGTCACACAGGAAAGCACCAATGTCTGTTAGGAGGCAGAAGGAGCAAGGGGAAAAGGTGTGGAAAAAAAAGTGGATGAGGCAGGGTGAACAGGGTTAGAACTGGCTGGTTTGAATAATTTCAGCAGGCTCTGGGGCAGAGGGGCCATCCCAAGTCATCTGGTAGCTGACCCTGGGGTGATTAGGGCAGGGAATAGAGGCTGGAGTGGAGTGTAAGGGCCCAATAAAGGAGGAGGTTGGGGGGTGTGGACCATGGACTGGTTTGTTTGCTAGCCCTGGGAGGGACAGTCCCTTCAGTGTCAGTGAGGCACTAGGATTGCAAAGCACCAAATACAGAAATTAGAAAATGTGGTTATTACATCATCTCTTTGCAAAACCCTATAGTGATTCTGGCCACTCTGCTGTGATACCTTCAACAGCATGTTTTCTCTGTTCTTGGGAATCTGGTTCAGACATCAAGGCCCTCTCCAGAAAGTCCCCCTTAGTTCACTTCTGATATCACCAAGTCCACTCCTCATCCCCTTCTCCTGTGGAACCTGTTTTGTGCTGTTCCCACAGTTCTGTGCCCTACTTTGGGGTGAGTTTTCTTCCTGTTTGCCTCCTCTCCAGGAGTCATGAGATCCTCAAGGGTCCATCTCATCTTGTATGCCTTGTGGTGCCTACTGCGGGCCTGGCACACTCGAAAGGTTCCATAAATGGGGGTGGAACACTGAATGGACATGGACTGTAGGCCACTTCTTCAATAGCAAGGGCGTCATTTGCAGCTCAATGGAACTTTGAACAGTGTCTGCTGTCTTGATGTCTCTCTTGAGAACACTGGGAGACATGGTGTGCCAGGGTCCAGGAGAGATTTCCATTCTCATTACTGACGCTACAGGTGAGCATTTTTGTGAGTGTCCCCTGACTGCCAATGGACTGTTCCTGGAGAGGTTCTTATTTCAGTGTTCATGAGCTCATAAGAGTCCTTCAGCCCTTGAGCTTTCATATAAAATATACATGGGCACTTAACCAAGGAGAGAAGATCCAGGGCATTAATCAGATTCTGTAATTGCTCCAAACTGGTAGTAAGGTTAAGAGCTGAAGAATGGATTGTTGCTACCAAAACTGTGGTCCATAGCTGCTGTCTAGAAGCCTATCACCACCTGTCCCTAGGTCTAACCTACAGAGTGCCTGCTTTCCCCTTGGGGGCCTTGCTCCGGGCCCTTTCTTCTCCCTTAGTTGGGCTGTCTTGGCTCTCCTGCAGGGCAATGTATCCAGGCTCCAAGACTAATTCGAATCATGGGGTGGGAGTATGTTAAGTTGTTAGCTTCCTGGCTAACAGATTATTCCCTCCTGGCTAATCTGACTCTGATCTTGCATGCCTGGTGACTGAACTCTCATATTGTGCCAAAGGACCAGTTGAGGTAACTTCTCTAGTGCTGCAAGCTCTCTGGAGTGAGCTGCCTTGCCTATTCCCCCACCTCCCTCCTACTACCTTGCCCAAGGCTGCCCAAGCCTGCAGTAACCAGGTTGCTGCTGGGCAACTTTGCAGATGTCATCGGTTACAGCAATAGCAAGAGCAACACCCACCATGACATTGTTCTTATCAGAAATAGTACTATTAACAAAAACAATGGTAAAATGTGAACTGACAGCTTACTCTGTGCTGGTTGCTTTCGTAGATTCCTTTCTCGTTTGATTCTTACAACAAGCCTATGAGACAGATAGTTTTATCTTCTGCATCTCCATTTACAGAAGGAAACTGAGGCACAGAGAAGCTCAGTTACTCACTCAGAATCACACAGCTAATGTAGAGCAAGAGTTTTGACCTAGGTGTGTCTTACCCCCAAGCTCACACCTGGAACCCCCATACTGTGTTGCTGAGGGCCTAACTGCTCCCCCTGGTCTGGGAGTACTGTGCCAGTAGCCTACATTCCTCTGCCCTCTCCCCATGGCTCCCATAGCACTCTCTCCTTCCACATCCAAGCATTCATGAGACAGAATTGCCATCACCTGCTTGCAGAGTGTGAGCTCCATGAGGGCAGGGCCTGGGTCACTTGTCATTCCTCTGTAATCCTGGAGCCTGGTGCAGCACCTGACACAAAGATGATGTCCCAAATTGATGGGATTAGTGGGCCACCTCTTGGGTCTTCTCTGGTTCCATCGTGAGGTGCAGCCTTGGACTTGGCCCAGGCCTGATAGCCAGTGCTCAGCTGCTAGGCTGCTGTCCTCTGGCTTCACAGACCTCCTCGGCCTCATGCCCCAGATGAGGCTTGCAGGGAAGGGAGGTGATGATGACAGAGTTCAGAGCGAGTCACAGGCAGCCCCTCTGCCTGCTCATGTTGCTAGACCTCGATGGGAAGTGACATCTCCTCCTGTGTCTTGACCTCTCCCTTTCCCCTTGCCTGCGGACTCACAGCCCAGAAGCTGATCAGGAAGGACAGGCCTAGTTTTACTAGAACAACTGTGTCAGTGAAAGGGCACGGGCAGTCTCCCCTCCACCCCCTGCCCTGCCAGGATGCTGGCTGGTCCACACCAGTCAGGCCTGTTCTGACAAAGAGGGCTGCAGCCAGCAGGGCCATGCAGTTGTTCACGGGGGCCTGTAAGGGGCCTCTCAGTTTGGGCCCGGGCTCTAAGGGCTTGGCTGCCTTTTCAGTTTACCAGTTCTGAGGAACCTTTGTCCTGGGGGCCTTCTCTCTTTCTCCCCCTGAGGCCACAGGAGCTGGGGGCTCTAGTCCTCGCTGGACTGAATCCCACATTGCAAGACAAGCTGGATTCCAGTTCCAAGACATTGATGCTCTTGCCCCAAGTGTAAGCTTTTGAAGTCATGGGAGCAAGCACTTGGAAGCCTCATCACAATGGATTCCCACGTCTGAACAAGGTGCACTGCCTGGAGCCAGATTCAAACAGAGCTTTGTGAGCAGAGTAGTGGGGTGTTGGGGAAAGCTTACAGCCAGGCAGAGAAGTGTCAGAGAGGGTAGACTTTTATGGAGAAAGTTAGCCTGGGGGACTTCCTGAGCTGAAGCAGAAATGACTGGGAGTTTTGAAAGCATGAGTCTATCCGGATGTGCCTGAAGCTGTTTAAGGCGTCAAAGGGGACACCCACCACAGAACCAGAATTGGTGTTTCCTTGAGCTCATCCTGGGGTCTGACTCTTATCCTTCAGAAAACCTGTCCAGAGTTTTTTAATCATCTTGGGTGCACACAGCTCCACCCCAGGCATACGCTTGCACTCTTGCCGGAGAGACGAGATGTACGGGTGCAGATGCACACCAACAAATAGTGAACCCATAGTCTGCAATGAGGTGTAAATGTATGTGGGCCAGAGTGCAGGAAGAGTATGAGAAGGGAGGGGTCCATGTGGCTGGGGCGCTGGGGGAGGCTCACACAGAGGGTTCTGTGAGTGGGGGCGGGGGTGGTGGTGAGCAAAGAGCCCCCAGATTGGATGGAATCATGCCACATGGTGCTGGTTCCACCAAGACCACCCTTCTAGCTCCAGTCTGAGTACAGCCTTGTTACCATCACAGCACCTGGCAGAGTGCCACCACACCCTGGTGCCCACTGCAGTGAAAACCTATGCTTTTTTACTAGATGGTACAATGGACAGGGAGACAGGATGTCATTTCCCTCCTTCCCTCCTTCCTTATGTGCCAGGTACTGTTAACAGTGAACCTAACTAAGACACAAAACTGCTACCCTCACAGAGCTTCCATTAATCTCTCTAACCAGTTCCAGGCTTTAGTTTTTCATCTGTAAAATGTGGCTATTTCTGCGTCCAAAGCTTTTCAATTCAGTGGGACTTAAAATGGCAACCTTGGTCGGTTGTAGCAGTGGAAAGAAAGCAGGGGACCTGTTCTTTCCTGGGAACACCTGCCATGGCCACCTCCGCAGGAGAACTTCAGAGCAGCCCCAGGCCCTGGTTGACCTGTTGCATCAGGCGGGGCCTCACACATATCTCTGCATCCTGGTGTCCCACACCAGGGCATACTTTGCCCATGGGCATAACAAGAAGGCTCGCATTTGCTCGCATTTATGTGAGCTACCTCATGGGCAATTTCCAATCCATGGGCTCTAGTCCTTCGCTGGAGACTAAACACTGAAACAATTATTGTTTAATTTCAAGTGAAAGGAGCACTGAAGGAGACATGGTGTGACCTTTTCTGTGTATGTATCTATAGATAGAGATATATAGACACTGGAATTTATTTCCCCAGGGAGAGAAGCAGCACCGTGCTGCCAGCTGGGTTTGTGTTTGGAGCTGTGTTTGTGTACAGTGTTATGTGTAATTTATTTCCCCAGGGAATATCAGCTAAGATGGCGCATCTGATTCCTAGTAGAGATTTCTTTTTCTTTTTTCTTAAATAAACCCAACCCACCCCCTATGCTGAAAGAAAAATGTTCTTCTCCAGCCAGCTGCCTTATTTGACTGGTGTCTTTGAGCTTCACAGTGCTTCAGAGGGCTTGGGCTCTGGTCTGCAAATCTGGGACCCCACATAACCCAGCCTCTTCCTGTTGTAGTCCTGGGTGGGGGTGGGTGGGAGGGGATGACAGAATGACCTAGGCCAAGGACACACACTGCTGGGCTGGCCCTACCTTTTACCATCTTTCTTCTGGGAGGCTCCAAGTGAGAGTTCTGTCTGCCCTCTGCAGGAGCTGGCTTTGACCTATTAGGAAGGGACCTCCTCATGCCCCTCCACCCCTGCTCCCCAAAGCCCCTTCCTGTCCTCCACCAAAGCCACCTTAGTGAGGCCGTTCTCTAGACCCCCAAGTAGATAAATAGGAGCTCCAGCTCTCTGCATTCTCTGTCCTCCTCCATGCCTGATGGCTGGGAGATTAGAAATATTTGGAAGGCTTTATTTAATTAGTTAGCAAATGCAGCGCTTACTTTAATTTTGTAAATTCAGTAGGCACAAGTGCCCACCCACCTGTTCCGGTTGCCATAACAACTTTAAATTTCATTTGTGGTCTCTGCTGATGTTTCTCTTTGTTTGTGTGTATATGTGTGTTTTGTTTGTCTGGGATCGAGTGTGTGGTTTCTCTCCTATACTCCTCTTCCCCTGAGCCCCTTCTGTCCTGCCTCCTATTTCATTTCATTCCCTTGGATGCCTCTCTTCTGTCCTCCACTTCCTTTAGGGCCTCCCTCATTCCCCTTCCTCAGATGCTGGGATTTAGGGTAGAATTCTCTTCTTCCATTGTTGGAACCCAGGAGCCAACAGTTCACAAAGATTCTCTCACATGCTGTACGCATAGGGGAATCAATGGCTGTCTACATGGTGTGATCTCAGAGACACTGAGAAGGTTCTGCAAGTTCAGAAAACCAACCCAACCCAGTGTCATGGTGCCTGAAATTTCCCAGTTGCAGTTTTGTCACCCTGGTCCCTTCCCCTAAAGGAATGGTGAGTGCTTTTGAAGAGATAAGCTATCAGGAGGCTCTCATGAGGAGATAGTGACTGGCCTGATGGATGCTGCTGGTTTTGAGGATGAGCAGGAGACCACCCAGATCCCAGTGGGGAATTGAGTTGCAGGAAGAGGGCACAGCCAAAAGGGCATCTCTGAAGTCATGCTCTCCCCTATAGCATGCTTTTGTCCAAGGAATTCACAGACCTAGCTAGACTCAAGCAATGTGCAGAGTGTTGGCCACCCCAGGCTTCCTGGGCCTCCTGAGCAAGCTTGACCTGACACAGCAGTGATTCAGGAGGCTTCCCTGCTGAGGACAGGGAGACTTGATTGCTGTGGGGTCTGCAAAATGACCTAAAAAGAGAGAAACCCAGAAGTTGCTTTCTCCAGGGGCAGATGAGGTTGTCCATGAGGGAGCTTGGAACTTGGGCTAAACGTGTGGAGTCCTGACAGGAAGAGTCCAGGAAGGAGATTGAAACTGGAGTCACCTGGGAATGTTTTAGGTTCAGTTTCTCCCAAAGCAAACTGAGCCAAAAAATTTGAGTGCAAGTTATTTATTTAGGAGGAAATCTCAAGTAGCACTAACAGGGGAGTGGGGAAAGGAGGCAGGACAGGGAAGAGCTGGTAGGCAGGTGACATCTGTGGGAAACTGAGACTCGGTACCATTGGGGAGCTCTGGGGAATAGTATGGAACATGTTGGAGACTTATCCCACCTGAAGGGTGAGAAAATTGAGTACACATCTTCCAACACCTCCAACACTCCAGTACTGGCTGCTGCTGCTTCTGGGTGCATTGATTCCCCAGCAGTCTGGCCATGTCTGGGGGGAGGGCTGCAAGTACAGTGGGGTGTCATGGGCATGGTCTGGAGCAGCAGTGTTTAGGGTCTAGGGGCAGGGACTGCTGTGGTTCACCCCTCGTACCACTCTGATCCACTCATGCTTCAGTTTGCTATGTCCTCACTGCTTCTTCCAAACGGTAACGGATTACAATTTCTGGAAAAAAAAATTAGAAGATTAGTGAGACAAACTGAAATTTTTGCTGCTATAGTTGGTATGGAGACTGACTTGATTTTCATCATATTGCACTTCTACTGCCAATTCTTCCTTCTCCTCCTCAGCCAGCATTTCTGCTCCTCTTGGCTTGCCTAGTGGGATAGACCAAGGTGTTATCCCCGAGAAGATGAGACCCTGGGCACTAGGAATTTGTCAGGCCATTGGCTGCCACAATTGTTCATTCGTGATTATCAAGAGGCACCTCTGGTGAATTGCCTGAGTTGCAGACATATTGCTTTCTGCCCCCATATGTAGCAAAAGTCCTTACTTCTTATGATAACCAGGGTCAATCTCCCCTGCCAGTTTGATAACTTCTTTCTGTGCTTGCTGGTATACTGGCATGAGGAAACCCAAATAAGCTGCAGTCTTTACTTTAGGGCTGGAGGAACCATTACTTTGTTTTCTGAAGTTGTCCCCCACCCTGGGTCCAGATGCATCAGATCCTAAAGTTGCAGGGTCAAGATGCACATCTTACAGGATGGTGAGAAGGGCCACTTCTCCTGCCAGTCCTTGTTTTTCAGACCCATGTATTTTACTTCTGGGGCCACAACACCATAAATTATCCATTGGTTCAAATAGTATGGTGCATCTTGACTTCACGTCCAACACCTGTGGGTGTTATTACCAACCTGGTGCTTAGCCAAAACTTCATGAGGCCTTTTCAATGCTCCATCAGACCAGCAGTTTCTGAGTGATGGGCATATGGTAGCACTGCTGGGTCCTATGCTCATGCGCCCATCAAGGCACTTCACACTACAAAGTGAGACTTTGGCCCAAGGTGATATTATGCAGGATCCCTTAACAGTAAATTAGACACTATGGGAGTCCTTGTATAGTGACCAAGATACTGTGGGCCAAAAAGAGGAAAGCCATTCCTAATATATGTGTCAGTGCAATAAGAACAAAAAATATCTTTCTGGGTGAATGAATTTGAAATAAGTGACAAGCTATGATGAAGCTGTTTGCTTTCCTTGAGGGATGGCACCACGTTGAAGCTCAGGATCAGTCATGAGGGTCAAGGGCAGAAGCTAACTAATCTCAGAATCCTGTCCATTTGGTTGTGCAATGTATCTTCTGTGGTGGGCATTGAGAAAAATCTGTACACTTTGTCCCCATCTTCCAATCTTGATATTTTCAGACCCCTGATCATAACTAGCTTTAAACCATTCACCACTGCCCAGGAATGTGTGAACACCATAGCTGCAGGCCCCTTCTCCCACCACATCAGGTTGGTGATCAGTTGAGAGTAGTTGAGGCCTTCTCCACTGGGAGGACTTCCCTTTACTGCTGACTTTCAGGGCCACCTCTTTTCCAGGCTGTTGGGAGACAGTCCATTTTGGCTCACACCAGTATATGGAGATAGTTTATCTATGAACCAGGCGCAGGGTTTTCCTTTTCTGTCAGCTGATAATGGGAACTACTTAGAACTGTGAGCTGAAGGAAACACATTGGTGCAACAGAAGTGGGTGACATAAAATCTGGGTCAGCTGTTTTTGCCGCTGGACCTGCTTGGGCCTGCTCCCTGATGTGTCATTTCCATTATGACTTGGTAGGTCTGAAAACACCCAGATCATGATGGTCAGCTCTGATATCATGGTTCCTTGATGTCTCATGGTCAGGTCAGATGCTCAGTCCCTGCTAGAGCCCAATAGCAAGTTTGAAGCTGCTTTTTTAATGTTGAGAAGATTTTTGCTGCAGATAGCACATCCTGGCTCTAGAATCCTAGAGTTTTGTTCTGTGACTCTCCTGCTTAATCTTGCCAGAAACTCCAAACTACATTGTTATCTACCCTGGATATTGCTAACATCATGGAATCTTCCAGGTCATATGGTGCCAAGTAAGGGCCTCTCTCTCTCTCTTTTTTAATGTTTATTTATTTTTGGGAGATAGAGAGACAGAGTGGGGGAGGGGCAGAGAGAGAGGGAGACACAAAATCTGAAGCAGGCTCCAGGCTCTGAGCTGTCAGCACAGAGCCTGAAGTGGGACTTGAGCCCACAAAGTGCAGGATCATGGCCTGGGCCAAAGTCAGACACTCAACCAACTGAGCCATCCAGGTGCCCCAGTAAGGGCCTCTCTCTTAAAGGTAGATGCTCAAGGTCCAATGAATTCTCCTTTACTTTGGAGGAAATATCCTAATATACCCCAGACCACTGGATCTTTACAAAGTTATTGATGTGGCAGGCCTCTGGGTCTTTGCAGGACTTACCTCCACCTCTGGTGCACATGTCTTAGCCAGGCTTCTGACTACTTGCCACTTCCTGTTCACCAGACCTGTTATGATTATGTACCCGTATAATGGGTCAGTCTGATGCTCTGTGGCATGGTCAGAAAATCGAGGTTCCTTTAACTATACAGTGACAGAGAACAGAAAAGTTAAATAGATCTGGGGCAAGACCATTAAAATGTAAGTTATGCATTCCAGGTGAATGCAAATTTGTCCTGATCCTCCTTGAAGGGGATTGAAAAGAATGTATTCACCAGTTTGAGAACCACATACTAAGTGTCAGAGGCCATGTGGATCTGTTCTACTAAAAATACCTGGTAAAAAGAGTTACAACTGAGGCTACCACTTGGTTACATTTATAGTAGTCCATTTTCCTGTTCCATGATCAATTTGATTTTGCTGATGAATTAAATGGGAGATATGATGGGACCACTGTCTTGTATCATTTAAGTCTTTGGAGGTGACACTAGTCTCTAGCATTCCATCTAAGATGCAGTATTGCTTCAGTTTTACTCTCTTGGTACAGTGTGTATGTATGTGTGTGTCTCTGTGTATGTGTGAATGTGTGATATATTTGAGTATGTGTGTGGGTATGTATGTATGTATGTATGTGTGTATGTGTCAGGAGAAGAATTTCATTTAGGCTTTCCTACTGTAATGACTCTACTACATAGGTTAGGGAGGCAGTGTGAGAGTTCTGCCAATAGGGAGGTGTAATAACCTGGATCATATGCTCAGAGACCTGGAAAATGATCATTGAGTGAAGCTGAAAACCTCTGGACCCACTGTGAAATGGACATCACCCAGGAGTCCATTTACTACGTGGCATCTGTATGCTTCCACTCTGTGTCCCTTGGTATCAGTATTAATACGCTAAGACATGTATCCAAAAGCCTTTGAATTTTCTGGGAATTCTCTCTTACCCAGCATACAGTTTTCTATTAAGTGCCCCAAAGTTATTTTAGGGAAGGAATGGAAATATTGCTACTGTGTATATTTTTCATGGCATTTTCATGATCTTTTGGGGATCTCTCCTCTTTTTCCACTGATGGTCTCTGGGTTCAAGAACTAGCTCAGGTCTGAAAACTGGATAGGGGATTATAATTTTTTATTGTGGTGGCTGACATCAACATTCTGTTCACTCCTCTTGATAATTTTTGGTTACATAAGTCAAGCAATAACTTTGTTGGTAGAGAGCATCTATCTCACCTCTGGAAGCATCATGGATTATTAGTCATTGCAACAGATCCCAACAGGTCAAGGCTTCCCTCTGGTTGTCATTCCAACCTTGCTGCCTATCATGTAATTGCATTCACTTTGCTTTTGACTTAGTCCTGGTTATTACAAAATCTTAGCTGTGTTGACATTTGGGAGCCATGGCAGCTTCCCCCGCTGTTTTCCCTGGCCTCTGGCAATAGCTACCACTGAACTTCTGATCAAAGTGCCCCAATATTTTATTGCTTTAGTGAAGAGAATGTCCTCTGGGATCTTCTGGGGAACATAGTCAGTTAGTGTGTTCTCTGGTCTAACATAGTGAATTCATTCCAACAAGGGTACCTCTCTGGGCCTTTTGTTCTCTTTTTCAATACTCTGCCAAGGCAGTTCTGGCATTTCCACTACATATACTCTTATTGTTTCCAAGCTTCAAGGAGCCATGCCAACAGTGTGTTAGAACTGGCTTTGGATGTCCTTGCCAGGGTACTAAATCCTGAGTCATGGGAAAGTGCTCTCCTATCAATAAACTGCCACACCCAGCCTTGTATTCCACCCAGCCACTGTGGCACTCTCAAGTTCCATTCTGAGGCATATTCTTCACGTTCCTGTTGGGCTTGCAGCCAACAGGCTGAATTACTTTTTTGCTGAATAATCTATTTTATTCTTTAAGAAGTGACATGATTCCATAGTCAAGTCATGCTGGGGGTTGGTTTTAGATATTTGTGTACAAACAATGATGGAAGGTGCAGATTCCCTTTGAAGAGGATAAGTATCATTTTGCAAGCCATTAGCAATGGTGAGGCTTTTGCATAGATCTAGATAAATGAAAGCCTGTCTCCTTTGTGGGGCGAAGGGGTATTTCTGCTGGCCCAGAGATTCAGGGAATGTGGGATTTCAAGGTTATGAACCCAAATGTCCTCATTGTGGATCTTTGAGTCCCATTCATTTACTGGGTTTCTGCTGTTAGCATTGAAGGCATGCTGGGACTGTGAATCCAATCGTCTTCGTAAGTCTGCCACTCTTACAATCAGGTTTTAAGCTTGATTTTCAGCTCAGTCCGTCTCTCAGTCACTGGAGATGAGAACCTCTTTAACATGGCCCTGGAAGCATTCTGGCTTTTAAGTTGATTGTTACTTGAGCTGAGCCTGTTATATTTTTCCTTCAGAGCTTTGGTGGCAGTTAACAACAGTTAACCAACTCCACAATTGCCATAATTATCCTCACCCCCCTAGTTTTTAAGTCTAGACCAGTACTTCTTAGACCATCTATTGGTGAGGAATCATTAAAAAATATTTTGTGGGGGTGCCTGGGTGTCTCAGTCAGTTGAGTGTCTGACTCTTGATTTTGGCTCAGGTCATGATTCCAGGGTTGTGGGATTGAGCCCCATGTCCAGGGCTCTGTGCCAAGCATGGAGCCTGCTTAAGATCCTCTCTCTCTCTCTCTCTGCGCCTCTACCCAACTCTCTAAAAATAATGAAAATATTCTGTGGACCGATGAATTACTAGAAAAATTAAATAAGAAAGACATTCATGATGCAATAATAATTTTTAAAATTATTAAGTTCAACAAGACATAAAATATCTTCGCCAGTTTACTATAAAAGTTTCCATATGCTTCTTCTCAATTTCTGTACTTGTCAGAGGCTGGGATCAAACAGTTCATGAACTAACATTGGCCTATGGATTGTACTTTGAGTAGCACTGTGCTAGACCTTTTGTATAAGTCAGTGCCTTCCCTTTCATCTGCATTCCACCTCAGTTCATCTCAACACAGAGTTTTAGCAATTGTGATGCTAAAGCATACCAGTATTGTGCTTTCCACTTATTATCAGCAATGGGGTCCTCATTATCATTTGGTTGGTATGTTATTGTATTCCAGAAACTCATGCTGAAGGTCTTTTTCCTACCTCCATTCCAGCATTAAATATCTTCAGTTGGGTTTCCTTAGAAGCATTACCTGAGTCAAAGGTATGAATGCATATAGTTTATTTGGGAGTTGATCTTCGGAAGCCCTGGTAGGGGAGTGGGGAAGTGGTACAGGGAAGGGAAGAAAGCTGGAAAGGGTGCGTTATTGTGCAAGTTACTATTGTGGGAACATGGGCTCAATTCCACTTGGAAACTTAGAAACAGATTAGGGCATTCCTCAGAGTTATCTTTTCCAAGAATTATTGGCTGATGGCTTCTCATGGGCATTTTGACTCAGCATTTTTGGACTGCCTTGGGGATTTGCAGACTGAAAAAAAGCTCCCACAGAGAGGTATATGTGCTTGCTGCAAGATGCCACCAAAATAGGAATCTGGGCAGGCCACTGACAGCATCTATTTACAGAGAGGTGCCTGAAGGTCTGTTCATGCAGAGGCATGAGGTCATCCCCAGGCATATGCCAGGGTGGGGTGGAGACTAGAGATGGAGCCAGCTCATAATGGTCATTCAGAAGCTGCAAGAAGAATGTAGAAAAGAGCAGGGTGTGGTAAAAAAAACGTGGTACGATTCAGGTCTGTCAGTGACCAAGGATTTTTGCAACAAGGGTCAGGGGCCTCATTACTCATGAGGTGTTTATGGGGGAGTAGTCATGTGGTTTGTTACAGACTCAGACTGGGCTGGGCTATTTACCTGCCAACGAATGAGACAGGGCAGAGATTTACAGAACTTTTGTTAGTTAACTTAATCTAGTGATGTTTCAAGTCTTTTTCTAAAAATCCTACAGAAGTGCCTCTGAGGTCTGGCATCAGCCAAGGTCAGGCTGTGAGGCTTCCACTCCTGCTTCAAGCACAGTAGCTTTGTGTTTACTGTTTTCTGAATCAGACAGTATTTCTGCTTCTAAAAGAGTAGTTGAAAACCACTGCTTTAATCTATCTGTGGAGTTTGATTTATCTACTTTTGGATGAATCCATTTGTCAAGTCAGAAGGTCAGGTCATAGGGCAACTGATGCCCTGTTCCCTGGCACTCAGGGAATGTCATTGGGTCTTCTTGAGAGTCACAGTGCCAGTTTAAACTTTGTTTCCTCCACTCTCTTTCTAAATAAACCCATGGCAGGCAGGGATGTTCAGCACTGTCATCCTGTATCTCGAATAACATTTGTTTACATCAGAACACAACCCCAGTGGGAGTCCTAGGGGAAGGTGTCAATACATTTCTAAGTCAGAGGATTTCAGGGGACTCCTTTATTTGCCTCCACCCCAAACTCTAGCCTCTGTTTTTCTCTCCTTTCACAAGGAGAGTACGTGTGGACCTGGCAGACTCAAGCTTCTTTCTCACGGCCTCTGCTTTCCTAGCACCTTGGACAGGGACACCCGAGGCCCTTTCCAAGACTATTTCTCTCAGGGGGACAATTTACTCTTGGCTCTGTGCATGTCAGCAGAGCTCTTAAATTTCGAGGACAGTTGGATGAAATTGGATGTAGCCAATTTGCATGTTCAAATCGATTTTGTACACATGGGCGTATGCACTCACATCTCTAGGGACAAGGGGGGGAAATGATGTTTGACAGCTCATGGACAATGAGATGACAGTTTGCTCTGCTTGCCTTTGAGCATGGGCCTATGGAATCTTGTGCCTCAGTTTCCTTTTATGGAAATGAGAGGTGAACTGGGTGATCTCTGAGGTCCTGTTTGACTTTAGTGTTCCATGATTTTATATTTGTGGGGAAACAGGGTGGTGAGAAAACCAGTGGTCCACATTGCACTGTGTAGTTGAAGGGCAGCACAAATGAGGAGAATAAAACTGCTTTGCACAGTCTTGGCCTGCCCAAGGGCAGATTCAGTGTTTGGATATCATCATGATGAGAAAGTTGGGAGGTGTAGGGGGCGAGCGGGCATCCTTCTTGTTCCCAGGATAACCTCCTGCAGTCTTGGTGTCACTGGGGTTGCTGTGGGTAATACAGCAGGTCATCACAACTCTCTGGCCTCAGTTGGTGTACAGTGAGGCTATACACCTCCCTGGGTGGTTCAGGAGAATAACCAGGAGGCTCTTGGGGTATCACAGACACTCATCAATTTGACATTCCTGCCTGGCCCTGGATCCGGAGTGGTAAATTTGGGCAAAATCCCGCCACAACTAGATTCTTCTGACTGCCTCATCTTTATCTCTTACTGCTCCCACAGCTCAAGGACTTTTTCTGCAATTGTCCCTCCCCCTCCCTCTCCTACATCATTAATTTTTACCTCTCTACACTCTACCAGTGTTCCCATCAGAATACAAACATGTTATAATAATATCTTCAATCTTAAAAAAAAACCCTCCCGTGACCCACACATACCTCTTCAGCTACTCTTCAATTTCTCTGCCTGCTTTGACAGTGAAACTCTCTGGTAACTTGCTGCTTCCACTTCCTAGCCTCTGATTCTCCTGTGAGGCCATTCAGATCAAACCTTTGCTTCTACCACCTCTCTGAAATAGCTCCTGCCAATGTGGCCTACTGCTAAATTCAGTGGTCAATGCAGAGTCCTCATGTTGGCCTGTTAGCAGCATTCCTTACAGTTAAATCACAGTGTTTCTTGAAACACTTTCCTCCCTTGGTTCATACTTACTGTTTGTTAATGGTCCTTTTTGCTGGTTTTCCCTCTCCTTCCTGACCTCTTGCTCCTGCCTTCTAATGCCCAGTGCTCAGTTCTCACACCTGTCCTCTATGTTGTTCCTCAGATTTATATCCCGGGTCTTTCTCTGACCTCTCTGCCCTGATCACAGACACATCTAGCCAGCTTTCTCAATATTGCCACTTGGTTGTGTAATAGACACCTCAAACTTAACACATCCTAACCTGAACACATCTTAGAAACTGGCCTTTCAGACTTCCCCATTTTAGTAATGGGCAAATTAATTTTTCCAAATGTTCAGACGAAACACCTTAGAATCATCTCTGACTTCCCTCTTCCTCTCACTCTCTATATCCAGCATATCACTGGAATGGGCAGCCCTATCGGTGAAATAATCCTGCCTCCAACCCCTGTTCCCCACCTCCACCACAACCTTCCTGCAGCAATGTCACCATGATCTCTTGCCTAACTAGTGCAGTAGTTCACCCTCCTGTCTCCCTGCTTCTGCCCTTCCTCCTTACAGTTGAGAATGATAGTTGTGGTTCTGAACGATAATTTTAAAACATGTCAGATTATGTCATAAATCAGTGCAAAACAATCCAGTACATCCCCATCTCTCTCAGAATAAGCTCTACATGATGTAGCCCTTCCCTACAACTCTGACCTCACCTTTGCCCTTTGCTCACTGTCCCAGCCACATTACACTCTGATGTGCCAAGCAGAGTCCCACCCAGAGCCTTTGTACCTGCTGTTCCCTCCTCTTGGAATGCTTTTCTCCCCAGACACTCATGATACTCATCCCCTTACTTCTTTCAGGCCTCTACACAAATGGCACCTCCGCAGAGAGCCTTCCACACATCCTATCTAAATACACGTTTGTCATTCTCCCCCAATTCTTTTTATTTTAAAAATTTAACAGCTTTATTGAGGTATAATTGGCACACAATAAATCATGCATATTTAAATTGCACCATTTTGGTAAGTTTTGACATATGTAATCATCAGTGAAACCATCAACACAATCAAGATGACTTATCCTTCCATTACTCCAATGTCTACTTGTGCTGCTTTGTAATCTCTTCCTGCTTCTCCCCCGCATTCAAGCAATTACTGATCTGGCTTCTGTCACTATAGATTAGTTTGCATTCTAGAATTTAATATAAATGGAATAATATAGTACACATTCTTTTTTTGTCTGGCATCTCTCACTCAACATAATTATTTTGAGATTCACCCATGTTATAGTGAGTATCAATCGTTTATTCCTTTTTATTATTGAGTAGTATTCCATTGTGTATTGATCCATTCACCAATTGTTGCATGGGGTATTTCTAGTTTGCAGCTACTACACATAAAAGTATTGTGAACATTCATGTACAAGGCTTTGGGTGAGCATATGCATTCCTTTCTCTTGGGTAAATACCCTGGAGAGTAATGACTGGGTTGTAAGGTAGATGTATGTTTAATTTTCAAGCAACTGTTAAACTGCTTTCTGAATTGTTGTACCATTGTACAAATCAACCAGGAGTGTATGTGAGTGTTGGTTCCCCCTATCCTTGCCACAACTTTTAGCAATTCTAAAAGGTAGGCAGTATTATTTCATTGTGGTTGTGATTTAGAGCTCCCTAATTACTAATTATATGTAGCATTTTTTTTCATGTACTTATTTGCCACCCATATATCATATTTGGTGAAGTGTCTCTTCAAAACTTTTGTCCATTGTATTAGTATTCTGGTGCTGCATAACAAAAAGTACATACTTATTATCTCATGAATTCTGTGGGTAAGGAGTCTGGGCACAGTTTAGCTGAGTCCTCTGTTGAGGATCTCCCCAGACTGCAAACATGGTGTCTTTCTGGCTGATTTCTCATCTGGTGGCTTGATTACAGGAGAATCTACATCCCGGCTTATCAGGTTGTTGGCAGGACTCATTTCCTTGCAGCTGTATGACTGGGGCCCCAGGTTATTACTAGCTGTCTCATCTGGAGTCTACTCTTACCTCTAGAGGCTCCCTGCAGGTCCTTGCCATGTGGCTCTCTCTGAGGCAGTTCAAAACATGGCTTTTTGCTTCTTCAGGAAGCCAGTAGGTGAATTTGTCTCTCTTCTGTCTGCCAAAATGGAGTTTTATGTAACATAAGGTAATCAGGGGAGTGACATCTCATCACCTTTGCCATAATATATTGGTTAAAAACAAGTCATAGGTTCTACTTGTACTCAGGGGAGGCATTTATACAAGGATATGACTTATTAGGGATCACCCTGGGGTGTGCTCAAGATTCATTATTTTATTTGGTTGTCTATCTTTTATTATTGAATTTGAGAGTTCTTTATATTTTCTGGATGTATTTTTTTTTAAGGTCTCACATATTTATTACTGAACTAACCTACTGGTGCAGAAGCATAGTAACAGAGAAAAATCATTTCCCCAATGAAACATGTCTACTGTTCAGGTAGTAATGATGTTTACAGAGTGATAGGATATGAGCATGTGACCTTCATGCAGCATAAATATGTGTGTCATCTCATGTGTAATCCCTTACAGACCCTGCTTGGTTCTTTTCCAATGCCTCCTCTTGGAGTTGTACCTGATTTTATTACCAGTTTTCATCTGAATCCACTGGGAAATGGGATGATTCTGCTTTTGTCTCTTGGCCAGGAGTCCCTTGATTCTAAAAGTCTCATGAGAAAACATGATGAGGAACAGTCAATCGCACACACCATAATGGCAGAGAAAAAGAGAGATCTGGAGGTATGTTTTTAAATTAAATATAGGGATGCCTGGGTGGCTCAGTCAGTTAAGCATCCAACTCTTGATCCCTGCTCAGGTCTTGATCTCAGGGTTGTGAGTTGAAGCCCCATGTTGGGCCCCGCATTGGGCCCCATGTTGGGTGTGAACCCTACTTAAAAAAATAATCTAAAAATATAATTTTCTCCCAGTTTGTGACATGTCATTTTGTTCTCTTAAAAATGTCTCTCAAAGATCAGAAATGTTGAATGTTGATGAAGTCCAATTTTTCAGTTTGTTCCTTTATGGGTCATGCTTTTGTGTTGGAGCAAAGAGATCTTTCCCTAATGAAGTCATAATGGGTTTCTTCTATATTTTCTTTTAGGAGTTTTTTAGTTTTATATTTAGGCACGTGATCCATTTTGAATTAATTTTTGTAAATTGTGTCAAAGTAGAATTGGAGTTTATTTCTTGCACATGGATATACTGTTGTTGGGATATTGGTCTTTGGTTTTTTTGTAATATTATAGTCTGGTTTTGGGATCAGGATAACGCTGATCTCAGATAATGAATTGGGAAGTATTCCTCACCTTCAGTTTTATGGGAAAGTTTGTATAGAATTAATATTATTTCTTCCTTAAAATTTTGGTATAACTTGTCATTGAAACCATCTGAGCCTGGAAATTTCTTTGTAGGAAGAAATTTGTTTAATAGATATAAGGTTATTCAAGTCATCAAATTCTTGAATGAACAGTTTGTGATTTTCAAGAAATGTGTCCATTTCATTTAAGTTGTTGTCTAGTTTATAGGCATAAATTTTTTTAAAATAATATTCCATTATTATCCTTTAAATATCTGTATAATCTGCAGTGATGTTGCCTCTGTTATTCCTAATACTGGTATTTTTTTTCTTCTTTTTTCCTGAAAACACTAGAAACTCATCAATTTTATTTATGTTTGCAAGAAACAGTTTTTTGTTTCATTGATTTTTCTATATTGCTTTCCTGTTTTCTATTTCATTGATTTTTGCTCTGATCTTTATTTCCTTTCTTCTACTTATTTTGAGTTTAGTTTGGTCTCCTTTTTTTAGTTTCTTAATATGTGAACTGAGGTTTTGAGACCTTTCTTCTTTTCAAAAAAGGGGTTTGGTGCTAAATTTCCCCAAAGTAGTGTTTTAGTACCATCTTGCAAGTTTGTTCTGTTTTTGTCATTTTCATTCAGTTCAAAATACTTTCTATTTTTCATTTTGATTTATACTTTGACTTATGGGTTGCTTAGAAGTATGTTAGTAAGTATTGAGAAACTTCCCAGAGAACTTTATGTTATTTATTTCTAGTTTAGTTCCATTGTGGTCAGAGAATTTACTTTGTATGACAAATTCTTTCTGATTCATTAAGACTTTAAATTTATGGCCCAGTATATAGTCTATCTTAGGATATGTTTTGTGTGCACCTGAAAGGAATGTGTATTCTACTTTTGTGGGTGGAGTTTTCTATAACTATCAATTGGGTCATGCTGATGGATACCATTACTTAAATCTTCTATGTCTTTATTGATTTCCTGTCTTTATTGAAGTTCTTCACTAAAATGGTCTCCTTATAGTTTTATCATTTTTGTTTCATGTACTTTGAAACTTTATTACTAGATGCATCACCTTTTGGGGGATTGTTTTGTGATATGGATGAGTTGACCATTCTATCATTATGAAATGACTTTCTTTACCTCTGATTATATTCTTTACTCTGTAATATACTTTGTCTAGTATTACTACAGCTACTGTACCTTTCTTTTGGTTAGAGTGCTATATACTTTTCCATCCTTTGGCTTTTAACATATTTGGTGCTTTTATATTTAAACTGTGTTTCTTACAGACAGCATACAGTTAGGTCTTGATTTTTTTTTCCTCCAAATTTAACAATCAATTCTTTTTATGTGGAGTATGTAGACCATTTACACTTAATGTGATTATTAATATAGTTATGTTTAAATCTATTGTCTTGCTAATTGTTTTCTATTTGTTCCACATTCTTTGTTCTCATCTTCTTATTTTCTATCTCTTTTTGGATTATTTTTATTATTTCATATGTAAGATGATTATAGCTCTTTGTTTTCTTATTTTAGTAGTTGCTTTAGAGCTTATAATATACATGTTTAACAGTCTACTATCGAGTGTATAATACGAGAAATTTACAACAGCATACTTCTATTTCTCTCCTAACATCTTCTGTGTTGTTGTCGCCACATATTTTACTTCTACATGTTATAAACCCTACATACATTGTGATTATTTTTGTGTAACTAATTATTTTAAAAGATATTTAAATAAGAAAGGAATCGTGTATATTTACCTATGAATTTACCATATTAGGGTTATTCATTCCTTTCTATAGATCTATATTTTCATCTTGTATCATTTTCCATCTTCTTGTAGGATTTTAGCATTTCTTATACTCCAGGTTTGCTGGTGGTGATGAACTCTTCCAGTTTTTGTATGTCTCAAAAGTCATTACTTTGGTTTTTAAAGATATGTTTGCTACTACAGAATTTTAGGCAGACAACTTTTTCTTTCAGTAACTTAAAGATGCTGTTTCATTGCTTTCTGGCATGCATTGTTGTTGATGAGATATCTGCTGTCATAGTATTCTTATTCCTCTGTCTACAACATATCTTTTTTCCTTTGACTGCTTTTAAGATTTTCTATTTATCACTGGTTTGATTTGATTATGATGTGCAATCTGTAGTTTTCTTCATGTTTCTTGCACTTGGCCTTTATTGAGATTCTTGAATCTATGGGTTTATAGTTTTTATCAAATTTGAAAATATTACAACCAATATTCAAGTAGTTTTCTGTCTTCCCTTTCTCCCTCTCCTCCTCTGACTCTGATTACACATACAGGAGTTCACTTCAAATTGTTCTACACCCTACCAATGTTGAATTTATTTTAAAAAATTCTCTTTCTCTCTGAGTTTCATTTTGAATAGTTTCTACTGGTATGTTTTCAAAGTATACTGATGTCTTCTTCTGCAATATTTAATGTACTACTAATATTATATCATCAAATTTTATTTAACATATTGTAGTTTTCATCTCTATGAGTCCAACTTTTGTATCTTTTATGTCTCTACTTAGCTTTTGAATTATAGTTATAATAACTATTTAATATCCTTGTCTACTAATTCTAATGTCTGTGTCAATTTTGAGTTGGTTTCAACTGATTACTCTTTATCATCATGGATTGTATGTTCCTGTTTCTTTATATGCCTGGTAATTTTGATTAGATACCAGCCATTGTGAATTTTTCCTTGTTGGGTTCTGGATATTTTTATTTTCATATAAATATTCTTGAACTTTGGTCTGTGATGAAATAGTTTGTGATGAAACTGGAAATAGTTTGGCCTTTTGGGTCTTGTGGTTAAGATTTGCTAGGTGAGACCAAATCAGTGCTCAGTCTAGGGTTTATTATTACTCCCCGCTCTTGAGGCAAAATCCTAGAATTATGAAGTTTTACAGTATGGCTAGTGGGAACAAATACTGTTTCTGGCCCTGTGTGAATACTGGGTACCTCTCCTTCTAGTCCTTTTGGGTGATTCTTTCCCTGGGCTTGGATATTTTCTATACAGGTGCTTATTAGCACTTAGCTGACTACTCAATGGGACCCTTCTCCTGATCTTCAGGGTTATCTCTGTGTACATCTCTCTCCTCTTTTATTCTGCCCTGGGAGCTCTAAATTTTTTGTTCTGTCTGGACTCTCAACTTCTGTCTTCTCACTAAAGGAATCTTCTGTGCTCCATCTTGGTTCCCCTTCCTTGTGCCTTGATCTGGAAACTCAAAGTAGGGACTACTGTAGGGTGCACTTTGTTTCTTGTCTTTTAGGAATCACTATCCATTGTTGACTGATGTACAGTATCTTAAAAGTCAGTGCATTATACATTTTGTCAATATTTTGAATATTTTAGGGAAGTGGATAATGGTCTTTCTTAGTTGACTGGAAACCTTAATCCTCCTTTATTTTTTCATAAGTTTTATTACCATCTGATATTACATATTTATTTGGTTTTTCTTTCTTTCTTATTAGATGGAGGCTCAATGACAGCGGGGATCTTTTTGTTCACTACTGAATCCTCTTTAAGAATAGTGCCTGCTACATAATAGGTGCTCAATAAATAGTTATTAATGAATAAAAGGATGGCAATGAATGAGTGTATCCTAACACTTAGCCACCATTCCAGTGCATAGATCTCCTCATGCCCTCTACCCCTGTCAGGTCCCTGCCTTTGTGCTTCCGCTCATGCTGGTTCATGAATGATAAACTCTTCCCTCTATCCTCTAAAATGCTTACTTATCTTTCAAACTGCACTTCCCATATGTTCTCCTCCATAAATTATTCTCTGGTTGTTATGGGTTATCCAGATTTCTTCCTTTTCCAAGATCTTTCAGCACCTAGAGTCAGAAGCACATAAATTACAATTCCAATGCTCCTTATTAAGGCAATGTGAGCTCTTTGAGGACTTTCTCTCATATATCCCTCTAAACCTGGCATAGCGCTGGTCTCAAAAAATACATGTTGGGGTCTCTGCTCTTTGCAAGCAGATTCTTTTGTTCTTTCCCACAAAAGAACATTTTGTTCTTGTTGTTTTTCCACAATAGTGCTTCACATGTGTCATGGGCTGGTAACCTATCCTTTTTAAAGTTTTTAGAAGCCAGGGTATCTTAATTGGGTTGGAGCAGAGAATTTGGAAGACATTTAAGTTAGAACACAGGGTTTAGAAGTGGGACCTGGAAGAAAAGGAGGGACAGGTGGGGTGAGAGACTAGTATTTGGTGACCATTCATTTATTCTATCTTTGTTTATTTTCTCTTTTAACTGTCTCCACAGAACCATGGTCTCACTATGTTAATATCAAGGCTGACATGTTAAAACAATATTACTTGTTAATGAAGATGAATAATAGAGAGTGATTGGATTTATGGAAAAACATGCTGCTATGGACTGAATTGTGTCTCTCCTTCTACCATTCATATTTTAAAGCCCTAACCTTCAATGTATTTAAAGATAAGATCTTTGAGAGGTAATTAGGGTTAGCTGAGGTCATGAGAGTCTCTTATAAGAGAGACACTGGGGTTCTCTCCCCCTCTGTCTCTGCCCTGTGAGCTAATGGCATGATGGAGGCCATCTGCAAGTCAGGGAGAGAGTTCTCATCAGGAACTGACCTTGATGGCACCCTGAGCTCTGATTTTCAGTCTTTACAACTGTGAGAAAATGAATTTATGTTGTTTAATTACCCAGTCTATGGTATTTTGTTATGGCATTCCAAGCTGACTAAGACACTTACCAATTAGTGTGTCACAACTTGGGTGGATTGGTTAGAGGAAGTCACATCCAAGGAGAGATACGTTTGTCATGTCCCTTATTTGGCCTTGATGAGGAATCAGGTAGTGTTGATACCCCTGTTGATACCACAGATACCCCTGGAAGCCACCTTAATATATTGCTCAGCTGGTCCACTTCCTTTCCTGGCAGGGCTATCAAAAGCCCTCTACAGTAGGGTACAGTTCTTCCCAACTTCCTCACCTTGTTATTGGGGCCAAGGTCACCTTGATTGAGGCTGTAAACATGGGTTAGGTGCCCCAGGCAGCTCTGAGGAGAAAGTACTCTCCCTCTGTTAGATCAAAGGCACAGAGCTTTGTGCCCTTGAAGCATGAAGTTAGTTCTGAGGGTGAACTATAGGAATCTTTGGCCTCACTTACCAATGGACAGCAGAGTGCCTGGAAGGTAGCTCAATCCACCATTAACTTCTAATCTGCATGTATCATGTTCCAAATCCCCACCAGGTCTCCATGAAATTCCCTAAGGGTACAGCTTTCTCCTCTTGTGGTTTGTTTCTGATTTGTGGGATCTCCCTCCTCTCAGCTGCCATCAAACACAACCTCATGACTCTTTCTCTAGCCTACTCCCAACTGAGGGATGGTCTCACTACTATCCTTCAGCTCTCTCAGCAAGATACCTAATTCCTCCCTTCCTGGTAATAGCCTGTGAACATTGTCTTTTGTCCATTTCCCCAGTTAATGTTTCTATGGTGATATCAACCTGTTAGAACCCCTCTCTCTCTTTGGGATGATCTTACCTGCCAAACAAGAGGTCTGTTGGTCCATAGAAAGAAGATACATTTGAAAGTACCCAGCCAACCTGGAAAACAAATGTCAACATTTTTTGCACCTGGTATACATCCTGGGGTGACCTCCACAATGAATACAATTCCTTTCTGGGAATGTGGCCATTTGAGACCCCAAAGATAATAGCTTGGAGATTTTTCCCTATTTTGATTTTTTTTGATAAACATTCTCTGTTTGAAAAGAACCTGGATTTTACAAATTCACCTGCTCGTGTTTACGGTTTTAGGTCTTTTATCTCTCAGCCATCAGGGAAAAATTACTATGGCAGAAGTAAAAGTAGACTGGCCACTCTTATCTCTATCAAACTCAGGGAACTGCTGTCAGATCACCAGGCTCACATGACAGGGCTATTTTTCTTCTGGAGTTGATCTTGTTCCCTGGCAAGCTGGATGTGATTTGTCTTAACACTCGGATTCCCCTGCCAGAGTGTT
Source organism: Panthera tigris (assembly GCF_018350195.1). Classification (NCBI taxonomy): domain Eukaryota; kingdom Metazoa; phylum Chordata; class Mammalia; order Carnivora; family Felidae; genus Panthera; species Panthera tigris. Next base: position 36,171,276 of record NC_056663.1, read on the forward strand.
CATGGAATGTTTGGACACATGGTCTTATAAAAATGATATTTTGAACTTTATTATATATACTTCTCTTGGACTGGTTGTTTTGAGGGTCTTGAGCACCCAAATTGGCAATACTCTTCTTGGACTCCACTGGGAGCCACTGGGGATGGGCAGATTACTTCTTTGTGTGACAAATCTTTTTAACAAATATTTATTTATTTTGAGAGAGAGAAAGAGACAGAGAGGGAGAGAGACCGCAAGCTGTAGAGGGAGGCAGAGAGAGAATCCCAAGTAGGCTCTGCCTCAACAGGGCAGAGCCCAATGCCAGTCTTGATCTCACAAACTGTGAGACCATGACCTGAGCCAAAATCAAGAGTCAGACACTCAACCAACTGAGCCATCTAGCTGTCACTGTGTGACATATCTTTAGAGACAGTTGTACTGATTGAAAGTGAAATTTCCCAATAAACTCATTTATGAATAGAACCTGTGGAATCAAACAAATGGTAGCTTGTGGAATACATTTGGGGGAAATTTAAATAGTAACTCTTCTTTATTGGGCCTCCTCTAGCATTATTGACTCTGTTAAATCAGGTCACCTCGGATTAATAACATTCAAAGGATGGATAATCTCAATCAGGTAGAAAGGTAATATGCCCTCTTGTTTAAATCATGGACACAACTGTTCTAGAACCCACCAGGCCTACAACTTTGTCCTGGGAAAGTTAGGTGGCCAAAGGGATTAAATAGGTATAAGAGCTTTCAGACTCTTCAAACTCAACATATTTTATCTCCAGGCCCTTGAGGTAGATGTATCATTTACTAGCAGAGTGTAAAAAACTTAAAATTGGGCTTAGTCGTCAAGCGTTCCAGCAAAAGTTGGCCTTAACTTCCTGGTGCCTAGTTTGACAAGAACTAGTTAACAGGCAAAAACAAAACATAACAAAATCTCAAAAGAAAAAACACCCAAACATATACACAAATTAGCTGGATTGGTGAAGACCTGTGTAAACCAAAACATCAGAAACATCTAACTGGGACCTTATCAAATTTAAAGTCTGTTATAAATTTTACTTTGCTTGGAAAACACTTAGTTGTAATAAAACTCAGTGAGATGACCTGATTGTGGTGGGTAGATCTGATAATAAAAACATAGTTCAGGACAATTACCTGAGGCACAAGGCTATTAAGAATATGAGTTCTCAGATACCAGTTGAGCTTATGGTAGCTTACCTTCCCAGCTCTAAAAAGCCCAGTGTTTGCAGATCCCTCACATTGCGTAAAACTGTAGCAGAATAGCATGCCAGAGGAAGATCATTTGTGCCTATATCCACCACTGAGTGGTGGGTCCCCAGTCCTAGTAATTTGCTCACCTTTATTGACTCTATGAACATTGATCGACTAGCTGGACAAAGATGGTAGTTTATCCCATCTTTAAAAAGAGACAGCTTTCTGCGTTTCCCAAATATAGACTTACTAGTTTGGGGACATTCTATGGAAAATGTTTCCTTGATGAACTAACTGAAGCTTTATTTATGAACAGAACAATGTTTTTATGTGAGAAGCAGATTTTTAGATAGGCTTTTCAACCACAGACCATGTTTTTAACCAATTACCAGATGGTGTTGAACAACATTAGATCATGTGAGGTTTTTGTTGACTCTTTCCTGGCCTTCACATTTATGGTGAACTAACACATGAGCTCACCAAAGATCCATAGTTACTGATACTCATACATGCTGAGTATTACAATTTTATAAGAGCAGTCAGGGTCAATAAATGGAGCAGTAAAATCAGGGAAGTGTTCTGAACTCCATCATTTCAATTTATTTCTTAATGGTTTGATATCACCTTCTGGTTGAATTGGATGTGAACACCCCTATAATGGTAAAAGCAAAAGCATGCATCGTTTTATTTTTAGATCATAATTTTCACTACCTTGAGCTAGGAGTGGCCTGAAGAGACAAGGGAGCTGATGCCTACTGCCAAAGGAAACCTCCAGAGTAATGATCACAGAAGCAATGCTACCAAATTTGGTAGATGTTTCTAACTACCTGCTATCACTAATTTATAAACAAAAACTGTGCATGGTTAGGATTGTGGACTTTGGCTTCAACTGCCTGAGTCCAAATATAGGCTTTGACATTTATTAGTTGTATGGTCTTGGGTCTCATTTTCTTCATCTGTGAATGGGAACAGGGCCTACCTCTTTGGTGAACTTACATGACTTAATACATATAGAGTTCTGGAAGTAACTGGGCATTTTTAAGGGCTTGTTATGAAAGCCCATAAAATTTGTTCTTATGCATACCCACTTAAAAAATTCCAGGCTAAAATTTTTATGATCATTCTCCGTCTTGCTCACCCATCTATCTGTGCATTGTGATTGAGCCAGGACTCTTTACTAAAAAATGAATCTTGGCATTGTCTGCCCATTAGTTTCTCTGGTTGGAGGAGGGATGGCTTCTCCTCAGCCATTCTCCTTGAGGGACTCCTCAGCTCAGCTCCCACAAGAGGATACCACACTTATCCTTGGCTCTGCTGCTAGTGAAGGTGCATGCATTTGAAATGGCAGCCCAGACTAGCTGCACCAAAGGTGATTTTCAGAATGAACAGCCTGAGCTCATTGTCTCTTAATTCTGATTTAAAAAACTCTGCTAAGAAGAACAATATATAATAAGACTGTTCAAGTGACAACCTGGAGTCTAAAGTCTCAATAGTCTAAAATCTATCCCAGGTCAGATCATACCACTAGAGATGAGCACTGAGACCTCATTACTCTGCCCTTCCCATGTCCCCTCCCTCGAATTTTCCTGCCTTCACTATGTGGGCTTTTGGTGGGACCCTCCCAGTCCACATGCAGAGTGGTTGAAAACAAATCTCGGTGGCGTAAATTTACTACAAGGATGTTGCTTGTTGCATCATGTAGGGGTACTCCTTAAGGTGCCCCTGGAGATATTTTTTCTGGTCTCAATGTCAAGTACAACTCTACCTCTGATCATCTGGTGTCTTTTTTAGGAACGCTGTAAATTATATAAATGACCAACTTCCCCTTTCCACATTAGTTTCTATAACTTTTGGGGCCAAGAGTGTGGCCAACTCCTAAATCTTTGTCATCTTCACTTTTCCAGCCTCGTTTCTGGCTTCTGCTTTATTTCTACCTTAATTCCTTTTCCTTTTTGCTGTCAGCTTCAGCCTTTACTTTGTTACCCTGTTTCCCTAAACTTCCTTAAACATAAATAAGCCTTCTTAAAACTTCTGTACAGCAAGGTGAGGACATACATGAGTCAATAAACAACTCCAGGGAACAGTGTAGTCATCCCACTTCAGAGATGAGGAAATTGAGGCTCTGAAGGGTAAATCAACTTTCCTAGTGTCATAAAGCTAGTATGTAGGTAGACGGCCAAGGTCAAACTTCACTACCAAGGTTACTTTTCACTGCCTTCCTCATACTTAGAAATATATTCATAAAGAGATATACCAGGGATTAGAAGAGCCACTGACATAGGTGGCTGGTGTGTGTGTGTGCGTGTGCGTGTGTGTGTGTGTGTGTGTGTGTGTGTGAAGCTGATGATAGCTGAAAGCTACACTTCTGGTTCCCATCCAGGAAGGACATGTTTATGGAACATGTTGGTCATCAGAGTATAAGCAATCTGTAGAATCAATCCCAAGTGCATTGTAACCTTGGTTAACAGAGACTGTTTAGCTTGGGTAATTGAATTGTCAAGTTAACTGAGAGTCAACTCAATAGACTGCACTCTTCCACCCCGACTATTGAAAGTTTTCTTATAGTCCCTGACTATTCTCTTGCTTCAGTTACTATAATATAGTGCACATATTTGGGTCATTATTGTAATCCCAGAGTTCATTCAATGCCAGTGCAATGCTCAGAGCATAGTAAGCCCTCATCATACCTCTTGATTCTGTTGAATGTTAGGAGTTTTCTTGGGCTTTGGGGTCAAGCTTGTATTTATTACTTCTCTCTGAGTGAAATCTTAGATGGACTTACAGGATGTGGGGGCAGGACTTTGACCCCACTGCAAGCATGCATGTGCTTCTCAACCCAGCTCACTGGCTGTCTAGTCCACTGTCCTGAACTGAGGGAGAATCCTCAAAATAGTAGTCAGAGACAAGTCTGTTTTGCTGTGATTTTCTTGTGTCACTTAAAATAGAAGCTCAATGATTTTGTTTTAGTTACTTGAGAATTCACATTGGCAGGAGTCTGGCTAATCAAGATTTTGTTTGTCTATATGACTTTCTTATTATCCATAACCATTTATTGAGTCCCTTCTGTGCACAGAAAAATGTGCTGGGCTTTGAGAATACAAAGATGTATGAAGACTGAAAAAGTTTGATTTCATGGTGATGAACAGACCAAGCTGGCTGCTGTTTGTTGAAGGAAATATGAATTCTCTTCCATGATGTATCAGAAAGAGCACATGCTTTGGCCTCAGACCCACCACTGACTTTCTGTTGGACTTGTGAATAATCCCTTAACCTAATGGAACCTCAGTTTCTTCACCTGTAAAGTAGGAACACAAATGTCTGTCCAGTTTGTTAGAAAGTCCAGATGTAAGGTGTGTGTATGAAGCCCTGGCACATAATAGATGCTCAACAAATGGCAGCTGGTAATATTGTGCTTCTGAGTATTCTCTGCCCAGCAAAACAGGGAAAACTCCCTTTTAGAACTGTTTTGAGAAAGTGTGATATGATTTCTGTGAGGTGTACCTGGATGGCAGGTCGAAAGGCCAAGGCTGCTGTAAACTACATCCTGTAGACACATGTGTCTGTAAATAGCACCAACCCATGTAAATACTCACTTGAGGATTTACCATGAAGATCTGCACATGCTGCTGTCAAGTGCTGTCCTGCAGCCTGCCCTTGCCTTGTACATTCATCAAGCTGCACAGCTGCCGAATAGAGAAACATCGTGCGCTGGGCTTGTTCCACACGCTTTATGCTGAGAGAGCAAATCAATAGGAAAAATGTGGATTTGTTCTGCAGAGATGCAGAGAAGAGGGGTCGGGGCTGTAGGGAGTGGTGAGGAAGGGGGTATGTGAAAGAGTGAGGCGGATACACGCCACTTAGGGGTGGGAAGGGGCGTTAAGAGAAGGGAAGATGAGGGCAGACACAGAGCGTGTCCCTTCTCTGGGGGTTCACAACTTGTAAGTTCAGAGGCTCTTTGCACCTCACAGATTGAAACAACATCCCCAAGCTAGGGTGAGGAGTTGAAGGCTGCTTGCATCGGCCCTGGTGGCCATCCCACAAGCAACAGCCTCATCCCCTCTGTTATTTTTTCATTTCTTCTTTCCTTCTTGGTTCAGTTTTCTCTGCTTCCTTTCTGCTTCTAGCTTCCTGCTCTTTTCCAAACCCCAGGGGTAGTGCACAGGTATGTCTTTCACTAACAGAATTTTCCACTGCCCCCATCCCCTAACCAAACCACCAACCCAGCTGTTCATTGGGACACACTTCAGCGTGTTATTAACTTCAGTTCATCTGCCAGCCCAGCCATGTGCAGACTCATTCTGCAGGCAGGGATGGACGTGGGTGTCAGCAGAAATGAAGGCACTGAGCGCCTGAGTCTAAATGGCCCAGAGCTGCCTGGTGGCATGAGGGGCAGGTGGCCCAAGGAGACAGTACAGGGAGGGGGATATGGGATGTGACCAGAGTAAGATGCTCCCCAGCCTCCCCCAAGGCCTGGTGGATGCCAGGGAAGCCTCTGGGCCCTCATGATACAGAATAAAGTCTGTGCCAGGCTGAGCAGACAGGGAGGAAACACGACGATGAGGAAGAAGCCATGACTGGGGTTCTGGAGGGCCCAGTGTCCTTTCAGGTTATGTATCTGCTTTAAGCCCCAACTTTCTCAACTTTTTAAAAAAGTTTATGTATTTTGAGAGGGGGGGTGGGAGAGAATAGGGGAGGGGCAGAGAGAGAGGGCAGGGAGAGAGGGAGAATTCCAAGCAGGCTCTGTGCTGTCAGCATAGAGCCCCAAGCAGGGCTCAAACTCACAAACTGAGATCATGACCTGAGCCAAAATCAAGAGTCAGATGTTTAACAGACTAAGCCATCCAGGTGCCCCTCAACTTCTTCAACTTTAAGATGAGAACAATGGCCCCTGACCTACTATTCATGGAGCTCTAGTGAGGCTCAAATGAGGTGAATAGAGGTAAAGGACAGAAAGCCTTCTCTAACTATGAGGCATGACATGTTAACCTGGGCTGACCTAATGAAGTACCATAGACTGAGAGGCTTAAACAACAGAAGTTATTTCTCACAGTTCTGGTGACTGGAAGTCTAAGATGAAGGTGTGGGCATGGCTGATTTCCTCTGAGGTCTCTTTCCTGAGCTTGCAGATGGCTGTCTTCTCTCTCTGTCCTCACATAGTCTTCCCTTTGTGTGGGTCCGTGTCCTAATCTCTCCTTCTTATAAAGTCACCAGTCATATTGGATTAAGGTCCACTCTACTGACTTTTTTAAACCTTCTTTAAAACCCTGTCTCCAAATATAGTCACATTCTGAAGTATAGGAGGTTATGACTCCAACATATGAATTTTGGAGGGACAGAATTCAGTCCATGACACACAGCTATTTCTAATGCGATCAGTCACCCTGGGGTTGGGGTCTGTCTAGCATATGGAAACATGTTCACCCATGGCAGATGGGAGGATGGAGGGTGGGTTCCAGAGCCCCTGTGAGGTCTGGGGCATTCTTCAGGGGATGGCAGTGGGAACCCAGTGGTCCATCTTCCTGCCACAACCCCTGCATGTCCCATGGGACTGCTAGTGTTGCTCAGAATTGGTGACTTAAGCCCAAATCTGTCCAGACACTCCTTCTGGGGACTACGAAGAGGTTACAGAACTGGTCCTGCCACCCCCAGAGTCTACCCACTCCCACCCATGAGATAAGTAGAAGGATTTGGGGAGTCATGACTCATTCATCTGTGAGAAGTTCTGAGGCTTCTCCCTTCCTTTTGTCTGGCTGAGAGGGCATCCCTTTCCAAAGGCAATAATGAGGGGTAAGACATTCATTCATAGAAACTGGGGTATACAAGCTCTCTCCCCAGCTGTGTTCTCCCTGGACTGGGGAACTGGCAGACTCACCAGGGCGTTATCACTAGGATGGAGTTTGAGGCGTCAGGGAGCTCAAGTAACAGTTGGCATGTGTTTTGTCTGTTGCCAGGAGTTGTGGGTGGGGAACAACCCTGGTGCTTTTTACCCTGGGGTCTCTTGCAGTGGGAGATTGGCTGGAGCACACCATGGGTGGGAGTAGGGAGAATAGAAATAGGGTGAGCTGCTTGGACAGTAGGAATGGCAGCTGACCCTTCCAGGTCCCACTGTCAGTGTGAAGGATCCTGGAGGGTAGGATGGGAGGCTGGACCTCAGTGAGGATATACCGACCAGGATAGCTGAGGAGAGGCACCCTTGACTTTCTCTGTTATTGGCAGTGGAGGGCCGAGTGAATCTGGCACACAGAGCAGGATTGCTAAGGAAAGGATTCCAGGAACTATCCCGGTACTGGGGTCTTGCTCCCCTGTCACTCCTGTAAATGGTAGGCACCCCAAATTCAGCCTACCTGACAGAAAAGTAATCTAACTCTTCCACCACTGGCCACATTGCTCCACATCTACCCTATGCAGAGAGAGGGCAGACAGGATGGTAGTCTCTACTGCAGTGGTGACCACGCTTACATGTCCTGCAGAGTGGCCAGACACCTCTCTGTGGGGTGATATGAGGGGATAGGGCCCATGCTTTCTCTTCTCTGGCTGACTCAGGCTTGTAAATTTCTCTTTCCTCCAATGAAGTCCATTCCTTAATTTATGCCATGTGATGTTGTACAGTCGTTTCTAACCCTGGTGCACCAAGTAGTGTCCCATAAGGACTCTCTTGGCATAAAATGCCTTAAGATAACTGTGCGCTCAGGTAGAGGTTACCTGCAGCCCATGGAACCATGCAGAGTCGAGAGATACCCAGAAAACCTCTACTTTAGTCTGCTCAGGCTGTCACATCCAGATAACACAAATGGGGTGTTTTAAACAACAGACATTTATTTTCTCACAGTTTGGGAGACTGGAAGTCCAAGATCAAGGTGCTGGAATTGTGGTTTCTAGTTAGGATGCTCTTCCTGGCTTGCAGACAGCTACCTTCTCTCTGTGTCCGCACATGGAGAGAGAGAGAGAGCTCTGGTGGCTCTCCCTCTTCTTGTTAGGACACCAGTGCAGTAGGATTAGGGCCCTACCCATATGACCTCAATTCAATCTTAATTACCTCCTTAAAGCCTCTGTCTCTAAATATAGTCACATTGAGGGTTGTTTCAACATATAAATTTTGGAGGGGGGGCACGCTTAGTTCATGACACCTCTATGCCACTGGAAAGCAGCCAGTTAAAAAGATGCAGCCTCTCTCACTCTGCTCCCCTGCCCCAACACTTAAGGAGAGGGAGGAGGAAGTGTTCTTCAGTGGTCCTCATACCTCCATCCAGGACTTCAGGGAGAGAAATAGGAAGACTGGTACCAAAGACCAGGCCTCATGTTCTCACTCCTTCCAGTCCTGAAGGTGAATTTTGTTCAAGGATGAGGAGAAGAAAAGTCTTAAATGGATGCAGATCAAAATGTAAGCTGGAATGAGCTTTTTAATAATCAAAATCCACCAGAAACTTAGAGAATCTGCCCAAGGCACCATTAAGGGATCTGCTATGCACGGAGGAAAAGAGATTGGATTTAACAATGTCCTGAGATCAGACTGCTATAGACAATTTCCATTGCTGGGGAAGATGAAGCCCTTTGCAATCAGAAAAAACTTTCTGTCATCCATGACTGTCCTGACATGCAAACACTCCAGGAAAACCTAGTGGTGCTTGGATTGGGGTGCTCCCAGGGCACAGAGTCCCAGTGCAACAGGGCACAGCAATACACTGGGGCTCTTGATGCTTCCTAGGGGAGGGATATGGGGGGAATGAGCAGCTGGAGAGCATCAGGGAAACAAGGAAGAAAAGTGCTTCCAGATTAGAGGTCTACAAGCAGGATGGTCTTGACATGTTCCCAAACCTATGTGTTTCAGCCTAAGGCAGCCATTTCCTGGCTTTTGAGTTCACAGACCAGAATAAGTAAATAATAGTTGGAAATCGATATAGGATTACCAGCTTTGTGTTTTGCTAAGAAAGGATATGAAGAAAAAACCCTGCCATCTATTATCACCATCCTTTCCTAAAAGAAAGGATATTTTATTTATTTATTTATTTATTATTTATTATTTTTATTTTTAAATTTTTTTTAACATTTATTTATTTTTGAGACAAAGAGAGACAGAGCATGAATGAGGGAGGGTCAGAGAGAGAGGGAGACACAGAATCCAAAACAGGCTCCAGGCTCTGAGCTGTCAGTGCAGAGCCCGACGCGGGGCTCGAACTCACGGACCGCGAGATCGTGACCTGAGCCGAAGTCGGACGCTCAACGGACTGAGCCACCCAGGCACCCCTAGAAAGGATATTTTAATATCCCCTTACCCAAACCAAAGAGGAGAGAAGGGATGTAAGCTTAGAATGATGTAAAGTCCATTAAATTGAACAAATATAGCATTGGAAAACAATCATTGCATTGTCCCTGTTTTATTAATTTTGCTGATGTTGTTGAAACATCAGTTACTGGCTGAAGGGTGCATGAGTGTGTACCTGAGTGTGAGTCGTTGTGTGGGAAGGCAAGTGTGTGAATGTCTCTGTGCATGTGCACATTGGACTCTGTGAGTATAAGGATGAGTGTGTTGCTTGTGTGTGTGTGCATGTGTGTGTTGGGGATGGAAGAAAAGGGAGGGGCTGTGTGAGCATGTGCATGTGGGAGTCAGTGGTTGTAGGGATGAGTGTGGGGTGTGTGTGTGTGTGTGTGTATGTGTGTGTGTGTGTTGGGGATGGAGGAGAAAAGAGGAGGTGTGTGAGCATTTGCACATGGGAGTCTGTGAGTCTAGAGATGAGTGTGTTGTGTGTGTGTGTGTGTGTGTGTGTGTGTTGGGGATGGAAAGAAGGGAGGGGCTTTGTGAGCATGTGCACATGGGAGTCTGTGAGTGTAGGGATGAGTGTGTTGCTTGTGAGTGTGTGTTGGGGATGGAGGAGAAGGGAGGAGGTATGTGAGCATGTGCATGTGGGAGTCTGTGAGTGTAGGGATGAGTGGTGTGTGTGTGTGTGTGTGTGTGTGTGTGTGTTGGGGAGGAGAAGGGAGGGGCTGTGTGAGCATGGGAGGAAGATCTACAGGAGCTCGAGTCTGTACATTATTGTATAGAACCTTGACTCGTTTAAAGCCCACCCATAGTTATGGGGGACACTTCCCCTCCCGACCCCACTTCACTATCACCCCCATTAACCCTTTCCCCTCCTCCTTTCCCCCCACTCTAATGCTATGGTGGAACTGACTCCCAGACCTATCCCTGGTCAACATCCCCACCCCCAGACTTCTCACATCCTGCCAGGAGGAAAGGCTTTTCTGTAAAGGAGTCTTTACATCCTTCTGACACATAATAACTCTGGGAAACAAGACTGGGTGAAGTCCCTTGTCAGCAAAGGACTCAGCTCTCTCAGGCCCTGGCCCTGTCTGAGATCTCATGGGGTTTATGACCTTGAGTCAGCGACACTGCCCTTTGGCCCTCCCCCTGCCTGGGACAGAGTCACTGGTGACCATGAAGAGTCTTGGAGGGACACTTTGGTTTGTCTCTTCATTCCATGGTGAAGAGCCAGCTGACCTTGGTCCAAACTCCTGGAATGGACTTAGGGTTCTCCCTTATTGGTCCCCAACCAACTTTGGGTCCCTTTGTATCACCCCTCCCCTAGGGTAACAACCTGCTCCAGTCAGGCTGACCGACACCCAAGCCCTCTAACACTCTGCATCTTCTCTTGCCTGCATGATTTTGATTTTTCAGTTCTCTTCTGGGAAGACTGCCTTCCAAAAGGTAGCTTAACTTCAAAGTTCAGCTAAAATGCCACCTCTTCCAGAAAGCCTTCCTGCACCACTGCCGATGAGTGCTGATTTTGCCCACCATGGTGAGGGGAGCATGGGGACTGGAATCCAACCTCGAAATCCTCCCCCCATCTTTTGAAACGTGTGCTTCCTGCACTGGGCCTCTGACTTGCCTCTCTGCTTGGTTTTATTGTTTGAGATTTAAAAATTCAGATTAATCTTCTCAGTTGGTCCCTCTGTGCTGATTTTGCCCAATTGTTTTTTTTTAAAGCCATACTTTGTTTTTACTGCTTTTAAGGCTGTCTTTTCATTGGAGTCGTGTTTTAATGCTTATTATTTCTCATTGATTTTACTTTCTTGTTTAGTGTTAACTATGAAAGAAGGGGTAGAAAATGTCAGGTGGAGGGGAGGTGGGCGCTGGTGCCCTGGGGACTCAGGTGCAGCTGGGCCCGGTGAAGGCAGTGGGGCTGGGAGCAGGGCGGAGCCAGCCTCAGTCCCAGCTGCACCCCTTAGCTGCTTACGATTTCTCCCAACATGCAAACAGAGATAAAACCCAGCACACTGCGTTGCTGTGAGAATGAACTGGGGGGTGCCTGTAGGGCACCCAGCACAGTGCTTGGGCTACATCAGGCACTCACAAAATGAGCAAAAACTCCTCTTCATTTTCATTTCCCAAGCAGAGTCCTGAACTGGCCTTTAAGGAGGCCCTGCTCCTCTGTGAAAGGGCTGCCACTAGCTCTTTCTGTGAATTAGTGAGGATGGCCCTCTGGGCAGACCAGGGCACACTGCTGGGTGGCAAGCAGAGCTTGGCTGGGCAGGGCACTGACTGTACAGCTGTGGGTGGAGACCTCACAGTGACGCAGAAGACAGCCAGCCCCATAGTTAACACTCTCTTTTCCTCCAGCCGAGCTGATGAGCATATGAGCCTTGAAGCCAGCCTCAAAGACAGTTGTCAGGCAAAGGTGTTTGTGTGCAGAATCTTTGGGATGGGGGCAGGACATACACCACTCTATTTTTCTGTGTACCTACCTGTGAATGCAAGCTCCTTGAGGTGGGGAACTCCCACTTACTTCTTTATATTTCTCTCCATCATCTATTTTCTAGCATATTGGAGGTGCACAATGAACGTTTGTCTAATGGGCATGAGCCTGAGGGGACCCAGGGAAGCCGAGAAGGGAAGGAAAAATGGCCCATGAAGCCTTCGCCTTTCTGTCTGCAGCCTGTGAGGGGTGGGGCACACCAGCTCATTGTTCTCCTTCAGTCTCAAGGTCACGGGCTGTTATGTGGCCTAATTCACTGCAACAGAATTTCTGTCCCAATTGCTAGTGTTCCCTTGCACTCTGACAGACCTGCAGGTGCAGCACATGGTCCCTCTTGCTATGTACTTTGATACCCTAGTGTCCTGTGGGAAGTTAGGTTCTCCTGCCGAAACAAAACACTGACTTCATCTCATTATTATTCTCTGCTTCAGTGAGCCTTCACTGAGGGCTTACTCAGTGCCAAGAACCCCTCTGGGACAGAGGATTAGAGGACACAGACCTGATCTCAGGGAGCTGACATTTAACACATCAGTTGTGGCCTCAGTTACCTGTGTGGTCACAGTTCGCAGGGACTCAAGTCATAGGTTTTGGGAGCAGAAGCAGGGTGTGGTATGGCTAAGTTTGGCAAGGCATAGTGGGGGGACAAGGGCTGTGGGACTGACAAGAGGGTGGTAGGCTAATCCTTCTTAGTCATGCCCATAGGGTTGTCCATGTCCAGCTTCCATTCAGCTACCTGAATGATTTTCTAAAATGTACATCTGACCACCTCAGCCTCCTACTCTAGCAGCCATTCTAGTGGCCCCTCTCTCATCTACATACATTCCAAATATATATTAGCAAGACCTGAAGATCCTATTCACCTCACCTCTCTGAACCCCAGGCCTCACAATGCACACCTGCTTGGGACTCCCCCGATCATCACCTGTGATTGAATTCCTTACACCTTTGCTTGGGCATTTCCCTCTGTTTGAAATACTCTTGTTTACATCCCTTGTCCCTTGGTTTATTCCTTCTCATTGTTTAGGGCTAATTTAGTGTGTCACCTCCAGGTAGCCTTCCTTGCTCCCTCAGGCAGCATTAGAGACACAGTAATCTCCTGGGGATCTTGCTAAGACCCTGCTTCTGATTCAGTGTGTCTGGAATGGGGCCAAAGATTTGCATTTTCTCACAAGCTCCCAGGTGATACTAAGCCAGGACTGCACTTCAAATAACAAAGCTGTCTAGTCTCCTTACTGGGTCTGGTTCAATTTCAAACATCTGGCACAGGACCACTTACCCTGGTGGGTGTCAAGGGCTGCTTTGAGAATCAGATAAATACTTTGGACACTCCTCCGCAAAATGCATGTACACAAATAGTTTTGCATATATCTTCAGAGATTATATTGCACATCCAGGTTGGCAATCCCTCCCCCAGGGCCATCACATAATGCAATGGTTACATGCACAGCCCAAATGGTTACATACGCAGCCCTTGTGTTCAGAAGCCAGCTTTGCCACTTAGCTAGGTGCCCTTTCCAAGCCTTAGTTTCCTCACTAGAAAAGTCACTTAAACATTTAGAACAAGATGATGCTAATGGCAACTTTCTCATAGGGCTATTGTGAGGATTAAATGAGAAGGCAAGTGCTCAACATGGGGTCTGGTAAACTCTTGATAAATCTTCCTCTTCTTCTTCTCCTTCTAATTAATAATTGATGTGCACGGAGAAGAGCTGCAGTCAGAGGAACTGGGCACCCCAAGGGGCACTCCCTTCTTCCTGACGCCTCTCAGAGGGAGCTGGGGACAGAGTGGGCTGTCCCTATCCTTCACGGGCTGTCCCTACCTATCCTTCAGCGAGGACCTTGAGGCTTCAGGAGCTTGTGTCCCAGGGTCACTCAGCTTCTAAGGAGCAGGTTTTGGAGCTCCGCCCCAGAGCTGGTGGTTTTTTCCTGTATTTCCCCGGGTGAAAATAAGCAAACAAATGAAAGCACGAGTCAGTCTTTTTTTTTTTTCCCCGTATAAAGATATTTATTTTTCTACATTTAAGAAAGTGATATTAACTTTAATTTTCATCATTTTCAGCAGTGTAACAAAGCTGCCTGTGAACTTTTCTCAACATATTAGTCGCTTGGGTGGTTAATGATTAGCCATTAATTTTGGTGAAGCTTTCTGAAAAGTGACGGCTCCAAAGAGCCATTTACCTGTTTATTCATACTTTCCACCAAAGACCTATTTTTCTTTACAATAAACCCAATATTAAACATGCAGGCCATTTTACTTACTTTTACAAAGAAACTCTGACCTGTGAAAGCCCCCCTTTTTTTTTCACCCCACTTTCAAAACAATTCATTCATGCATTTTAGAAAGTTATGCAAATGAGCTTCCTTGATTTTAAAGGATTTCTCTGGATTGATTTTGGGATTCTGTATTAATTACCACTACCCAGGCAGAGGGGCTGTCACATAATGGATATATTTAGCAAGAATGACAAGGCTGATAATTATGCACAAGGCGCCTTGGAAAAGGGACTGTTTACTTTGATGTTTAATTTCAGCAGACTTCTTTAGTTTGTTAAACTTAATCAAAAGCAATCAAAATACACTAGTGTGAATTACAGCAAATTAATTTCAAACCAGCGGAAAACATCATGTCTTTCAAATGCGAATTTCGAGCTGGAACTTAGGCATGAACCGTTCAAAGCAAGGAAGGAGTGAGTTGTTGAGTGTGCTCTTAATTCAAGAGCTTGAATTAGGGTCTGGGTGATGACTGGACAGGATTCTGTAAGAAACTGTGCTTTCAGGAAAGATGGAGGCCTAGGGATGACTTTCAGTTTGGGGTTTAAGGCAGTTTCTGAGCTGTTCAAAAACCTAATTCTTGCCTTGCTACTATTATCAGTAAAAAAACATTTTACTTTTGTTTACTCTGTGCCAAGTTCTGTGTGTATCGTTCCTTCCCTTGAACCTTACCATGGCCTTGTTGATGTTTTTGAGGTGGTCCAGAGCCAAGGACCAAGAAAGAATTCTTGAAGACGTCTTTGGTGTAAAAAAATGATTTTATTAAAGCATGGGACAGGACCCATGGACAGGAAGAAGAGCTGCACTGGGGTTGTGAAGAGTGACTGGTTATATACTATGAAGTTGGGGAGGTAAAGTCAAAAGGGGGGGGCCTCCAGAAGGACTTTGATATGCTAAAGAGGACTCCTAAGATAACCTGAGGCCTTGCTATTGTCAAGCTAAAGTTGTTTCCCTCAGGTAAGTCATTAACATTAGAACTGTAGGGGGTTCCTAGAGAAACTTTTTACTCTGCCTGCCTCAAGTATCTGTCAACGGGCTGCAGGTTATAAGAAAATTTGATTTTACCTGCCGTTTCTTTCTTGTCTTTGTTCCCCATATCACTATGGAAGGGTGATGCTTCCAGACTCAGGAAACTGAGTCTATAGGTTTCTGGAGATTAGGCTACTGATAAAATTGCCTTTTTCTTATAATTTACAAAGACATTTGTAATGGAGACCCATGTCCCGTATGACTGTGATCTCTATCAGTTGGCCATTTGTTTTCTTTCCTTTCCTTTGTCCTTGGGCCACCAGGAGTGCCTGAGGAATATTACACACATCACACCTGGGGCGGGGGTTGGGGGTGGTGAGCTAGTTTGCACTTCGTCCTCAGCCTGCCCCTTGATCCCTCATAACCTTGAAGTTGGTGTCTCCAGCAAACAGATGAAGACTGTTCCAGGACTCTCTGAACCAGCCACTCTCTAGATTAATCCTCTGGGGACATGGTGTTTAGTTTCAGCAGACTTCTTTGGTTTGACAACTTAATCAGGAGCAATCAAAATATGCTTATGAACATATAGAAAATTAATTTCAAGCCAATGCAAAAGATTATATTTCCCTACCATGGAGAATCAAATGAGAAAATGGATGTGGAAATATTTTGTAAAATGTGGACTGCTATGCAAATGAACAGTATTAACAGTGACAGAGCAAGTCTAATGAGTATGCAGAGGCCAGTTCTGCAGATGAGGAAGCTATACTCCTCCATCTCGTGAGTCATCATGGGAAGCTGGGTTTTATTTTACGAGATTGGTAATTCAATGGGGCCCACTGAGTCATTCAAACATTGATTCACTGAACATGTTTTCTGAGTTTATCTACCAAGACCAAGCTACAAGGAGAGGGACACAGAGTTTCATAAGATGTCACCTTGACCTCTGGGAGCCCATGAGGTAGTGACAGAGATAAACACATAAATTGTTCATGGTAATCCAAGGATCCATGAATAGGACCCAATAAATGATGACACATGTTTGGCACTATTTTAAGGATGGAAACTTTGCCTTACTTAACCAATGCATCCCCAGTTCTTGGCACACAGATTGGCTACAGAAAGTATGTAATAAATTTCATTGAATGAATGAATTTTAAACAGGTGCTGGATGTCAGAGTGGGTATCCAGAGTAGATGACAGTCAATGGAACTTTGTAAAGTTTTAACTAGTATTTAAGGGTTGGAAGGTTCTGAAGGACACCCCAGGATGAAGGAGCAGTGTGAGGTGCTGCGGTGCCATGTCTCGTTGGATACAGCATTAAATGGGTGTGGCAGGTTGATTGTGACCAGCCTGGGGTGGGCTTGGTTCCCAGGCTGCAGAGGCTGATGTTTATTCTTCAGGTTTTGGAGGGAGTGCTCTACACTGTGAGACAGTCTGTCACTGTCTTGACCAGACTGCCGAGGGTTTGAATCTTGGCTCCACTCTTTGCTAACTGGGTTAATTTGGGCAAGTTACCTAAGCTCTCTCCACTGTGATGTCCTCAAGTGTAAACTGGGGGTGATAATTGTCTTGTTTTGTGAACTGTTGGGTGTAAAGCACGTAGAACCACGCTCTATACACACTGGGTGACCTGAGTGGGTGCTAGCTGTTATTATTAATTGGTGTTTGATGGCCCGGGTGGGAATCTTAGCTTTGCCACTTGTCAGCTATGTGACCTTGACATAGTGGCTGACACTCTCCAATTCTCATTTTCCTCTTTGTTTTCTTGTTAAAGTTTATTTATTTATTAAATTTTTTAAACATTTATTCATTTTTTTAGAGACAGAGAGAGACAGAGTAGTGTTATGCCCAGAATTCGTGATCCCCAAAGACCACCAGGGAGCCGAGTCTGATGCAAAAACAAAAGAACCTTTATTCAAGCTAGCTCGAGCTCAATCCCCTACCTGCACCGACACAGCGGTGAGATACCTGGGAGAGCAAGTTTCAAAAGGACAAAGGTTTTATTGGGGCCTAGGGGCAGTTGGTGAGGTAATGGCTGTGGCCTCAGCCGATTGGCTGGGGAAGGGTCGGAGTCCTGTTAGGCAGGTGAGAGGGAGGTTACTCAAGGGGCGGAGGCGTGGTCAAGGTGAAGGACACAGAACAAGATGGAGTTGGCCGGCTTAGGCCCACCCTTTTATTGTCATGTAGCTTACGGACCCAATCATGGGACCGGCTGCATTTATGGTGACAAGGGGAACGCTCTGGGAACCAAGTGTCCCTGGGGTGGCTCTGGGAGGTCTGATTAAGTATTGTCCCCGAGCTGGTGTCTATGATCTGCCAGGTGATGTTTTGGGGGGCGTGGAGACTCACGGCAGCATGAGCAATGACAAGCAGAGTTAACAGAGTTACCAATATTTAAACTTAGCAAGAAGGTTGAGAATAATAGGGGGTGGCCTGCCAAACATGATCTCGTAGGGAGTAAAACCCAGAGTGTAAGGAGTGTTCCTAACCCGGTAAAGGGCATACAGTAGGAGAGTCACCCAGTCCCCACCAGTCTCCATGGTTAATTTGGTAAGGGTCTCTTTTAGGGTTCTATTCATTCTTTCTACCTGTCCTGAGCTCTGGGGCCTATAAGCACAATGTAATTTCCAGTTTGCCCCCACCGCCTTGGCTACTGCCTGCGTTACCTGCGAGATAAAAGCTGGTCCATTGTCTGATCCTATCGTGGCAGGAAAACCATACCTGGGTAAGATGTCTTCTAGTAGCTTCTTAGCCACTGTCTGAGCCATTTCATGCTTGGTTGGGTATGCCTCCACCCAGCCAGAGAAGGTGTCTATAAATACTAAAAGATATTTATAACTATACTTTCCTGGTTTGACTTCAGTGAAGTCGACTTCCCATTGGGCTCCCAGTCTGGTGCCTCTGAGCCTGGTTCCTTTTTTATTTGATGTGGCTCTCGCGTTGGTGAGTTGGCAGGTCTTGCAGGCAGATACAACTTGCTCTAATATTGAGACTTTGAGCCGGTCTGGCGGCACGAGCTCCTTGTTAGGTGTATACCACCATCCCTTTATCTCCTGGACCATGGGGAGTTTCTTGATCCGCTGTAACTCCTCCTGGGAGTATTTGGGCTGGTCTGGTAAAAGTGGGTCTCCCAAGTCCGGTAGTTGTTAAGCCGTTTTCTAGCTCCCAGCATCAGTGCCTTGGTGAGGGCTATGAGCTCTGCTCACTGGGCTGATGTTCCGGAGGGTAGAGCCTCCGCCCATACGGTGTCCGTTTCAGTGACCACCGCTGCACCCGCATACCTGTGTCCGTCTCGCACAAAGCTGCTGCCATCAGTGAACCAAGTAATCTCAGCATCAGGGAGGGGCCGGTCGGTCAGGTCCGTCCAGAATCCACGTACTTGTTCCAGGATTCCCGAACAGTCATGTAGTGGAGCACCTAGGTCAGGGTCGGGCAGCAGGGTTGCAGGATTGAGGGTTGCACTGGGGTGGAACCGCACTCGTGGAGTGTTGAGTAGGAGGCTCTGGTAATGAGTCATATGTGTATTGCTATCCATCTATCCGGAGGCTGTTTCAGTACCCCTTCAATGGCGTGTGGGGTCCTGATCCAGATCTCCTGTCCTAGGGTCAGTTTGTCTGCATCCTTGACTAGGAGTGCTGTCGCCGCAATAATTCTTAGGCATGGCGGCCAGCCGGCAGCCACTGGGTCTAGTTTCTTGGACAGGTAAGCCACTGGCCGGTTCCAGGGGCCTAAGGCTTGGGTTAGAACCCCTTTTGCTATTCCCTTATGTTCGTCTACAAAGAGGTGGAAGGGCTTTGTACTGTCTGGTAGGCCCAGGGCTGGGGCACTTAGGAGGGCCTTTTTTTAACTGATTAAAGGCAGTTTCTTCTTTTTCAGCCCATTTAAATGTTTTCCCCTCTTTGGTAGCTTCATATAGGGTCCTGGCGATCTCAGCAAAACCTGGAACCCAGAGGCAGCAGTAGCCGGCTGATCCTAGGAATTCCCTCACTTCTCTTTCGGAGGTGGGAGTAGGGATCTTTAGGACAGTTTGTTTTCTGGCATCTGATAACTGCTGCTGTCCACCCTCCAGGATATATCCCAGGTAACTTACCCTCTCCCTGCATATCTGAGCCTTCTTTGCGGATGCCCAGTACCCTAAGGCCCCCAGGGTAGCCAGCAGGTCCTGGGTCCCTCGCTCATAGTCCTTGGCTGTGTCGGCAGCAATCAGGATGTCATCTATGTACTGTAGAAGGGTGAGGCCAGGGTGCTCCCTTCTGTACTCACCCAGGTCCTCGTGTAGTGCCTCGTCGAAGATGGTGGATGAATTTTTGAATCCCTGAGGTAGCCGTGTCCAGGTGAGTTGCCCACTGTAGCCCTCCTCCGGATCATGCCACTCGAAGGCGAACAAGGGTTGGCTCTGGGGTGCCAGTGGCAGACTGAAGAAGGCGTCCTTTAAATCTAGTACAGTATACCAGACCCTGGAGGGCGCCAAGGAGCTTAAGAGAGTATGTGGGTTGGGAACAGGTGGGTGTATGTCCATGACCCTCTTCTTGTACTGGTCGGTAGTCATTTATGTGAGGCTTTTTGACCGGCAGTAAGGGGGTGTTCCAGGAAGACTGGCAAGGAACTAGTACCCCTAAGCTTTGTAGTCTCCGGATGTGTGGCTGGATCCCCTTCTGGGCCTCCTGAGACATGGGGTATTGTTTGATCCTTACCGGACTCTCTCCTGGCTTGAGCTCTACCAGGACCGGGGTCCTGTGAGCAGCTAGTCGTAACCCCCACCCCATCTCTGCCCAAACCGAGGGGAATTCTTGTAGCCATCTGTCTATATTATCCTCTCTCGGGAGCGCCTCCTGGTGGAGGTGGTATTGATCCTCCAGTTTCATGGTCAGGACCTGGATGGGGTGGCCCTTGCCATCGGTGACCTGAGGCCCCCCTTGTCTGAAAGTTATCTGAGCTCCAATCTTGTTCATTAAGTCCTGTCCTAATAGCGGGTAGGGGCATTCTGGTATTACCATAAAGGAGTGGGATACCCGGCCCATCCCCAAATCTACTGTTCTTCGGGTAATCCATGAATACTGGCTCATACCAGTTGCCCCTTGTACCCAGGACTTCTTGCTGGCTATTTTTCCTTGTGGGGTGCGCAGGACCGAATGCTGTGCTCCAGTGTCGACAAGGAAGTCAACAGGGGTCCCCTCCACTTTAAGAGTTACCCTGGGTTCGGGGAGAGGGTCCGAACCCCGACTCCCCTAATCACTTAGTTCATCTAGCTCTAGGACTTTTACTCAATCAGTCTTGCTTCCCTTCCCGTCGGCCTTTTTCAGACACTCTCGGGCCCAATGCCCTATCTCCTCGCAGTATGCGCACTGATCTTTCTGCAGCCTCTGCTTCCCCCCCTTGGTGGTTCCTTTATCTTTTCTTGCATCGTCTGCCAGCTGCTGGAGACAGCGGTCTCGTTCCTCGGGGAAGTCAGCGGTGGTAGCTAGTAGTATTCTGGCCAGGTCTCGAGTCTGCTTACTGCTGACAGCCGCCATGGCGCAAGCCTGCTTGTCCTCAGGAGGCTCCCGGTTATTATATACCTTTTCAGCTACCACCAGTAAGCCCTGCAGACTTTTTTCTCCTAGTCTATCTATTTTCTATAATTTTCTCCTAATGTCTATGGCCAATTGGTTTACAAAGGCCATGATAACAGCTGCCTTGCTTTCTGGAGCCTCTGGATCCATGGGGGTATAGGTATGGAATGCCTCCATGATCCATTCTAAAAAGGCAGCTGGAGATTCATCTTTTCCCTGTTGCACATTTCCTACTTTGGCCAAATTGGTTGGCTTTCTAGCAGCCATTCGGAGACCCCCCATTAGAGTCTGGCGGTAGACCCGGAGACTCTCCTTACCTTCTGCTGTGTTGAAATCCCACTGGGGCCAGGTTAAGGGGAAGGAGGCATCTATCTGATCCTGGTTGGTGGTGGGATTCCTGCCTGCACCCGGAACTAGTTTTCAGGCCCCATTGAGGATTCGTGAACAGGATCTGCAAAAGCTGCCTGCAATTGTCCCACGTGGGCTGATGGGTAAAAAGAACAGAGTCTAATAAATCAATAAGCCCTGCTGGTTTCTTGGAAAACTTAGGATTCTGAGCTTTCCAATTATAGAGGTCACTAGTGGTGAAAGGCCAATAGTGATGGGGCTGATTCCCCTCCGCATCTGGGGGTCCGGTGGCTTGCAGGGGCAGAATAGTGGAGTCGGCTGCGGAGGCGGATTGCTCCCTCTGAGCCCTTTGTCTGGTAAAGGGTGGGCTTCCCACTGGAGCATTTCCACTTCTCGCTCTGGGAACAGTGTCTGCCTGTCTAGGATGGTGTTTTTTGGCATCCTAGAGGGGTTATACAGAGGGAGGAAAAAATAATTCTTCTTCAGTCCCCCCTTGTAGGACAGGGTAGAGGGGTGCTGAAGGCTGGGTAAGACTTTTCTTGTTTTCCTTCTTCTTTGTCCCCTGCAAAGCAAGAATTGGTTTTGGCTCCAGAGGGAGTGAGACTAGGAAGGGCTTAAGCCAAGAGGGTGGGTAGAGGGGTAGTCTGAGTCTGTCCCATAATGTCCATCCAGTAAGTCCACAGAACAAAAGAGAGAAACACAGAAACAGACAAACAGAGGGCCCTTAGAAAGTCTTCCAACTCTATGGAAGCAAACCTGAAAGCTAGCTTAGACCTTTGAGGGGATTCCATGTCCCTCCAAAACTGATGAGGGGATTCTACGTCCCTCTAGAAGGGAGGATCGGAATGCCTTCTGAAACTCCCAGCCCATGGTCCTCCAGTGCGTCCACTTAGACCGCGTCGGGCACTACCAGAATTTCAGAAATGAGCTCACACAGAAAAGATGGAATGAACAGACACTAACCGTGGCCAGTCAGGCTCTCCAGGTCAGGGGTCCCTCGGGGGTCTTGGGGATCCCGGACGAGCCCCCAAATGTTATGCCCAGAATTCGTGATCCCCAAAGACTGCCAGGGAGCCGAGTCTGATGCAAAAGCAAAAGAGCCTTTATTCGAGCTAGCTCGAGCTCAATCCCCTACCTGCACTGACGCAGCGGTGAGATACCAGGGGAGAGAGAGCGAGTTTCAAAAGGACAAAGGTTTTACTGGGGCCTAGGGGCAGTTAGTGAGGTAATTGCTGTGGCCTCAGCCGATTGGCTGGGGAAGGGTTGGAGTCCTGTTAGGCAGGTGAGCGGGAGGTTACTCAAGGGGAGGAGGCGTGGTCAAAGTGAAGGACACAGAACAAGATGGAGTTGGCCGGTGTAGGCCCGCCCTTTCAAGTAGCAGGGAGTCATAGAATCTGGAGCAGTCTCCAGGCTCTAAGCTGTCAGCACAGACCCAGATGTGGGGCTGGAACCCATGAACTGTGAGATCATGATCTGAGCTGAAGTCAGATGCTTAACTGACTGAGCCACCCAGGCACCCCAAAAGTTTATTTATTTATTTTTGAGAGAGAGAGAGAAAGAGAGAAAGAGAGAGAGAGAGAGAGAGAGAGAGAGAATCCCAAGCAGGCTCTGTGCGGCCATTGTGGAGCCCAATGTGGGGCTTGAACTCACAAACTGAGATCATGACCTGAGTCAAAGTCAGATGCTTAACCGACTGAGCCGCCCAGGTGCCCCTTCATTTTCTTCTTTGTAAATGGGGTAATAGAAGTGGACCTGCCAGGGGTGAGGGTAAGATAACATGTGCATTTTACATAGTACCTCCTGAGAGCAACTCAGAGCAGACCATGGCCTGGGTCAGGAAGATGCCCCCACAATGAGAAGAAGGTTGGATGAGACATGAGCAGTGGGACCTGCTTAGAGGCCATTGCAGCTGTCAGTATGAGAGACAGTGAGCTAAGCTTCTGTGAAGCCAGAACTGAAGCAGTTCCTGAGGCCACAGTGAGAAAAGGGGAAAATGGATTTGAGAGACTTGCCTGTTGGATGGGGAGGCTCACAGGAGGGAAGAGAAGAGGCCAGTGAGGTCCCCCCTTGACTCCTGGCAGTCTGTGTGCACATGGACTGTGGTGAAGAGCCTGGAGAAGGTTTGGGGATGCACAGAGATTATGAGCTTACTGCTGAAGCAGATGTGTGGTTGGGAGGGCCTCTGAGCAGAGAATGTGTATACTAATCACATTTTGGCAGAGTCTGCATTTTTAGAGAGATGAACTTACCCATGCTATTCTTTTAACAAATTATGGTGAACATCACTAAAGATTAGGGAAATGCAAATCAAAACCACAATGAGCTATCACTTCACACCTGTCAGAATGGCTAGTATTAAAAACACAAGAAACAAGTGTTGGCATAGATGTGGAGAAAAAGGAACCATTGTGCACTGCTGGTGGGAATGCAAACTGGTGCAGCCACTGTGGAAAACAGTATGGAGGTTCCTCAAAAACTTAAAAATAGAACTACCATATGCACTAATAATTCCACTACTGGGTATTTACCCAACAAAAATGGAAACACTAATTTGAAAGATATATGCACCACTATGTTTATAGCAGCATTATTTATAATAGCCAAGATATGGAAGCGACCCAAGTGTTCACTGATAAAGGAATGGATAAAGAAGATGTGGTGTACACACACACACACACACACACCCCAAAATGTTACTCAGCCATGAAAAGAATGAAATCTTGCCATTTGCAACAACATGGATAGATCTAGAGAGTATGATGCTAAGTGAAATAAGTCAGTCAGAGAAAGACAAATACCACATGATTTAATTCATAAGTGGAATTTAAGAAACAAAACAAATGAACAAAGAAAAAGAAAGAAGCAAAAAAGCCGGACTCATAAATATAGAAAATAAACTGGTGTTTGCTAGAGGGGAGGTAAGTGGGGGGATGGGTAAAACAGGTGAAGGGGATTAAGAGTACACTTATCATGATGAGCACTGAGTAATGTATAGAATTGTTGAATCACTATATCATATACCTGAAACTAATATAACATTACATGCTAACTACACTGGGATTTAAAAATTATGGCAAAATATACATAACATAAAATTTACTAACCATTTTAAAGCAGACAGTTCAGTGCATTAAGCACATCCACATTGTTGTGCAACCATCAGCATCAGCCCTCTCCAGAACTTTCCATCTTCCCAAACTGAAACTCTGTACCCATTGAACACTAACTCCCCATTCTTCCACCTCCCAGCTCCTGGCATCTCCCGTTCTACTTTCTGTCTCTATGAATTTGACTGCTCTAGGAGCCTCATGTAAATGAAGTCCTAGAATATTTGTCCTTTTGTGACTGGTTTATTTCACTTAGCCTATGTCTTCAAGGATCATCCATATTGTAGCATGTGTTCAAATCTCCTCCCTTCTAAAGGTTGAATAATATTCTATTGTATACATCAACCACATTTTGTTTATCTACTCATCTGTCAATGGATATTTGGGTGGCTTCCACCTTTTGGTTACTGTTGCTATGAACATGGGCATACAAATACCTACTCATATCCTTGCCTTCAGTTCTTTTGTGTATATATTTAGAAATGGAATTGCTGGATCACATTGTAAATACATGTTTAATTTTTTTAAAAACCACTATTTGGTTTTTCATAGCAGTTACATCATTTTGCATTCCAACCAGCAATGCACAAGGGTTTGATTTCTCCACATCCTCACCAAGATGTTACTTGTTATATTTTGTTTTGTTTTTCTCACTAAACTTTTGTTTTAATGGGGCTCAAAAATCTGTGACAGATTTTTGGTCAAGTTGTTTCCATTAAAAAGTACTGATTTAAAAAACTAATAAATTGCCACACACACACACACACACACACACACCATTCTCCTTTTCTTCTGAAGGTTTTAGATGCATTGTTATCATTAACCAGTCTTTTACTATTAAACTTAAGTGGTCAATTGACACAAATAGTTCTGAGACCATTCTTTTACCACTGATTAAAACTGAGGAAGCAGGTATTGGGAATAATACTCATTTAGGTTTCTGAGCTTTCTAGTGACCTTGCCAGCTTCAGCTGCCTTTTTGTCCACTGCTTTGATGACACCTACAGCAACCGTCTGTCTCATGTCATGAACAGCAAAATGGCTCAGAGGAGGATAGTCAGAGAAGCTCTCAACACACATGGGCTTGCCAAGAACCATATCAATGATGGCAGCACCACCAGATTTCAAGGACTTGTGGCCATCTTCCAGCTTCTTCGCAGGGTGATGATCAATCTCCTTCAGCTCAGCAAATTTGTGAGCAGTGTGAATATAGGTGCATATCCAGCACTGATTTCGCCTGGATAGTTCAGGATAATCACCTGAGCTGTGAAGCCAGCTGCTTCTATTGGTGGGTCATTTTTGCTGTTACCAGCCACAGTACCAAGACAAACATTTTTGACAGACACGTTGTTGACCTTGAAGCCTACACTGTACCAGGAAGAGCTTAAAGCCTCGTGGTGCACTTCAACAAACTTTACTTTAGTTGTAACACTGACTAAAGCAAAGGTGGCCACCATGGGTTTGAGAATACCAGTCTCCACTTGGCCCCCAGGGACAGTACCAATATCACCAATTTTATGGACATCCTGGAGGGGCAAAGTCTCCTCAGTTGGACGAGTTGGTGGCAGGATGCAATCCAGAGCTTCAAGCAGTGTGGTTCCACCGGTATTTCCATTTTTATGGGGGACTTTCCATCCCTTGAACCAGGGCAAGTCAGCATTTGGCATATTGTCACCATTCCAACCAAAAAGTGGCACAAGTGCTACTATGTTGGGGTTGTAGCCAATTTTCCTAATGTAGGTGCTGACTTCCTTAACGATTTCCTCGTATCTTTTATGGCTGTATGGTGGCTCAGTGGAATCCATTTTGTTAACACCAAAAATTAGTTTCACACTCATGTGTAAGCCAGAAAGGCATGCTTACAGGTCTGCCCCTATGTGGAGACACATGCTTCAAATTCACACCAGCAGCAACAGGACAGCATGGTCAGCCTGAGATGTGCCTGTAATCATGTTTTTGATAAAGTCTCCGTGTCTTCCGGGCATCAGTGATGGTCACATAAAACCTGCTGGTCTTGAATCTCCACAGGGCAATATCAATGGTAACACCACGTTCATGTGCAGCTTTCAAGACCCAGGCATACTTGAAGGAGTCTTTCCCATGTCAGCAGCCTCATTCTCAAAATTTTCAGTAGTTCTTTTGTCAATCCCACCACATTCATAGATCACATAGCCAGTAGTGGTAGACTTGCCCGAATCTACATGTCCAATGATGGGGAAGTTGATAGGAGTTTTTACCTTTCTCATTTTGATTTACTTTTAGTGGTGGTTTTCATGACACCTGTGTTCTTGCGGCCAATTATTTATGAAAAAAAAACGGTTTCGTTTTGTTTTTAATAATAGCCATCCAAATGGTGTGAAGTGATTTCTCATTGGTTTTGATTTAAATTTCTCTAATGATTAGTGGTGTTGAGAATCCTTCCTTGTACTTATGGGCTATTTGTATATCTTCTTTGGAGAAATGTCTGTTTGAGTCCTTTGTCCATGTTTTGAATTGGGTTGTTTGTTTTTTGTTGTTGAGGTGTAGGAGTTCTTTATATATTCTGTACATTAGTCCCTTATCTGGTAAGTAATTTGCAAATATTATCTCCCATTCTGTGGGTTGCCCTTTTACTCTCTTAATAGTGCCCTTTGATAACATTACATTTCTTTGGTTTGAGGAAAGCTAAATTAAAACTTGTTGCCAATGTTTTTGTGTCATATGTTACTTCTTGTACCATGTTACTTCTTGTATCATGTAAGAAAGAGTCAGATTGTTATGCTAAGCTTCTGGGATAATGTTGCAACTGTATGTCTGAGCAAATCTACTTTATTATTCTGTTGGGTTAATTACTAGGCATATGGATGTAAAATGCCAAGCTTTAGATCCTTGTAGCTTCCCTTTTGAATTTTCTTATGTGTGTCAATGATACCATTAATCTTCTGGTTCCTAGGCCTGAAAGTACTCATTCTTGACTCCCTCTCCCTCTCTCTTCATTGGCAACTATAGAAACTGGGAAATTGTTTCCCTTATCCTCCTGGGTAGCTAGACTACATTTCGCAGTCTTCCAGCAGGTGCATGAATGAGCTCTGGCCAAAAAAAACACGGGCAGGGGTATGTTAACTACCTTCTGGGCTGGCAGTAAAAGCTTCTATAAAACTCTTCATGCTGTCTCTATTCCCTCATCTTCCTGCCATATGTGGAGTGGAGACACATCCAGTGGAGGACAATGTGGACTACGTTGGAGCTACAAGGTAGAAGGGACATGGGTCCCTGAATGACTGCATGGATCAAGTCTCCCCATTCACCCACATCATACCATGATGTGAGTGAGAAATAAACCTTTGGTGTTAAGCCATTTAGATTCTGTGGGTTTTGTTACAGTAGCTGGCCTGTAAAGATAGATCCTCCAACCATTCCGAAGTCCTGTCAAGGTTATCTTCATAATGTGTCTTCCTGTCCCCTCCTTCCCACACCTATTTAGACTTAGTCTTGTTGCTGCTCCCCTCACCCCTAAACTACTAGAATGGTTTATTCACTGGATTACCTGGTTCTAATCTTTTCTCCTCTAGTTCACTATTCACATGCACAGAAAATAAATATATCTAAGAAGATAAATGTTTTATATGCTTTTGTTTATAGACCTGTGTTATACAGGGTCTTTCCCCATAGGATGCCTTCTTTCCTCTCCTACCCTCATCCATGGAAGACTAATTGTCCTTCATGCATTCAGGCTTACTTTTTCTTTCATTCTTTCATTGTTTTTTTCTTTTCTTTCTTTTTATCTCTCTTTATCCCTCCCTCCCTCCCTCTTTCTTCTTTCCTTCCTCTCTCTCTGTCTCTTTCTTTCTTTTTAAATCTTCATTCCATCTATTCTTCCTCTTATCTCCTTACCTAAGGCTTAACCATCCTTCAAGTTCAAGTGTTTTCCCTCCTCCAGGAAGCCTTCTGTGAATTCCTGTCTTACTTTCTGTCTCATACCTTTGGTACTAGATATATATTACTCTTTATACATATAGTTCCATGCTTAATGAATGTCTTCAGCCAAACCAGAGATTCTTCACTTTGGGTTCATCAACAGGATATGTGAATCCCTGAAATTATATCCCAAATTCTGTGTATGCACATGTGTGTATTGTGTTGTTTTGAAGCAGGACTGAACTCACTGACTTCACATGTCCCTTGCAGCATTGCAAGTCCATGACTCTGGGCTATCCATTGTCCCTAGAAAACAATTCATGGGAGCAGAAACAGGTATGACTCCTCAGAGGTGAGAAAAGCTTGGGTGAAGCCTCACATAGGAAGCCTTTGTACTCTTTCTCCTTTAAAAGGGACCACTGCCTGCCACCTGCCAGGAAGAGGGGTCAGGAACTCCTGCCATGGAGTGACTCCTGTCCCTCACACAGCCTCATACTGGCCTTGTTCCTTTCAGTTCACACAAGGCAGGTGGTTTGTGGAGTTGACCAGAATAGGCCAGGGTCTCTCTGGCTTACTTTACCCACCTTAGAGCTCAGGGGTGGGAGGGCTAGTTCTTGTCAGATGCTGGGGCAGGGGAAGACCTCCCCTGTCCTGGTCATTTCCCTGAGATAATTCCATGCTAGCCAGCAGCCTGTCTTTCCATGGGTTCATCTCCATACTTGTAAGATTTGTCTCCTGTCTAAGATCCCATGTTCTAGGCCTGGTGGCCTTTGACGCTCACCCTTCCCGAGGTAGCCCTGGCACAGCCCCCCGGATCTGTCTCCTCTGCAGTTCTTACTGTTTGCTCAGCATCCAATCCTGGCAGCCAGCAGAGCGCCTCACTAGCTTTCCCTCTACAGCTCTTTGAATGTTTAATACATTCTTAATTAAAAGCTGGGCACCTCATCTATTTCTGTCAATTGCTTCTCTGTCGTGAAGAAAAGAGGCCTACAGGAGGTAAATGTCAGCCCTGCACCCCGCCCTCATTTAACACTCACAACTACACACCTGTATGTGTGTGTGTGCATGCATGCGCATGCACACACACACACACAGAGCAATAGGACTCGGTACTCTATTTACATAATACTATTGACATTTTGAGGCTAAAATTATGTATGCTACTTTAATTTGCTGTTAAATTAAATTATGAATGTTTGGAACGTAGTAATTTCTTTTGTTCTATGAACAGATTGTTTTATATATCTGCCTATATTACCAAGTTATTAATTTAATGATTTCATAATAGCAGCTCATTCCTCTGGGTAACATAAAGGCTGAAGTGCATGCTCCATACAGCACAGGCAGACGCTGCTTGCCCTACATGAATTGAAGGTTTTAGGAATAAAGATATTAGTTTTGGCAGAATGTTTAAGTGTGCATAGGAAAACCGGAGGGATGTGTCAGGTCAGCTCTAGCTTCCCAATCTCGTTTTAAAAAGGCAGGACATGGTCCATTGCCCATGAGACCAAATGAAAAATAATTTTCTTAAATAAAGTCAAGCACCTGGCTGATGGTTGGTGAGTCTGAGAGCTGCTGCCTGCCTGTTCACTCTCGTAGTCCTGGACCCAGTGCAGCTTTTCTTGCAACCTTTCCTCTTGCAGGTCTGTGGAGCTCTTACCCCATCAGCCACCTGGCAATGTGCTGCCATGGCGACAGAGCATTGGCTCGATCATCCTAGTCCTTGCTGGCATCCACCTCTCTTGTGAGCAAAGGGAAAAAGGGCCAGGTGCAGTATGGTGAGGGGAATGAACATGGAGTCTGGATTCTGAGGAGACTTCCTCCATCCCTGGGACTTGCAGCTTGGGCTCTCTGAGCCTCAGTTCCCTACTCAATAAAATGGGGGCACTGAGATCACCTACCCAACCGATTTTGCAGGAGTTGTGTGGTTCAAACAATGAAGAAGATGAAAAAGAGGAAATGTTTTGTAATCAGGAATGGAGAGGGCTCTTTGGGGGCTGCAGTTGTGTGGGATGTGGGCAGGTACCACTAATTACTACACATAATGATAGAGTGACAGTCTTCATAATTTCCCATATAGCCTTGGGGGACTCACTGTTTATTGCTTTCTGGGCTTCAGTTCCTTCGGTTGATATCTGAGATTTGAGCTAGGTGTTTCCAAGGTCCTCCCACTCCTGGCAGTTTTGGACTCTATGATTTTTCAGGAGAAACCACCAAAATGTTTCATTTTAGCTGGGAAGCCAATAATGACAGTAGAGACTTACAAGGACTCCCAGCACATCCAGTGGTTCAATAAACATTGAGCACCTTTAACTTAACAACTACTGATTTAGAGCTGTAGATACAATGGTCCCCAAAATTAGGCATCAAGGTGGTGGTCTAATGGGAATCAGACACCTACACAGGTGTTTGGGTTACCTCGTGGTGATGGGGGCACACACCCATCCCAGACTGGGGTCAGGAAAGGTGTCAGGAAGCTTAGGATAAGATCTAAACGTTGACTATGGGTCAGCCATGTATAGAGGGGGTGGGGGTGGGAATGGCAAAGATGTTTCCGGAAGAGGTAGAAGCACATGAGAGATGTAGGAGAGTAAAACACAGTCTGGCTGAGCCGTCCAGCCTGGGATCATGGAGAGAGTAGTGAGGTGCCAGGCTTGGAGGGATTAACAGGGGCCATATATGGGAGACATTGAGAGTTTCATCAGGCAAAAGGCAACTGGGGAGCCATTGAAGGAGGAAAGCATCAGATCAGTGCTCTAGAAGGAAGACATGGCTGCTGTGGGGAGAACAGTTTGGAAGAGGGACAGACTGGAGGCGAGGAGGCCAGGTAGGAGACTGTTGCAGTAATCAAGGTGGCAGACAATGAGGGTTTGACTTAGGTAGTTCAGTGCAGTGGGGAAAAGTGCATAGATGTGGGAGGTTCTCAGAAGGTAGAATGGATAATGGGGATCCTGTTGGTTAGACGAAGACAAAGTAGAGAGCTGCTGTAGAGGTACAGCTAACAAACGTCTTTGCAGTGGCCCTTGGCTCTTCGGTTTCAACCCTTTCTGCCTCTTCCATCATTTCTCAAAAGGGAATGCTGATGTCAACTTCTCCTCCCACAGCCGACACACAGTGGCACAGGTGTAAACCCCTTTATTCGGATGTGCATAGACACACACACAGGTCTAGCTGCTCTGTGTGCTCAGTAGGGTAGGTAAAAAATACTTCTCTGCAGAGCTGACAGATTGCCAAGTCAAAAACAATGTCACTGCTGACACTTTCTTTACTGTTTTTTTTCTTTTTTTTGTCTCTGCATGTCACCTCTATGAAATATTCCTGATTTCCTCAAGAAAAAAAATGAATTCCTTTGTTCTGTGCTTTGTCTATAGCTTTTGTTATTGTCACTGTTTTCATGTTAGTTTCAGGCACAGTAGTGCGTCTTCATCATTTCTGGATTCCTAGTGCCTAGTACCATGTCAGTCATGGCTACAATCATCACTTGTTTTCTAAGTTTATCTATTTTTGAGAGACAGAGAGAGACAGAGTGTGAGCAGGGAGCAGCAGAGAGAGAGGGAGACACAGAATTTGAAGCAGGCTCCAGGCTCTGAGCTGTCAACACAGAGCCCGATGCAGGGTTTGAACCCACAAATGGGAGCTCATGACCTGAGTTGAAGTCATACACTGAACTGACTGAGCTACCCAGGCACCTCTACAATCATCACTTTTGGATGACTGATAAGTCAGTGGACCCCAAGGGCACTGGATCTGATCCTTCATGAAGGGAATTTTGGGTTACACTTACCAAATTGCCTCAGAAAAAGTCTGGAATTGGGGCACCTGGGTGGCTCAGTTGGTTAATGGTCAGACTTTGGCTCAGGTCATTATCTTACGGTTTGTGGGCTTGAGCCCCATTTCAGTCTCTGTGCTGACAGCTCAGAGCTTGGAGCCTTTTTTGGATTCTGTGTCTCCCTCTCTCTCTGCCCTTCCCCCACTCTTGCTCTCTCTCTCTCTATCTGTCTCTCTCTCTTTCAAAAATAAATAATAAAACATTAAAAAAAGTAAGAAATTAAAAAAAAAAGAAAAAGTCTGGATCTCCTGTCTTGAGCTGTGAGACACTAAGGCACCAGAATCTGTTACTAAGCATCCTCCTCAATTGTAGAAGTGCCAGAGCCAGACCACTTTGGGGTCACAGGGAAGAGTTCCAAAATGGTTGATTTGTAAATGTAAATAGATGTTGGCTCATTTGTTATTTGGAGGTGGGAAAGATTGAGACATAAAGGGAAAGAGAGAAGGAGTGTTGCCTAGGCTTAGGTGGGAGAGGGTAGGAGCTATAAAAGAGGGAAGGGATGCCTGCTCAGGCACAAGATGGAGAGATAATGAAGATTAAAAAGGGCAGGGAGGGTGACAAGGACTATGTGGAAGAGCTCAGGGTAAGCTAGGAGCCAGGGCTGGAATGGAAGATGAGCAGTTGACAGTGATTTGTCCCAAGCACATAAGGGGAGGAAATCAGTATAGGATTTGTCAACTAGAATTCAGGAGGACTACTCTTTGGGACATCAGGGGAGACAGAGAACAGGAGAGAGCTTGCACTGAAGCATCCATAAGGACCAGATGTGATTGTTTTGTTAATGGTTGTGTACATATGCCTGAGGTTGGCACTTCATAGGTGATCAATGAAAGTGGGTGAATTCTGGGTGCTGTCTTTGAGAACTATGCAGAAGTGGAGGAAAGAAGGATGCCAGAGGGTGGGAGTAGTGTGCAGTCCCCTGGATCTGGATCTCAGGACTGGCCTATTGGAAAAGGAGGGTAGAGGCAGATTCATGGTCCTGGGTTGCATTTCAAGACATTTCCAGCTGGATTGCAAGAATCATCTGCCAGTGATAAATTATTGCCTTTGCACTAAGCATCATGGACTGAGACAATGATGGTTCACAGGCCCTTAGAGTAAGGGCACTAGGCAGGAATTGGGGTCAAGGCTGTGGATCAGGGTTTCCTAAAGAAGGAGGTAGGAGTGGAGTGGTCTCCAGGGAAGTGCATGGGGAGCCTTGATTTTTAATGCAAAATGTAGAGTTTTTGTGCTACACAAAAAGACCACCTTTGTGGATAAGAATGGAGGTGAGGGGTAGGTTATGGTAGAACACTATACCTAGGGTGAAGAGTGTCTGCCTTTCCACAGTCTCCAAAGAAAAATCCTGGAGACTTGTGGAGGCCATTTGGAGCACTTCGAAGTCTGGAGCCCTGGGCTATTTAATGTTTCCAGCAATGAACTAGATGATGAAACAGAGCACGCTCATTAATTTCATAGATGACACCCTGCTGAGGCTGGAGGGGCACCTTGGAGGATTGGATTAGAATTCAAATTGACTCCAGTAGGTCTTAGAGATTGGTCAGAAACCAACCAGATGAGATTCTGAAAGGACAAGGGCAAAGCAAGAAAAGGCAGTCACATGAATGGTTTGCTGCATCCCAACTGCCTGAAACCCGAAAACTTTCTTGGCCTCCCTGCCTGATTCATCACGGCTGATATGTGTACACAGCTGGCAATGAACTTGCACTGCTCTCTCTTTTGAGTCTTGTGATAACCCTCTGAGAGAGGAATGGCTATGAGTAAGTTCATGGGGGTTCAGAGATGTTAAAATATCTGCCCAAGGCCACACAGCCGATAGGTGTCAAAGCCAGATGCAAATTGCATTAGCACTTTACAGAACTCATCCAACACTTACCTCAGAGCTCTACAGTGTCATCTGATCCTCGACCTCATTCTGAGCTAACATCCCTTGATCCTTCCCCTTGCTCCCAGGACAGCCCCCATTCCCTCTCCAGCATCTTATTCTTTGACCAGCCAAGATCCTGGGGGTGCATCAGTTCAACCCAATTCTTATCAGTGCCCATACTTATCAAAAACTTGGATTCATTCCCGTTGGACGAGACCCACTCTGTTGACCCACTTTGTGTCAATCCAACTATGCTCACCTGGCTTGCTGAGAGGGCTTGGAGGGAATTGAATCTCTGGGTGGGTGGAGTCACTACAGATGCACCTGCCAGGCCCTCAGTTCTGCTTGGCAACAGCCTTTATGTATCTCTGGTCAGTTCATTCTCCTCAAGGTCCTCACCTCATTCCTGGCTCATTTGTTATTGTGATGATTCTATTCAAGACAAGATGGGGGTCATTTTGCATAAACTTCCCCAGCTCCCTCTTCTCATTGTCTTTCAACCCATCCAAGTGTGCATCAACCTTCACCTTCCGTCCTCTTGGCTCAGGGCAAGGAATGGTTTTTCTGTCCACTCATCTTTGCTGTGCCCCCAGCCTTCCCCATGTCATGCACTCCTCCAGGCACCCTGCTTTGTAGTTTCCTTCCTCCCGGTCCTTAACCATGCTCCAGCCGGGGCCAACTTATAACACTCCCCATAGATGGGAAGGTGGGGGTGGAGTGGGGGGTGAAGATCGTAGATATCTGCTGCTGTGGTGCCAGTGATGTTCTGGTTCTCGGGTTACATGAGTGTTTGTGGGCACTTTAAATATATGCTATCACAAGTAGCCACTATTATATAATTTAAACAATGAAATTTGATAAGAATAGTTCTTCCCCCAGGCTATAGCACCTTGTTCTTTTTAGTGAAGTTCCTGGAAGACCATCTAGCTTATCTCCAACTTCATTTCTTGTTTCCTCTTTAAACTACCATTCTTCTGACAGAAGTCTCTTGTGACCACTCATGTCTCTGTGCAGCCCACACCTTGCCTGGCTTCCCGTTGTGTTAATTAATTAGCCGCTCATCTTCTGAAACTCCTTAGACCCCAGCCATTGCTCTGTCCTGGTTCTGTCTCCCCTGAGCTTGGTGCCCAGCATCTCCTAGTATCTTTGCTGGCTCCTCTTCTTCTGCTGAGTGTATTCATGTCTGTAATCTTCCAGAGTCCTGTCTCAGCGTCTTCCTTCCCTTTCCTTTTTTTTCTTAAATAGTTATTTATTTTGGCGAGAGAGGAGGGTGATGGGACAGAGGATCTGAAGTGGGCTCTGTGCTGATAGCAGAGGGCCTGATGCAGGGCTCAAACCCGTGAACCACGAGTTCATGACCTGAGCTGAAGTCAGATGCTTAACAGACTGAGCCACCCAGGCACCCTCTTCCTTCCCTTTCTTTCCACGCCTTCACCAGACCACGGTTCTCTCATGGCTTCACCTCTACTCACTTGCACACATATCTGGTGGCCACATGGTCTCTCTTGCACTACAAGCCTTACCTAAACCACTATCAGGTAGCTCCCTCCATTTCTTCCCCTCCCACCCAACCTGCCCCTGAATGGATCCATTTTATTACCACATTCAACTTGCCATCCTGCTGGGTGCCAGCCCCTAGGAGTTAGACTCCTCCATCTTTCTCACTTTCCTCACATCAAATTGAGGGCTGACTTCCTCCCCAGAGTCATGGTCTCTGTTCATGGTCACAGTTTCCTAATTGATCCCCTTGTCCTAGCCTTCCTCCTATTAGTGCAGGGCTGATCTTGCCAACATGTAGAAATTACCATGTTAATCCCCTGCTTAAATCCTGAATTTCCTCCCTTTTGCCTACAAGCCTGAGTCCAGATTCCCTAGCTCACGCTCCCCTAACCTGATGCCATCTGCCTCTTTGGTGACAATTCCTGCCTTTGCTATACTTGGCTGCTTACAGGTCCCAAGGACGCCATGCTCTTCAACCACTGTGCCTTTGCACATGTTGTGCATGTGGCTCAAATGCCCTTCCCCTCATTTGCTACCTGGAAGTGTTACTGAAGTCCTCTCGCTTCCCACTGGGGGCAGCAGCACCATGAAAGGATTAAACGTGATGATCCTGGAGTCACGATGCCAGGGCTCAGATCCTGGTTTCTCCCTTTCCAGTGCTATGACTTGGGTCACATACCCTCAGCTCACTCTTCTTTTCTATAAAGTGGAAATGAGGAAAGCGTCTACTGTGTAGGATAGTTGTGATGATTAACTGATCCCTGTGTTAAGTACCTGTCCTCGTGCTCAGTGAACAGAAATTCGTACTTCTTACTGGCCCTTAGTAATGCTGGAGGAACCCTGTTTGCCCTCTAAGATATAAGTCTGATGCTATCTTCTCTGTGCTCCCTGACCTTCCAGATTTAATTTTACCACTTGTTGATCCTGAGAATGCAATTATGACTGTTTGTCTCTCTCAATACACTGTACATTCTTCATGTTGTAGTCCCCAGAGTCTGAGACTAATGTTAGATGAACCTCTTGCTCATGTCTCAAAGAGGCTTAGTTATGTAAGGGCTACTGTGATTTTGGACAAATTATCTGATCCAGTTTACTCGTGTACAGACTGAGGCTACTGTGGAAGAGATGTTGGATTCTGAAAGGGAGCTCTTAAATTGGAAGCAAAGTTCATCTGTGAGCCTAAATCCCTAAAGTGATTGGGATGGAATAGCTAGAAATCAGGACTAGTCAGAAGTGTATACATGGCTCGTTAGGAGTGTGGCTGCGGACAGGGCAGGGAAGCATGTCACAGAGCAAGCATGTGGGCCTGTGCGTGCCAGTGCACCGGCTGTGCAGAGCACAATGGGCCGCCAGGCTCTGTCTCACTGCTCTCTGCCCCAGCAGCTGGTCGTGGGTAGCTGCAGCTGGCCTGGCCTGCCTCCCTAACAGTGATCTCAGGGGGCAAAAGTCATGTTGCTGCAGCAAAGACCAAAATGCTAGCTTCCCTGACAGTCATGGGAGAGGCTTCCCAGATAGACAGGCAGCCTTTGTGGGCCTCCCGAGCACACAGGGCTTGTGTGTTGCCTGCAGGGCTGCCAGCACATTCTTGGGCCTGGGCTGGGCTGGGAAACAGCTGACGCCAGCCCTTGGCAGGTGCCCATCCTGCCTCCACCTCTGCAGGCTGCTGGCTGATGCTCTCTGCCCCAGCTCCCTGGGTAGGGTGGGAGACCGGGGTACAGAGTGCTTACTCTTGTCCACAGCCAGGATT
Source organism: Panthera tigris (assembly GCF_018350195.1). Taxonomy (NCBI): domain Eukaryota; kingdom Metazoa; phylum Chordata; class Mammalia; order Carnivora; family Felidae; genus Panthera; species Panthera tigris. The sequence goes on from NC_056663.1 coordinate 36,208,320, forward strand.
CGCTCTGCCAGGCTGTAGTGTCTTCTGCCTACTGGGCTCTGGTCTGCCTGCTGTAGGCCCCTCGGTGTCTCCTCTCCAGCGCCCTTTATGGGTTCAGGGTGTGTCCTCAACTGGGGCTACAGAACCAGCTAGGAAAGCAGTTCTGCTGTCTGCTTGCTGGCACTCCTCCTGCCTCATGCCGTGACTGATTTCAGTCCCGCTGGGGCTGGCCCTGGCCCTTCCTTATGACCCTGTTGGAATTTCGTGACCCGCCTATGGATGGCTCCTTTGGGTCCCCACCTGCAGCACATTCCTGAATCTCTATTCTCCACCTGCACATTGGAGGTGCTGACCTCACTCCCAGAGAAGGCCCAGGCCTGATGCCTTCACCTCTTTTGGGCAGAGGCAGTTGCTATACTCAACCCAGTCCTTGCACGTACTCATCCGACATTGTCTCCTGTTTCTTCAGCACAGAAGTGGCTTCCCTGCCCCCTGAACTTCAGGCACAGCCTATCTCCTGATCTATAAATGATCTGGTGGCCTTGTGTAGTGCGGTGTAGTCGGGCCATGGAGGGGATGACCCTGAACACCAGGCAGGAGAGCACTGTGGCAAGAGGGAATTTGAGGCTTCTGGGTAAAGGGATGTGTCCTGGGAGGGAAATGGCAGCTTCAGCTGCGTGCCCATGGCTGCCAATTAACAATGCGAGCCAGGTGAAGACTGTAGGGAGAGGAGGAGCGTGCCCCGAGGCTACCCCAGATGCCCGCTGGAGCATTTGAAGCTGTGCCATGCTCAAGCCCGGCTGACTTGTCATCTTCCATGTGGCCTTGCAGGATGAAGACATTGAAGCCTGCCTCCTCCTAATGACCTTCAGCAGAGAACCCAAGTCAGCTTCTGAGGCAGACATGTCTCCACATCAGCCCTGCCACCACCCAGGCAATTAACTGCTGCTGTAATTCTGGGTTTCTGTCCCCATGGACCCCCCTTCCCAACAACCATGTTGAACAAGACTCTTCATAGGAGAAAGGAAAGTGACTGTCTGGTCTGGCAGCAGAGGCAGCCAGGCTGAGAGATGACAGGAGTCTGAACGAAGGGGCTGTGTGGTTTTAATCACTACAGATGCTGTTCTGGGAGCAGATGTAAGACAGCTCCCAGAGAGCATCTGGGGGCCACAGCACCCTGAGGATAAGTGAGGATGACATCCAGAAGACAGGGTATTCTCCCGGATCACTATCCCCCTGGGGCTGGCCCCAGGCTCTGCCAATTACCTCCCTGGCTTACTGGGCTCTGCCCTTGGGGAGGGGGCCTGAACTAACCCTGTCTAGGGCACCTTACCAGTGAGTTTGAGGGTGCCTCTGTGCCCGGGGTGCTGGGAGGCTGAGTAGTGACCTCTGGGGAGCGCAGATCCCTGCAGTCCACATTGGGGGACCTCCCTGGAGTTGTTTCCTGCCATGTAGCAGTGGAACATCATCCTTGGTTAATCAGCAGCCACGGCTGACCCTGGGAGGAAGGTCTCAGAGGAGAGAGCCTATTTTGAGCTGGTGAAATGATTAGTGGTACCAATCACACGTTCTCAGCCCAGACCCTCATGGCCTACTTACAGGCAGTTCCCGAGTTTCCAGGGTTGCGCACTCCCTTCTTTCCTATTCCTCCTTCTCTTCTCTAAGCCAGCTGCCCTAACTTCCCTTTCTTCCTGCTCTCTCCCCTCCTTTCTCCATGGGAAAGGAGACCCTGGAAGCTTCTGAGGGCTCTAGTCTGTTCCTCCAGGAACCTCAAAGATTTAAAATGACTCACAAGCTTCTAAAGCTACATTATCCTGACCTCAAGCTGACCCCAGCCATATTATAAGGGTGCTATTATAAATATGACAAAGAGGGAAGGGTTTGGGGTGCTCATGGGGTGATGAATCCAAGGGCTTTTCTTTGGGAAGTGGAGGGGGGCTGGGGGTGAATAAGAGAGGGAGGGGCAGAATAAGCCAAGAGAGAAGAGTCAGAGGAGTTATCCTGCCCTTGGCCTGTTGCCAGATTTCTGGAGGCTGCAGGCGGGCATTTGTTGAATGACCTAAAAGGTGGAGCTGTGCCCTTGGAGCATGTGGAAGAGGTAGCCCAGGGGCCTGGCATCTCTGGGGACATAGACCAGTGGGCTGATCCTCCGAGTATTTCTCTGGCCTGCCAGGTGAAAGCTGGACACCATCCCTATTCGCTCACTCAACAGATAGCTTTGAGCATCTATTATCTACCAGGCACTGTACTAGGTGCCTGGTGAAGGTGGGGAGTAGGCAGTACTGTGAAGGAAAAGAAGATGGAACTGGAATGGAAATTAGCAGGCGTTGCCTACTCTAGACTCTCAGAGGATGTGACAGTTAAGCTGAGATGGGAAGAGTGATTAGGGATGAGCAGAGCCAAGAGTGGGAGAAGAGTAATAGGTGAGGACATGAACGGAGCCCCTGAGGCCAGCAGGAGTTTGGCTCTTGGGAGCTGAAGGAAGACCCATGTAGCTGTAGAAAGGCCAGGCTGGTGGGGGGAAGAACAGCCTGGGCATTACAGGCCATGCTAGGGAGTGATTTTTGTCCTTTGAACCAGACAGGCATGCCCATCCTGAGCCTGCTGCCTCTCTGACTCACTGCTTGCTCTGGCCCAGCTCCACTCTGTTTGGCATGGGCTGACCCTGCAAACTGGTTTTCTAGGCTCTGGGTCAGCAGGCTTGCAGCTGGTCTCAGCCAGTGGGAGACACTGGTAGGAGAGGGGGCCAGGAGGGTGAAGCTAGGGTACTTCTCCCTCTTTGCCTTAGGCAGTGTTTCTGACACTGGCTGCATCCCTTCTAGATTTCCAGTTCCTGAGCAGGTCTGCTGGATGTCTAGGCCTGCCAGGTTTTCCTTTGCCCTGCTGGCCCAGGGAAGTTACTGGCTTTCTTTGTTTGCTCATCTCTGGGTTGTCCCATTTTTCCTGTTTGGCTTCTTAGCTTCCTTAAACTCCCTGTTTCAAAGACTTACTTATAGAATACTTACATGTGCTAAGGACTTGAGTGACTTTACATATACTAATTCATTTACACCTCTCTTAAAGCTCTATGAAGTAGATTATTCCCATCGTATAAATAGGAAAACTGGGCCACAGAGACATTAAAGTATGTAGCTTGTGAATAGCAAACCCAAGTGTTGAGCCAGGTAGTCCGTCCCCAGAACTTGAGATTTTTTTCTTTTCTTTTCTTTTTTTCTCTTTTCTTTTCTTTCCTTTCCTTTCCTTTTCTTCTTTCTTTCTTTCTTTCTTTCTTTTTTTCTTTCTTTCTTTCTTTCTTTCTTTCTTTCTTTCTTTCTTTCTTTCTTTCTTCTTTCTTGATAAAGAATCTTAAGCATGCCCAGTGCAGAGCCAGACATGGGGCCTGATCTCATGACCTGAGGTAAGATCATGACCTGAAGTGAAATAAGAGTTGAACACTTAACTGACTAAGCCACCCAGCAGCCCCTGAACTTGAGTTTTTAACCTCTGTACTGTAGGTCTTCACTCTATAAGCCAGGTCTGAATAGTAGACTACACTGGCAAAGCCCAGTTATGAGCATGGTTGTAGAATAAGACTTGAATCTGCATCCTGGCTCCCCTCTGATGGGTTCTGTGATCTTGTGTGAATCATTTCATTGTGGTGAATTTCAGCATGCCCCTCCATTAACATGGTAATAATAAAATCTAGTTCATGGAGTTTTTGTGGGATCAAATAAAGTGATGCATATAAAACATTTGCCACAGACTGGCATGTAGTAAATACTGAATGAAGGCTAGCTTTTATTCTTGGTCTTACTTTTATACTCCTTCCCTGACCCAGGAGTCCAGCAGATGTGACTTGGGCAACTGGATCTCACGTTGGGTGGGGCTGAAGCACCATCAGGACTGGGGTGAGCACACTGAGGTTCATGATGCCTGCATCATAATTTTTGTGTTCTGGGGTGGGGGTGTTTTCTTGAAGTCTCATACTGAACCCTCTCTTTCCATGGCTGTCTGTCCTGTGGGGATCTCCTTCTAGCCTGGAGGATTTTGCTGGACTGCATTTGGCCAAGAACACCCAGGCCTGGATCATTGGGCAAGCCTAGCTTGCTAAGAACTTGAAGTGGTTTCTGTTTTCCTTTTTGTTTTGAACCTCAACAAAATATGAAGTGCACACAGGCGCACTCACACACATACTCACTCATACATGTTTACACACACACACACACACACACTGCTAAAATCACTGATCCAGCAGCAAAACTCAGTGAATTGCTGAGCCTTAAACAATTTTAGCTGGCTGATGAAGATCCCAAATAATTTCCATTCTAATCTATGTTGCTTGACTTCTAAGGGGGTAATGGCCCCTTTGGTGACAGGCCGTCCTTTATGTACACAATTTATGGCTGTGACTTGCCTTTCTGAACTGCTACAAAGTGTGGAGGAAAAACAGCCTTTGAATTACTACTACCCATCCTTTGTGGAGATGTTGGGCCCCTGGCTCCCACCCTGGGCAGCCTTGGTTGGAACTGGGCTGGAGGAGGGTGGTGGGAGAGGCTAGGATGAGATGGAAGGAGCTCTGAACTTGAAATCTTAAAGATGATAATGGTGCTAACAGTAATACCACCTAACATTTATATGCTTTATAACTGCAAAGCACCTGACAAGCATGATTTCCATGCAGTCTTGTTACAACGTGTTATTTTACAGGAGATGAGCTTTATGTTAGGTGAGTAACTCGTTTAGTTGGCAGGAGTATAGTCATAACAACACCAGGTCTTCTGATTACCATACAATACTCTGATGAGTATGTGGTATGAGGAGATAAGTAGCAGTTCTCTAAGGTTATTGGAGTCTTCCTGACTGTACAGAACATGACTCAAGTCGTACATTTAGTCCTTAAGTTGGTTTAGTCCTTGAGTTAAATAGTTCTTTGGTCTTGAGCTGAGACCCAGTCAGGTATGGCCAGTCAAGTCCTAGGTTTAAGTTTCTGGGCAGATGGGACAGGCTGAGAGTGAATTGATTTGTTTAAGTCTGTCATCTCCAGAAAATGACCCAGAGTAGATGCTTTGCTGAGCCTGGGAAGTCTCTTAACCTTTCTCTGAATCTCAACTCCAACCTAATCTGTAAGTGGGATTGCAATAGTCAAGTCATGGTGAAAATTCAATGAAATAATTATGAAAAAGTGTTATAAACAGTAAAGCACAAAAAAAAAAATCTAAAGGAATCTTATTGTATCTTCCATTATCATCATCATCATCACCATTATCTTGTAAGGGAAGTATAAATCAGAAAGTACTAAAAGCATGAAGTAGCATGCTTAAAATTATCTGGGCAGCTTGTTTAAAATGTGGCTTCCTGGCCATACCCCCAGAGACCATGAATCAGAAGGTCTCAGTAGAACCCAGAAATTTTCAATAAGCAACCTGGGATGATTTTGTTGCAGGCTGTCTGTGGATCATACTTTGGGAAACTCTGCCATAGAGCTGGAAGACAAAAGAGACTATACCTCACACAGGGTTTAGTTATGGCTATGAAACCTGTAAGCCCGTGAAAATGTGTGTACATAACCTAGAAACTTTGTGTGGGTTCATTGATGATGGATTCACTAATGGATCAATCAGTGTCAGAGGAGGGATCACCAACAGTGTGGTCCACACCCCACCATTCCAGGGCAGGAGCAGCCCCTATTTAGTTTACTCTATTTAGTTTCAGCCATGTGAAGTGAGCTGTTAGAGCTTACACATCTAACATACCCTTGTGAACTTGGCTCTTGATGTTGAAACATCAGGGTTAAGAGAAAGGAAAGAAGTATCTATTTATACTAAGACAGTACAGCAGTTCATTTACTTTATTAGTCATAATTAAGTCACTCAAAATGAAGTTAAAGACTCTAGACTTGTGAGTTGGATATTCTAGACTTGTGAGTTGGAGCAAACCCCCTGTGTGGCTCCTGGAAAGGGTAACTTCTCCGGCTCTTCTCCAGCCCTGCTATCCTCAGCTGGTCCTACTCTGTTCCCAATGATTCCAAATTGCTTCTCAAGCTGTCCTGGTGAACTGACTTTGCAGGTTGGCTCTTTAGAGGGCCAGACTAATTTTACTACAGAAAAGAAGTGACTTATTTTTGAAGAAATCCACTTAAGCAAAATGCACAGCAGATTCCAGCGTGGCCTGCAGGTGAGATTTGCATTTATTTTGCTATGTAAAGTCACAGACTATCCTGCAGATCAAATTTGCATCTGCTGATTTACATTGTGGCTAGAAACCTCTTGGGGAAAAATATTGGACTATTATTTGAAATCCTCCAGCCCTGCTACTGTGGGGGTATATGCTTGTGCTGGGGAGGAAATGGCTTGTAGGTGTTAAATTCTGTGGCTGGGGAACCTTGTGTGAAAGTGAAGCTCAGAAGAAAAGAATACTGATAGTCTGGGTTGGAACAAAAGTGGGAGGTGGCTGCAGTGCCAGCATGCCCAAGCTCGGAGTGGTAGCTAGACCAGGTCGGGGGGGGCATGTTGAGGAGGTGTGTTAGGGCAGATCAGCCAGAAAGAGCCTGGGCTCTGATCTGAGAGGAGTATTGCATGAGGCGGGGGACCCCTAGAGGTAGCATCATGGAGTGCAGACCTGCAAGGGGGCTGGCTCCAGCATTTATGTGGGATGACAGGTGGGTGGTACAGAATAGGAGGACAGTCATCAAGGTTGCCTCAGGAGATCTGGGTGTGTTGGCCTGCTCTGGCTAGGCTGGTGAAGCTGCTGTGGGTGGATGTGGCCACAGGGCATGATTTCCCTGCCAAGACCCCACTGGGCCTCTCCCTTCCCAGTCCCTTCACCAGAAAGAGCAGACTTTCTTGTCTTTCTTTTGAAATTATCTGTCTCTACCTGGTGGTCCTGGGCTGCAGAGCTCTCTGGTACCCAGCTGGGTATTGATGGGAGACACAAATAAAACCCAGACAACCTGTTGCAGTGTCATTCTTCACGTCTCATGGTCCCTATCCTGCTCACTCTCTACCATTAAGAGTGATTTTATGATTGTCTGTTGAACGATTTCCAGAGCATGTAGTTCTCCTTGAGGAAGGGAGCAGGAGAAAGTGGGCCTATGGCATGCTATCGGGGGACCACCTCTCTGTCCTGGTACTACCAGAGGAGGAACTGGCAGGGCACTATCCTCAGTGTGAAGCAGGAGAACAGCAGGTGAAGCTGCTGGTGGCATCACAGGCAGAGGCCTGGTTACCTGGAAGAGTGCTCAGAATTGTCCCAGGTACCTCTCTGTTTGACAGCAGGCCCTGAGGCCACTGCTGGAGATGGTAGTGAGTTTGACGCTCTGGGTCTGAGCCAATGTGTGTTAATGTGGCCATTCTCTGGGTCCCACCACTGAAGAAAGGTAGGATTGTGAGATAGTTCAGTAAAGTAATCCCTTTGTCACCTGCATTTATAGTCTTTGGGAACTATTTCCTCTAACAGAGCCACAACCCGAGCGCCTACAGGGGTATGGGGCAATTGGGGAGCTGGCCTTATATTCCAGCAACCTTTCTACCAGCTAGAAAGGAACATGCCTCTTTGACTTCTGTGATTTATTTGTCTAAACTTTTACAACCAAGTTTTTACCATTTTTTAAAAAAGTTTCTTTATTTATTTTGAGAGAGAGCATGAGAATGTGGCAGAGGCAGAGAGAGAGGGAGACAGAGAGAATCCCAAGCAGGCTCTTAGCTGTCAGCATGGAGCCTGATGTGGGGCTCAACACCAAGAACAGTGAGATCATGACCTGAGATGAAATCAAGAGTGTGATGCTTAACTGACTAAGTCACCCAGGCACCCCAAGTTTTTACCATTTGCCTAGCATGGTGTTTGATATTGTGGGGAGAGATGGCTGAGACAGTCCCTGGCTTTGGGGAGCCCACCATCTAGGGAGAGAGACATCAGCATTGATGACAAGATGTGCTATGGTACCGTTAAGGAGATCCAAGGGGCTTCACAGTGGTGGCAACCATTTGAGTTGGACATTGAAGATGCCATCAGGAGGTCTCCAGGAAGACAACTGAGAAAGGCAGAGGGGAACATACTTAGCCAAAGTCTTGAAAGTTCAACACATGGCTGGGAAGGTCTAAAAGTGGAGTTCAAGGCAAAGGGCTTTTCTTCCAAGGAGTTATATCAGATCAGAAAGTTGGACCTAGATTTAACAGTAAATTATCATTTGTTCGTTAGCATCATGGTTGAGAGAATGCCAGGCATGGTGATAACTCCCGGTGTGTTTATACTTTGAACCCTCCCTCTTGTGTTATGATGGAAACTTCTGTCCTTGTTAATGCATTTCCAGTCATCTCCAAGGCGGTACTGGGGTGAGCAGGACACTTGGGGGAGGGGTGGCTGTGACTTTTGGCTGTCCTCAGCAGGGGGATGCCAGTCATCTTGAAGTGAAGCTGACTGTCCTGTGTGGTGTGAGTGGGTATGCGGGTGGGATAGGGACATGTGTGTAAAAGTCTAAGTTGCTCTGAGATATTCTTTTCCTCTCCACTGTCTGACTTCATGCCTGTACATTGCAGATCTCCAATGAGTGGGTATTTAATGTCAACTGTCATTAAGGCCTGCATGACAAAGGTGTATTTGCTCCGCAGGAAGATGATGAAAGAATCCACGTAAGTCTCTAGTATAATAGCGGCAGCTCCATTTACGTTCCATGCTCTTGGAGGCTTGTTCCATGTTCCCAGTCATCCTTGTTTTGGTGCTGGGATCAGGGAAGGCTCTGAAAAGAATTGGCTGGTTGAGTTCCTGCATGACCTGCCTCTGAGGCTCATCTTCTGCCACTTCCCTCAGTTCCAGTCACCACAGATCTCTCAATCCTCAGTGCCTCTGCTCATGTGGTTTGTTCTGCCTGGAAGGGGACCTCTCCTCCAATGGACAACTCCTACTGATCCTTTAAAGTTCAGGTCAAATGTTACCTCCTCCAGGAAACCTTTCTTGATGCACATCCCCTGGGTTACCTGATCCCCCTTTGTGGTCCCCAGCTCTTCTGTGCTTTGATCACAGAGTTGAATGCAGCTGTTGCTTCTAAGTGTATTTGTCGCTTTCCTTTTCTGTCTTTTCCCACCAAGTTGAGAGTTTCTTGGGAGCAGATAGTGTGTTTTGCTTATCTCTGAATTCCCAGTGCCTAGAAGGGGGTTAAACTTTGAGTAATCAGTCAAAAAATACATATGGAGTGCTTTCTCTGTAATAGGCACAGCTTATTTCTTGTTCAATGGGGAACATGGGCAGGAGCTCTGAAGTTCAAAGAATCTTGATGCCCTTGAAAGCAGCCAGGGTGCCTGGAGCATTGATATTGAGGAGCAGAGTGGTATGAGATGGGGCTGGAGAAGAAGGCAGGAGCTGGGTTGGGCAGGCTCTGCTGGCCTGGAAGCCCAGGGAGCAGATGCTGGTGCTAAATTCACAGGGATATTACTGAGCATGCAGCAGATTCAGTAATGGTAGATGCTGCTTCTTCTATGTCTCCTTCTAGTATCTCAGGAGATTCTAATCACTCCCTCTTCAGAGAGAGAGGACAAATAGTAAAAGTTTATGGGAAGGCAACTAAAATGATCAAAAGGGACAGGGGGAACAATTAGGGTTCTGAAGTCTGGAGTTCTTAAAATTAGGTTTGATACAGGATGAGATGAAAGGTTAGTGAATCATGAAAGAGAGTGTATGTTGAAATCCTGACATCTTAGACCTAAATGCCTCCTTCTCCTCCATCCCCATAAAACTTGACAGGAGAGAATTTTAGGAGAACTAAAAGGAATTCCGCTCTGCCCAGTGAGTGGTATAAATTTATGCAACTCTTTATCCTCAAGAGGTATTGCACATGCTGATCATATAAATAACTTCAAGAAGGGTTTACAATTTCAGAGATTAAAGTTCCCTAACAAGCTGAGGAGTGGAGTGTAGTACTTGAGGATGCCATCCCCTGAACAAGCTCCTTGCGCTCTTTTCAGAGGTCAGCTGCATCAAATCTTCCAGACTTAATGGTGGCCAACTCGCAGTTTCTTTGGCCGGGCGGCTTTGCTGTTAGTTGAGTGTCCCAGTCTGTGGGCATGGCAGAGCATTCAGGGTCTGTCTGTTCTGGGGCTGTCTCTAAAAGATGTCCTCAACCCATGGGAAAGAGTCCGTGCTGGGTTCTTGGACTTGGTGACAATCCTTGAATTTGAGTTCTAGCCCTAATTGTTTTTATTGTGGCAAAACTCACATAACACAAATCTACCATTTTAACCATTATTAAAGAATCCAATTCAGTGGCATTTAGTACATTCACAATGCTGTGCAAGCATCACTTATCTAGTTCTGGAACATTTTCATCATCCCAGAAGGAGACCTCATATACCTTAAGCAGTCACTTGCCATTTCCCCATTCCCCTGGCAATTACTGATACGCTGTCTGTCTCTATGGAATTTTTAGGATTAGTTTTAATTCTCAAGCCTACTTGGCTGTCTAGGTCTTGCCTTCCTTTCTAAACCCACCTTCTTCCATTTCCCCCTCTGATTGTGATAATCTAGCCATCTCGGCCTTCTGATTTGTTACAAACGTGATTGTTGGGCCTCATGACCTGTGTGTGTGCACTCACTCCTTGGGCCTTGCCTGTATTCCTGCCTGATTCCATCCTGGGCTCTGAGACTCCATCCTGGAATTGGCCCTCCAGTCTGAGCCCCTGCTGGGCTGGTGTGGCCCTGTGGGGGGAGGGATAAGAGATGTGTGTGAAAGTCCTTGGTAAACTGTATAGTGTAGTTTACTCTATAGGGTAGGGAATCATTAGCTACTCGAGGAAGGCAGTTCTTCCATAGTACATCCATGGCTCTAGCTGCCTTTGGAACACAAACATGGCCAGGTGCCACTCTCTAAGACAGTAACACAACTTGGTAGCACCTGACACAGTCAGTGGAGGTGGGCAGCTCCTGTCAGGGACACCTGAGAGGAGAGGGTTTCAGCAGCAGCATGGGGTTTTTCATTGTGGTGGCCCTGATGCATGGTCTGTCTGCCTGCAGCTGAGAGGGCTGCAGGGTGGGGCGAGCTGCCTGACAGCTGGGGTTCTTATTCCTGCAGACTCCTACCACCTTCATGCAGTGCAAGGATGACTAAGGGCTTCATGTGAAACAGCTCTGGAGCAGGGTAGATTGGTGCACAAGCATAAGGCAGGATGTTTTCATACTGGTCATAATTGTGTCTCTAGCTCTTGCCCAACCATCTTCAACCACCGAGTGTGATGGGTGTGAGGAGCTGGACAGTGGTCTCAGAGTCTCTCACTCATTCACTCACTCACTCATGTATTTATTCACTCATGGTTTAGATCTCTACCATTCAATATGGTAGCCACTAATCACACATGGCTGTTGGACACTTGAAATGGGCCAGTCCAAATTGAGATGTGCCATAAATGTGGAATACACACCAGATTTCAAGGACTTAGTACAAAAAAATGCAAACAACTCATTAATAATTTTAAAAAATATTGGTTACATGTGGAAAGGTAGCATTTTGGATTTATCGGGTTAAATAAAATGTATTATGAAAAATAATTTCATCGATTTCTTTTCACTTTTTGTAATGTGACTACTAGAAAATTTATAGTTTCCTATGTGATTTACATTATATTTCTATTGCACAGAGCTGATTTAATCATATCTGTTCCTCTGGAAGAAAGAGGGTGTGAGGCTGACAGGTTTTGGTTAAAAAACAGGCCCAGTCTGGGGTTTGCCCCTCATCACAGGGTGGATGAGGCTGGTCCACAGGTCCCTAGACAGGAATTGGGCACCCCAAACCGTGAATGGAGGATTTCTTTACAAGCCTCTCTTGAGGGACTTAGTACAATGTTTATGATTGATTAAGGCACTAAAGCTGTTCATTATTTATGTTTGCTGGTTTGTATTTCCCTGCGTCTCAATAGCGTGGGAATAGGAACTGAATAAATTACCTAGTGATATGGGAATTCATGTAACCCATAACTCTGTATGCTATATGTGTGTGAGTGTGTGTGCACATTTTAATGAGATGCAATTTTGTTTCAATTTGGGAAATCCCCAAAGCTCCCCTGCTTTGTTTTCTCTGACTCTAACCCAGCAGCTTTGGAGGCAGCAACAAATGGAGAGATGAGATGAAAACATCTGGGCATAATGCTTCCGAAGCCTTTCTGGCATTTTCTTCCCTGGGAACTTTCTGCTGGAGCACATACCCTCCTCATGTTTTAGAACTATGGCCTTTGTTCTTTCTTTGTCTCTGGTCTGCTTTCCCCACGGTGGGTCTTTAAGACAGCACACAAACCAGAATGTAAGCCCCTGGTATAGAATGAGGACATCTCAGAGCTCCAGCTGCAGGCACACAGGTAAGAACTTCAAGTTTCAGTATTTGAAAGGCTGTAAGGCAGAGTGGAGAGAGTGGAGAGCACTTGAAAGAATGATTCATGGCCCGTAGGCACTGCATTCATTCATGCATTCATTTAACAGTGTATATGGGACACATGCTCTTGGCTAGGTGCCGAGGAAACCAAAATGAATCAAGTTTGTTCATTTCCCTCAAATCATTCCACTGGACAAGAAAACTGTGTAAAAACCAATTGCAATTCAGTACTGCCATGTCTGGGAAGGTGGAACAGATGTACTTCTCCCTATTCATCCTGTTAAGTACAATGAAAAACCCTGGATATTATATAGAAAACAAACATAAATAGACTTTGAAAGGTTGAGAAAAGAAGGCACCCTGTTTAAGGGCTCTCGGGACCCAAGAAAAGACAGCAGTGAGTTCCCCAGGTTTTCTTATTGTCTGGTATATCCCAGACTTGGAGGCAAAGAAACCAGCAACCCAGACAGGACAATAGGTATAAAGAGAAAGAAAAAGCCCCCCAAAATCCTGCTTTTCAGTCAAAGAACCAGGAAAGAAAACTTTAGACAATGACTTCTGTACTCCAGACAAACACCACAGAAGAGATGGTAGCCTATGCCCAGCAGCGAGGGAGCCTAGATGCCCTCCCCTCCTTGCCAGGCTAGAACGGGGTACGCCGGCCTCCTGGGGTGGTGTAGGCAGGCCTAGTGGACAGTGACGACTTTCATCATCACCCAGTGGCCACAGCGTGACTTGCTCTCAGTGGCACCTGCAGAGACCACCTAGAGAGAATTAAGGAGGCACTTCCATGTAACCCCTCAGCCAGAGTGATTTCCTTGGAGGCTGAGTGAAGAGCCCAAATTCCCAGCCCTGCCCTGCAGTTGCCAGGGGAGGAGCCTGGACTTCTACTTCTACCTAGCAGTAAGGAGGCAGCACCTCCCCTTCTACAATGGTGTCAGAGGAAGGTGGAACATTAAAATTTATCCAGTTTGAATGGCAGAGAGAATGAAAAAAATGAATGCTGTCACAGATGTGTGGGACTCTGACAAAAGATGTAACCTGTTTACTGGAGTTCCAGGAGGTTCGAAGAAAGAATGTGGGGTAGGGGGCACTTGGGTGGCTCAGTCAGTTGAGTGTCTGACTCTTTTTAAAAAAAATTTTTTTTTACATTTATTCATTTTTGAGAGACAGAGAGAGAGCACAAGCAGGGGAGGGGCAGAGAGAGGGGGAGACACAGAATCTGAAGGAGGCTCCAGCCTCCGAGCTGTCAGCACAGAGCCCAGAGCCTGATGCGGGGCTCAAACTCACAAACTGCAAAATGATGACCTGAGCCGAAGTCGGATGCTTAACCGACTGAGCCACCCAGGCACCCCGAGTGTTTGACTCTTGATTTCCTCTCAGGTCATGATCTCTTGAGGGTTCATGAGTTTGAGCCCTCATAGGGCTCTGTGCTGACCTGCTTGGGATTCTCTCTACCTGCCCCCTTGCTACCCCTCCCCTGCTCACATGTGCACACTTTCTCTCTCTCCTCTCTCTCTCAAAATAAATAAATAAACTTCAAAAACTTTAAGAAGTAAGAATGTGAAGATGAAAAGTATTTAAGGAGATAAAGGCTGAAAACTTCCTAAATTTGGTAAAATTCAAATCCTAGAGATTCAAGAAGCTGAGTGAACCCCAAGTGACAAAGCCACTCTCAAAAGGTTATACACTGTATGATTTCATTTTATGACATTATGGAAATGAGAAAATTATAGAAATGGAAGACAGGTTAGTGGTTGCCAGGGGCTAAAGGAGGTGGTGGGAAGGGGTGTGTGTCTAAATAAGGGCAACATGAGAGATCCTTGTGACAGAAGTGTTCTGTATCTTGACTGTATTAACATTAGCATTCTGGTTGTGATGTTGTTAGGGTGGTTTTGTGAGATGTTGCTACTGAAGGAAACTGTTCCCATGTAACAGGCACATGGGATCTCTCGCTGTTCATACAACTGTATGTGAATTTGCAATTCTCTCAAAATAAAAAGTTTAGTTAAAGAAAAGAAGTGTAATTTAATTTGAGAAGTGCTATCATAGAGTGATTCATGAAATTCTTTGGGAGCTGATGATGGGCCCATTATTTCTTCATGGAGGAATCAGGGAAGGTGCTACAGCACTATCAATGCACCAGTGGGATCTTATAGAAAGAACATCACCTGTCGTCTTTCTTTTTTTTTTTCTTTTTTGCCTTTATGCTGAATTCCTTTGTGCTGATTCCATGGTTTATTTATTGATGTCTCATTAAAAGCCAGGCATTGTGCTAAGGTGTTTATGTGTATAATAGAAACAAATTTCATACAATAATTCCCACAGACAGGTACTATTATTTACAGATAAGGAAACTTCTTCTAGAGATTCAGAAGCTTTATCAAGGTCACTCAGATGGCAAATGATAGAGTCAGGTCTGTCTCAGACCACGTTTTATATGGCCACTGAGAACACTCATTTGTCATTTGTTATTTTATTTTTTATATTTTTAAGTTTATTTTATTTTGAGAGAGAGAGAGAGAAAGTGTTAGCAGAGCAGGGGCAGAGAGAGAAGGACAGAGAATCCCAAGCAGGCTCTGTGCTGTCAGCGCAGAGCCCAACGCCAAGCTCCCTCTCATGAACCATGAGATCAGGACCTGAGCCGAAATCTTAAGTCGGACGCTTAAGTGACTTTTGAGCCACCCAGATGCCCCTGTCATTTGCTATTAAAAATTTTTTTCCTCTCTGTTCTTTTCCTTTGCTCTTCTTTTTCTGTCTCCTTTTGAGCTAATAGAGTATTTTAAAATATTTTAGTCTATCTTCTCTGTTTGCTTTACAGCTTACATATTTTTGTATTTTTTAAAAAAATCTTTTGTCTAGGAATTATAATGTGCGGCCTTAAATTAATCACAGTCTAACTGAAATTGAGATTACCATATTTTGTTCAGTGTAAGAATCTTGTAAAAAGTGTAATTCTGCTTACCTGTAATGTCTTTTGTTCTACTGTTGTATATTTAATTCTACATATTTGTATAACCACCACAATGCATTATTATTACTTTGCTTCAATCCATTTTCTTATAAAGACACACAAAAAATAAATAAGTTTACCTATAAATTTACTATTTTCATTGCTCTTTATTCCTTCCCATAGATCCACATTTCCTTTTGGTATCGCTTTTCAGCTTAAACAGCCTTCTTTAGCATTTCTTGTGGTGTGGGTCTCTTGGTGAGGGATTCTTCCTGCATTCAATGATCTGAAATGTATTTTACCTTCTGTTTTGAGGGATATTTTCACTGGATCTGGAATCCTTTTGGAAGGTTTTTGCTTTTTATACTTTCAGCACTTTCAAGATTCTCCTCTGTTTCCTGTTCTCCAGGTTTTGTGATGAATAGTAAGCCGCTATTCTTGTTCTTGTTCCCCTGTTTGCAATGTGTCTTTTTCTCTGGCTGCTTTAGAGACTTTTAAATCTTTGTGGGTTTTTTTTTGTTTGTTTTACTTTGTCTTGTTTTGTTTTTTAGCAATTTGATTGCGATATACCTTGATTATGACGACGTTTTCTTTGTATTTGTCCTGTGTGGGTTTGGCTGAGATTCTTAGAAATTTGGGTTAATGTTTTAAAAGATTTAAAAAACTTTGGTGTTATATTTTATCATTTTTTTTCCTGACAAAAATTTTAAATAAATATGGGACCAGTATGTTTTCCTTTTTTGGGGGGGTTCCAACAAGACTAGCATGATATTGTTATTAATTCTGCCTTTATTTAAATTTTTGATATTTTGTACATTATGAATTTCTTCTGCATTAGTTTTGATTTGCTAAAATACTGCATTATATTATTTTTATTACTGAGTTTTTGGACAATTCATGAAATATTACACCCAAAGCAAGTGCCTCTCCTCATCTCATCTTAGCCCCATCCCTTTCTCATAGTTACTTAACAGTGCTTTCCAATATCTAGGTTGTCTGAGAGTCTATTCCTATTGGCTATTTTGTTATTTGTCATATTTTCCTACTTTATTGACTGGTCAATAATATTCGATGATCTATTACACATTATGGATGATATATTCTAGAGACTCTGGATTCTGTTTTCTTACTCTGAAGAGTATTATGTTTGCTCTATAAATCAGTTAATCACTGACAGGTCACTTCAGCTTGTGGAGACATGATTTTAGGTCCTCTACAATTGTTCTATTTCAGTTCTTTCCTAAGTTTGGGGCTCAAGTGGAGCCTCTACTCCTAAGGTATGGCCCTTGTGGGGCTTCAGTAAAAAGGCTTCTGCGCTTGCCAAAGACATCTAAATTTGATGAGTTTGAACCCTAAACTCTGTTTCCTCAGTATGAAGCAGCTGCTAGAATATCTTTGCTATGGATATTCCAGAAGCTTTTAATGTTATATGCTCATCAAATTCATAAGTTGAAGCTTTAATCCTCAAGATGATGGTATTTGGAGATAGGGCCTTTGGGAGGTAATTAAGTCATGAGGGTAGAGCCCTCATGAATGGGATTCGTGTTCTTATAAGAAGAGGAAGAGAGGGTTCTTTCTTTCTCTGCCCTGTGAAAACACAGTGAGATGGTGTCTACAAACCAAGAGGAGAGCTCTCATCAGAAACCAAATCTGCCTGCACCTTCGTCTTAGACTGTTCACCTGCCAGTACTATGAGAAATATATTTCTGTTGTTTAAGTCACTCTATGATATTTTTGTTATAGCAGATTGAACTGACTCAGACAATCTTCTTACCTCATCTAGCCCACTAGTTATAGCTTTCTGCTGGATTTCTTAGAACCTCACTCAACGCATGAGCAGTTCAGAAGTCAGCTAAAATTATGAGGGCAGCTTTTATGCACATTTTGTGGCTTCCCTTTGGAGGCTCACTCTTTTCTGGGATTTCCCTTCTCAATTTCTAGTCATTTTGACAACCCTAAACTTCAATCTGACAGTGCAGCTAGGTAAGACTGTTGTTTTCTCTGTGAGCTCTATTTCTCATGTGCCATGTGGACTGGGGTCTGCCTTCAGGGGAAAAGCCAATTAAATGCAATTATTCAGTTTTATTACTGCCTTGGGTTGAATATGACTCTCAAAAACCTTATGCTGAAAGCTTAGTCTCCAGTATGTTAGAATGTGACCTTATTTAGATATAGGATCTTTACAGAGGTAATCAAGTCAATATCAGGTCTTAGTGTGGCTCTTAATCCAGTATGACTGATGTCTCCCAAAAGAGAGAAATTTGGACACAGACGCACACATACATAGGGAGAGCTTTTTCTAAAGATGAAGCAGAGATTTGGGTGATGTATCTGTAAGTCAGAAGATGCCAGAGGTCACCATCAAACCACCAGAAGCTAGGGGAGAGGCCTGGACCAGAATTTTTCTCATAGCCCTAGGAAGTACCCAAAGCTGCCCATACCTTGATCTTGAACTTCCAACCTTCAGAGCAGTGAGACTCTAGTTTCTCCCTGTTTTTGGTTGCCATCCAGTCCTTCAAATTGTTGCATCTTAAAAAAATATTGTCCCAAATTTATAACTGTCACTGGCACAGAGGTTAGTTCAATGTTAGTTACTCCACTATTACCAAAACCTGGAAGTCCATGAGCTAGCTTTGCTATCTTTCTTGAATCCATGCTTGGCAACCTGCAAGCTGATATTATTTACCCCTGAATCCAGTCCAGAGTCTTGGATCCTATCCTGGGGTCTGATATCCTGCCCTATGATGGTCTATAAGAAGAATTGGGACAGTATTAAGGGGTTTTTAATAATCAAATGGATTGGTTATAACTGATCTTACAATGTTCTAGGTGAAAAACTCATTTTTCTTTTCCTGAGAGTGTTGCATAGGATGTCAGTTGAGCCACTATTCAAGTACTTGTGCAGATGGAAGTCTGATCTTACTTGTACGTGCTTCTTACAACCCACTTTCATGAAGGTGTGTGTAGATTCACATGTTCATGTGCATGCATGGTGGTGTATTGTAGGGGAGCTAGAGGAGTCCCTATTTGGTGAAGAATATGAACCAGACTCTTTGTGTTTAATAACACTTCAATTCTCCTTAAAATAGATGGCTCCCTTTTAGTCAACAGTTGAACACATCTCTTAACTTGGAGTGCTGACCTGTTAAATCTTCTGGAAGCAGCCTGACAGGGACCTTGGAGAGCTAGTCCACAGGTCATCAACCATCAATTCTTCTGGATTATCTAAATTCTCTCTCTCTTTCTAGTGAGTTCTATTACTAGGGAGACACATTCTGTACTACATTACTTTAGCTTCCCATAGAAGTGTCTTTTCAGAGAGCAGTAATATAATATTATGTCTTCAGTTTCCATCCAGTGCTGATCATAGAGTGATATGAAGAATACTCTGCAACTTTTATATAACTGCTGTTGAAGATACTGTTCATGATATTGTTCAGTATCTTATATAAAGGCCTAGGAGAATGGCTACCATATTTTTCTTTTTAACCACTAAATCTTTTCTTCAAATAAAAGCTAATATGGAAACTTAGTGCCTAAAATAGGTCAATATGGCTGAAGCTGGAGGTCCTAGAGCTGTGTCTTCCTTCTTCTCCTTTTGCTTTTCTTTCTCCATCTCCTTCTTACCCACTACCTCACATTCATCTACATGGTGATGTGAACATGGTGTAAAAGTCATTAATGCTAGTCTAAGGTGGACACAGTTCGTCTCATCTCACAAATAGCTATGTTTATTTTGATATAGCCCAGATTTGTAACTCTGTGTGTTTCCCTTCTTGTCTTGAATGACAGGAAATTCAGATAAATAAGATGCTCAAATTTAGCACTTATTTTTGTCCTAGAATAGATGTAACAATTTGCCCCATTTTTTTTCCAATGAAAGGTGTAGAGGGTCCAATTTATTAAAATCCCAAATTCAAGGTACATTTTCATCCCGGAGTTGTATATATATATATGCAAGCATATATTTATTTACTTATCGTTATTACCTTTAAATCCTGTTCTCATTTCTCATTTCCCCCTACTACAACTCCCCCCCCCCCCCCGGACAGCTCTATTCTTTTTTAAAATTAATTAATTAATTAAAAAAATTTAACAACATGTTTATTTCTGAGACAGAGAGAGACAGAGCATGAGTGGGGGAGGGGCTGAGAGAGAGAAGGGGACACAGAATCTGAAGCAGGCTCCAGGCTCTGAGCTGCCAGCACACAGTCCGACGTGGGGCTCGAACTCACAAACCGTGAGATCATGACCGAGTCAAAGCCGGTCGTCCAACCGACTGAGCCACCCAGGTGCCCCTAATTAATTTATTTTTTAATTCATGTCCAAGTTAGCATATAGTGCAATAATGTTTTCAGGAGTAGATTCCAGTGATTCATCCCCTATGTATAACTCCCAGTGCTAATCCCAACAAATGTCTTCCTTAATGCTCCTTACCCATTTAGTCCATTTCCCCACCACAACCCCTCCAGCAACCCTCAGTTTGTTCTTTACATTTAAGAGTCTCTTGCATTTTGTCCCTCTCCCTGTTTTTATATTATTTTTGCTTCTCTTCTCTTTTCCCTTATGTTCATCTGTTTTATATTTTAAATTCCTCACCTGTGTGAGGTCATATGATATTTGTCTCTCTCTGACTAATTTCGCTTAGCATAATACCCTATAGTTCAATCCACATATTTGCAAATGGCAAGATTTCTTTCTTTTTGATTGCTGAGTAATAATCCATTGTATATATATACACACCTTCTTTATCCATTCATCTGTCAATGGACATTCGGGCTCTTTCCATACTTTGGCTATTGTCAGTAGTGCTGCTATAAACATTGGGGTACATGTGCCCCTTTGAAATGGCATACTTGTACCCCTTGAATAAATACCTAGTAGTGCAATTGCTGGGTCATAGGGTAGTTCTATTTTTAATTATTTGAGGAACTTTCATTCATACTGTTTTCCAGAGTGCCTGCACCAGTTTGCATTCCCACCAGCAGTGCAAAAGAGATCCTCTTTCTCTTTATCCTTGCCAACATCTGTTGTTGCCTGAGTTGTTAATTTTAGCCATTTTGACTGGTGTGAGGTGGTATCTCATTGTGGTTTTAATTTGCATTTCCCTGATGATGAGTGATGTTGAGCATTTTTTCATGTGTCTGTTATCCATCTGGCTGTCTTCTTTGGAGAAGTGTCTATTCATGTCTTTTGCCCATTTCTTCACTGGATTATTTGCTTTTTGCGTGTTGAGCTTGATAAGTTCTTTATCGATTTTGGATACTAACCCTTTATCTGATATGTCATTTGCAAATCTTCTCCCTTTCTGTTGGTTGCCTTTTAGTTTTGCTGATGGTTTCCTTCTAGACAGCTCTATTCTAATAGAATAAATGTGTAACTTTATCTTAGGATATGTTGCCACAAAAGGTATTGTTTTGTGTGTGTGTGCGTGTGTGTGATATAATATATGCTATGTATATAAAATATATGAGATATGTACAGAAATTTATTTCATATATTTCTCACCACCCACTATGGTTTCAAGACCTGTATACATTGCTCAATGTAAATATAATCTAGTCTTTTCAACTACTACATAGTACTGTTTGGTGAGTATCACCACATATTTTATGTTCTCTTTCCCAGTGACATACTCAGGTTGCCTCCAACTCTTGGTCACCATAAATAACATCGCAACAAGTATCCTAATACATATGCCCCTTTGCAGTTGTATAATAATTACTTTGGGAATATAGACATTGCAGTGGAATTTCTGGGCCATAGCTATGTATCTGTTTATTTTCATGGGTATTGGTAGATTGTTCCTCAGGATGACTGCACCCATCTACATTCCCACCAGGAGTGAAAATGATTCTTGCTTCTCCAAATCCTCAACAGCTCTTGGGATTATTCATTTTTATGTTTGCCAATCTGTAAAGTATTTTCTATTACTGTTTTAATTTGCATTTCTTTTGTTCCTATTATTTTGAGTAGATCTTCATATACTTATTTTAGATCATTTTGGATTTCCTGTCTATAAATGGCTTGTTTGTATCCCTTGCCTATTTTTCTGTTGAGGTTGGTGTTGCTGTCTTTTCCTCATTGATTTTTAAGAGTTCCTGAGTTCCTTGTACATTCTAGATTCATTGTTTAATAGAAGGATAATGTGAGCCACACAATCTTCCACTAGTCACATTGAAATTAATTGAAATTAATTAATTGAAATTAATTTTAATTTACTTTATTTAACCTAGTCTACTAAAATATTATCATTTCAGCGTGTAATCAGCCAGTTTTTTTCATAGTAAGTCTTCAAAGTCCAGTTTGTATTATATACTTAACAGTATCCCTTAATTTGGACTAGCCACATTTCAGGTGCTCAATAGCCACATGTAGCTGGTGGCTACTGTATTAGATAGTGAAGCTATAGTTATAAACTCTCTTTTCAGTTTTATACATTGGAAATATTTTCTTCCATTTTAATATCTGGCTATTAACCATTTTTTTGTATGAGATATCTTTTCTGGTCTAATATATGGTCATTTTAAATAAATCTCTGTATGTACTTAAAATAGTTATTCTGTTGTTTCTGAGATTTATTAATTATAAATATACTTTACATTTCTATATTGTAATAATTTTATCGGATTGTCCTATCAGTTTTTGAGAGGAAGAGATGTAAAATCTCCCCAACACAATTGTGAATTTGTCAATTTATTCTTGTAATTCTCTTTCCTTTATATATTCCAGGCTATTTTGTTTATGATCTTTTTGGGAGATTGCTCATTTTATAAATATCAAATGTTTCTCTTTGCCTCATTAAATGTTTGATACTTAAAAATACCACTACATTAGCTTCATTTATTATTTCTTAGTGTATCTTTTTTCCATGGCTTTATTTTAAAGCTTTCAATATTGTTTCATTTTAGGTATGTTTCTTTTCTTTCTCTTAAAAAATGTCAAATAGGTATTTGATTGGAGATAACAAAACAGCTACTGCAGGTCTTTCTCTTTTTCATGAAGGTAATTTTCTCCTCCACTTTATTGAGTATAGTTGACATATAACATTGTATTAGTCCAAGATGTACAACACAATGATTATATAAAAATATCACTGTATATGGTTAGAATTTTTTTCTTGAGATGAGAACTTTTAACATCTATTCTCTTAGCAAGTTTCAAATATATAATCCAGCATTGCTAACTATAGTTGTCATGCTGTACATCACATCCCCAGGACTTATTCATCTTATAACTGAAATTTTGTATCTTTTGACTACCTTCACCCATTGCCATCCTCCACCCCCTGTTCTGGCAATCACTGATCTGTTCTCTGGACCTATGAGTTCATTTTTTAAGGTTCTACATATAAGTGAAATTGTTCACTTGTTTTCTGTCTGACTTGCTTCACTTGGATATTAGCTTTTTTGATGATGTCCTTTACTACACAGAGGTCCTTAATCTTTATGTTTAATTGGTTGTCTTTTGTTTTATGTAGCCCTAATTTATACACTAGGAAACATATTTTTCACTCAGAATATCTCTTTTTCTGTGTTTATCTCTCTCAGACACTCAGATATAAAATTACTTTGGCAAAAAAGTTCCTTAGAACTGGCTTCTAAAGAGCTTATATCTCTTGAAGATTAAAATGATAACAATTGAGATCTCTGCTTTTTGCAAGTAGGGAAACAGGGCTCTGACTTATCTTCTTATGTGAAACAAATGAAAAAAAGAAAATACCTATGTATATACACATGCACTTATGTATACGTATACACACATATGTATATATACACACACACATCTATATGTATGTGTGTATATAAATGAAAGCACAGTTTTCATGTCTTTAGACTTCTGGCAACAAAGACAGTAAACCCTGAGAGACGGGAAACAAATAATGTGATCTCTAGGATTCCCCCAGCTTACTACCTAGAGGGAAATTTCAGGCAGAAGCACAGAGGGTGAAACCACATAAAGAAACCTCAGGGGTCTCTCAAGTTGTGGATTTGGAGGCAGGAGTTGGGGGGTGCCTAAGAAGCTAGGCCAAGGAAACTTGCAGGAGGCGAGAGTAGAAGCAGCAGAAAGAGAGCAATAGATTTATAGGGTGCTCCAAAAGTTTTTAGGAGGTCACTCATGAGCCTTCAGGACATGTGATGAGGAAACCATTGAAGTGGAGAAAGAATGACCCAAAAAGAGCAGAATGAGCAAATATCAAGCTCACACAGAGTCAAGTTTAGTCTTTTTCCCACCAGAAACATTGAAAAAATTACTCAATTCACTAAGCATTGAATAGAGTAATTAAAAGGTCTTTGCTTCATTAAAGGAGAAAAGATATACCTAGACTAAATATTGGCCTAGGTTTTCTTAAGAAAGCTTAAAAGCAAGACTCAGAAGGTTAAAACTATTTCTACTTAATGTAACTGCATCTCTGCATCTTAGAACAAAAGTCAGTAGTAAAGAAATACAAAAATATGTAACACCCAATGATGTAAAATTGACAATGTCTAATGCCCAATAAAAAATTACTAGGTATGAAAAGAAGCAGGAGAAGAACCACAATGAGAAAAATTAATTTAAACTGACTTAGAAAGAACACAGATGATAAGTTGGTAGATTGAGAGAGGTGCTAACACACTATATTGAATTTTATATATTCAAGAAACTAGAAAAAATTGGGAATTTTTATTAAAGATATGAAATATATTTTTAAAAGATCAAAATGGAACTTCTAGAGATAAAAAATATAATATTTGAGATGAGTAACACACTAGATTAGACACTGTAGAAAAAAAGATTTATGAAAAGGTCATAATAGGAGCTATTAAAAATGAAATGCACAGAAAAAAAAAGACTGAAAAAATAAACAGAATATCAGTGAGCTTTGGGACAATTTTAGGCTGTCTAATATACATGGAAGTGGAATCCACAAAGTAGCACAAAGGTGGAGGGGACGGAATACATAGTAGGCCAAAATTTTACAAATATGGTGAAAACTATAAAAATATATTTCCAGGAGGCTCAATGAAGCCCTACCATAAGAAACGTGAAGAAAACTAGAGTAAGGCATACAAATTGGTTAAAACCAGTTGCAAAGAGACAATCTTAAAAGTAGGCAAGAAAAAAAAAGACCCATTACATACTGAGGAATAAGGATAAGGATGACAGCAGACTTCTCATGGGAAATAATGTAAACCAGAAGACAGTGAAGCAATATTTTACAGTACCCAGAGGAAAGACTGTTAATTGAGGATTCTATACCAAGTGAAAGTATCTCTCAGAAATAATGGTAATGGAAAGAAATTCTCAGCTGGAGGAATTCATCAACTGGCAGACCTGCACTATAAGAAATGTTATAGGATCCTTCAGGCAGAAAGAAGAATGATGCCAATGAATATCTGGATTGCCACAAAGAAATGAAAGGTACTGGAAATGATACTTATGAGGATAAATATGTCTTTTTTCATATCTTTAAAATATCTTTTAAGATAACTAATTGCTTAAAGCAAAAGTAATAAAGTGTGTATTTTTGGGCATAAGTTAGGATCAATATGTGACAAAAATGGCACAAAGATAGGGCGGGGAGAGATTAAATCATACTGTTACATGTTTTGATACTGTAATGAATTGATTAAAATATCATTTGAAAATAGTGATAAATTAAAAATATATTATTTTAATGATAAAATAGCCAATAAAAGGCCTGATTTATAGCTAATAAGCCAGCAAATGAGATAAGATGGAATATTAGGAGCTACTCAGTAAGATAGAAGGCAGGAAAGGGGGAATAAAGACCAGATAGAACAGAAACAAATAGCAAGATGGTAGATTAAAGAAAATCATATTAATAATCACATATAATGTAAATGACCTAAAGAGCCCAACTAAAATGCAGAGATTGTCCGATTAGATAAAAGCAAGATCCAATCCAGTATATTCTACATATAAGAAGCCAACATTAAATATAGAGACATGAATAGTAAAAGGATAAACAATACACTATGCTAAAATTAATGAAAGGAAAATTGGAGTGGTTCTACTAATATCAGACAAAGTAGGGTTCAGAGATATATAGTGACAAAGAAGGTCATTTATATCATTCATAATGATAAAGGTGTTAGTCCATTAAGCATACATTATAATTCTAAATACTTATTCACCTAATAACAAAACTTCAAGATATATAAAGCAATGCAAGGAAAAAACAGATAAATCTACAATTCTACTTGGAGACGTCAACATCCCTTTATTAATAATTGATAGGACGAGTAGAAAATCAGTAAAAATGTAGAAGGAGGACAAACAACGAACTAAACTTGACCAAATGATATTCACAAAACACTAACAAAAGCACAAGCATATTTTTTTCAAATGCTTGTGAGATTTTTTTTTTTTTTTACCAAAATAGGTTGTATTCTGGACCACAAAGCAAATCTCAATATATATAAAAGAATTAAAAAAGTACAATGTGTATATCCTTCAGCCACTGTGGAATTAAATTAGAAATCGGTAACAGAAAGATCTTTGGAAAATCCCCAAACATTTAGAAATTAAAATGACACACTTCAATATAACATTTGGGTAAAAAGAGTAGTAAAAAAGAAAATTAGAATGTATTTTGAACTGAAGGAAAATACAAAATATGTAGAATGCTATCAAAATGAAGTTATAGCACTTTCTTCCCCTGGAAGAAAGGGAAGGTCTCAAATTAATGAACTCATATTCCACCATATCAGAAAAAGAAAAGCAAAATGAATGCACAGTAAGCATGAAAAAGAAAATAATAAAGATCAGAGTGGAAATCAATAAACTAGAAAACAAAAAATATGGAACGTCAATAAAAAAGATTTGTTTCTTTGAGAGCATCAATAAAATTGATAAACTTCTAGTCAGATGGATTAGGAAACAAAGAAGGCATAAATTATTAATATAAAGAATGAGAAAGGTGACATCACTATAGATTTAGTAATTATTAAAAAGATGAGGGATTATTATAATCAACTTTATGCCAATAAATTAAAAAGCTTAGATAAAATGGTAAATTCCTGAAAAGAAAAACTACCAATGCATACTCAAGAAGAAATAGATAACCTGAAAAATTTTATATATATGAAAGAAGCAGAAATTATAATTATAAACTTCCCATGCAGAAAGACTGGGTGGCTTCACTGGTGAACTCTACCAAATGTTTAAAGAAGAAATACTATTTACACAAACTCTTCCAATAATTAGAGGAGAGAGACTATGTTCTTATTCTCTCCATAGGGCTAACATTCATGTGATACCAGGCCAGACTAAAGCATTACAAAACTATATATCAATAGCTTCCATAAACATCAATGAAAAAGTTTTGAACCAAATTTTAGAAATCAAATCAAACAATTTATAAAAAGCTAAAAATGTAATAAATGTAATTCACAATATTAAGAAACTAAAAAGAAACTCATACAATCATTTTATTATTTTTTATTTTTTTATTTTTTTCAATATATGAAGTTTATTGTCAAATTGGTTTCCATACAACACCCAGTGCTCATCCCAAAAGGTGCCCTCCTCAATACCCATCACCCACCCTCCCCTCCCTCCCACCCCCCATCAACCCTCAGTTTGGTCTCAGTTTTTAACAGTCTCTTATGCTGTGGCTCTCTCCCACTCTAACCTCTTTTTTTTTTTCTCCTTCCCCTCCCCCATGGGTTTCTGTTAAGTTTCTCAGGATCCACATAAGAGTGAAACCATATGGTATCTGTCTTTCTCTGAATTCTTTTTTTTTTTTAAATTTTTTTTTAACATTTATTTATTTTTGAGACAGAGAGAGCATGAACGGGGGAGGGTCAGAGAGAGGGAGACACAGAATCTGAAACAGGTTCCAGGCTCTGAGGCTATCAGCACAGAGCCCGACCGGGGCTCGAACTCATGGACCGTGAAATCACGACCTGAGCGAAGTTGGCTGCTTAACCAACTGAGCCATCCAGGTGCCCCCACATACAATCTTTTAGCATATGCAGAAAAAAAATTGATAAAATCCAGTACTATTACTAACAAAAACTCTCTACAAACTAGGAATAGAAGCAACTTATTAAACTTACTAAAGGGCATTTATAAAATTATTACAGCTAATTTATACTTCGTGGTGAAATACTAATTGCTTTTCTTCTAGGATCAGGCACAATGCAAGGATGCTAGCTTTCAATAGTTCTGTTCAACATTGTATAAGGGGCCTAGCCAGTGCAATAAGTCAAGAAAAAGCAATAAAAATATCCAGATTTAAAGAAAGATGTAAAAATATTTTTTTCTCAGACACTATCATTGTCTATGTAGAAAAATCCTAGGTCTACACAAAAACAATGCAATATAGCTTTCTCCAGACCATATTTTCTCTAATTTTTATTTATAGAATTTTTAGTCGTTGCATACACAGTATTCAACCAGTTCCTTTATCATTAAATAATGAAGTTTGAAAATTTTCTGATTTTATTATTAAGGCTATGGTAAATATCTCTATTAGTTTAATTTTATTGACATTTCTAGGTAAAAGATGATAGACATTTTCTTAAATTTTTTTTAATTTTTATTTTTTATATGAAATTTATTGTCAGATTGGTTTCCATACAATACCCAGTGCTCAGATGATAGACATTTTTAAACTGGCGATATGTATCATCAAATTTTCCCCAAGGAAAGTTTGTCCTAACTATTAAATAGTATTTTGTTGTTTTAGTTTGTACTCTATTGTATTATATTTTGATGATAGGATGTGAATTTTAAATTTTTTCACCGTTGATCAATTATTCAGCACCTAATAATAATAATACTGAGTCCCCATTGATTTGAAGCATTATCTAAATACATTGAAGTGTTATATATTCTTGGACATTTAGATAAAATTTTGTTTTGTACCAGTACCCTTTTAAAATGATTTTTAGCTTTATCATTTATGTTAATAATTTACAGTGCTCGTTTCACTACATTATTCTTACTTTTCAAAATCTTTTTTAAAGTTTATTTATTTTGAGATAGAGAGAGAGAGAGAGAGCAGGGGAAGGGCAGAGAGAGAGGGAGACACAGAATCTGAAGCAGGCTCCAGGCTCCTTGTCAGTACAGAGCCCAGAGCCATGAGATCATGACCTGAGCAGAAATCAAGATTCGGATGCTTAACTGACTGAGCCACCAGGTGCCCCCCAATTTTTTTTTATTATAAAAATAAAGCCCATAAATTTATTCATTTATGTAGATTCTAGAATTATTTTTCCAAGGGAAAAAATCACTGGGATTTTGGATGGAATGACATTACACTTATAAATTAAGTTTGATGGAGAATTGTGCTCTTTATAATGTGGAATTTTTAAATGGGAGGGCATGATTTGTCCCCCCTCATACTCAAGCTTTCTCTAAGTATATCTTTTATTTCCTCTTTAGCTCCATAATGATTTAGGAAAGCATTTTCCAGTTGGTTTGTTATATGTGTGCATCTGCATTGGCTTTATAGTTTTATTATAGCGTCTATCAGAGAATGAGGATAATAGCTACTGCTTCTGAATAAATTTTTGAGGTTTTCTTTAGGGCATATTATACGGTCAACTTTCATAAATGTTCATGGACACTGGAAAAGAATATGTATTCTCTATAAACTAAACTGCCAGGTTTAATGAAAAAGTTCTATCAGTTTTTGTAATCACATATTCTATTTTTTTATTTTCCCTCTCAAGTCTCAAGAATATGTATTAAGAAATCTCATGCTTCTAATGTGTTTTTGTCAGTATTTTGAATAATTTTTATTTCATGTGTTTTGATGCTATGTTACTCAAAACACAGAAGTTTTATATTACTTTATCTGCCTTGTGCATTTTGCCCTTTATCAATTAAATATGGTCCTTTTTGTTTTGTTCCTTGCATATTGCTTTGAGTTCTACTTTAATATTAATCTTATGGCCTCTGATTTCTTTTTGTTTATATTAGCCTGGTACATCTTTGTTCATCTTTATATTTTTAAGCTTTCTGTGTCATTTTAAATGTGTGTCTTGGAGATAATTTATAATTGGACTTTTAAAAATTCAACCTGAATGTCTTTGAATTTCAATAGGTGAGTTTATCCTATTGTTATTTACTACTATCACAGGTAAGTTTTGTTCTGCTTCTTTCATCTCATTTTTATTGGTCATTTTTATAATTTAAAAATATATATTCTTTTATTTTGGTAACTGAATTAATACTTCTTTTTATTTTCTTCTTTAAGTGATTACTTTTAATTAAAAGGACATTCTTATTATCTAACCTTTTTTATCAGAGTCAACCAAGTATCAATTATTTAATATTATCAAAATATCTAATACTATCAATATTATCTAATACCTTCTTGTATATTATTTACAAATTAGCATAATTTACTTCCTCCTATCAATCATTCTCTTACCTAGGGTATGGGTTAATTTAATATGTGATGTTTAGACTAAATTATTGCATATTTACTGTCATTTCATTATTTAAAACATTTTTTAATGTTTATTCATTTTTGACAAAGAGAGAGAGAGAGACAGAGTGAGAGTGGGGAGGGACACAGAGAGAGAGGGAGACACAGAATCTGAAGCAGGCTCCAGGCTCTGAGCTGTCAGCACAGAGCCCCACGCGGGTCTCAAACTCATAAACTGCGAGATCATGACCTGAGCTGAAGTCAGACATTAACCAACTGAGCCACCCATGCACCCCTGTCATTTTACATTATATATCGTCTCTTTTGATAATTATTTTTTTGACATTTCCTTTTGTGACTCTTGTAGTTACAGAGGTAACTACATTGATGGCAGGTGTTTTCATTTAAATCTTTGTCTTCATGATTTCAATATTTACCACTCCTTTTCAGAACGCCTTCTTCATTGTTGAGTTCTCTATTTTGATTCATTTATTCCTGTTAGCTGTTTAGTATTTAAATAGCTTTTATTTCCTTCAGAAAGACTTTGTGAGTGGTATATTTCTTGTGTCCTTGTATATTTAAGAATACTTTCTGTTGCTATTTGTTCTAAGTAGCAACTAGCATAGAATTCTGAGGTCGTAACTTTATTTTTCTCAAAACCCTGTTGCTATTATTCCATTGCCTTTGGCATTTAAATTTAAGATAGAGATTAGCTTGCTATCATTTTAAGGAGAGCTATTTTATTTTCCTTGATTAGATTTTTATATGAGTCTTTGTTTTATTAAAAAAATTTTATGCTTATTTATTTTTGAGAGAGAGAGAGGGTATGTGTGTGTGAGTGAGGAAGGGACAGAGAGAGAGGGAGACAGAGAATCTGAAAGCAGGCTCTGTGCTGACAGCAGAGCCCGATGCAGGGCTTGAACTCACAAACTGAGGTCATGACCTGATGCTTAACAAACTGAGCCACCCAGGAGCCCCTATGATTCTTTGTTTTATTCTTGAAATTAAACATTTCACTAAGGCATTTCTCTATCATTTTTTTTTTAAAACTTCATTGTGACTCCTTTTGGTCTGGCAAATCCAGTTTCTCATATCAGGAAAGTTTTCTTCCATTGTCTTTAGTTATTGTGATTCCATGTTTTTTGTTTAGTTTTGCTTTGTTTTCAGGGATATCTGTTATGTTTATTTTCATTTACTGTCTTCCATATCCATAGTATGTTCTCTCTTCTTATTTGTTTCTTTGGATTTTTCCATTTATTAGAAAAGTCTTCTCAAATGTGTATTTCATAGCAATGTTTTTGTTTTGTTTTAGCAGATAGGACTGCTCTTTATTTATTTCTTTGTTTAATTATGATAATCATATGTGAAATTTTCTTACAATTTCTCTTTTGTTTTAAAATTTTACATAGCATATAAGTTACATGAGTTATGAATCATGATAGAAAAATGAGAACTCACAGCTGACTTTATCATCCACTTTAAAAACTGGAATATTAACCAAAGTATTAAAGTTACTTCTCTGCTTGCCTCATTCCCATGGGTAACTACCATCATCAAATTGTATTTGTCGTTCCTTTATTTCTAAAAAATAGTTTGTTACAAAGAATGTATCTTAAAACAATATAATGTTAAATGACTTTATAAAATACTACTGTACAATGTGATTTTCTTTTTTCATTCAATGTATTTCTAAGATTCATTCCAGCTTCTGTGTATATCTATAGTTTATTCATATTACCTGCCTTGCAGTACTCCATTGTGTATATCACAATTCATTTAGCCATACTCCTGTTAATGGATATTTGGTGATTTTAATACTTTTGTGATTATGAACATGTTTCCTCATGGACATTTTACACATTTTCTCTGGCCATATATCTAGGGATAGAACTGTTGTGGTGTAGGGAATGTACAGGATCAAAATGCCCACCTTTCCCCAAAGTTGATGTGCACTCTCGCATTCCCAACAGTGGTGCATGATTTCTTACTGGGGATAGGAGTCCTCTGTCCTCAGGCTCCCACTATTGCTGCTGAGGAATTTACTGCTAGTCCAAGTAGGTGATCTGTCCTTCTTCTCCATCTTCTTTTAAGGTTTTCTCTTTGTCTTTAGTGTTTTTAGGTTCACTACATTGTGTCCAGGTATGAATTGAAAAAATTTGTCTTGCTTGCCATATAATTTTGGAGATCCTTAAATTTCTAGGCAGGGTCTGGTTATAGTGACTGCTGTATGTGGTCCATAGATAAGATGTAAGCATATGCTTTTAAAAAAATATACTTTGTTGTTTGTTTTTTTTTTTTAGAGAAGTTTTAGTTCACAGAAAAACTGAGGGGCAAATACAGATTTCTCACATTCTGTGTCTCTCCATCTCCAAACATAGCCTCCTCCACTATCAATAGCCACACCTGAGTGGTACCTCTGTTACAATTGTTGAACCTATGCTGACACATTATTATCACCCAAAGTCCATAGTTTACATTATGAATCATTCTTGGAGTTGTATACTGCATGGGTTTGGACACATGTATAATGACATAGATCTATCATTATAGTATCACATAGAATAATTTCACTCCCATAAAAATCCTGTGTTCTGTCAGTTCATCCTCCCAACTCCCACCAACTTCTGGCCACTGATCTTTTGACTGTCTTCACAGTTCTGCCTTTTCCAGGATGTCATATAGTTAGAATTGTATAGTATATAGCCTTTCCAGATTGACATCTTTCACTTAATAATATATATTTAAGGTTCTTCTATGTCTTTTCATGGCTTAATAGCTCATTTCTTTTTAGCATTGAGTAATGTTCCATTGTTTGATTGCACCACGGTTTATGTATCCATTCACTTACTAAAGGACATCTTGGTTCCTTCCAAGTTTTGGCAATTCTTGATAAAGCTGTTATAAACATCTGTGTGCAGGTTTTTTTGTGGACATAAATTTTCAACTCCTTTGAATAAATATCAAGAAATGTTATTGCTGGATCATATGGTAAGGGTGTTTAGTTTTGTGGGAAATTGCCTGTCCTCCAAAGTGCTGTTTTGCATTCCCACCAGAAATGAATGAGAATTCCTGTGGCTCCACATCCTCATCAGTA
The DNA here is from genome assembly GCF_018350195.1 of Panthera tigris. NCBI lineage: Eukaryota > Metazoa > Chordata > Mammalia > Carnivora > Felidae > Panthera > Panthera tigris. Next base: position 36,241,063 of record NC_056663.1, read on the forward strand.
TTTCATGTTGTCAGTGTTTTAGTTTTGGTCGTTTTAAAAGGTGGGTAGTGGTATCTCATTATTGTTTTAATATGCAATTCCCTAATTACATATAACGTTGAGAATTTTTCATGTTCATTTTTTATCTTATATTTTCTGTGGTGAGGTGTCTGTTAAAGTTTTATGTCCACTTTAAAATTAAATTTTCTTTGTTATTATTGAGTTTTAAGAGTTATTTGTCTAAGTTTGACAGCAGTCTTTTATAAGGTTGTTCTTTTGCAATTATTTTCTCCTAGTCTGTGGCTTTTCTTGGTAGTGTTTTTTGAAAAGCAGAAGTGTTTAATTTTAATGAAGTTCCAGGTTATCAGTTCTTTTTTTGTGTGGATCATGCCTTTGGGTTATTTTTATTTTTATTTATTTATTTATTTATTTATTTATTTTTAGTGTCCAGATTTTTATTTTTATTTTTATTTTTTTCACCTTTAACAATGTCTTTTATTTATTTATTTATTTTTTCAATATATGAAATTTATTGTCAAATTGGTTTCCATACAACACCCAGTGCTCATCCCAAAAAGTGCCCTCCTCAATACCCATCACCCACCCTCCCCTCCCTCCCACCCCTCATCAACCCTCAGTTTGTTCTCAGTTTTTAACAGTCTCTTATGCTTTGGCTCTCTCCCACTCTAACCTCTTTTTTTTTTTTTCTTCCTTCCTCTCCCCCATGGGTTTCTGTTAAGTTTCTCAGGATCCACATAAGAGTGAAACCATATGGTATCTGTCGTTCTCTGTATGGCTTATTTCACTTAGCATCACACTCTCCAGTTCCATCCACGTTGCTACAAAAGGCCATATTTCATTCTTTCTCATTGCCACGTAGTATTCCATTGTGTATATAAACCACAATTTCTTTATCCATTCATCAGTTGATGGACATTTAGGCTCTTTCCATAATTTGGCTATTGTTGAGAGTGCTGCTATAAACATTGGGGTACAAGTGCCCCTATGCATCAGTACTCCTGTATCCCTTGGGTAAATTCCTAGCAGTGCTATTGCTGGTCATAGGGTAGGTCTATTTTTAATTTTCTGAGGAACCTCCACACTGCTTTCCAGAGCAGCTGCACCAATTTGCATTCCCTTTGGGTTATTTTTAAAAAGGCATTGCCATACCCAAGATCATCTAGATTTTCTCCTAAGTTATCTTGGGGTTTTATAGTTTTGAATTTTGCATTTTGCATTGCATTATGTTCCGTTCTGACTTAATTTTTGTGAAACGTGGATGGCCTGTGTCTAGATTTATTATTATTATTATTATTATTATTATTATTACTATTTTGCATGGGTGCCCTATTATTCTAGCAACATTCTTGTTATTTCTCCTTTGTCTGAGATCAGTTGACTGTATTTGTGTGGGTCCAATTTTGGACTCTATACTCTGTTCCATTTGTCTATTTGTCTATTCTTTCACCAATACCACACTGCCTTAATTACTGTAATTTCATATTAAATCTTGAAGTTAAGTAGTGTAAATACTCCTTAGAATCAATTCATTGACACTCACAAAACAAATTGCTGAGATCTTGGTTGGAATTATATTGACTCTACAGATCAAGTTGGGAAGAATTGACATCTTGACAATATTGAGTCTTCCTATCCATGAATATGGACTATCTTTCTACTTAGTTATTGATTTGTTTCATTAAAATTTTGTAGTTTTCCTCAAATAGATATTGTGATGTGTTACATTTTATTTCTGCTGATTCTTAATCATGGTACCTTGTTTCCTTGTTTCCTTTGGATAAAATTTTGTGTTGTAAATTCATATTTGGTTGAACGTAATGTGTGGCAATACTAAGAATGTCTGATGGGGTTATTTTCATTCATAGAGGATTTGTGTTTACTTCTGCCATGAAGCAAAGAGCATTATTGACCTATGAACACTTCAATTTCTTTGAAGGACCTTAGTTTAATACAGCATTAGGTTTATTTCCCCCAGTTAGCATAGGAATACAAGTTTAGTCTCTTGATTTTAATAATACAAGATTTTTTTTAAGAAATAGAGAGAGAAAGAGCATGAGCAGGAGAGGGGCAGAGAGAGAGAGAGATAGAGATAGAGATAGAGATAGAGATAGAGAGAGAGAGAGAGAGAATACCAAGCAATCTCCATGCTCAGCATGGAGCCTGATGTGGGGCTTGACCCCATGACCCTGGGATCATGACTTGAGCCAAAATCAAGAATCAGACTCAACTGACTGAGCCACCCGGGCACCCCTAATGATACAAGAATTTGATTACAAAGCAATTTTGTCTTTATAGTTCTCAGTGGTTCTTCTCTCAAGCTGTTCTTGCTCTCTCCATCTTTCATTTCCCATAGATTTTCTTTTCTTGAGAACTCAAAATGCTTCATTTAAAAATTTTTTAATGTTTTATTTATTTTTGAGAGGAGAGAGAGAGAGAGAGAGAGAGAATGAGCAAGCAGAGGAGGGGTAAAGAGAGAGGGAGACACAGAATCTAAAGCAGGCTCCAGGCTCTGAGCTGTCAGCACAGAGTGTGATGCAGGGATCTAACTCATGGACCACGAGATCATGACCTGAACTTAAGTAAGATGCTTAACTGACTGAGCCACCCAGGCACCCCAAAAACTCAAAATGCTTTAAGTGGTGATTTTTATAATCCACCCAAGTCTAGTTCATTATAATGCTGAAAGGTTGGTAATCATTTCTATATTTTATCCATTTCTCCTTTCCATTCAACTGTCTTAGAAATCTCAGCTTCTTTTCATTCTTTTTCATAAGAGGTAATGACTTCTTGCCTTCTATGGAGAATGCAAACTTCTAGACATAGTCTTCTGATGCCTGGAGGTGATTATTTTTCAGAGGTATGTCCTTCCATGGTATCTTAGATGCTGTTCCATTTCTCTTATTCAGTAATCGTCTTTCTTTGAATTATTTTCCTTTATTCATCTTCAAACAAATTACAATCTGTATTATTCTTTTGTTAGAGATTTGTGATAGCTCTTTCCCTGTTCTTTGTCCATTTGAGGCAAAATCTCAAATCATCACTTTTCCAGACCTAAAGTTATTGGCTGCGTTTTTACATATAACCTCTAGGCTAAATGCCAAACTCTAGTAATAATTAGACTAGAAGGCATCTTTTCCTGTTGCTATATGCCTTGTTCTCTGATAAACTGAATGTTCTCTGATAAACTGAATCCATGAAAAAGTACCTTTATTTCCTTGCTTCCCTGATCTTCTCTGTGGTTGCTAAGAGTTCTTGCTGAGGAGATGTAGAAAAATTCAGGATGTAAGCTTGGTTACCAGTAGGAGGGGGCAAGAGATCAGGCAACAGTCCTCTGGTGAAAACTCAGCTCAGCACCTAGGGATGGCTCCTCAGACTGATGCTTGTCATAGACCTGGGTTTCTTCTGAGTCTCTGAGTCAGAGAGCAGGCAGTGAGGGAGGCATAAAATTTTCCTAAATTAAAAAGTCTTTGTTTCATATGGTACAGAGACTTGATATATCCTAAGGCAAAGCTTGGCTAGGTATTCTTCCCTAATATACTTCCATTTATTTTCCTGTAAAGTTCTCTTAGTTTTATTGGTTGTAAATTTTATTTATTTATTATTTTAAAATGCCAACAAGCATTTTAAGAGGATATCAGAAGAGTCTGCATTGGGTACCATGTTAAGTCTAATAGATGATTTTTAAATAACACAAAATAGATAATACTTAGTGCTCCAACTTAATCAATACTGTGAGCTTTCTATTTCTATCCTTAATTCTCTTTGAAAAGAGGTGCTTCAGTGGGATTTTCCAGGCTTGCTCTTCCTCAGTGAGGCTATAGAGGAAACTTAGTAGCCAGGGTGGGTAGGTGAGGAAAAAAAGACTTTTGAGTTTTTCAAGGAAATGTAGTAGATATCTCCATGTCAAACTGCTGTTACTAATATTTGCTTTCAAAACTGTCCAGAGACAGCCATAAACACATGGCTTGAAAATGGATCCTTCATTCATTCATTTATTTATTCATACACCCATCAATATGTTGAGCTCCAGTCTAAAGATTGACATTAATTAAGGGAATGAGAGCTCCTCATGCTGCCCATGGTCAATTGAGGATAAAGGTATTTAAATACCTAGTAACAATGCGATGTGACAAGCACCACAGCAGACATGGGCATAAGAAAGACAACAGAATAATTGATTCAGCTTCATAGAGAAATGATTTTTGAGTTGATTCTTGAAGTTTGAATCATACAACAACTGAGGAAATAACATGCAAAATGGAAAATAGTTATTTGAAGCATGGTGTGTATGGTAAACTGAAGTTAGGGATGTGTTTGTGGGAATGGAGGGGGAAGTAGAGAGAGGTTAGTTTATGAAGGGCCTTGCATGTAAGGCTGGAGTATGGTCTCTGCCCTGAGGACCTAGGTGGTCAGTGAAGGTGACTTAGTTGGCTTGAGCTGTCACAACAAATGCCATGGATTGTGAGTTTAAACAACAAACATTTATTTCTCATTGTTCTGGGTGTCGGAAGAGTAAGTTTAGGGTGTCAGCATGATTGAGTTCTTGGTGAGGGTCTTCTCCCTGGATATGTCCTTAGATGGTCTTTCCTTGGTGTGGGAGAGAGAGAAAGAGAGAAAGACAGAGGGAAAGAGAGAGAGAGAGAGAGAGAGAGAGAGAGAGACATAGGTCTTAAGTAGCTTTCTCTTCTTATAAGGGCACTAATCCCATCATGGGGTCCTATCTTCATGATCTTATCTAAACCTAATTACCTCCCAAAGATCCCATCTACAAATACTATCATTTTGGGGATTAGGACTTCAATATATGGATTTTGGAGGGTTACAAAGACTCTATGGCAGAATGATTTTAGGTAAAGAATGATAGGATCAGGTCTACATTCTGATACACAGCAGCAACCTAAAAACACAAACAGAAAACCATCTACAGGCAAAGCAAAATTGTGGTTTTAGAGTGCTTTTTAAAATTCAAAATACCTTTCTGTACATTATCTTATTAGGTTTGTTCTGTGAAGTCACCCTGTAATGGATTATTAGCCCTATTTTAAAGATAAGGAAACAGATCAGAAAGGTTACTGACTTGCCTAAGGTGGCTCAACTAATAGGAGTTGAAGTGGAAAGACAAACTTGAGAACTTGGAAGAACAGCACAGCTGAAGCATTTTCCCAACACTTGGCTCTAGAGTTTACCTGGTGGTACTGATTTTTTTCTGCAGTGAGACTTGCAGCAAAGTTTAGGAAGCTGCTAAGTTATGGGAGATGTAGTGAATGGCATAGCTGGCAGGTGTAAATCTGGCCCAGTGTGCATTTGCTCTACCAGGATGACAAGATTTATTTCCGGTGTGAGTGATGAGTTCTCCTTATTGTTTAAAGTTTATTTATTTATTTTGAGAGAGACAGAGAGAGGGAAAGAGAGAGACAGAGACAGAGAGACAGAGAGAGAGGGAGGGGAAGGGGCAGAGAGAATCCCAAGTAGGCTCCACACTACCAACACAGAGTCTGACGTGGGGGATGTGGAGCTTGACCTCACAAACTGAGAGATCATGATCTGAGCGGAAAACAAGAGCTGAACTACCCAGGCACCCTATGAGTGATGAGTTATAAAAGAATGGGCTCCTTGTGGAATTGCACATAAACCAAATTAGCCTTGAAAATCCCTTAGAAAGTTGCTAAGTTGGAAACCTCAAACCTTTCAAAAATGTTTTCAAGTTGGAACAGGACAGTGTGGATGAAATATTTGGCTTGCATTTAGGGGTCAGCTGTATGAAAATACTTACTATCTCTTTCAAACACCAGAATCCTACTCAGTATGGTGGGATGCTCACAACAGGAGATGCGTGAGGGTGAGTGAAAGCCTATCACCTCCTCACTCCAGGGTATGTGCCCACAGAGTGTAAGGATAGGTGGAATCACCCATACTTTTAAAATTGCTCTGTCTCTCTTTTCATTTTTATAGAATCTTAGTGGTTGCATTTGGGTGAATTAAATGCACTTATGATGTGATTCTACTATATGCATAGAAGATGCTACACATTAACTCCTGGACTTTTTCCCACTGAATGTAGAGTTGACCTCAGGGACCATCTCAACTCATAGCTCAATCTAGGCAGCTGTAACCAGTCAATGGGAATTGGCATCACTAAACTATGTTGAGGCTGCCTATTTTTTTTAAAGATATATTTGAAGCATTTTGAAAAATATCAATTGCTAAAAAGACATAAATAGACACTGCTATTCTAATTACAGAAGGGAGAGTTAGCCTAATACCCATACCTCTGAAATTGAGCCCCTGTGCTTGTGTGAAAGCTGGACAAGAGCAGGAGCACACCTGCAGAGGAGTGGAGTGAAAGATAAGTGAGTGTGGCCAGGGCCCAGGTTGCCAGAGGGAAGGGACTTTGATTTCCTTTCTCAAGAAGCAGGACATAGAAAAAGGGCATAGGTAGTTAGGGACACACTGCCTTTCAGCCAAAATCCCAGCTCTGCCACTAGACTGCTACATAACATCTGAGTGCCTCAGTCCCTCATCTGTAAAGTGGATAAGAGATCCTTTCTTTGTGTAGCTGGGAAGACTAAATGAGTGGCAATGGCATGTCAGAATGAATCATTGCCTTAGGGGGCTCAGGGGGACAGGGCTGCACCCAGTCCAAGATCTTGCAGCTGTGGTGATTCCTACCAGACCTCATCCTCCCCTGCCCTCAGCCCCTGCATTCTTTCAGGGTCCTTCCTTCTGGATACTTCTCCACACCAATCTGCCTTCAAATAAATCAATAAGTGGACAGATGAGCCGACTAGGGCATTAGAATATTTGCAAAGGGTGGCTCTCAAGACAATGGACACATAAAATAATCTGTTTCGGCACTGGGTGAATTTGTTCCAACCAAAGGGCCATCAACAATGTCAAAGGCAGTTAGCATCACACTGCCTCTGTATCTATTTCTTGTTAGCTTTCCAACGTTGAACAGTAAACACATTTCACTGTTTTGCAAACCTCTCCAAAACAAATATTCTGACAGCAATGTTAACCATTTTTCTCTCCTCCCCACAGCAATTCCCATACCTTTTTTTTTTTTGTTTGCTGGCTCTCATTCCAAAACTTTTTCAGTTTGAGACCCCGGAAACCTGCTGAGTTCAGGAGCAGAGCTGAGGAAAGTTCTGACAGAAGATTTTCTCTCTTGATCTCCTTTCACTTCAAACAGCTAAAAATATACATCTCTCCACCCCACCCTGTCAAGTCCCCTGTAATTAGAAGGTCCTCCAGATTCTCACCTGATGAATCTTTACCCCAGAGCAGAGTAGGATGTAGGGAAACAGGTGGTAAAAGTGGGTGTGTGGGGGGGAGGTAGAACTGGGGGACTGGGTGGGCCCAGGGTTTTGAGCTAAAAGCTGGTGGTGGGCGAAGGGGGAGGTTCATGCAGGAAGGGTGAGCTCCTGTTTCCAGAATACATAGCACTGGGGCTGCAGCCCTTCGCCAGCATTGTCAAGCATTCTGAAATGCTGGGTATGTGAGTGAGATTGGGATCCTCAAGGAACTCACTGCCTTGTGCCAGAGACGGATGTTTAAACAGTCACAAAGCTTTATGCATCCAGGTATGTCTGAAATGATGTTTAAATGTTAACATTTGTTATTCCTGGGTAGTGGTGGGAGTTTGGCTGACTTATTGTGTTCTTTATATATATTTTTATTGCTTGCTTTTTAAATAATGAACATGTGTACTTCGTAAAATGTGAGAAACTTATTACTTTAATAAAAATAACAATACTATACAGTGAGTTTTCTAGAAGTCCATTGCAAAATGGGAGCCCTGAGGTTTTAGAGTGAAAGGGGCCCTCTAGTTGAAGACAATATCTGAACTCTAGTATAATTAGTTAATATTTTTTTTTGCACAGCCCTCTTATCTGAGGACACAGAGTATTGCTGGAACAGAGTATGAGGTGGGGAGGGGGCAGGGAGGTGGTACTGGAGAGCCAGGCATGGCCCAGACTGGGAGAGTTTTATGTACAAGGCTCAGGTGGGCATTTCTGCTCCTCAGTCAGGGGAACAGATATGGGTGGTGGCATGAGATGCTGTGACTGGGAGAACTCAAAGCCACAAGAGAAATAAACATAGTGCAATCTTCCTGGGGCATTAATTTTACTTGAACATCCTTGGGGAAGAAGTTGAATAATTCAGTAGCTAGGTAATTTAAAGTATGATTATAGCATTGGAACACGCCTCTGGCTGGGTTCCAGGCTGGCTCCCTGAAGGGGGGTATGCTAGCTCTGCTCTGCTGTTGTGAGAGTCTCTTGGGAAAGTTTTAGAAAGCCTGCTGAGGTGACAGGAAGTGAAGGGAAGAGTCACCATCCTGTTTGTGTTTGATAAAGGCCTTTTAGTGGCTGGCACGAAGAGGGAGGTTGAGATTTGGGGCAGGGAAGCCAGTTAGAAGGCCCTCAGGATAGCTTGCTTTAGAGAGGTTGAGAGCTCGCCATGGTGGTGGCCACAGGTGTGGCAGGTGAAGTGGTCTGGCAGTGGAATTAACAGGGACCTGGATATTGCTAGGGGAAGGGAAAGGACAGCTGGGAGACCAGAATGACCCCCAGGCTTCCATGGTTGGCCATTGGGGGATGAGGATGCCATCAACCACAACAGAGAATTCAGGGGAAGTTGGGGTTTTATTTTGTACATCTAGATGGGGTAAGCTTGAGACCCTTCAGGGAGAGGATTCTGAGGGGGAAGAAAAGATAGACAAAGGAGCAACCATAGTGATGGCAACTTTAGGGAGCTGGTGGAGGAAGCAGTGATGAGCAGATCTGGGCACTTACCCTCCAACCACACCACACAACTTACAGGGGCCTGGGGCGGGGGTGGGGTGGGGGGGTAGGTCCTAGGCCACTGCAGGCTTCCAACCTCCGCTTCGTCAGCAACTCTGCCTGGATGACAAGTCTTCTTGCCTCTTTCTGGAAAATGCTCTGTTATCTTTCAGATCCTCCCAGATGGCTTCTCTCCTGAGTATAAAGGACAATTCCTTCATTGTGCCCCCTCCCACACCTGAACTTCACCACTGCTCCTGTAGCCCTTCCCAGAGTGCTCTGGTTTCCATGAACACCTTCCTCCACCAGACTGCAGGCTCCCAGGCCCAGCCTTCCATGGAGTAGGTGCTCAATGAATGCTTTCTGGATGTGTAAATGAATTGTTAAAAGGAAGAAGAAAGAACCAGGGAAAAGAGTGGTTGTAGAAGAAAGGAAAGAATTCTTTGTCAAGGGCACGAAGTGCACCAAAGAATAAAGTTATTTAAGAGCTAAGAAACACCCATTTCACTTGGCAGTTGGCAGATGTCCTTGGCAAGAATAACTTCCCTATCATGGCGGGGGCAGAAACATATTACAGCATGTTTACAGTAAAGCATCAATAGGAGATAAGAAAGTGGAGACACCGAGTGCAGACATTTCCCCCCAAGAATCTCAGAACAGAAGGAGAGGGATAAGGTAATAATGACAAGTGACATAGATTTGAGGAGAAGACTTGAGGAGAAGGAGCAAGTTGAGGGGGAGGAGCTGACAATGTGAATGAATGAGCTCAAATGATTGAGCCAGGAATGGATGGGACCAAGGACAGAGATGGAGGAGTTGGCTGTGTACCTGGAGATGGATGCCTCTGCCACTGTGAGGTGAAGTGAAGAGGATACAGGCTTAAGGAGATCAGGGAAGGTGCACCTGGGTGGCTCAAGTCAGTTAAGCATCTGACTTCAGCTCAGGTCATGATCTCACAGTTTGTGAGTTTAAGCCCTGCATTGGGCTCTGTGCTGTCAGTGCGGATCCGCTGTCTCCCTCTCTCTCTGCCACTCTCCTGCTCTCTCTCTCTCTAAAAAATAAACTTTAAGCAAAGTAGAATAGGGCACTTGGGTGGCTCAGTCAGTTAAACATCTGACTTCAGCTCAGGTCATGATCTCACGATTCAAGTGCCGCATCGGGTTCTGTGCTGACAGCTTGGAGCCTGGAGCCTGCCTTGAGTTCTGTGTCTCCCTCTCTCTCTCCCTGTCCTCTGCTCATGCTCTCTCTCTCTCTGTCAAAAATAAACATTTGAAAATTAAAAAAAAAATAAAATTAAAATTAAAAATAAGGAGATCAAGGAAGATGGGAGAAGAAGCTAACATAGACAGTCTCAAGATACAACCAAGACTGGAAAATATCACAAGACCTCCAATCCTCATGGTTATGATGTTTATAGCACTGATCAGGGGTCCAGATGCACCTGTAGTGGAGGATGTTTGTAGGGCAGGTGGCATAGAAGAACGAGGGAATGAGAAAAGAAAGTAAGGAGCCCAGTGTGGGGAGAGTTGAAATCCTGACCTGAGTTCTAGAGTGTAGGTAAGCAATGAGAGGAAAGGATATTGGGAGAATATACAGGTTCCAAAGAACTAGGTGTCATCAAGGTTCAAAAGCTGGCATAGTGGAGGAAAGAGAGCAGGAAAGCTGCTTTTGTTTTTTACAGTCTTTTGTATATTTTTCTGTTGACATAGATGTCTTCATCATTAATTTAACTGTTGCAAAAGATATAATTGTTTGCATATCATAAATATACATGGGTACACATGTATCTAAAACAATGCTGCATTATGTTTTAAGTATAGTCAATGGACTCTGATTACAGTAGCAATGCTACAGTGCCATTATACACTCTAAGGACATGAAAAGCTTAACTGTAACAGTTAAACAAGTAGTTAAGTGAACAGTAAAAGTCAGAGAGTTACTTGACCAGGCTCTTTATTAAGATGGGAGCTTGTGGTCTGAGGGAGGGATGCTTGAGTTTCAGAGGTGGAGTAAGTTGTATCACACCCAAGAACTGTGAGACCAGGGTGCCAGAGGGCCACATGATGGCCATGGAAAATATGAACGGTGATGTTGAGAGAGAAGGGAGGACTTCATCTCAGGTACATACAGGCCCCAGGGAATCTGGTCATTCTAGTAGAAAGCATGTCAAGGGGGTGGCTTTAGAATCTTTCCGATTTTTATTTTTATTTTTAAATGCTTATTTAGTTTTGAGAGAGAGAGAGACAGAAAAAGAGAGAGAGAGAGAGAGAGAGCAAGCATGAGTGGAAGAAGGGCAGAGAGAGAGAGGTAGACATAGAATCCAAAGCAGGATCCAGGCTCTGAACTGTCAGCACAGAGCCTGACATGGGGCTCTAACTCACAAAGCATGAGCTCATGACCTGAGCTGAAGTCAGAGGCTCAACTGACTAAGCCACCCAGGCACCCCTAGAATCTTTCCAATTTTTAGAAGGTGATATCAGTGTGTCCCACTCTCCATTAAAACTTCATGCCTCAAAGCAGTGATTTTGGTCTTCTATAAGCCTCATTTATTTAGACTTATAATAGCTGACTGCTATGCATTGTTATTTAATAGACATTGCTCTGAGTGTCTTTACCACAGTACAAGCTCCTGGGTTGGGAGAATCAGAGGGTTGTGGACAAAATCCTTCACTGATATTCCGTGTGACAAAAGGGTTCTGTAGTCAGACATATTTTGAGGGGCAATACATATTTTGAAGGATGATACCTATTTCGACTTGCTCTTGGAGGTGTAGAATGCATATTCTTAATGTGGGAAATTATACTTTAGCTCTCTTAACACCATTTCTGCCATGCCAACAATGTAGTTATATCACAAATTCTGTGTAAACTAATATTCAGTATTTATATGGTTATGGTATGTGAGTCTTGTGGACAGCTGAGTCAAGTAGTGTACTGTAATTGCATTTCCTTTCTTGTGTGCTCATAACAGGTTTTATAACAACCTGATTTTTTAAATGCCATTTTTCTTCAGAGTAAGAAACCCTCCATCCCAATCTGGATTAACTCACTTCCTAGACCTACTGCAAAGCTGCCATCTGGGATTCTCCTTTTCTACCATCCTAGGATTTACCTTTCTTATTGTCCTGTCTAGAACCCTGTTTCCTGTTCCATGTTTTCCTCTTTTTGGCTTTCTTCCACTATGTTTCTAGGTGCTCTTGAGAAGACTGTGCCTTGTACGTCAAAAAAGATCTTTTTACTACCCTAATAATTGAATCACAGTTCAGTTTGTAATTTTTGATTGAAAATAAATTTTGTTTAGAATGTTGTCTTTTAACTCCCCATGTGGTTATTCAATTGTCATTCATATTTCATGTCTTTTGATGTGACATTTTTTTTCTCTCTGCAAGCATTTAAGACATTGTCTTTACCCATGTTGGTCTAAAATTTCATGATGATGAGCTTAAATGTGGGGTCTTTATTTACTGGTTGTGTGGGGCAATCAGGGAGCCATTTCAATCAGGGGACTGATATGTTTCAGTTCATGGGAGATGTTTTCGTCATACAGGTTGGATGACTTTCTTTTCTCTGTTTTTATCCGTTCTCTTTTTCTGCTATGTCTATTAGAGAACTGTTGAATTTCTTGGATTCTCCTCTAAATTTATTTATAACTTTTCATCCTTCTTTTTAGTTTCTTCATTTCAGAAGACCTCTTTGACTTTGTCGTCTGGTGATTCTATTATATTTTTAATTTTTACTATCATATTTTAATTTTTCATGAATTCTTCTTGTTCTTTCCTTGTTTTCTTTTGAATGGAATTCTATTTTTGTTACATGGATACAATATTTTCTCATATTAATTAAAAGATATTAACAGAGGTTTTTGGAAATTCTATTCTGCTTTCAACAGTGTTTCCTCTAGGTTCTTATTTTCCTGTTCATTTTGGTTGCTGTGTTTTATATTTCATGGTTGTCATTCATGTTTAAGAGCAAGGTCTTTACAAATGGTTGAGGAAGTTCTCTCTCTCTCTCTCTCTCTCTCTGTGTGTGTGTGTGTGTGTGTGTGTGTGTGTATGTATTGGGGGAGGAGGACTTCTTGCTTGGTTTCTCTGTAGAGTTATCAAGCAACAAGCAGGATATAGGTCTTCCTTTTTGGTGAGAAGATAGGAGAATTCAGTTTCTTCAGAAAAGTCTATCTCCTCCTGAAGGAGGAGGAGGATTCTGTCTATCTCTCTACCTCTACCTGTACCATCTCTACCTCTACCCCTATCTTCATCTTTACCTAACTGCTGTCATTCTCAAATCTGGATGGAAAAAAAGGAGCTGAGGGGACTGTTCTAACTATTCAAGATGTAGAATTTCACTTCTGTTTTTAACCCCAAGACTCAACTCTGCCTTCTGCTTTGCTGAGTGTTACTTCACTTATATCTGTAGCATTTCTAGTTCGGTATAATTAGAGGACCAGCCTCTGCTGTACCATCTGGGCAGGATGGAGAGTCATGTGACTATCCAGAGCCGTGAAGAAGACCCTGGAGCCTAACAGTTCTACATGCTGACTTCAATCAACTGATATCTTTTGTTTTCAGCCCACCTTACCTTCTGTTTCTGAGGTAGCTGGTGCTTCCCATTGCCAAGACTTCTGAGGTCTTTGCAGGGAGAGTCAGCTCACACCTCACAGGTGTGACAGCCCCTCTTCAGGCTTATAGATTGCAGCTTTCTCAATTCTGCTAAGTCAGTTGCTGTACCTCTATTTCCTTTCCATCTTGAAAAAGGGGAATTGAAAGGTCTCTGTGGAGCACCCTGCACAGTGGACAGCTCTGCTCTTTCTGTGCCCAGTTTGGGAGCAGGGATCTCAGTCAAGGTTCTCAAGCCAATGATGCCATGTCCATCTCCCACAGGCATCAATGTACTCAGGCTTCCATTGGAGCTCTGTCCATCCTAGGGCATTGCAGGGATTAGAGCTCAAGTCCTGTTGCTCAGAGATGCCCACTTGGTCCTTCTCCAGCCTTTGCTCAAGGCCCCCAAGGATCTTACCTGTCTCCTTTTGTTGGTCTCCACTTCTTGAACTAAATCTCAGTTGAGGTTTGCCATCCAGGTGTTTGGCATTAGCCTCTGAAAGATAGTAACTTAATAATAATAATAATAATAATAATATAATAGCTAATTAATAAGTAACATAATAACTACAATAACATCATACTTAACATAACCCCATTGTGAGGCTCTGGAGTCAAGACTCAGAACAAGGTTAGCCAACTTCTTGGTCAGGGGCTGGAAAACATCCCAATCCTTTACAGTCTCCTACAGCATTGAGGATAAAAACAAAACAAAACAGTAACATCTCAGTATGTATTTAACCATACTATGCAGTTAGAAAACCCGGTTATATTTAACCATGAATTTTCCAACCTTATTTGTCCACTCAACACCTTTCCCCCTTAATGTTTATTAACATTAAGGCCTCTATCAGTTGGGGCCCTCAGAAGACAGCTGGCACACTCAAGTTGAGATAATTTAAAGAAGCTTAATTTTAGGGGTGCCTGGGTGGCTCAGTCAGTTAAGCATATGACTCTTGATTTCAGCTCAGGTCATGATGTCATGGTTCCTGAGATTGAGTCCAATATCAGGGTCTGTGTGCTGACAACACAGAGACTTCTTGGGATTCTCTCCTCTCTCTCTCCTCACTTTCTGCCCCTCCCCCCACTCATGCTCTCCCCCTCACTCTCTCTCACAATAAATAGGTAAGCATTTTTTTTAAAAGAAGCTTAATTTAGGAAAGGGCCAGGTACAAAAGTATGGGCAGGGTGTAATGGACAGTGTGTGAACTGGGGCCAGCAGCAGTGGAGCTGCTCCCATCCCATCCTGAAAGTCAAGGAAGGCACAGGGAGATCTGGCAGATCAAATTTGTCAGCTTTGTTGATATCTGTCCAGAGCTCCCCACTCTGTAGCTCCACAAGTGCCTATGACTTACATCTGCGGTGGTCTGGTGGGGTTGAGGACTAGCCGGTGCTGGGACTCTGCGGCCCTGACTGTTAGATTCTGGGCTTGGTCCTCACTGTGTCTGCCCCCTGACACTTGAAGGAGGTGAGGTGCTTTAACACTGCCATGGGGCCTCTGGTTCTCCAAGCACATTCTTAACAGTGTGTTCATGTTCTCTAGGGTGGAAGGAAGAATGAGAGCAGTGTGATGTCTGATGCCCACTCCCTGACAAGTAGGATCTTAGCACAGGGCTTGGCCTGAGCTGCAGTGTCCAAAAGCCTGGTGAGGGCACTGGAGTGGGAGTCACTGCTCTAGAAGCTCTGGCCTCTGGAACCAAGGGTGATGCCTAGGAAGCAGCATCTTTACCAGCAAGCAAGTGGTCAACCTGGAGAGATGAGGCAGTGAGGGGCACTCTGGATATAAAGCAACAGGGCAGAAATCAGGACAGCTACACTGGAAGTGAGCAGGAGAAGGTGGAGCAGGAGCAGCTCTGTGGGTTGGAGGTCCTGGATGCAGTGGGCTTTGATGTGTTCTTTGACCAGCACATGGGCAGGAGAGGTGCTCAGGCTGCTGGGATGGAGGGTGCTGATGCTCATTTTTATGAGGTTTCCCACTTCCACAAGCAGGTCTCTGTTTCTTTCTCTTCTTACCTCTACCTTGTTCTCTCTGCCCTTCTCCTTTCTGTTCATTTCCCCTTTTCCTGCTCTGCTTCCCCATCTCTGCATCTGCCTTCTCCTGAATCTTGTACTCTCTCTTTTCTTCTGTGTTTTAGTGTCTTTTCCTTTTGGTGATACAATTTTTGTGTTAGGCTGTGCTATCTATATATTTTAAATCCCAGAGGTGTATCTGCTAATTGTATTTTTAGGGAAATAATTATGTAAGTTAAGATGATTAGATAATGAAAGTGTTCTCTGGGGCTGGCCTCTTTACAAAATGATGATGGGGTGGTGATGGGAATGGGGATCGTTTCTACTTAAACTAGCACGATGGCACAGCTTTTACCAGAACACTTTAGAAACATCTGGGATATAATCAGATCCAGAGGGCTAGCTCTGAGAGCGGCATCCTGGGAACAAGAGTGGATATTTGTGGTCTCCCAGGAAGGCAATGATCAGGGAGCTCCATGATATGGCTTGGGGCTTACAACCCCATAAAATTCCTAGATCTGTATGAAGATTTTGAAGACACTTGGAGTTTCCGAAATGTGTATACTGTGCCTCCGTGTGCACACACACACACTCACCCACGTACGGGCAAGATTATGGCTTCCCTCAGGCAGAGGGTTTTGCAGATACTAAATTGCCAAAACACATCAACTCTGGAATTGCTTCATTGCACACTAATGGTGGCCGTAAGCTTCCTGCTCACTCACTCCTGACATATAAAAAATGTTCACAAGACACATGCTTCCTTCTCTGGTTCTGTCATGATCCAGCACTGGCTGCCTTGCAGGACCCTCCTGGCACTCCTGGGCCGTCACAGGTGACTTCCCTCCCTTGCACCCAGCAACATGCCAACCTCTGAAGGCAGACAGAGATGGAATACATTTAGTCTAAGGCCAGTGGGTACTGGAAGAGGTGAGGGGGAGGGGGAGCCTAAGCCAGGAAGGGACAGAGGAAAAAGGTGTAGATAGTGCTGGGTATGTGGGAGAGTGGAAAAATGGGACAAGAAAGAAGTGGTTCCTGCTGGGGAATAAAGGGTCTGGAAGGAGTAATTGCAGAGAAGAATGGAAGGGCAAGGGAGACTAATTCTGAGGGCCTGCTATTTTGTAAAGGGAGAATTCAATGCTCAGGAGGTTAAATTACATGCCTGAGTTATATGGTCAGCTAGGGGGCAGGGATTCAAATTCAAAGCTCACAGTCCTCATACTGGCCCACCCTGCCCAGGGAACAGGATCATAATAGAGTGTAGAGTTAAATCAATCCCTACCATGACCTCAAGAAAGAGGATTCCATAAAGACCCTTCCAGCGAGAAGTATCCACTGAAATATGCACTGTCACTAGGAATTTGTGATCCACCCCAGGCTCTAACCACAAGAGAGGAAGAACATTCCTTTCCAGATTTAACTAGAAGTTCTCTCACTAACCCTTAAGCCCTTTTACACCATCCACCTTCCCATAGCCATGCTCTGCTCCCCTTGTCCCGAAACCATCTCAGGCTTCAGGTCAGTGCCCTTCATCATTTCTCACAGGTAGCAAAGAAGTGAATGGTTTTACATCTGGTGCAGCAGGAGAGAAATATTGCCTAAAGACACAGTAGAGAGAGGGAAAGTGGCTCAGATAAAAGATTCTCATTCTTCTGACTTATTTTGTTCCCCTGACTTGTTTTTAAACTGTTAAGTCACAAGTACGGAACAGCCCCAATCCAGGGGTGCTCCTGATTTCAGAATCTCCTCCCCAGAAGGAGATTTCCTCTAGTGAGGAAAACCAAGGAGCTGAATTCCTCCATCATGTCCTGCCCCTGGGTCCTGACAACTCACCCACCTTTTAACATTCCTGGTGGTCCCGGAGTCCCTTGCCACATTCACTGCAGGCTGGGTTGCTGGGTTCAATGGATAAAAATATTCAATGCTCTGCTGAATATGAATTTCAGATAAAAACCAAATAACGTTTAAAGTGTATCCCATACAATGTTTAGGAGCACTTACACTATGAAAGTGTTTGAAATGATTTTATTTGAAAGATCTGTAGCTGGGGATGCCATTAGCATGATTTCACTCAGTTGAGTCCAGTTAGATCAGAATTAGAAGTGAAGCACCCCACGCCCCAGGACAGGTTCTGTAACACCACACTATTTCCTTTAGGAGTTGCCTCTTCTACATACCTCCTTGGTGTAGACTAAAGTAATATGTCTGCAATATCCCATGCATGGAAACAAATGCACAGATGACTTTCTGGAGCCCTTTCCATAGACTTCTTTTTTTTCTCAATATCAGTGAGTGTTTACTTTTCTGACTTGTAAAATAATACATGTTTGTTGTTAAAAATTGGAGATTATAAAAGACAAGAAATAACGAATGTTTGGTGACAATGTGAAGAAAAGGGAACCGTGGTGCACTGTTGGTGGGAATGTAAACTGGTGCAGCCACTCTAGAAAATAGCATGGAGGTTCCTTAACAAATTAAAAATAGAAATACTCTATAATCCAACAATTCCACCACTAGGTGTTTACCCAAAGAAAACAAAAACATTAATTCAAAAAGATATATAGACCCCATGTTTATTGCAGCATTATTTTAAATAACCAAGAAGTGGAAGCAACTTAAGTGTCCAACCACAGATGAATGGATAAAGAAGATATATATATATACATATATATCTTCCATATATATATATCTTCCATATATATATATATCTTCCATATATATATATATATATATTCCATATATATAATGGACTATTACTTAGCCATAAAAAAGAATGAGATCTTGCCATTTGTGACAACATGGATGGACCAAGAAAGTATTATACTAAGTAAAATAAGTCAGACACAGAAAGACAAATACCATATAATTTCACTTATATATGAAATCTAAAAAATAAAACAAACAAACCAAATAAACTCTTAAATACAGAGAACAAACTGGTGGTTGCCAGAGGGGAGGTGGGTGGGGGATGGGCAAAAAAGATAAGAGAGACTAAGAAGCACAAAATTCCAGTTATAAAATAAATAAATTATGGAGATGAAAAGTACAGTATAGGGAATACAGTCAATAATATTGTAATAAGGCTGTATGGTGACAGATGGTAACTATATTTATCATGGTGAGCACGCTGAGTAATGTATAGAATTATCAAATTACTATGCTGTACATCTGAAACTAATACAACAGTGTGCCAATTATATTTCAATAATAAAAATTTTAGAAATTGTAGATCAGTAAAAAGAAAAATAAACATTCACTCTAATTGCAGCATGTAGACTCTAGATTCATACTGCCTGAGTTCAAATCTCAGCTCTTACTAACTGTGTGGTTTTAGGCAATTTCCTTAAACAGTGCTTCAGTTTTTCAGTCAGTAAAATGAATGTAATAATAGTGACTTAAGTGAGGTTTTGAGGATTAATTATGTTTATATGTGGTCAGGTATCTTTAAAATCCCTGGTACATAGTTAGCTCTGTATAAGCACTTGACAAAGTAAAATAAAAAATTTTTGTCACCCGGAGATAAGTATTATTTGTGTCTTTTATGCTTTTGCATATGCATTCCATTATACAGCTTTATACCATAGGTTTCCATATTGTGTCAGATTGCATTTTCCGATGTCCAATTCTCCAGCCCGAGATGCTCTTCTATAATGTGGTCTGGAAACTTCTCCATCAAGAAGTGTAATGCATTCCTTTCTCCTTGAATCTGGGCTGCCTTTAGTTGTCTGGTCAATGAATATGGTGAAAGTGGTATGCTGGTACTTCTAAGGCCGGGTGAGAGGAAACTATGGTTTTTGCTTTCTTTCCCTGGCACACTCATCCTTGGGTATTTCCTCTTGCAACTCACCCACATGCTGGGGAAGTCCAAGGCACATGGAGAGACCTTCTGTAGGTGCCCTAGCTGAGTGGCCTGCTGGCAGCCTCACCTGACAGTCATGTGGATGGGTCAGCCTGAGCCTTCAGTGACTGTGGCCCATCTATCTGTGGCAGCAGGCGCGACCCTGGAGCAAGAACCACACAACTGAGCCTAGTTAACCCACAAAGACCTGAGGGATAATCATCAATTACTCTGTTTTTATCAAATAATTCTTGTTGGGACCACTAAGTTAGGAGATGGTTTGTTATGCAGTGATAGAGAACTGGAAATATATTGAAGGAAAATAAGATCCTTAACTTTAAATATGGACCAAAGGGTCTTCTGTCCACAGTTTCACAATTACTTTCAAGGAAAAGGATACTTTCAAACAAGCTGCTCTATCCATTATATTTGGACAAGTTGATGAGGAGCCAGGCTTGAGCCCTAAGGCTCTTGACGGCAACTTAGGGATCAACCATAGTTCATTTGTCCACCTGTTTGTTTGATAGGTGAGAATCAAGGAGGTAATGTGACTTGCCCAAGGCCACCTGGGTGCTACACAACAGAACTTGGGCTGGATCCCAGCTCTCCTGACTCCTACCTTTAGCATTTTTTTATTGCATCTTGCTACTTGTTTATAATGATGTTTAGAGGTGGGGTAGAATTGGGAGTTTCCAAAAGCCTGACGAGAATTATGAAAGGGGCTGGGGTCCCAAAGCCATTCAGGCTCCTTCACAGCTATATCCAGCTCCATGCTTCTGGGAAGAACATAGTTTCTTTAAAAAGTGCCTTCATGCTCCGTCTATTGAGGAACATGCCAACTATGGTGTCAAGGTCAAGTCTGTGGAGAAAGGGCTTTAGTCGGGTGGTGGTTGTGCTGACAGTCAGGAGGAGTGACAGGCCTCAGGACACCCTATCATCCCAGGATCAAGAGGGCCTGGCAAGGGCAAGGCCTGTTGTGAGTATGGCTGCTGGCCTCAGCTGTATCAGTGGGATGGCTGCCCTTGGGGTCTGCTGCTCACCATCATTCCAGATGAGTGCTTAGCTGATGTAGGAGGCAGTTGTCATCATTCCAGGATGAAGGAATCACAGAGAAGTGTTCAATGAAGGGAGAATGTCAAACTGCTTGTGATAGGCTGGACTGTGTTTCCCACAATTTGCTGAAGTCCTACTCCCCAAAGCCTCAGAATGTGGCCTTATTTGGAAATAGGGTTGTTGCTGATGTAGCTAGTTAAGATGAGGCCACAATGGAGTGGGGTGGGCCTCTAATTCAATATGATTGGTATTTTTATAAAAAGGGGAACTTTGGATGCAGATACACACATAGGGGAAAGCTATGTGAAGATGAAAGTGGAGGTTGGGGTGATGCCTCTATAAGGTGATGAACACTGAAGATGGCTAGCACATCACCAGAAGCCGGGGGAGAGGCATGGAGCAGATTTTCCCTCGCAGCCCTCAGGAGGAACCAACCTTGCCCACACCTTGATCTCAGACTTGTAGCTTCCATGACTGTGAAACAAGAACTTGCTGTTGTTTAAGCCACCTGGTTCATGCTACTTTGATATGGAGGCCTTGGGAAACTGATACAATGTTTTGTACATCAATACATAGAATTTTGAGATGGAAAAATAAGATGAAAGGGGCTGGAGAGTAATTGGTTAGAGGGAAATGTGGGTAGGGGTGACCTTGGCTTATGGTAAACTCCAGTGGGAGAATCACAAGGCAAGCCCGTGGGATTCTGGAACAAAGTCATGCCATCTGCAGTGGAGAATTATGCACCCTTTGAGAAATAGCTCTTGGCATGTTACTGGATCCTGGTAGAGACAGAGCACTTAGCCATAATCATCAAGTGACAATGCATCTGGAACTGCCTATTATGAGTTGGGTTCTGTCAGACCTGCCAAATTATAAAGTCAGACAGGTCCGGCAGGCACCCATTGTGGTGTGGAAATAGTACATCTGGGGTTGAGTCTGGGCAGCACCAGAGGGCATGAGTAATCTGCAAGAATATGTAGCTTCCCTGTCACCCACCACAGTTGGACCAAGGCCCTTCTCTGATTTGTGCCTATGGCCATATAGGAAAATCCCATATGTCCAGCTAGAAAAGAAGAAAAACATCTGACCTTGGATTACAAATGGATTAGCTCAGTACATAGGTGTGAATAAAAAGTGATGAGCAGCTGCATTTCCCCCACACTTAGGGGTGTCCCTAACAGGCTGTAGAGAGAGAAAATGTTCCCAATGGGTAGAGCAATAAGTTATATACCTGATCATTTTCTTTGTAGGGAAGGAGACGTGGCCCAAGGTGAGTGGCAAATGACCTAGTCTAGGGTCAGGAAGCAAAAGGAATAGAGGATCATAGGCAACGAGATGAGAGGTGGAGGCATATGTGGTAGACATGTGGGAGTGGGCAGAGTGTGAAGATTATTTTGTTAAATTTTATTAAAAATACTTCTTAGGGGCGCTTGGGTGGCTCAGTTGGCTAAGTGTCTGACTTCAGCTCAGGTCATGATCTCACAGTTCATGAGTTCCAGCCCCATGTCGGGCCACCCTGCGTCAGACTACTCCATGCTGGGGTCTGTGCTGACAGCTCAGAGCCTGGAGCCTGCTTCAGATTCTCTGTCTCCCTCTCTATGTCCCTCCCCAACTCGTGCTCTGTCTCTCTCTCTCAAAAATAAATAAACATTAAAAAAAATTAAAACATCATAGATGACCTAAATATGTTAGAAATAATACATTTAATTTTTTTTAGTGTTTATTTAATTTTGAGAGAGAGACAAAAATCAGAGCATGAGTGGGGGAGGGGCAGAGACAGAGGGAAACACGGAATCCAAATCAGGCTCCAGGCTCTGAGCTGTCAGCACAGAGCCCGATGTGGGGCTTGAATCCACAGACCACAGATCATGACCTGAGCTGAAGGTGGACACTTAACTGAGCCACCTAGGTGCCTTGAGCATGAAGATTATTGTATTGCCTTCACTAGTAAGTGTATTTGTATTAACCTTCACCAGTAAATATCCACCATCAACTGGACAACAAAGTAGACCAAATGACTTGTTCTGTTGACATTAACCAGCCTTCATCATTAGCCACCCCAGATGGGCATAACAGGCTCATGAGTGGAATCGCCACAGTGTCAGAAAGGAAGAATGTTTGGCCTTGACAGCATGGACTTCCACTTACCAAGGCTCATCTAGTTACTGCTACTTCTCAATATTCAAATTGTTATCAACAGAAACCAATTCACCTAGGCACTATTCCTCAAGAAAACCAATTGGCCGCTTAGTGGAAAGTTAACTGCATTGACCCCCTTCCATCCTGAAGGGGTCATTTGTTCCTTCTCACAAGGTTATATACCTCTGCTGGGAATGGGTTTGCCTTTCCTGCCTACAATAAGCCCAGCCTACATTACTATCTAGACACTTATAGGATTCCTGAACCCTAGGTACAGAATCCTACACAGTGCAGCATCCAATCAGAGGATCTGCTTCACATTGAAGAAAGTGTTAGAGTGGGACCATGATTAGGGGATATAATGCTTTTATCACATAGTGTGTCACTGAGAGACAGTCATTCTCATGCAATGATGGCACAACCTTCTATGGGCACAATGGAAGCACTAGCTTAGAGGGAACATTCAGAAGGGATTGGGCCATCATTCAGGATGCAGTATTTACTAAATCAGTGACCCTTATATATATATATATATATATATATATATAGTGCTCTGTCTGTCTCCAATAAGAAGGGCAGCCCCATTTACCATCATGACCCAAGGGGAATTGTTATATGCCCTGTCCCTGTGACTTTGTGTTCTGCAGAGTTGGAGGTTCTAATTGCTGAAGGGGTGTATACTTGTCAGGGGTCACAGCAAGTGCACCATTGAACTATAAGTTGTAGGATGCTGTCAAAGCACTTTGGACTCACTGTGTTCAGAGACAATGAGCAAGGAGATGAACCATTATACTTATAGGGGCAAATGACCTTGAGCATCAGTAAGATACAGATCTGTTTTTACACAATTGTGGCAGGCAAGAATCCAGGTGTTATGGACTAAATGAGTTCCTTCAAAGTTTGTATTTTGAAGCCATAACCTCCAGTGTAACTGTATTTAGAGATGAGTCCTTTAAAAAAGGTTAAAAGAGGGCATAAGAATGGGGCCTGATCCTATAGGATTTATCCATATAAGAAAAGACATCAGAGAGCTCTCTCTCTCTCTCTCTTTGTGCATATGCACTGAGAAAAGGCAATGTGAACACACAACGAGAAGGTGGTCATCTACAACTTGAAGGCAGAGCTCCCATCAAACATCAACCCTGTTGGTATCTTGATCTTGGACTCACAGTTTACAGAACTGTGAGAAAATAAATGTATGTTGTTAGCCAGTCTGGCATTTTGTTAGAGCACCCTGAGCAGACTAACACATCAGGTGATCTACCTGGGTCTCTCCTGGTGCTCCATTTCCTTGTTCTAAGTATGAATAAGCTTATGCAATCACCCTACCCTGAGATGAGTGATTATCATGGGTTCATAATCCTCAGGAATGAAGGTTTGGGTTACACCACAAGGGAAGCCACCAAGACATGCCAAAGTCTTGTTGAGGCATAGCTGAGGTTGAGAAAAATTGAAAAGGGATAGCAGAGAAGAAATTAGTTGTGGTCCCATGGCCAATTGCAAAGATAGGGGAAATAGTTCATCCCACTGACCTCCCTCCTCTGATTCCCCCTCAGGAAGAAAGGTCTGCTGGAACCATGTAATAGCTGCTGGCCAAATCAGTATGAGGTAGATTTGCTTGGTGCAAGAGGTAGACTGTAGTGGCCATAAGAATGCACCTTCTGGATTTCCAATGACTGGAAGGACAGATGACCAAGGGTAGCAGTTGCTGCACTATAAAATCCATTATCACATTTGTACTGAGGCCCCACTTCCCATGGGCTGCTCCCAGCCAATGAATGAATGTGGCAGGTAGGTCCATTCTTGGATGACACGAAACTGTCTAATTACTGCCATTGACTTGAGGACTTATGAACTTTCCTTAGACTGTATCATCCTTGGGATGCTTCTGCCTATTCCTCTGGCCTTCCTTTGGGTTAAACTTGCATCACTATCTGACTTTTCTTCCAGCTTTACCTGAGTCCCCTCCCATTTTCTTTTATAGATATTTGCCCTAAAAAAACTCTTGCAAGTTTAATCTTGTCTTGGCACCTTCTTCCCAGAAGATCCAGAATAACATAGTTCATTTAACCCTTGTTCATACCTCAGTAAATAGACATTTTATTAAACAACTCTTCAAACATCCCAGCTGAGGATGACATCTGTTTTCTGCTAGGAACTTGGTTGATATAGATTGCTATAGACCATAAATACTGTAGCATTTTGGAGAAGAGAAAGCAGTGTTAGATGATGTGAGAAGAAGCATCAAAGAAGAAATAAGTTCTAAAAGACAGAACTGGGGTTAGAGATCAGCATTTCAGATAGGGGTGTGAGAGTGTGAGTGTGCATGTGTGTGTGTGCATGTGCACATCTATAGCATAAGTGAAGGTATTGGGGCAGAAAAAATCACCTATGACAGGATCTATTCTAGAGTCCAAATTTGTTTTCCAAGGAGTGCCAACTGTCTTATGAGAGGAAATACATCAGAATACTCATTTCTCCACTTTCATTATTTGGGATCCCTGTGGAAGCTTCACCTTTTCCCTATCCATCACCTCACTGTATGTGTCTTTCTATGTGCATCTTGTTCAATAAGAGCAGAGGCAGTGGCCAAGGCCAGATGGGAATCCAAGAAAAGCACATGAAAAGTGGGGAAAGGAAGACAGGAAGAATGAGTGCCTTGAAGTTCTGGGGTCAAGGGCTCAGGGTATTGGGGCTGAACTGGGACTGGGTAGCCCCACTTTTTAGAAGCCATAGACCTCAGTAGTTTCCTTCAGAATTCAGAGGGTGAAGAAAGGTGGGTTTGACCAGAGGCATAGGAAACAGAATTGCCAGAGAGCCAGGGAAAACACAGATCTTCATACAGAACCTTCTTTAATTTAGATATCTTTAATTCAGATTTTCTTACTAAGGTGGGGAAAACTGTATTCTGTTTATTCATTCATTCATTCAACACACACTTACAGAGTAGCTACCATGTGCCAGGAACTGTTCCAGGCACTGGGGATATACTATTAAACAAGACAGATGAAAGATACCTCTCCTGATGTAGCTTGCATCCTAGTTGGGGGGAGGCAGACAATAAATAAGTAAAACAGTAAAGTAAATAGCATGTCAGGGGGTGGTAAGTACTATGGAGGAAAGCATATCAGAAAGAAGAATAGATGGTGCATGGGTTTGGTTGGCAGCCAGGGAAGGCCTTGCAGACAAGGCAACATAGAACAGAGATTTAAAGGAGGGGAAGCAGCAAGCCCCATGGGTTCCTTGAGGAGTGGTTCATGCAGTGCAAATAGCAAGTGTGAAGGCTTGAAAGCAGGACTTGGTGCTCTCATTAACATCTATCTACTTAGCATCTCCATAGTTGTCTACTTGCACACAGGTAGGCTGTCATTTGCAGTCTTCAAATGCTAGTGGTTTGCATTTCCAGACTGCATTCCTGTTATCCAGCTGTAGCATCTAAGAGGCACCAGTGGTATGACAAAAGTTATTTCTCATTATAGTGATCAAGCTTGAAGTCCATTATCTTGTGATCTCCATCATGTTCAGAAGCAGATAAGGCTCCTGAAGTGTGACTCCTCTGATGCCCTCTCTCTTGATTCAGAGACTCTGAATACTAAAAGACAAGTAGTACCCTGGCATTTGAAATTAAAAAAAAATTGAGTCCTGGTTAACTTACAGGTGGCATGGCCCTGAATAGTTAACTTATCCTCCTGAGTCTATGTTTCTTTATCCATAGGTGGTCATAATGGCAACACCTACCACACGGGTCAAGGAGGAAATCAAACACAACTGTGCAATTTAAGGTATTTGGGAACAGTTAGCTTATATATAGCACAAACACAACAACTGAACCATTACTCTATTTCTTAGTATTTTAGTTATTATTACTTTCCTAATGTTTATTTTTGGGAGACAGAGAGACAGAGAGAGAGAGAGAGAGTGAGCCCGGGAGGGGCAGAGACAGAGGTAGACACAGAATCTGAAGCAGGCCCCAGGTTCTGAGCTGTCAGCACAGAGCCTGATGTGGGGCTCGAACTCATGAACTTGTAACATGACCTAAGACAAAGTTGAATGCTTAACCGACTGAGCCACCCAGGTGTCCCTATTTTAGTTATTATTCATGCATAACAAACTGTGTCAAAAAATATGGCTTAAAACAACATTTATTTGCTCACAGTTCTGAAATGTGAGCTGGACTTAGCTGGATGGTTCTTCTTTTTGTGGTTGCAGTCATTCATCCACTGCTTGACGGGAGCTGGATCTCCCAACATGGACTCACTCACATGCCTGGCCTCATTCACACATCCTCAGCTAGAGCTTTCAGGTACATGTCTGGATCTCCTCATAGTTTCCCTCTTCTTAGCAGGATAAGCAATTTTTCTTTTACGTGGTAATAGTCACTTTTCAAAGGTATGAGCGCTACAGCTGTTAAGCCTTTGGAGGCCTGGGCTGAGAAGTCACATGATATCACTTTAGTCCCATTTGATTGGACAAAGCAAGTCACAAGTCCAGCTGAGATTCAAAGGGTGGAGAAATAGGTTTCACTTTGTAATGAAAGGAGCTGCATAGTCACATTACAAAGGTATGCAACATAGATGGAAGAAATGGGCCTTCTTTAGAAATAAGATACTACAGTCTATTTGTGGCCTCAGCAAATCACTCCCTGTCATGTGCAAAATACACTTACCCTTCCCAAGACCCCCAAAAGTTTGTCTCATTATGACATCAAGCTTGAAGTCCATTGTCTCATGGGCTGTATCAGGTTATTATCTAGATAAGACCTCTCAAGTATGGCAACTTCAGGTGCAACTTCACTTGACAAGCAACCTTGAACTTAGAAGACGAGTATTCTGCCCCCACACCCTTAAAACACAATAGTAAGAAAGGAGCTGGATAGACGTTATAGACACCTTTATTTAAAATGGAGATGATGGGAATGGATAAAAAAATTGTGGTTTATATACACAATGGAGTACTATGTGGCAATGAGAAAGAATGAAATATGGCCCTTTGTAGCAACATGGATGGAACTGGAGAGTGTTATGCTAAGTGAAATAAGCCATACAGAGAAAGACAGATACCATATGGTTTCACTCTTATGTGGATCCTGAGAAACTTAACAGAAACCCATGGGGGAGGGGAAGGAAAAAAAAAAGAGGTTAGAGTGGAAGAGAGCCAAAGCATAAGAGACTGTTAAAAACTGAGAACAAACTGAGGGTTGATGGGGGGTGGGAGGGAGGGGAGGGTGGGTGATGGGTATTGAGGAGGGCACCTTTTGGGATGAGCACTGGGTGTTGTATGGAAACCAATTTGACAATAAACTTCATATATTGAAAAAAAATAAAATGGAGATGATGGGAATCAGGGATGCCTGGGTGGCTCAGTCGGTTAAGCATCTGACTCTTGATTTCGACTCAGGTCATGATCTCATGGTTTGAGGATGGAGGGAAGCCCTGCATCAGACTGTGCACTGACAGTGTAGAGCCTACTTGGGATTCTCTTTCTTCTTCTCTCTCTGTCTCTCCCCTGTTCTTGTGCTCTGTCTCTCACTCTCTCTCTCTCTCTCAAAATGAATAGACTTAAAAAAAAAATAAATAGAATGGAGACAATGGGAACCACAAAGCAGTCACTGCCAAGAGTTGTGAAGTCTAGCTGGTCACATGCTGGCTTCTCTATATGGGTCAGAGAATGTCCCTTGATTAGTGGCTCCCTGAGAGGGCTACCTAGTCGCTTTTTCTCTGTAACTTTTAGATCTTCCCAGGGAGCTTTTGGCTCCGCTCTGTGGCATGTTTTCTCTTTCCCATAGGAAAGTATCCATACCTATAGCTAAGTACCTTGCTCAGCCTGATTCCTGCTTGTAGAAAGTGGAGGTCCAAAGGTCTCTTTTTATTTTGAATTGTCTCTTTCACTTTTAGTGCAATCTTATAGTGCTTTCACTGACAAAGCTCCTGAAAAATTTTTAGGGTTTTCTATGAATCTTATTGGGATTCATCCCATAACCCAAAAACTTAATCCACAATTCTTTTTGAGACAGACCTCCAACTGCAGGGGGACAGTGCCCTCAAGATTCTCAGACTCCCTTTTCATCTGGCTAAGAGGGTCTCCCAGGCATTGTCTTTCAGAGGTCTTACAAACATATCTTTGATCTTTATGATGAGGTTATTTCCTCCTTGAGAATCGTTGTTTGGCTGGATATACAAGGGATGAAAATGGTTTAATTTGTTCTAAACCAGAAATTTCTATTTCTCTACATTTCTTCAGAAATATGCTTGAATATGGAATGGTATCTTCTTTAGCTTATTCCTCTT
Source organism: Panthera tigris (assembly GCF_018350195.1). Classification (NCBI taxonomy): domain Eukaryota; kingdom Metazoa; phylum Chordata; class Mammalia; order Carnivora; family Felidae; genus Panthera; species Panthera tigris. The sequence goes on from NC_056663.1 coordinate 36,269,768, forward strand.
TGACAGGATCTTATCACACAGAACAGAAATATCCAACTGAAGCTATCTACATTATGTCTAGAAATGTCCTCTAGATTCATAGGTTCATTAAATACTTTATATCTTTTGAGTTACAACACACAACATTTCTGCCAATGATTCTGCGACTGCATAACATGGGCTGTCCTTTCTCTAGCTTCTAGTGACAGTCTCCTCACTACCTTTCTAGCACACACTGGAAGATGGCCCACCATTTCTCCAGTCTTTACTAATAACCTACTCACTGCATTCCCATCTCCTGTCTGCTGTCTTGTCCTTAAGCCAACACATGTTTTAAATTTTTTGTTGTAGCAGCACCCCTGTTCTAGATATGAATGCCTTTACCAGTTTTTTAATGCTGGCAACAAATCAGTCCACACTTTTGCAGTTTCAAACAAGAGCCATTTATTTGTTCACTCTTCTGTAGTTCAGTAATTTGGACAGGCTTAGCTTGGATGGCTTATCTCTGTCCAACATGATGTTGGCTAGGTTCAATCATATGCTTGCACTTAGCCATCAGCTCATCTGGGGGCTGGCTGATGGAGATGGCCTCATGCATATCTTCCAGTTGGCTGGGGCTGTCAACTGAGGTGCCTCCACTCTTTTCTGTGTGTTCTCTCCAGCAGAAAGCTCAATCTTTCCACATGCTAGTGGCAGACTTCCAACAGGGCAAGCCTCAGGGTGCAAGCATCACATTTGCTGATGTCCCATTGGCCAAGGAAAGTCACATGGCCAAGCTTAAAGTCAATGTGAAAGTGAATTAAGCAAGGGAACAGATTCTGGGAGTCATGATCCATGGAGGGGCCATTAATGTAACAATGCATCACATGTGCTCTCATTGATCTGTTTTTGCTGACTTACAGATTTGATTTGTGGTAGAGAATTCTAACACTTACCCATATCTTGATCTTGTCCTCTTCTTTTCCAGGCACATAGGAGAATTCCAATTACTCTCTTGTCCCTCCTTGCAATGGGATTATGAGACCAGTGGGCCATGTGGGTTGCGGGTGTGGAGCTTATATGTTATTTCCAGGTAGGGAATTTAATTGTCGGTGTGAACATCTCTGGTCTCTTCATTTCTCCCACACTGTGTGAACCCTAAAGTCCCTGTCAAGAGCATGGTAGTCTCTGTTGGCCTAGGTGGGTGTGCAACTGAGAAATGGCCACGTGAAGCAGAGTTCCCGCCCTTGCTCCAGGCTTTATATTCTTGCAAAGAGTTAGCAATTAACCTTTACTGCTTTAGACCATTGGCATTTGGGGTGTGTTGGTTACCTAGCCTATCCCAGTGGATACAGAAACCTCAGTCCTGCTTAGCTTATGGTCAACTCTAGCTCCCTCCCTAGGTATTTTTTGTTGTGACTTAAGCAGCAAAAAAGGGAGGCTATAGATAACTAATGAGTGTTCAATGTAGAAGATGGGGGAAATGGGGCAGTTAAAAATGCACTGGGCCAGTGAGGATCCTTGTTTATTTACCAAGCATTTATGAAGGGCCTCCTGTATGCTTGGGCTGTGTGCACTGCCTAGGGACTGCAAAAATGAATAAGACACATGCCCTGAAAGAGGACACAAGCTACCAGGGGAGGGTGACCCACAAACAGTGAATCATACTTGAGAGCCATGAGTGCCACCGAGTGGTGGGACTGATTTTCTATTTTCTACTGTAATTGGCTAATTGTCCCTGCAGGCAGTTTCCATAGTGAAATTCCAGTCGTGGTGTCTGGGTGGCAGCCTCACTGGAGTATGTGGCCAGCCTCCCAAGGTGACATCTTTGAAGGCCAGCACTCATCTGGATTCATAATGTCTGTGATTTGTGTAAAAGTCAGTCTCATTATTTTATAATCACATATCAGATTCAATCCTTGCAAATGACAAATATGGGGACAAAACAAAGCTCTTCTGAGGACTGCAGTTTGCAGTTTTGAGGCAGGAACTGTGGCTGAAATGGGAAAGTGCTTTTGAACACTCGGCGCCAGCTCAGAGAGGAGGACCTGAGGAGGCTGGACAGCATTCAAGACAAAGCTTTGAGACTCTGATATTGGAAAGCTGCAGTACAGTAAGGGATTAATCCATGAAATATTAACTTCTAACTAGTGTTGGTTCATGCATTTTAAAGGCATATCTGCCTTGCAAAGTCTGGGATCCAGCAGGCTGAGCTGTAGAACTGTGGGCATTTCCTGAGGTCAGACTCCATGGGGATGCTGCCAACGTAGTGAGGGACTTAGGCAAAGAGTGTAAGTCAGGTGTGGGCTGTGGGTGGGGCAGAGCTCAGCTCCATTGGGTATGAATTTTACTTTTCATACAACATGAGAAATAAGGGGAGCTTTCCTTCCCCTAACTCTAATTTCATTTATTCTGAGCCCACATCCTGTTAGGCCAATGGAAAATTCAATCTTAGCTGTAACTGGGGCTCCTTCCCCCCCGACTCTCTGTTCTCCTTGAGTTAGAAGAGTCATGGAATCTTAACAAGTACAGAATGCTTGCTGGACATGCCCTGGTCTTTATGTGAACATGTCTGGTTTATACACCCACACAGTCCCTTGAGGCTTACCTGCCCCTGTGCCAGCCAGGATGACTGGGCACCCTGTTTGTAGGGTCTCATCACCTAGACATGCCCACAGAGACAATGCCCTCTGAGGTCCTGACATCTCCAGGGCATGTGAAAGAGTAAGAAATGGATCCTTGGTACTCTCAGAATCTATAAATCTCTGTTCCCTCCTAGTCCTGTAAATCTTCTGAGCCCTCTCCAAGGCCTGCCTTTGTCCACCACCCCTTCTCCACCCCCGCAGTCTCTCTGCTGTCCCTGTCCCAACACCTTCTCTTTTATTGATAGAGATATCTCGTTTTTTCCGGTCCAGAGCCTAGGTCCATGTGGGGATACACTATGACAGTGTTGGGTTAGAATCCCTAATCAACAATATCAGTGTCCATAAGAGGGGACACAACATTTGGCCTTTTTTCTTGGGGAAAGAAGATCTCAGGGTAGTTGCTAAGATAATCTGGACTCCACTTTTCAGCTACCCAGTAAAAGCTAGCCAGAAGTGGGATCTGCTCCACTGGAATCCAGATTCTAGGCACTGAGTTAGCATATACACCTGCGTCCTCTTCCTCTTCCAGAGAAACTCTGTATTCCCATTTGATAGAGGTTTGCAAATGGTTGTGTTTTAGGGGAAGCTTTGTAATTACCTGCCTCATTCAATGTTTTATTTATGTTATTTCCTTCCTTTATCCCTCCCTCCCTCCCTTCGTTCCATCCTTTCAATTTATTTCAGAGAGATAAAACCCAAGCTTCCTTATGCCAACCTCAGAACTGGTTTCCAATCACGTGGGTGGCCAGGATGAAGCAGGAAGAGGACTCTCTGGCTCTAAGATCACAGAGATGGAAGGTCAAAAACACTCATGCTAGGGCAGATCTAAAAATAAAGAAAATGGGGACTCTTCTGAAGCCTTAGAAATTTCAGAGACCAGTAAGTGAGGAGCATCTGAAAGGTAGGACTCTATCTGGGGTCTGGTGGGTCTGGTGAACTCTGGGTCTTTTTGCTTTTGTTACTCTTACATTCATAGCAGTGCCATGAAATCATAATCGGTTCAGATAGGTTTCGTCCAACTTAACCTCATATGCTGGAGTTAGCTGGTTACACTGGGAAGCTGTCAAAGGGTTATAGGATTGTTCATAATTCTAATGCTTTTGATTAAGTGCAGAGGCAGACACTTCATGAGCTTCTCCATCGGAGAAAGAAGCAGACATATGGTTTTAGTACTAGAATGCCCTGTGGCTTCCTGCTTCTTTGTCCACACCTTACATTTTTCCTTCTTGAATGACTTTGACTTCTCTGGATGCTCTGATGCAAAAGGTCAGAGGGTGTGTGGCCGCCCTTATGTTTGCAGTAATCAATGCATTTCATTACCTGTCACATAGTAGGTACTAAGTAAATGTTTGAGGCTGTGGGAATATAACTTCTACCACAAAGTAGAAAGTTTCTTGCTCACTTTATCATTCCCACTTGTCCTTGGAGCTCTAGACACAAAAATGGAGATTGGCCAAATAACTCCCCAAATAGAAACAAACAAAAAAAAAAACCCAGTATTTTAAAAAGTAAGTGATAAACCTTGCCAATCTAAAGGATTGCTGTCTCTTTTCAGATTGTCTGACAGTCATCCTTGATGACTCCTCTCTTCTCCTCTCCTGTCTCCTCTCCAAGAAGGGTGATGTAGACTCAGTAAAATAGTGAATGGTAATGGTGGGGTCTGAGCAGACCCACAACTTTGATTTGAGCATTTCTTTCTGGTTAAAATCTCGTCTTTAGCTGCTTGTGTTCCTTTGTTCTTCTGGATTGCTGTTCTGATGCCACATTAATGCAGATGTCTGATCATGACAACTCTCCCAAGCTCACATCTTGGGAGTTCAGCCTCTGAGGAAACTAGGTTCTCTCTGTGGGCAGCTTCAGCAGGAGAAGTTATGGAAGAAGCAGGTTGAAACTCTTGACTCAGAGAAGGTGATTAATTATGAATCTCATCCAACTGCTCTATCCCTGCCTCTCGCTGTCACCAATAATTAAGAGCTGACAATACAGCTGTTTTCAATGAGAATTTTCACCTGGGAAATTCAAAGTTCTTTAGAAACATCATTTGAAGATCCATCTTAACACCCTGGTACCCAAGTATAATAACCCACTGGATGCTTGAATGTAAAATCACTTGAAAAAGTATTAGAAAGAAACAGTGTGTTACAGGGGAAAGAGCATAGGGTCTGGAGGCAGAAGAGGTCTAATTTTGAGTTCTGGTTCTCTGAAATATTACTTGTATCATGTGGAGTTTAAGTCACTTAAACTCTTGGATTATTCATTTCCTCAGCTGTAAAAATGGAGATAATAAAATACCCAGTATTTAGTGGACACCGACCATTAATTATCTGTAAAATGCAGATAATTAATAGCTACATCTTAGCGAACCCCTTGCCCAGCCGTGACATGTTACATTTTATTATCTGCATCTCACTTTAATCTACAAAAGATTTGAACAAAATCTCTCTGAAACACACACACACACACACACACACACACACACACAGCTCAAGAGAATACTCTATAGAGGTCAGGGTAAAAGAAAGAGAATAATGGAGGCAGGGTAAGCCTGGTGCTCAGAGATGTGTACCTGGCATATGTGTGGAAGCATGGGTTGTTCTGTGTCTTATCCCTGGAACCCCTCTGCCAGTGTGCACCAGGCTGCCCTGGCTTATCTTGCTCCCCTCAGTCAGCCATCTTACAAATAGAAATGCAGAGGGGCACCTGGACGGCTCAGTTGGTTAAGTGTCCGATTTCAGCTCAGATCATGTTCTAGCAGTTTGTGAATTTGAGCCCCATGTCGGGTTCTATGCTGACAGCTCAGAGCCTGGAACGTACTTCAGATTCTGTGTCTCCCTCTCTGACCCTCCCGTGCTTGCACTCTGTCTCTGTCTCTCTCTCTCAAGAATAAATATTAAAAAAAGAAATGCAGAAACTGTCAATGCCTACATCAGTGTTGGCATTACAGCACAAATCTTTGAAATATATAACTGAGAGAAAATAGTTGTTCAGGATCAAAAGTTGAAGTCCTGAAGGACATTGGGCAGAACTTCTGGAAAGAAAGAATGGGCAGTCCCACTGTCCAATCCCGTAAGACATAACTTCCACAGGCTGAGAAACTGGAGCAGCATGAAGGTGAGGCACTGTGAGCATTTCAGGAGAAGCACTGGCTGCAGTGAAGCCATGAGGAGTGCTGAGTGATGGAGAGAACACGGCAGGAGTGATGGGGCATCAGGAGATTTAACCAGTGTAATTGGTGACCTGGGCCAGGTACAGCCCTGACACAACATGGATTGGATGTTTGTGTTTCCTGCAAATTCATATGTTGAAGCCCTAATCCTTAGTGTGAGGGTTTTTGGAGGAGGGGCCTTTGGGAGTAGGTTTAGATGAGGTTGTGAAGGTGGAGTCCCCCACAATGGGATTCGTGTCTTCACAAGAGATAGAGACCAAAGTTCTCTATTTGCATGCTTGCATAAAGAAGAGGTCATGTGAGGATACAGTAAAATGGTGGCTGTCTGCAAGCCAGGAAGAGGGCCCTTGCCAAGAACCACATCTACCTTGGTCTTGGACTTGTAGCCTCGAGGACTGTGCAAAGTTAATGCCTGTTGTTTAAGCCACTTGGTCTATGAGATTTCATTATAGCAGCCTGAGCTGGCACAGACAATGCCTCCGGCACCCAGAAGGCAGAGGCCACCCCAGTAGGAAAAGGCATAGAAGGGAGAAAAACCCAATGGGCTTGGAAACCTTGAACTGCCTTATTTGTATCCTTGTTTTTGTGGCCTGAGAAAGCAATCCCTCCCTTTTTGAGGTGTTTCCATCTAGTCTCTGATTTCCATGTGTGCTAGGATTAGCCAGTGTACCTGTTGCCTGATCCACCATCCCTCTTTGCGTTCACTGGCCTCCATCAACTACATTTGAGAATGGAGGATTGGAACATTTGAGGCCCTCTTCTCCAACATTCTGGGACTGCAAGGAGCACAGGGGACTGTCCCAGGCCCTTTCTTCTGAGGTGCTACATGGGCAGGCTGGCGTAAGAGGTAGGGGACCCTACAGGGAAAGCTCCTCTGAGGCTACACCCAAGTCTCTGCTTCTTTTGGATCCACAATCCTACTGGCTTAGGGACAGAGAAGGGGCTGCAGGACTCTGAGTCTGGACAGCCACCAGTTTGCATTCTTTGCTCCTCTCTGCTTCTTGCCACACATTCCCATCCTCTGGGCTGTGGAAATATTGGCTTGACAGAAAAAGGTAGTGTGGCACTTTATCAGTTACTTTCAAATTTATTATTTATAGCATAAACTTTAGCCATGATTCCTTTAGGGCTGTGGCATTTCATACTGCCATGTCAGGATTTTGAGATTTAAAAGTGCATCCTCTCATTTGCTTTCTCTGCTGTGGGTCTCAGTTGCTGATTCTGAAGCTTGTAAGCTGAGCCTTAACACTTTTTGTTTCTTTTTCTTTTCTTGCTATAACAATGCTTTCCAAAGGTAGCAAATAGATGTGCTAGTATGGTTTGACTGGAGAATCACAAAAAGCATCCAAAGTAGCATTTGGCCACAGATGCATAGCCTATATTCTCAATGATTCTAGAGATTAGACGTAAAGTCAGGGTTCTGTCTTCTTGTGGTCAGTATGGAGAGGAAAATAATTTCAGGATTAATACTGTTTGAAGGTTTTTGGAAAGTTGCTTAGGAGCAACATGACTTTTTCTGATTTGAGATGCATAAAAATCCTACCAGAGATCTCCACAGAAATATACAATGATAAGTTGATAGCATTTAGGAAATTGTAATAATGAGGAAAGCATCAAATTTATACAGACACTGCATATGGCATCTTCCCAGTGTGCCAATGACATCATGAAGTGTAAACCACCAAAATAATGAGATAATTACTCAAAGATTTGACTTTGATGCTCTTGGTTGACCCATGAGTGAATTTAAGAATTCCTAGAGCACTTTTTCTCAAAATGCAGTCCATGAAAAATCTGTGCCGGTATCCCCATGGTGTGCTTAAAAATGCAGACTTCTGGGTCCCACCTCTGACCAATTGAGTCCAATTCTTTGAGGGTAAGACCCAGGATTCTGCATTTTCAACAATAGTCCCAGGTGATCCTTATGTGCACTAGATTATCTAGAACAGGGGTTCTTCACCTTTTTGTGTGCCATGGACCCTTTGGCAGTCAGGTGAAGACTGTAAATCAGGATAATGTTTTTATTTTTTATTTAAAAAAGTTTTTTTTATGTTTATTTATTTTTGAGACAGAGAGAGACAGAGCATGAAGTGGGGGGGGGGAGTCAGAGAGAGAGGGAGACACAGAATCCGAAACAGGATCCAGGCTCTGAGCTGTCAGTACAGAGCCCGATGCGGGGCTTGAACTCACGGACTGCGAGATCATGACCTGAGACAAATTCGGACGCCCAACCGACTGAGCCACCCAGGCGCCCCCAGGATAATGTTTTTAAATGCAGAGTATCAAATATACAAAAATTGCCAATGAAACAGATTATATTGAAAAACCATCAAAATATTAAACAAAAATAAATTTGATAAGGAATGTCTGTGCTTCATCATTAACACATTAAATAACAAGATGTAACATCAGGTGTTTTGGAGAAATAGTTTTGGAGAAATGATGATTGTAAATGCTGTTTTGAGGCACTTGCAACGCCTGTAATGGGATATGACATGAAAGTCTGTGATTTCTACTGGTGACAAAGTCAAAGGTACTGCCATTGCTACATTTGTTTGTTGCCTACATTCATTATTAAAGGCAGTTAGTGAAAACCTAAAGGTACATTTTTTTTCCCTTTCAGTTCACAGATCCCTCTCCATGTATAAATCATAGGTTAAGAATAGCTGTTTCATGGGGATGGACGAGTACATGAGGTTTAGGACATCCTGCATAAACAAATGTGGGTGTATGTGCCCCCCCCCCCCCACATGATATTTTTGCAACTATGTCTGACATAGATTGAAGCATTTAAAGTTATAGGCTTAGTGAGAATGAGCACAGCTAGCCAGTGTTAGCATTTAAAGACAGATCCATAGGGGCACCTGGGTGGCTCAGTTGGTTAAGCGTCCGACTTCGGCTCAGGTTATGATCTCACGGTCTGTGAGTTTGAGCCCTGCATTGGGCTCTGTGCTGACAGCTCAGAGCCTGGAGCCTGTTTCAGATTCTGTGTCTCCCTCTCTCTCTGACCCTCCCCTGTTCATGCTCTGTCTCTCTCTGTTTCAAGAAGAAATAAACGTTAAAAAATTTAAAGACAGATCCATACACTTTGGCAATCAACTAGACGGACGCTAGGTTCAAGGACTGCAAATGAAAATAAAGGAGTCTGTTTAAGACATGTGACTCGCTGAATAGACCCAGTCTTTCACACTGCCTCCATGGGAAGATCTAATCTATTCCAGAACATGCACACATAGGTAAAAAAGTGCCAAGCTCTATAACATTAAGCATCATAGCAATGACGTTGGCCTGGAAAGATTTCAAAGCAGGTGTTACCACTCATGCACCGAGACTCTAAAAACCCAGTAAAAGATAGCAGTGTTTTCCAAAGTGTGTTCTGCTGTATATGTGCCTTGTAGAAGATGTTCAATTAAAAAAATTGTGGTCAGGGCTCCTGGGTGGCTCAGTCAGTTAAAGCGTCTGACTTCAGCTCAGGTCATGATCTTACAGTCCGTGAGTTTGAGCCCCTCATTGGGCTCTGTGCTGACAGCTTGGAGCCTGGAGCCTGCTTCAGATTCTGTGTCTCCCTCTCTCTCTGACCCTCTCCCCGTTCATGCTCCATCTCTCTCTGTCTCAAAAATAAATAAACATTAAAAAAATTAAAAAAAAATAAAAACATTGTGGTCAGATAAGTTTGGGAAATTCTGCATCTAAATATCTCCTCTTAGTAATCCACAGCATATTAGCCAGGCTGGGAAATTTACAGGTAAGGAAACCTGTTTAATTCTGCTCATTGTGCATCAGAATTTCCCAGGAGCTTTAAAAACATACTTAAAAAAAATCCACCCCTCAGAGATCATAATTTAACTGGTGTATAGTGGGGTACTTAAAAATTTTTTTCAGAAGGGCTGCTGTGTGGCTCAGTCCATGGAGCATGTGACTCTTGATCTCAGGGTTGTAAGTTTGAGTCCCATGTTAGGTGTAGAGCTTATTTAAAAATAAAATCTTATTTTTTACCCTCAGCTTAAAAGGCTCTGCTGAATGCACCGTTTTTTAAAGTTTATTTATTTATGTTGAAAGAGAGAAAAATGAGGGTGTGTGCAAGTTGGGGAGGGGCAGAGAAGGGAGAGGGAGAAAGGGAGAAGCCCAAGCAGGGTGCAGAACCCGACATGGGGCTTTAACTCACGAACCGTGAGATCATGACCTGAGCCGAAGTTGGAAGCTCAACTGACTGAGCCACCCAGGCACCCTCAATGCACCATTTTTAAAGGCTTATTTCTCATAGTCCTTGTATTAATTTCCTGTGGCTGCTGCAACCAAGTACCACAAACTGGGGAGCTTCAAGCAACAGAAATTTATTCTGTCATGGCTCTGGAGGCCAGAATTCAAAATGAAGGTGTTGGGAGAGCCATGCTTTCCCAAAGCCTCCAGGAGAGAACCTGTTTCATGTCCTTCCCCTAGTTTCTGGTGTGGCCCACAATCCTTGCCTTCCTTGGCTTGCAGCTGCATCATGTCAGTTTCTGCCTCTGCTCTGACATAGTGTTATCTCTCTGTGTATTTCTTCTCTTCTTATAAGGACCCAGATCATATTGGGTTAAAGGCTCACTCTATGCCATCCAGTACGACCTCAACTGGATTACCTCTTCAGAGACACTGTTTCCAAATAAGGTCCCATTCACAAGTACTGGGATTGGGGCTTCGCTATATCTCTTGGATGGATACAAATTGACCCCTTACAGATCTCTCTGGGGAAGAATGATTGAAACACACTTTGAGAAAATGCTGCCCACTAGAATTTTAAATTTTGAGCAATGTAGCTTCCTGGTAAAAACCTCCAAGATGCATTATTTACATATTATTTTTTTTTCCTGGTAACTGAACAATTTGAACTGTGGTACAGAATTGTTGGGGCAACAGAATGCCAAAAGATGTTTCCCTTTGAAGATGATTTTGGTTTTAGAGTGGCTGATCTAAAGCCATTCTCTCTGACCTGAACAAACTTGCCAGAGAGATGGTCTGCTGTGACCACCCCTACTGTAGCCAATAGGCAGCTACCCTCAGCAGAGATAAGGGTACTTACTTGTGTGTCCCCAACAGTAGGCAACCTTGCTGCTAACACGTCAGGGAAGAGCATGGCAAGGCACTCAGGTGTACGTTTAAATGAACAAGGCACAAAATACACCTTAGTCTCACTGCCTCTGAAACTGTTCCCCAGGCTGGAGGTTTCTATTATCTGGGAGGCAGAGTGGCCCAGTATAAAGACATAATCAGGAGTGAAACCCAGGCTCCGACTCTAAGGCCTGTGCTCTTACCATTGCTGCACTGCATTTCTAGGAACATAGTAATGATGTTTGCCTTACAGGATTGCTGTAAGGAGCAGGTGGGTGTAAATGATAAATTTGGAAAAGGACAGAATCATCACAGAGAGTGATAAAATCAGCTGAAATGTTGGTCTTATTATTAAGGAACACAACACTGATCAGCATTTGCTTTGGACATTATGAAATCAAGTTTGTAGCTGACTGCCTACCCATTTCCCATGCTCTGGTATTTCTTTCCTTAAATCTTACCTGCCCTTGCTGAATGCGGCTCTGTGGTTGGCCTGCTGATTCTGGTCTGTGTGGTTCTGGCTGTATAAAATGGAATTGCTGATTTCAACAGCCCTGTTATTAGGGTCAGAGGAGGGCTCTGGTCGGGAAACAGGAGGAGGCAGCTCCTTCCTGTAATCAGAAGACTGAGCTGTTGGCAGGCGCTGCAGGGAGGGAGGGCACCTGCTGGATGTCCTGCTTGCCCTTGGAGGGAGCTTTCTTAGATGCCCAGCCTCTGAGGATCCTTCTGGATTCTGGCAGGGTAAGCTTTAGGGGCACTGGACACTACGACTGTGTGGTAGGGATAAAGAGTGCTAGGGCTGGCTGCTGTGTGTGCAGATCCTTCCATGGTGTGCTTGCAGTTTGGGGGCTCTAGCCTGTGGACTGAGGTACAAAAGAGAGGGAATAGTGTTATCTTAACAAACTTGGAAACATCCCAAAGGCAACTCTTGTCTCAAAGGTCTCCTTAACTGGCCTCCTCCATAGTCTGAATTGTCATCACTGGGAATTCCTTCTTTGGGGCTGGTACTAGGGTTTGTTGGCCAAAACTAAAATATCCCTGGAGGTTGGTAGGTTGTGTTGCAACTATCTCTCCTCTGTAACATTCGGAGCCCCAGAGCCTTGGGAACCTTACAACCAAGTTGTGAGTACCATGGTGCCCCAGGTGGCCCTGTAACAAGTCCTAGGTAAATGTTATAGAATTAGGCTTGGATTAAAAGAGAAAGAGACTCCTCATGCTCTGAGGGATAGAACTGGGGAGAGATGGCCAGTGTATGTGGGTCTACTTGGGAGCTTTGTAATGTGGAGGAGACATTCAGGAAGCTGCAGAGAGAGAGAGCAGTGTGGTATCAATGATTTGAAGACACAAAAATTTATGTTCTAATTCTTCCACTTGCTATGTGATCATGTGTAGGTTATGTTAACCTCTCTGGCCTTAGTTTTGTCACCTGTAAAATGGGAGTGCTGATGCCTTCTTCCTTCACAGAACTGTTTTGAGAATGTAAAGATCCGATGGTAGTACAGTTTGTCTATAAATGGTGAGAGTATGGACACTCTTTACCAACATTGCTATAATTATTGTTTTTTTAAATTTAAGGTAGAACATGCTTGGTGCTGTTTTAACTAACTTCCTGTTTGCCCTGGGGTGACACACAATGGTGCTGACTGGCTCTGGCATCTGGGGAGGTGTGTAAGATGTGGCACAGGGGACATTAGCACACTGCAGAATGGGGAATAGATTCCTAGGCATAGATTCCTAGCCTGGAGTCCAAGGAATGAGTTATTTCCAAACCAAGTTTAACTGCTCTTACACGATGTTGCTCCTGAAGAGAAATGCAGACAGAGATCTCTTGTTAAGAGAGATAGGGAGCTACAGCATCAAATGGCCATTCCTATCCAAGTAAAGCAGGCAGCCAGTCATTTGCAAAGAATATCAAGGAAAACACACCTGGCAAGGGAATCAGGGGGTTCCTTGCGGGGGGGCGGTGGTGCTTTGGTCAAGTGCTGAGGCTGAGAACAAATCTGAATGGGTCACACATTAAGGGCTCTGAGGAAAGAGGGCTCAGAGGGCAGCCTTGCATGGGCAGAAGAGAATCTAAGTGGACAGACTTCTTCCTCAACTACCATCAATTGGGGCTACTCCCAGCTCCTAAGGGTGGAGGAAGTGGAGGCTGCCATCTGAACTGCCATGTGGCCTTATGGTTTCCTGTAGACAGGTGTGTGTTGTACATGAGTGTAGTTTCCCCTCATGTGTTACATGGCTTTGCTTTTGACCAATCCATTTTCCATTTTCATAAAATCCTAAGTGCAAGCACTATATGTATGTTGCTGTATATGAACCTGACCTGGTTGGTTGCTACTGACTATCACACTCAAGTTTCTGGTGCCTCCGAAGACAGCTGGGCCAGGTCAGAAGCTTCCCTTTAAGAATGCAATCATGGACTGACTCATTTTTGCCTGGAAGAGCCACTCATCACAAGATACCTGGGGCATAAGTGGTTGAAACACAAGGAGAGAGAAAATACATACTCCAAAGGGGGAACTAAGGAAGGCTTCCTAGAGGACACGGTGCTTGAGATGGATCTTCAAAACAGTGGGATTTTGACCTGTGGGATGAGCCTAGGTGAAGAGAATGGAGTGTGGTCTGGGGGGGAAGGAGTGGGGGTGGTTTGGGATTGGAGGTCCTGAGCCAACAGAGAGGCAGACACTCATGTGGCATGGGGTTAGGAGTGAGGTGGTGAGAGGTGGTGACCAAAGGGTGGGAAGACCTGCCTTGCTGGCCATGATGTTCACTAGGGAAAGAGCAGACACTGAGGTCTTTCCCCAGAGTGACAGGACATCATCAGATGCAGGTGGACTGATGTCCAAGGGCAGGCATGTAGACTTTCTGCTGAGGTCAGAGGTCTTGCATGTGATACAGACATGTTCCTTGGACCTTGTAGGTATCCTGTGGGGCTCATCTTCACATGATTTCCCTGCTATGGTAGTAAAACAGGGTTTGGCATTCTTCTGGATTTGCAAGAGGGAGCTCCTTACACTTTGTAAATGCTGAGCATTATCATTTCTGTTAGGTAGATGGAGAGCTTAAAGAATGTGGAACAGTAATTGAGGAAGAACCCTGTGCTGGTTGTTTCAGGAACTTATTCTTCACTCACCACTCAATGAGAAAAAGACTGGTTAGGATGGTTTCTAAGAAGCCTCTAGTTCTGGAAGTCTAAGTGTCTGTGTCTTGTCTACCTGGTGCTGAGGGAAAACTTGCCTGCCCCAAAGCATGACAAAGGCTGACCACTTGCCCATTTGGTGCATACTCAGGGTCTGCTTTCAGAGCCAGGCTGTTAGAAAAACGAGCGAGCTACTTGCTTGTAACAACCTAGATTGCTTGGTTTAACTTGGCCTGGTGTTTGCAGTTAATGTTTTAGGAAGAAATATCTCCCCAAACCCCAGGCAGAGGAAGGAACTGATATGAAGATGGAAAAATGCTAAGTAGGAAGAGAAGATCTTTGCTGATACCCTTGGACTTGACAATTAGAAGTCATCCAGCCATGTCAGTCTGACCTCTGGACTTACACAATCTGGGGCAGGTTGAGTCTTAAAAGGCTGTGAGTCATCATCCTCTCTCCTTTGCATTTTCCCAATGAAAATTTCCCTCAAAGAAATTCTAGTAGCGGAAATGATTACATAATTGCAACCCTGTTCTATTGTTCCACTGTTTTACAGCTGCTCTTACTATTTATTACCCCTCCATACCTGTTTATGTTCCAATAGGAAAGGGTGCTCAATAAAAATGTTGCTGAAGAAAGGTTACTTCCAGGGAGCAAGAGCAGTGCAGTGTGCAGATTGGCCCTTGGATGTCCCCACCTCTGAAGGAGTGATGGTTGGCTCAGTACTGGCCGGCTCAGGGGAGGACTCCACTAATTAGCTCACCCTTCGGTCCCTGGAGAGGACTAGCCGTGGCTTTGCTCCTTGACTCCTCTCTACCCTGTTCCCCCCCGCAGGATCGGATTGCTAACTGTGGATGGCCAAGTCAAATGTCTATTAAAAAAATCCTGCTTTCTGACATTCCCCAGTGGCTGTGTGACAAATCAAGGTTACCTTGAAAGCAATGCAGAGGGGGGAAACCCATCCATCTGTCAAGATGTGAGTCACCAGTGTGATGTCATCTGAATCTCAACTGATTCCATTAATTTTGACTGTGTAAGTACATAAAATACCAGAAGAAAATGAAACAGGCCCAGTTCCAGAGGCACACGCACTCACACAGACCCCACACGGATGTGCACACCCACAGATGCGCAGACACATGTGCGTTCATGCAGCTAATATGCCTGGGCAGAGGTAGAAGGGCCCATTAGTGCAACAACTGGATGTGCAGAGGGATGGCTTTTTTTGGCAGCGTTAATGAGGGTGACCTTCGGGTGGGGATATGTGGGCTGCACAGAACAGAAGATAACTGGAGACCTTGGCATCCCTCTCTCTCGAAAGCATGGCAGGGCTTACACAATTAGGCTTAATTATGCTCTGCCTTCACTGAATGTGTTCACGCAGGTGAAGTCTGGCTTTCTCTCCCCATGCCTTCCACAGCCTCTTTTCTTGATGCTCTAAACTTGACTGGCCTCCTGCTACGTTTTTTGGAAACTAGACATGGAGGATACTGTGATGGCTGAAGGCCTGCTTCCTTGGCATTATATGGGTCCTTCTCTATTCCTAGAGAAGGTGAGTCCCTGCCCACTTCCCAGTGGGTGTTTATGGGGCATCTTTATGCCTTTAAGGACTATTCTGTTGACAGAAACCATTGGTGTGGTAGCCATAACAGCACAGGGCTGTGGCCAAGAGATGTGAGTATGAATCCCACTGCTTCTCCTGGCCTCAGTTTCTTCCTCTAAAAATGGGAATAAGAAAACCTACCCAGCCTACAGAGTTGCCATAGATGGCTGCACAGGCTGGGCACTGCACAACCCAAGACTCTAGGACGCATGTGACTATGTTGCCCATGGAGTCCCTGGAGTTGTGCAGAGCAGTGGCCCTGCCAGCCTGCTTCAGAGCTAATGTGGGGGTCACATGAGATAAATGATTATTCAATGCCTACATCTCCTCACTTTTGCTCATTTCCCTAGTATGTGACCTCTAAACTTCCTGGTGTAAACTCATTGACTCCCGCTCTGTCAAACCCTCCCTCTTCCCTTTCCCGATCAACCTTGCATTCTTGATACTTAAGACTTCACTTTCCAAGAGGAAAAGAGAGGTGGAGGAAACTTCAGTGATCGTGGCTTTGCTAGGTCTGACCAGGGAGAAGCACGTCTTATAGAAGGGCTTGTAGGAGGCAGCTTACAGAATACAGGAAGGAAAGGGTGGAAAGGGTCAAGCAGACTGATAGGAGAAATGAGCACATTGCAGATGTTGGCCCACTGCCAAAGACTTGCATCCTAACATGCACCATTGTCTGTGGTCAACTGAGTCCCAGGACATGGCAACAAATGGGATTCTTAACACTCATTGTAACCACTAGTTTTCACCTCACCCTCATTCATCTTTGGTGGCTCATTCTCCAGCTCTCAAGGCAAGTGGTGAGCAGCTAGGTTGGCACTGGCTTGTGTGGAAAGATGCAGCTACAGAACCATGCTGAGGCCCAGGCAGCATTAGTGGGTGATTGTCTACTACAGTGAGCCCCCTGAGAACCCCCAGTGTTTAGAGAGTGGAAACAGGAGCATCCCAGGAACAGAAGAAGATTCTGGGGGACATTCAGTCTTGTGGAAAAGGCTCCACATACAGGAGGCAGCAATGTTTCCCCAATAGGCTGTGCAAGAGAAGTAATCCGGAGCTCTTGAAAAATATGAATTCCAGGGCCGCTTTTCTTGAAACTGACACAACAAATCTGAAGTGAAGCACTTAATCTGTATTTTTTTAAAAAAATAAACACTTAATTGGGGATAATTTTAGATTTACAGAAAAGTTGCAAAGATAATTTGTATTTTAATCATTTTTAAATTGTGAAATATAAAGCACATATAGATAAGCACCCCAAACAAAAATGATACCTTGATGATTTATGACAAAGTGACATCACCACACAGCTAAGAAATAGGACATGCCCAGTCTCCAGGAGCTCCCCCATGGCCCTGCCTTTTCCTTCCTACCCAAAGTTTTGCTACTTAAGTATGCACCCCTAAACCCCGAGGTTTAACTTTCATCCCTAAACGTTTAGTATAATTTTACCTATTTTTGAACTTCTCATAAATGTAATCATATAGTATGTATTTTTGGGGGGTCTGGTTTCTCTTACTGGATGAAATTCATCCATGTTATTGTATATAGCTACAGTTTGCTCTTTTTCACTGTTCTAATACACTGTGTTATCCAGTACAGTAGTCACTAGGGGCAAGTGGCTATTTAAATTTAAACGGGTTAAAATTAAATCAAATTCAAAATTCAGTTCTTCTCTTGCACTACCTACATTTCAAGTGCTCAACAGTCATGTGTGTCAAATGGCTACCATCTTGAACACTGTGGAACAGACAATTTCCGTCATTACAGAAAATGCTTTTGGACAGCTCTGCTCTGGAAATGTTCAATTTTCTGAATGCATCAAGTTTACCCATTCTACCATTGATGGACATTTTGGTTGTTTGCAGTTTTTGGCTAGTGTGACTAATGCTGCTGAGAATGTTTTTGTACTGGTCTCCTGGTGTGCATGTGCAAATATTTATGTTGGGTGTATACCTGAGAGTAGAATTGTAGGGCTATCGGTGTGTGTATATTCAGCTATAGCAGATAATGCCATACTGTTTTCTCTAGGGGTGTACTAATTTATGATCCCACCAGGATGTCTTTTCAAAAGCATCACAGATAATTTTGAAGATCAACTAGGTTTGGAATCACTGCTTGATTTCTCCAAGGGGTGGATTTTGTCTTTATACAAGAAAGAGCCTTCTAATAGCTCAAATTGTGTAACAGTAAAATAGACTCTCAGGAAAAAAAATACCTATGAGGTAGCAAGCCCCCTGTATTTAGAGGAATTCAAGTTTCTGATGCACAACTTTCTGATATAGCAGCTCTAAAAAGAACTCCTGAACTTAGGAAAAAGCCTTCTTAAGTGATTGTGGAAAGTCCTTTCCAACTGTGAAGTTCTCGGATTCCATGCCTTTTCATGACCATGTTTGGTTAGATACATGTTGAACAGTGAAATTCTTCATAGGCAGCAGAAGAGAGAAAGGGCTGGTGCCACAGGGCCAGATTAAACACAAATTGCATCATTAGTCTTTGAATAATTGAGTTAGTTGTCTTGATGATCAATGAAGCACCTTGTGCTTATTTAAACGCACTGTTCCTACCTGAGCTTTTGGGATAATGGGAATGATGACCACCTCAGTGTCACTCTCTGCAGACATTTATGTGTCCTCCTTATTTCTAGTTTAATGGCCTTACTGGATATGTGCCTATTGTTGTAACTGTCTCAAATCATTTTTGGAGGCAAGTGTGGCCTAAATCATAACACAGTAAAAACGTCCTCACTCTAACGTTGCCTGGTAGTCTGTTTTCATCTGTCTTCACGCTGTTTCTCTCCACCCATTCTTCCTGCTCCCCCCTGGAATTCCCTTCCACCCTTGAGGGGTTTGGAAATGAAGGGATTTATTCTAGATCACAAGAGAAATAGTCTTCCTGCCCAAGCACTCAGAAGGCTGCCTTTTGGGATAGAATGGTTTCCTTGTAACTCACTTGAAGACTGATTGTTTCTTGTAAGAATGCCGTTAGGGGATTTGGGGAAAGGTCTTAATCTCCCTGGGTATGTGTGAGCAATGAGATTTCAAAGGGAAAATGAGAGGGAGGCTGATTTGATAACCTGACCCTATGCTGGACCCATGAATGGCAAACATTTCTGCTCCACTTATGGGCTGTGAGCAGTGCTGTGGTCTGGATCTGCCCTCAGCTCACAGATAATTCTTTTGGGCACACATAGCAAAAGTTAGGATCCCAAATAACCTGTGGGCACAGCTACAACTGGGCCAACACAGAGATGGGATCATGGTGCTGATGGATGGTGGCAGCTCTTACTCCCGCCCCACAAGATTTGAACTAAAGGATGAGTCAGGCTTTGTCCACCTAATTTTTGGGATGGAAGGCCCAACTGGATCATGAGGTTGAACTTTAGAGAGATAGCCTTGGAGCCTCTGGGGAGGCTTAGAGCTCCTTCTTGTTGCCATTGGGTTTTTAAAAACACCAGCTTCCTTGAAGGCTACAGACAGAAGCTATGAGGAGAAGAAACTTAAGAAGTTGGCACAGTCAGACCTAGTGCCTGTGGCATCTTCTCTCTGTGGTCTTTAGCCTGGTCCCTACTTTCCTGGCCCTTGGTTTCTCTGAAACTTCAGGAACAAAGACAATCAAAGGGGTGTGTCTGAATAACACCCTCTGTCCCAGGAGACATATGAGGCTTAATTAGCTGGTACCCACAGGATGTTCTGAAAATGAGAAATGCCTAGGATTATTATCTATCAAATGTCACATACAAATATGCTCATGTTCCCATTATGGATGTATGTGTTGCAAACTTGTTCAATCAAGTGTGACCCGTTTGGTGGTTTTAATTACAAATATCAATAAAATTGGTTGATATTTATGGGCACAGACCCTTCAGATCTGGGGGAAGGAAGCTAATTGCGCAAGACAGCACTGTGATTGAACTCCAAGGGAGGCACGGGCTCCTGCTAGCTGGGTGTGAGGCTGAGACAGCTCTAGTCTCCCTGTGTTAATTAAATGTGATGAAATGAATATTAACTTGTAAAATAGAGACCTGGGCTAAGATGACTTGGTGGGTGGGGCTGAGGCTGAGGAACAGGTCTGTGGTGGCTGGACTCAAGGGCTGTTGTCTTCTCCAGAAGCAACAGTGGTTTGCACTGTGGTTTTCAACCCTGGCCACACACAGAGGTGCCTGAGGGGCTTCTAAAACATGCTAAGGCCCGAAATGCCCTTCCAGAGACCTTTGTGGGGTGGGGTTGCCCTGGTTATTCGATGACCAGCCAGGACTGAGAACCACTGATGCAGTGAAAAAAATTCATGCCAACAGATAAGACACTGGGCCAGCCATGTGTCCTTGAGTCTCTTACTCTCAGAGCCTCAGTTTTATTTGGTTCTGTTTTTGTCTGTAAAAATAAGATTAATCAAAACTACATTGTGCATCTGTGATGACAAAATGAGATCAAAGGAATGAAAGGGTTAGGTACCTGGTGGGGCCTCAGAAAGAGCTAGTTTCTGCTGCTATGAAAGATCAGTGTTATCTTTACTGCTGGGAATAGAGTCATTAGCATCTTTAATCAGATAAGAGAGCCAATTCCAGAAGCCCCAGAACCAGTTCAGAAAGCTTATCCTTAAATTCTGTTTTTCTGGCACTAGCTTGGTCCTTAAATCTGTATTAGTCAGGGTGCTCCAGAGATACAGAACCAATGGGATATTCACACCCGCATCCACATCGACACCCATATCCATATTTGTCCCCATTCATATCCATATATGTGTGTATATATTCATAACTCACCTATGCGCGCGCACACACACACACACACGCACACAAAGAGATTTGTTATTGAGGCATTAGCTCGTGTGATTATAGAAGCTGAGAAGTTCCACGATTTGCTGTGTGTAGGCTAGAGACCCAGAAAGGTTGGTGATGTAGTTGAAAAGCTGGAGGGCCTGGGTGCTGAGAGCAGGAGAAGATCAATGTTTCAGCTCAATCAGTCAGGGGGAGAGAGAGAGAGAATGAGAGAGAGAGAGAGAGAGAGAGAGAGAGAGAGAGAGAGAATCCTCCACCGTTTTGTTTGATTCAGGCCCTCAATGAGTTGGATGATGTCCATCTACACTGGGGAGGGCAATCTGCTGTACTGAGTCTACTGATTCAAATTCTAATATCTTCCGGATTAGCAACCTCACAGATACACCCAGAAATAATGTTCAACCAGATAACTGGGCATCACCTGATCCAGTGAATGTGACCCATTAACTGGCACACTTAATATTCCTAAGATTCAAGTACATGTGAGCCAGGATGAATTCAGAAGACTGCAGGTTCCTGGTGGTTTAAGCCAAAGTGAATTCTTCACTGAACACTGATAGCATTACCCATGAGAAACACTCATCCTTCAACCCCTCGTTTTCTGTAGAAACAAAAGGACATATCCTAGAAGGTGAGTGGTGCCAGGCCATGGGCTCAGATAGCATGGCTGAACCAGAACTGCAAACCCTGTCTGCTGACTTCTAGCCCTCAGCTCATTCCATTCAAGTTCCAAAAGCTTGCCTTTTCTGTCAACTGTGAGGAGAGTTGTCCTGTTGGTTTGCATGTTAAGTCATCTGAGACTTGGTCCCTTGGGAGAAATCATGCCTTGTGAAGCAGGGAAAGATGGTGTGATACATAGGTTTTAATTTGCTTTCTCACTTCCTTAATCAAGGTGCCCCAATTTCACCCAAACTTCCTTATACATCATGTCTTCCCTTCTTGAGACCCACACACTGAAGCTGAACTGGGGTACTCAACAGGGTCCATTCTTTCCTCTCGTACTGTTCTTTCACCTGGAATATTCCTCCTTACAACATCCATGACTGGACACCCCCAAAAGCCCAGAAAAAACTGCTTCCCTGTCCATGAATCCTTTCTTGAAATGCCCTCCTTCGGAGAAACTACTACGGCAGTGTGTGTATTTCATATGGTATGGACCACACAGCCCTGTTTTGCTGTTTGTGAGTGTATCCAACTGTCTCGTTCCTGTCACTGGACTGGACACTGGTGAGGGCAGGACAGAGCTGTGGAGGAGCACAGGCTTGAGCACCAGGCACACATGGCCTGAATTCCACCCCTGTCACTATTAGCTTTGTGATCCCAGGAGAATCATTTGGATTCTCTAAGCCTCTGTGTACTCATTAATTAAAATGAGGAAATAATTCCTTCTTCTCAGGGCTGATGTGAGGATTAGTTTGATACATATTTATGAAAGAGTCTGGCAAAGAGAGGTTTTCATAGATGCCTGTGGAATGATTAAATGAATTGATACAAACTATCTGGCATGAATGTTGAAAAATCACTCTCACTGTATAGTTAAAAATTGCATTTTGGGGCGGTGGTGAGGAATTTAAAGATCCCTTTGAGATGCTCAAATTGCAAGATATGGGTCTAAGGAAAGGAAGGAAGTTGGATTTGGGGGGACCAGTGTGAATCCAGAACCTTCACTGAGTTCTCAGTGCAGCCGCATGAAATGGGGGTTATTTTCTTGTAAAGACAGGGTTGTAGTATTGACTTTGCTGCTTGCACGGGCCTGTGGGAATTGTTTGCCTACTTTGGCCCTTAGTTTTCTAATATAGGAAATGGGCTAGCACTCCTCATGCACATGACTTACATCCATAGGACAGTGTCTGGCATGTGCTTGGTGCTCCACAAAGGGCAACTATATGGCTGTCGTTATGATAATGACTGTATCAGGAACCGCCTGTTGACAGGACTCCTGGTTCAATGGCGTTCCATGGCTAGTGGTGGCCACCGTGGTGCATCTGTGCCAAGCCGGCCCTCTTACTGCTGTGTGGCTGGCCCCAGGTAGCCTGTCTCATCCCCAGATCACAGTGTCACTGAGCAGGACTTCGTCGTGGGTGTCCGTGGTGCATCTTTTCAGAATTCTCTACACTTGCTCCCTTGAAAGTCCCCTCTGTTCCTGTGTTTTCCAAAATTGGGCCTGGCTTGTCTCTTGTAAATCCCCACCCGACTCCATTTCCCTTATCAACCTGCAGATCGTCTCTCATTTGTCATCTTTATTAGCTTTTAATCTCCCATCAGTTTAGTGCTGGGGTTTAAGAGTAGGATTAGTGGGGGGAGTTTAATTGGATGATCCTCCATGGCCCCTTGAACATCGGATTCAATAAAAGTTTATGAAAAGATAAAATCGCAAAGGGTTTTACAGCCCCAGACACAGCAAGAGACTGGTTCGAGAACAAGGTAGCTGTTTTTCAACCTCAGATAATCCGTGTTTCAACTTGATTAAATGAGGAAGTGAGTTTTCTGTCTCTCTCCCTTCCTCCCTCTCTTTCCTTGGGTAATGTTACCCTTTTCCTTCTGGTGTAAGCAAGAAGCCACTTTCTGCCAGCCTCTCCTTCCCTCTCACTTTGATTCTCTCTGACAGGAAAAATAATGAAACCTGGGTGCACCAGAAAATAACATTTATTTCACACAGAAATATGCTGAACCACCACTGAAGGTGGCTGAGGTGATGCATTTGATGGGAAAGAGGCCAGTCTTCAAGACAGGACACATGGTCCATGCAGGAGGAGGGCGGGAAAGTGTTCCTCAGCTCTATACTCCTGTGCATCCTGAACTCACCTTTCCCCCACCTTCCAGTCTGCATCCATGGAGAGGGTGAGGGTGAGGTGGACAGTGGGATCATTTGTGAGTTTGTTCATGTATTCATTCAGCAGACATTATTGCATGCATACTATGTGGAACACGGGAGATAGAAAATGAATCAGGCCCCTTCTGCTCACAGGAAGGCACAGTCTCTGGGAGAGATGGACAGTTTGTAAGGAAGTAATGTTTTCTTTTTTATAGCTACAACCACAGTTAAAGGAAGGGATGGACCCTGATGGGTTCTTATGCATTATTGTGATTCCATAGCAACGTTTGGCTGTCTGATGTAGGGTGAAGAAGTGTTCTGCACAATGAAGGGGGAAGAATTTGGAGTTCCTAGTGGGAATCCAGTAGGTGTAATGGGGGTGAGATGAGAGAGGAGAGGAGCAAGGTAGGAAAAGGATCCAATGGACGGATGTTAATCTATGGACACCCTGAACTGAAGATGTAATGAAAATGTCCTGATGTGGGTGGCCCAAGGACATTGAAAGAGTAGTATACCATACTTATCAATGATTTTTGGGTATAGTTATTCATTCATCCATCCATCCATTCATCAATAAATGTAGAAGCTCATAATCACTGGTGACCATGAGCATGCGGTTTCCCAGGGAATTCATAGATCCAAAATTAGTCTTTGGATTTCCACTGGCCATGAATTGGAGTTCACATCAATCTTAAACACCAAGAGACCCCTGGGGCTCTGTGATTTACCCAGTTCTTATCAAATACCAGGTGTAATAATGGCAGTGGTATAAAATAAAGCCAGAGCTTAAATGAAAGTGATTAGTCCACCTTGGAGAGGTGATCTAGTGGGTGTCAGAGCACAGTATTCACAGAGGGGGACATGCTGAGTTAGGCTTTGAAAGATGGTAAGAGCCTGCTAGATGAATGGAATGGGAGTAGAGATGGGGCACAGAGCACCTCAAGGTGACGAAATAGTGAGGAGACAGGAAATAATAAGACAGACACAGATGTTGGGGTGCTTGAAGAGATGTGAGGGCAGCAGTGGGAGTCAAGGCTGCAGACAGAAGCTGTGGAGGGAGTGGAGGTGGGGGTTATGGAATACCTCTGGTGACAAATAAAGGGACTGTGACCTTGGTGGTTGGTGGAGGACCACTGAAGAGTTTTGCTTATAGGAGGATCAGACTAGTATTTTCATTTTAGAACTATCATCCTGGCTCAGCATGGAGGATGTGGGATGAGACCATCGTCAGTGTGCCTAGTCAGTGACAGCTGTCCAGGAGAGAGAAGCAGGTCTGGACACAGGTGGCCACGCAGATGGAGAGGGGACATAGTGGAGTTTAACAATATAAAAATGGAATTTGGGGATGGGGCACAGAGGAAGAAGTTTATATCTCCAGCCCCTGGCCTGGTGCCTAGCTGATGAGTTGTGGTGTTGTCTGGGAGGGGGATGCAGGAGAACATTCAGGTGTGCTTGAAGGGATGACTCAGTTTGGGATATGTTGAGATTTGGGATATGTATCTGGTAAGCAGGCAGATGTGCTGGCAGTCATGTGTTCAGATGAGATGATCCAAGGAGAATGTATATAATGGTAAAGAGGAAGAGAGAAGAGAGAAAAGAGAAGGATGGGGAAGGGAGAAGAAAGGAAATGTGACCCATGGATTTCTGACCTTTTTCCTGACAGTGTTCTAGGACCTTGTCTACTTCTACACAGCTGTGGATGGAGATGTTAGAAAGGTCTTACTTGTAGCAGCAATGGAGGATAACTCCACATTGTTGGCAGATTTGTGGGGCAAGGGGTCGGGGGTGTAGGTACTTTACTCTTGATGTCTGGGCTGGGTGCAATGCCACTCCTGAGCACAGCCCCATGGCAGCACAGAGCCTGTGTGTGACTCATAGTGAGAATAAGTTGGTTGGGAGCCCTATGTTTGATTGGAGCTTTTGGAGTAGGAGCTCCAAAAGTCCAAAAGCCTTGTGGAGCTTGAAGCTTGTGTGATTGTGGGGGGAAAAAAAGAATGCAAAATTGTGCATATAAAGCAGGAAGGGGTCATGGAAGTGAGGAGCTCTGACACTTGAGCTTTATTAGCTTCATGATAAATTCTTCTTTGTGAGATTTCTGGAAAGCTCAGGAGATGCATGTGTGAGTTGAAATTGTGGTGGTGGTGGTGGTCGTCGTGTGTGTGCCTGCACATGTACTGTGTTCATTTATGAGGATGAGCTAGGATAAGTGGGAACCCAGGCCTGGATACTTCTTGGGCCTTTTCCCACTTAGCAGGGGACTCCCATGAAGAGGGGTCCTAAGAACATGCATTGGGTACATAATCCAGAAGTCAGTTGGAGCACCTGTCCTTTAAGATTTAGATAAGATTGGTTCTATATTTGCAGAGGTTGGGGGGCAATGCTTCCCCAAGACCTCTAAAAATTCCTGAGGGACTTATATTCTCATGGTCACTTTTATTCCTGAACTGTGCTGCCACGAATTAGGTATGGATCCTCAATGTCCCTGCTCCATATCACATTGACTCAGAGGTTGAACTGATCCTCTTGTTGTAATTTATACACACCTGTACACACTCATTCACTCACAGCTGCAAGGCCTTTATGTATGAGGCAGACTTCACTTGATAAGGATGGATATGTTGAATTAACACAGTTTAAAATTGAGTATTAGCTATCACAAATATTTAAGTCCCCCTGCCATTTCTCTTGGCCTCCCCTCTTCCTTCCTGTCATTCTTTCTATACTTTGCTCTTTTCTTCTTCCTACCTCTTGTTCCTTGTGGTTTAAGGATCCTTTTTGATCCTTGTTAACCAGTGTCCCATGGGACTCAACTTCTAAGCCAAGTGTATCAACTGACTCTTGTTGTGTAACAAACCACCCCAAATTCTGTGTCTTAAACAACAAGTATTTATTATTTTTGATGAGTCTATGGGTATTCCTGCTGATCTTGGCTGGGCTTCTTCATGTGTAGGTCATCAGCAAGTGCATCATCCCAGAGATGGCTGGTCTAGGATGGCCTTGGCTGGGATTACTCCACTCTCTTCCATGTCCAGCATGCTAGCCCAGGCATGTTGTCACCATGAGGGTAGGATTGAAGAGGGAGTGAAAATGTGTGAGCCTTTTCTTCTAGGCCTCTGTTTGCATTACGTTTGCTGTCCATGTGGCCCAGCCCAGAGTCAGCATGGGAGACACTATGCAAAGGCATGGCCATGACACAGTATGGGAAGCAGGGGCTGTTAAGTGCAATGCATCATTCATACCATGTCTTTCAAGAAGTATTTTCCTAAGCAAAGACTGTTCCCTCTAAGAGGCATCCTGGTTACAACTGTTAAGACAATAGTTTGTTTCCCTCTGCCACATCTGGTCCCTGCTTTGTATCTTATTAAGCAACAGAATAGCCCAGGGTCTGACATTTTGTAGGGGCTTAAGCATTTCCACATGAAAGGGAAATTTTTGTAAAGCATTTATTTACTTTCCTAAATCTTATTGGCCGATCTAACCTCTATTTTCAGAGGCTTGCTTGTGTTCCAACAGACTGTTGAACAGAGGAAGGAGGTAAAGCTAAAGTTACCTTGTTGGCACTTCAGATCCATTGGCCAAAATGAGGAACTGAGGCAATGAGAAAACTCTCAGTGATTACAAATTCTAAAATGCTTAGACCACACATGCTCCCCCAGTACCACAGGGCAAACTGGGCATCTGTTATCAAGGTGGGGTCTCAGGAGTGTCCCCCTAGAAGGCCTGTCTATGGAGTTGGGGAATGAGAGCCAGGGTATCTTTCTAACTATTCTCATTCCATGGGGAGGGTGTGGGATGGGGTGGGTGGTTCTGCTCTGCACCTCTCTCTTCAGTACATCCTTCTTAATCAAGGTGTGTGCGCATGTGCATGAGAGATAGAGGGAGAGGAGATGGCGTGTGTATATTCATATGTCTGTACACACATATATCAACATACCTCAGGGCTTTCTGCCGAGAGAGGCACAGCTTTGACACTGCTTTGCTCTGCTTTGTGTTAAGCCAGACAATAAAAGAAATGATTAGGGGCTTTCAGAGCAAGCACCTGACAATAGGGAGAGGTGAATGTAGGCTGATTGAAGTTCCATTTACCCCTTTCCTGCAGAGCAGGGAGAGGCAGGCAGGGATGGTTCTGCACCTGCATTTTGTGGGACCAGTCCCAGGGTAAAACTTTGCCCTCACTCCTCCTCCCTGACTCCCCAGGGCCCTCAGGGTTGGTTAAATTTAGTGTTCTGGCGTTTCCAAATCCATGCGATTTTCTTCCAGGACTGTGAGTCTAAATGTCACCCTTGCTGCACAATTACTAACACATTGTGCTGATGGGGGTGGTTCAAAAGCTTTGTTGCTGTGAGGAGAAGGAAAGCAGAGGCAAGTCTTGGGAAGGTGAAAGGAGAAGGAAAGAAAAGGAGGTAAGGAGAGGATGAGCATCCTTGCTACTCCCATGGTACCCAAACTAGCCCAGATGGAGTCAACTAGAAGGAAACGGGCCCCCTCAGGCAAAGCTTGTCAAGTTGTATTGCCCACAGGTGCTGCAACCACTGGGTAGCTTCTTTGAGGAAATCACAATGAGGCTTGAGATGGGGTGGTGGTTTTGCTGAGCTGGAATCTAAGAATGGGCTTCCTATTTGGATTTGGTAGGATTGCTGAGAAACTTGGATTTTCTCCTGAGGGGCATTCCCTGGGCTCAGTGGAGAAGAGAGACAGTGTGGGGTAGTCTAAAGTCTATGAAGTGAAGTCACGTGGACATTCACCAGTGCTCAGTCACATGTCAGCTGTGTGACCAGGGACTAACCACTTTTCTGGGCTTTGGTTTCTTATTTTGTTAAGTGAGGGTAAGTACCTCTACCCTGCTCACTTTGCAGCGATGTTGTGAGGATTAAATTTAAAGGATGATGTACAAAAATAACTTTGAAAAGAACTCATCTGGGCCCCATCAGTGAAGGGGATTTATGCTGCAGTCCAGGTGGAGGAAAGTAGACATCTCAAAACATGGACAGGCACATAGTTACCTCAGCTCTGAGGCTAGAGTTCTGGGTTGCAAGCCTGCCCACCCCTGGCCAACTGTGTAACCTCAAGAAGTCCTCGTGTCCTTCTGATGACTCAGTTTTGTAACCTGATGAGTGGGAGAACAACCCATGCCAACCTCATAGGGCCACTGTGAGCTTTAAATGAGTTGAATAAAGTGTTTAAGGGCATAGACAGCACCTAGCAAGTAATAAGCCTTCAGTCAATATTGGCGATTATTATATATCTTTCCTGGAACATCCTGCTTTGGGATGCCAGAGATCCTTCCAGAAAGATTTTATGTGATGATTATGGGAACCTGACTCAACCCAAGTAAAGTGTCTGCCCCCCATGCTGGGCACACAGCTGTTGCTTGAGGTATGTCCCTTCATGTGCTGTCTCATCTTACTGGGCCATGGGCTTTCTGCTTTGTGGATTCTGGGGAAAAGAACCCCCGAAGGCCCTGATGAAAACATCTATCAGTGGCCCATTATTATGGCCCCATTACACTCAGCCTCTTCTTCTTAGGCCCTGCTCAGAATTCTTCCTTATGTTTTTTGTGCTCCATTAGAAAGAAACCCCATAAAGAACATACAGCAGTCATCTTCCTCCACATGTAGAACTTGGAAGAATTCACCTCCCTGGTCCTCAGTTTCCCCATCTGTTAAGGGAAATCATCTCCAAGGGCTTTTCTAGCAAGTCATGATGCTTCTGACTTCATTGTTCCTAGAAAATTACAGGCCTAAACCCCTTTCTATGACTGTATCACTGGCTATTTTAATGCTTTTTTCTCTTTGTTTCTCCCTCTGGAACACGCCAAGTGTTTATGTCATTTCAGAGAATCCAGTAAACTGCATTATAGGGAGGAGACTGGGAGTAACACAGGCAAAAATCTGCTATTTTCACATGAATGCTTTAGGCAGTCAGCCATGATGGGAAATGAAGTGTGTGGAAAAGTACAGGGTGAATAGAGAGGGCTTTAGTGAAATGATGAGCCTTTTATCGTTCACTTCTGCACGTGACATGGTGTCGATCTGTCAGCCCGGCGGCTGCAGCGCGACCTGAATGGCTTCTGCGGTGAGGTCTTCCCCTCCACCCCCGCCACAGGTTGCGTTTGGATGGGGGAATAACCCATGTTTATTTACCAAAGTTCCCTAAGAATAAAGCAAGAAGAGGAGGGGGTGAGCCAGGCAGCGTGGGGATTCACATCAGGCGTCAGGAACTATTTCTGTGAATTACAAGATGCTGAGAAATTTAACAGAATTCCCTCCACCCACTGGTGGAGTGGAGGGGGCTCTTAAAACACAGACGCTAGGACGGCAGTGCGGTGTCTCTGTTCAGTGTCTGGGTAGTTTAGGACAAGCGTCACAGTCTGAGAATCAAGGACCAGGTTCGAGTTCTAGCTGGGATTCCGACTAGCTGTGAGGTTAGAGACGTGGGCAGAGAACAGCAGGCCAGTTTCCTACCCACCTCTTCCTCCCTACGTCAGTGTCCCTAATTCGGGTACTCAAGTTCACGCATTTTAGGGAGACTACAGTGCCTGTATGTTTTCACTGCAGGCATAGGATTTTTTTCCCTAATGAAGAGCCCCCCCCCCCGCCTTTTTTAGAGCAGTTTTAGGTTTAAGGAAAAGTTGAGCAGAAAGTACAGTGAATTCCCCTGTATTCCTTTTTCTCTTCACAGATTCTCCAATCACTATTTTGCACTGGGGTGGTACATTTGTTACAATTAATGAGCCAATATTGGAACATTATTATTGTCTAAAGTTTTCAGTTTGTTCAGTTTAGGCTTAATTCTTGGTGTACACGCTACAGGTTTGGACAAATGTGTCCTAGCATGTAACCATTACAGTATCACACAGATTAATAGTTCCATTGCCCTAAAAATCCCTAGTGCTCCACCAATTTATCACTCTTTTCCCTCCCTCCCCCAAACTCTTGGCAACCACCAACCTTTTTATGTGTCTATGAGTTTCACCTTTTTTAGAATGTCATATAGCTGGAATCATATGTATGCAGCGTTTTCAGATGGGCTTTTTTCACGTAGTAGTATGCATTTAAGATTTCTCCATGTCTTTTCATGACTTGATAGCTCACTTCTTTTTAGTGCTGAATAGTATACCATTGTATGGATGTGCCAGTATGTTTATCCATTCACCTGTTGAAGGATATCACATTTGCTTCCAAGTTTGGGCAATTATGGATAAAACTACTACAAACATTCGTGTGCAGGTTTTCATGTGGACCTAAGTTTCAACTCATTTGGGTAAATACCAAGAAGTGTGATTGCTGGATCATATGGTAAAAGTGTCTTTGGTTTTGTAAGAAACCCCCAAACTGTCTTCCAAAGTGGCTGTACCATTTTGCATTCCCACCAGTGATGAAGGAGAGTTTCTGTTGCTCCACATTCGTGCCAGCATCTGGTATTGTTGGTGTTCTGTGTAGCCATTCTAATAGGTGTGTAGTGATATCTTACTGTTTTAATTCACATTTCCCTAATGACGTATGATTTTGAACAAATAGAACAATGGCTATATATTTTCACTTTAGGAATAGTTTTAACAAAGTTATTTATCTGTCCTCCCTGCTACCACCCTCCACCAATAGGAAATTAGAGGTGAGTCTGTGACAGAACATGAGAAGCAGGCATGCAGCCCATAGAAGCAGTGAGCCCTGGGTTGGGAGGCAGAAGACCCGACACTGGGCTTTTTTCCTCTGAGCTACTTGACCTTAGGAATCACTTGACTTCTGGTGCTCAGCTTCCTCACTGCAAAATGTGGCTTTTGCAGTGGATCAAGGGTACGAAAGTTTTCTCAGGCCACCAGCTGGAATAAATAGGGAGAAGCATGCAAGGCTCCGTGTTGAGACTGAGAAGTGCTGTCTTGCCAGACAAGACAGCTGTTCTCGAGAATGATCTCTAACTTCCCGTCCTGTTTACAATTCCATGCAACTTTGAGTGACAACTGACAACCTGGCAGAGAGAAAGGGAAGGTAGATTTTAAAATGTTGATGCTGTGGCTCAAAAAGCTCATTAGTGCAAGGCAGCCTGTGTTGTGAAGTCAGCACGGTTCACACCTCATCATGTGCTGGAACCCCTCTCTCCCTACCCCCCCAACATTCCAGGCCAGTGTAAGCCTCACTGGCTGCACTGTGAGCTCTGCCTATAGGGAGAGGAATCCATCCATCTGTCTTCTCATCTTCAGAGCTCTTCACAGGAAGGTGCTTTGCTTATGTCTTCTGAGCATCTTGAAAGTGCCAGGCACGGTTCTAGGCACTGGGAAGGCAGCAGGAAGCAGAGACAAAACTCCCCATGCCCATGGGGCTTCCATCATAATGAGGTACATAAATAAGAAAAAGAAATAATCTGTGTTCTGCATATTCCACTCCAGAAAGCAAGAGATTGTCATCCTATTTAGAAAAATATACACTCTAAACATTGAAAACAATATGAATCTGGGGCCTAAATGATGAATTTCAGTGACTTGGAAGCATCTCGGAACATGAATGTGCCAATACAGTGGGAGCAAAGGGCTGAATATGATTTCCCAGCCAGGTGCAGATGTGAGGCCCTCTCCCCTGGCTGTAGCCTATTGCTCTAGGCCTGCCCAGGTCCAGGCCAGGGCCTCAGCAGGGCTC
This sequence comes from Panthera tigris, assembly GCF_018350195.1. NCBI lineage: Eukaryota > Metazoa > Chordata > Mammalia > Carnivora > Felidae > Panthera > Panthera tigris. Next base: position 36,301,592 of record NC_056663.1, read on the forward strand.
CAGGAGCTTCTGTACTTCAGTGGCTCTGTGCTCCCAGTTGTCTGAAGGTGGAGGGGGCACCTGGGGAGGTCTGGCTTCCACTGTGAGCCCAGAGGTCCCTCTGGGAGGCAGGGGTCCCACAGCAAGTGAGCTACATATATAACCTGCAGCAGGCATGGGCTGGGGAGGCAGCAGTGAGCCCTGGCCCATCTCCTCATCTCCTTACAATGTCCCAAGGAGATTATTAAACCCACTTGGAGGCCAAGTCACTTTCCCAGATGAAGTGTTGTGTGTAGTCGGAGAATCTGGGTAGGTGAGGGCATGCTTATCAGGGTTTGTGTGCTGGTGAATACTTCCTTCTTAGCTGAGTGCCCAGCTAACTGCTTTCTTCATGGTGGAATGAAATGATTTTGCTTTTCTCCACTGAGAAAACTTCCTGTGAATAATGAATTTGGCCCCACCAGGAGAGGCAGGAGAAAGCTTCAGATAACAGATGGGCTGCCCTGCAAGGACTGGAAGGTCCAGGCCACTCACAGGTCGCTGCAGGGTCTTTAGGCTGTCCTTGAGAATGGGACTAGAAGAGACTGGAAGATGGTGAATGTCGAAACCATTAGGAATCACAGTGATCTCAGGCTCTGATGTGCATGCGTCTGGGACCACTTGGGGACTTTGTGCAGAGCCTGATTTGGCAGGTCTGGGGGATAGCCTGAGGTTGTTTATTTCTAAGGAGGAGTGCCCAGCAGGTGCAGCTGATCCAAGGCCACACTGGGGTACCAGAGGGTCCAGCCACATGTGTTATTTTACAGAGGAGAATGTAGCTTGGCAGAAGTGACCCCGCTGGGAGGTGGAGGAGCTGGCACAAGACCCCAGGTTTCCAGAATCCCAGGTCCATGTTACATTCCATCTCTTCTTTGTAAAGACAGGGAGGTGATGCCCACTTGCAGGCAGGCTCTGGAAGACTGTAAGGTCATTTGGAGTTCCTTTCTGGACAAGGCCCATTTACTTTTCCCCCTGTTTAATCACTCAGACAATTACAAATATTTATAAGCCCTTACGTATACTGAGTATTACGGGGATTTACAGGAGTAACGAGTAGTGCAGGAATTAAAAGGAGAGATACAATTTTGATATGTAAAATAAATAGACTTTGGGAAAAATAGATGATTCAGGGCTGATGGCATGTCAGACTCTGCATTTTCCAGGAGTCTGAAGGAGAGAAAACAATCCCTTTGGGTCCTAGTGGTCAGGGAGAGTTTCTTGGAGGAGGAGACCAGCTCCAATGGGGCTTTGAGTGATTCATAGGATTAAAAGAGATGGAAGGTAGAGGCAGGTGGGCTCTGAAGGTGTTCTGTCTGTCACTTAGGCCTCCCCTCTCACTGGATGGGAACTTCCCACTCATTACTCTCAATTTCTTCTCTATCTGTGTCTTCTTCCTGCTTTTCCCTATTCTTCTTAGTCTTTCTTTTCCTCCTCTTTTCTCTGCTTGTGCTCTCTTCCTTTGCTCTCTTTTCCTCTTAACAACGCCACATAAGTAGAAAATAAGGGATTTACAATCAAATATCTTTCCTTACCTGTTTATCTTAGCAGTTCTATGAGGAAGGCAGCACAGGGTGTTATGCTCATTTAACAGATGAGGAGAGTGAGGCTCAGGCTGGGGACTGAGGGCTTTCTTGGCGCATGCAGCTTTCATTGTTAAAACTGGGAAGCTCTTGGGCAAATGGAATGAGTTGATCACTAGGGTTATACCCTTACTTGTCAGTACCTTGGGCCTGGGGCATATCTTTGGCCTGTGGGCAGACTGAATGAGTCATCATGGTGGGCTAGTCCAGCCCATTGTCTTTTCCTTCAGGATGGGGAAAAGCTATTCTAGCTGGCCACCTAGAATAGAGGGTACAAAGGCATGCGACATGACTCTGAGTCTATCTGCAAATACATGTAGGGCAGGGCGCTTGTGTTCCTGGTCTCTGGATCATCCCTGGGGCGTCCCTGGTCTTAAATCTGAGCAACCCAGCTCTCCTTCTTCCCCTTTCCCATGCTGAATGACTCTCAGCCTTCTGGAGCATTGAAGTTCCTCCCCTTTGCCACTACTACTCAAGGGCTTCCCTTCTTAACGTTAGCAGGACAACTATAAGTGCACAGGTCTCTCCTCTTAAAATGACTCAAACTTGGGCATTAGCAAAAATGAGAGACTAGGCAGGGGCCTTTGCAAGTGACCTTGATAGATGCAGGGGATTGATACAGAACTTCAAAATCTACTCTTGGTAGGGGTTCCTAAGCTATACAAGCTCACCCTCTCTCACACTCTCTCACCCTTCCTCACTTACTTGGCCCCCACTTGGCTGCCTGAGAAGTTTCTGGTATCACTACACCTAGCCTTACACAGTCATTGCCACATGGATTTTGACTACAAACATGTGTGCAAATATGAAAGCAATGAAAAGCACAACATTCATCCCTTTATCACACAGCCTGGAGGGTGGCCTCTTTCAGACCAGAGGAGAAGAATTGCTTGGGCTGAAATCACGAGAACATAATTCTAGTTCCAGCTCCACTGCTAAATGCCTATTTGAACTCAGACAAGTCCTTTTCCTGGGGCTCAGATTCCTCATCTTAAAATAAAGAATTGGACTGGGTGCTTCCCTAAATGCAGCCCAGCTTCAGGGTACATGATTTATCTGCATTTGCAGGAAAAGCGTGATGGTTCTTGTCTAGCAAGGTAGGCACTGGTTCCCTCTGGCATGTTGGTTGGATGTGTGAGAGCCTGAAAGTGATGTGATGAAGCAGGAAGTGCTATGAGGGAAGCAGGGCTGGATGGAGCAAGAGACACCTACCTGGAAAAGCTAACAGCAGTGGAAGAGTTGGAGGACATCACAGCTCAGCATGGGAGGGTGGGACTACTTAGTAAAAGAACAGATGGCTCTGCAGACCTTGATACTTCCTGAAGGTAGTAGCCAGGACTCACATAGCACTTAGGAGTTTCCAGAGCACTTTCACGGACATTACACCCTTTTTGCCTGACAGCTACTGAGTTAGAGGTACTCATTGTGGCTTTATAACATTTTTTTACAGAGAGAGAGAGTGAGTGGGGGAGAAGGGCAGAGAGAGAGAGAGAGAGAGAGAGAGAGAGAATTAAGCAGACTCCATGCTCAGTGGGGAGCCTGATTCAGGGCTTGATCTTGTGATCCTGGGATCATGACCTGAGCTGAAATCAAGAATCAAATGCTCAACTGACTGAGCCATGCAGGCGCCCCTACTGTGGTTTTATAGATGAGAGATTAGGTGTGTGCAAATTTTAATGGGCCGAGGGAACCCAACTGCAGGCCTTTTGGCTTTGGGTCCAGTGTCATTTCTACTACACCAGAGGTGCTGCCAAGAATTCGGTTCACATTAATAATGGAGTCATCACATATGGAAAATGACTTTCACCAAAAATGGTAAAAATGATACAAGTTTCTGCCTAAAAGCATAAGCCTCAGTTATCTGGAAACTTTGCCCACTCAGAATACTTCTTTGATTTCAGACAAAGAGGCATAAATGAGGCATTACTGTGGTTCAGTGTTTGTAATCAGTTCCTAGCTAAGTCATTAAGATAGGAGGTACAAAGCATACACACAACCATCCCCCATAAATCACACATTCAAGTACACACAATAGGAGACAATTTAACAAACAGTAAAGATGTATGCCTGCCCTTCCTAGATTCACCTGTAGGAAGAATCTACTCAGCAAGGGGAGGCTGTGTCTCTCAACCAGGTGTGGGTCTGTGTGGCTCGCACAGCGTATCCCTTGATGATGAGAATGATGTAGACAATGACTAACTTGAGGTGATTGATTATTATGTGACAGGCAGCTTTAAATGCAATAAGTTGTTTAAACTTTACTACAGCCCTTCAAGGTAGGTTCTGTTGCTCTCTCTGTTATTCAAGATGAGGAAACTGTGGAGCAGAGAGAATAGCTGGAAGGGTTTGATACTGTTTTTCAGGTAAGCAACATCTGTCCTGTGCCATGCAGACAGATGGATTTTTACTTGGAGCTTGGCCAAGGTTTGGTTCCCACCTTCCTTCCTTCCTTCCCTTCTTCCTTCCCTCCCCCCCCTCCCTCCCTTCCTTAATTTCTTTCTTCTTTCCACTTTCCTGGTGTGTCTACTGATTGCAACAACCATGCATGGTTCTAGGGATACAGAAATGAAAAAAAAAAAAAAAACCCAAAACAGTGGCCTTTAGGAACTCAGGCAGGCTGGGCCAGGTGGGCCAGCAGGAGATCAGGGAAAGATTCTTGGAAAGGGTGGACCTTCATGGGAGAATAGGATAGGGCTGCTGGTAGACAGGATATTTGGGACTGAGTTGCTGAGAAAGCAGTTCCTGAGCCAGCCCACAGGCTGAAGGTATGGAGAGGCAAGATGCACAGGAATCAGGCAAGGGTGGGAAGAGGGATGTGGTAAGGACCATCTCTCTCTCTCTCTCTCCAGGTAGGAGGCCCAGGGCTAACTGCCCTCCAGTGCAGGTGGAGCAGGGTGTGACATGGGGAATGGGGGGCTGGGAAGTACTCGTGTGAGGAGTCTTGTTTGGTGGTAAAAATAGTAACTGTTTCATTACGATTCAGAGGAGAGATTCCTGTCCCTTTGGCCATTCTCAGAGAACACAGCAGAACACCTCACATCACCTGAATGGTAGCTCAAGTCTGAATAAAGGTCTGTGGAAACTCGTTGGCCCTGGTGGAGAAGCAGCATTTACTCCTTCAGTTGCCATCTCTCTCTCTCTCCTCTCTCTCTCTCATTAGTCTGTGTATGTACTACTCTCTGTTGGTTGGTCTATCTGTCCTTATATGTCTTATATTTCTATTTTTGGCTGTTTATCCTCTCTGTCCTCCAGCCATTTTTCCATATTTTATCACATGTGTGTGTATGTGTGTTGCATGTGCATGTGTATCTGTGTGTGTGCGCACGTGTCAGGACTGGGGGAAGTTCTCGGTGATCTCAGTTTCCCCTGTATTTTGAGGACATGGGACTGGTAGAAAATTAATGCTTGGGTGAGTTAGAAGGGCATGAGAAGTGCTCCCTCCTTCTGTGTTCATGTGTGGGAATATTGCTTCTGTATGTATATGTGTGTGTTGCATGTGCATGCGTGTGTGTGCCTGTGTGTGTCCGTATGTGTGTGCATGGGCATGCTCAGTGTTGTCTGGAATGAAGCCATCCTGGTGAACTATAAGAAAAGAAAGATGGGACGAGGTGGTAGGAGCCCTGTTCAAATGGAAACTGGGTGAAAATTCCCTTTCTACCATCCCAGAACCACAGGAGCAGGGGCAGAGGAGAGTTTTTGCTGGACTTAAACTGCTGGCCCAGTTTCCTGGTCTCTTGGATGATCAGCAGGCATGAGAGTAGATGCCATGCCCAGCTCTGAGCTGGCACAATATGGGGTCCAAAGCTGTGAAAGACAAGTCTCCTCGAGACATATACAATCTCTCTCCTTGTAGGAGACTATAAATCAAAGAGGGGAAAATATAGTACAGCCTCCTAACATGTTGGTCTGGTTTTGATGGTGAGGAGCCAGCTTAGCCACATGTGTGAAGCCACACTAGGTGGATTTTTCTGGAATCTTTGTTTCTGATGCTCTACAGTGTCATGATACAGACTCCTCCGTGGGCATTTGTATCCTCACTTACCCTGACCCTGTTGTGCTTTGCCTCCCACACCCTCTAGATTGCCCCTAATCCTATCTTTCAGGCAAATTTAACCTTTTGCTATTCCTTCTCCATTTATACTCCACCATAGCCACCCATGTTTTTTGGTCAGGCCCTTTGCTCTGGCTGTGCCTATACTGCCTAATTCACCCTCATTCCCCGTTTCCACTCAGCCTTCCCTGACTTCTACACTCCACTCACCCAGGCTAGCTGACACCCATCCTTCCTTCCTGTGGTTGCTTCTGGCCCTGTACCTCTTAAAAACATTTACGATTCTCGAGCAGTCACTAGCTACCTGACAAGGCTTCCCTTCCTGCCACACCATATTAGAGTGGGAACTGGGTGGGACACCTGTCAGGGGCATCTCTACATGTATTATAGTACCTAGCCCAGCCCTTCCCAAGCAGGAGGCACTCAACAAATATTTGTTGAATGAGTGTGTAAATTCAGAGGAAAATCAAGGGATTCAGGGTGAGCATGGTATGTGTGAGACAGTGAGAAATCCATCTAGTATTTTCAGAACAAACATGTTGTAACTGCTGAGTGTTGTGCATGGTCTCCCAATGACTTTCTCTCCTGGAGAATTTCAATCCCTCTTTTTGGCCTCCGGGACATCCAGGCCATGGCTCATTCTTGCTCCCTCTTTTGACTATGGTTTGGTGGGCTTCGGAATCTAGGCCTTGGGCCATACACTTTCCTTCCTTTATCCTCGTCTGCCATACTGGGATGGGAGATTGGTTGTGCGACTAAGAAATCCCCCCCGAGACTTCTGTCACTCCAGACCAACAGAGAGCAGAGTGCTGTCATTTTGCTCAGGACATGAAACATGGGTGAGTGACTTGTTCAGGATCCCGGCCTGCAGAGATGTGTGGGGATGGGAATCTGCCTTGGCCCTTGTGACCTCAAAGCATGTCCCAGGACCTTTTTGGTGTTCAGTCCTGCTGTTTTCATAATGATGTTCAATGTGAACTGAAAATGCTGCTGGGGTCACCTCCTCCAGCTTGGAAGGAAACAAAGGAATCTGTTGGGTCTGTGATGCATGAGCTGTCCTGGCCCCAGGGTTCTGGGCATCAAGAAGGGAGCTGGTGGGGATGGGGAACAGCTGGGTGACTTACGCCAGCTGGTGGGTGCTGCCTCCATGGCAACGTCAGGCAGATGTCTGGTGTGGGGACTGGGGGTGCAGACACGGGCTGGATGAGAGGAAAAGAATGGGGGGTGTCTGTATAATAGCCTCCTTCTGACAAGGAGCTTCTGTTCTTTTCCACTGGAAAGCTTTTAAGAACGCTGAAAAGGACAGGCAATTACAGGAAGGTTAGGTGCGCCTGATTGGATGTTGTTACAAATCACTCATTGTCATACACAGCATTTGGAAAGGAGGCCATCGAGGATGATTGCCGTTTAGGGTAAGTGATTTCTGTTTAGAATGAGCAGGCAGATGAAGGCTTGGCTGGTGCTCAGTGCCCTCTCCTTGTTTGCAGTTGTGCTGATGGTTTTTCTTGGCAAGGAGGGGTCGTTGGAGGCACTCACAGGATGCATGATGAGAGGGAACTGGGAATGAGCCTTCTAATCCCATCCCCACCTCACCCTAACTTCTGCTGTACTGATGGGGAAACTGAGTCTACAGAGAAAGGAATAGACTGGTCCGGCTTCACACAGCATGTCAGTAGAGGAGCAAGACCAGAGTCCATGTCCAGACTGCAGGCCAGTGCTCTTGCTTACAGCAAGACCCCAAGCTGAGGGTCCACTATGACTGGGTGTTTCCCTCAACCCACCTTGTGTGAAGCTGTGCACTTTGAATATATCTCACATGGCAGTCCTTGCAACTCCAGGCACCACACATAGCTTTACCACACAATCTGTTCCTCTGCATCCACTCACACACTGTCACTTGGGATTTCCCTTGATGACATGATGTCCCCAGGAAGCAGGAGGCAGGGAACACAGCTGGACTGCCTTGTTGCTGTCCTGGTGTTCCTGACTTCACCTCTCTCTGTCTCTCTTCTCTGTCTCTGTTTCTCTCTCTCCGACACACACACACACACACACACACACCCTTCCTCCACTACTGTGTCTGAAATACAATTTCAGACTTCCTTGGATCTTGAAGGAATGTGCAAGTGTTCTGGGAAGGATTGCATGGTAAGCAGCCAGGTAACAGTGAACCAATAGTAGGGGAACCCACAAAATGAGGAAAGAAAGTCATGGAAGAAAAGGCATCATAAGTAAACTTCAGCAAATCCTCAATTTAACCCATCAAAATTCTTCCATGATTTTGTCCAGGAGGAACATGAAACAGAGGATGATTGTAGAATATACTATGGTTGTATGCCTTTAGCCTGCCAGTTTTGAGTATGGGTTCTTATAGGTTTACTGTGTCCTCTAGAATAGTATGTTGAAATCTTAACCCTCAGTGTCTCAGAATGTGACTTTCTTTGGAAATTAGAGAGTTCATCAAATTAAGATGAGGTCATTAGGGTTGGCTGTAAGCAAATATGACAGGTGTCCTTGTAAAAAGGGGAAACTAGCACAGACACAACACAAGGAAGATTATGTAAAGAAACACTGGAAGAGCATCACGTGAAGGCAGAGATCTGGGTGATGAATCCACAATCCAAGGACACAGAAGATGGCCAGCAAACCACCAGAAGCTGGGGGAGAGGCATGGAACAGATTCTCAGGAGGAACCGACCCTGCCAACACCTTGATCATGGACTTCTGGCCTCCAGAACTGGGAGACAACTCATTTTTGTTGTTTAGGCCACCCAGTCTGTGGTACTTTGTTAAGGAAGCCTTAAGAAATGAATACAGTGATCTTCTTTCTCTACTATTTTCCTGTTTTACCTCCTATTATTTAACTGGACATTATTTTCTTGAGGTGAAAATCCTCTGGTTGTGATAAGTGTTAATATTATCGGGATTTAAGATAAAAATTGTCACAGTGTTATGGTAGACCTGTGGGAAGATCCCATCATTTCCATTCTTGCCCCAAGCAGGAATCCAGCCATTTAACCATATAACAACTATTTGCTGAGGACTACTATGTGCCTTGCAGTGTGCTTGGGGCTGGGGCAGAAGGACAGGCAAAACACTGCCTTCACTCTCAAGGAGCCTACAGTCTGGTGGGGAAGATAGTCATGTGAACAGGTGATTATGGTGTGATGCTGGGGCAGATGCTGTCATGGTGGTGAGCACAGAGTATTATGGGCACACAGAGCAGGGGAGATGATCCCAGGAAGAGGTGAGAGGATCCAGGGAGGTGCCTGGAGAAATCACCACAGGAGCTGAGCTGTCAAGAGCTTATACAGGAGAAGGAACATTATGAGAAAGGGCCAAGGGACATGGATAGCATGAGTATGTGTGTGTGATGTCCTGTATAGCCATGAACCCATCTACATACATCATGCCTGTGTCTGTAAGGCATGTCAAGAAGGGTTGCCCAGGCTAGACTCCTTACGAGCTGAGTAATGACAGTTCCTAGATCTCTAATCTAGGATCTCTAATCTAACCTAGAGCCTCTCTGCAGAGTGTGGGCTAAGTGTGTGCCTTTGTCTTCAACTCCTGAGCCAGTCCTTAACCTTGGTAGTTTCCTTTGCCTATGCTTCCAGAGGAAAGTCTCTGAAGTTTTTTTCTGATAATCTTGCTTTTTTTCTTTTCTTTTTTTACAGAATTTTCCTTTTTTGCTTCTAATTTTTTAATCTAACTCAGGACACCCAAGTCTGTTCAAAGATTTTCTTTGCATCTAGGGGCATCTGGGTGGCTCAGTTGGTTGCGTCCAACTTTAGCTCAGGTCATGATCTCATGGTTCGTGGGTTCGAGCCCCATGTTGGGCTCTGTTCTGACAGCTAGGAACCTGGAACCTACTTTGGATTCTGTGACTCTCTCTCTTTCTGCCCTTTCCCCACTTGTTCTCTGTCTCTCAAAATAAATAAATAAATGTTAAAAAATTAAAAATATTTTCTTTGCATTTCTAGGCCAGGGTATATTCAGCATGTGTGTATTTTTATTTGTGTGCATACATGTCATTTTTAATTTTTTCATTTGAAAATGAATATTAACCAGTGGGAGGTGGTGCATAGTCCTTGATCATGCTTGGGATCAATGCCTTGCTGCTTACTAGCTGAATGTGAGAGGCTAAGCTGGGAAAATGGAGAGAAAGAACTAGGTTTGAAGCAATAGCTTCATATAAGCCTTTAGAAACTTGCAAAAACAGCTAAAGCCCAACTTCACATGTGAAATGCTCTCCCCAAATCAGAGCAAACTTCCCCATATGCATTATTCTGGGACCAAACTCTGAAGAAGCAGATGAAGGAAGCCATCAGCATTGATTATCAGTGATTAGAGGACACCTAAGGCATAATTTATCATTGAGTTCACTGTGATTGATCTCACCGAATGAACACTGAGACAAGAATCAGGATACCTGGGTTCTAGCACTGGTTTTACTACAAGTGACCTTGGGCAAGTCACTGTCATTTAATGTAGCGTCAGTTTTCCTACCTGCAAAATATCCCTTCCAATTCTAACATTCTGTCATCTTCCTGTTGTGTATTCCCATCTTCAAGGCCCTGGAAATGCTAATTGTTCTAATTATGGTCATTTGCAAGCCAGGCACAAATGAGGAGGAGTATGGCATACATAGTCGTGTCAAATTCACCACCTGGCACTTGCTAGCTAATTAGCTGGTGGAGTGGAGTAAGATCAAAGTTGTGTATCTGTATACGTGTGTGTGTGCGTGCGTGCACGTGTGCATCAAACTCTCCCTTGTTTTCCTGAGACTGGGTGCTATAGTGGCATTCAAAGGATAATTCATAGCTCCAAGAATGACTGTCTGAAACAGCATGATGTTGTGAAATGGGCATAGAATTAGATCTGAATTCTGGCCCTGCCACTTACTAGCTATTGGAACTTGCAAATCACCTAACTTCTATGAAACTTGGTTTCCTTCTCTGTGAAATGGCTGTAACCGTACAGTTGTGAAAATCAAGTTGGTATATTCGACAAATGTTTGCTGAGTGCTGGCTATATGCTGGGCATTGTATTGGGTGCTGGTAATCCAAGATGAATCAGACAGACTGGATTCCTACCTTTTAAGGAGTTTATAATTCAGTGGGAGAGACAGGAATAAATAGCTAAATTAACAAATACCCAAATAAATTAAGTGCTATAAAAACAGACTGTAAAGATGGGGAATAATGGTGGGAGAGGTTCCTAATTTAGATAGGGTTGTCAGAGGAGATTTCTCTGGGAAGGAGGAAAAGTTGGCAAGGGGTGTGCAGGTGCATTGGAGAGGACAGTCCACTAAGAACCAACAGTGTGTGCTCTTGAGGTGGAAGAGATCAAAAGGTATGGTGCATAAAGAAATGTCTTGTCGACAATATGGCCCTTACAAAAAATGTCCTCACTCCAGTGTCCCTCCACCGTGACTATTGCCTTGTTGGCATTTTTTTCATATGTGGGTAGGTGTGTGTGTTGGTGGGGGAGGGAGGGGAGGATAGTGTGTGTGAGTGTATGCACATTCCTAAGTGTGCATGTTGGAGGACGGAGAACTGCAGGCCTGTCACCAGCTCACACTGAGAACATCGCTTGGATCACTTGTCCTAATGATTAAATTAAGCCCATTTCACAAATAAAATCAGTTTGCAACTCTGAGCCAGGGACCCAGTGATCTGGCCCTCCTTTCTTGCTCTGCTTTTCCCAAAGATAAAAAGGTTTGCAAATTGTGACATCCCTATCAAATGCTAATGGCACAGTGAGGCCTCTCCAAGAGGACCTGATAAACTTCTCAGATTGAGGGCAGACTTTTAAGGGAGAACAGCCCCAGATGTAATATTTGGTGCTCACATCTAAGAAACACTAACATTTTGGAGCGTTCAGAAATGAAACAATAGGAAATAAAAATCAGGGGGGAATGACACTTGGATTTGATCCAACAGAAGAAAACAAAAGCTGGTCACCTTCAACTTTCTCCAAGGACCTGAGCTTCAATTTGTCAATTCTGAAAGACAAAAACAAAAACAAAACAAAGAAGAATATCTGAAACATATAAGGGAAAAAAATCCCCAAACTCAAGATTCCTAATCTGTGAGAGCTTTACGTTCAGCTGTCTTAATGCTGAGAAGAGGAAATCAAGTCCTACAGAAGTATATTGGAAGGAGCCCAGGGGCGCCTGTGTGACTCAGTGGGTTAAGCATTAGAGATCGGGTCGTGATCTCATGGTTTGTGAGTTCAAGTCCCACATGGGGCTCTCTGCTGTCAGCGCAGAGCCTGCTTCAGATCCTTTATCCTCTGTTTCTCTCTTTCTCTGCTCCTTCCCCGCTTATGCTCTCTCTCTCTTTCAAAAAGAAAAAATAAATAAATAAAAGAAGGAGTCCAAATTACAGCTTCCAGGCCTCTGATTTTCCTGTCCTTTTCTGCCCTTGCTATATTCCCAGTGGCACATTCATGGGAGTGGGCAGGCAATTGTGTCTCTCCATTTCATTTCATGGTTTGGCCAATACTATCCAGAGTTATAAAGTCTGAGAATCAAGATGTTAAACCTCAAATATGTAGCATGTCCTGTTTTCCTGCTGGCTTAAATGCTTGCTGGTTCATGTGGCCTGGGAAACAGCTGAGGGACAGGTCTTAGGCATTGGTGTCAGGGAAAAGAGAGCCATATCCCTAAACCAGGAGGGTCTCTCTGACTTTGCCTGACAGCCACAAATACATAAATTGAGTAACCATCTTAATGGGGACTAAATTGGAGGGTTAGGTTAAAGAAGTCTGGGAGCAATTTGCAATATGTTCCTTCGAGGGAGACTCAGCAGAAGGAGTGGACTCATTTCCAATACTGGACATTTCTAACTGTGGCTCTTGAGGGGAGATTAGGAGTGAAGCAAAGGGGGTGGCACTGGACAGCGGGGAGTTGCAGATGTAGGAGGTGTTTACTTGTAGGGCCAGTGTAGAGAGGTGGCGGCAAATGCCAGCACTCTTGGGGAGCTTATGCCCTTTGCCCGAGACCAGCACTGCCCAGCTCAGGGGCTTTGTCTTAAATTGTGTTGGATTGCATTCTGCTATGTTTTCCTTGGTTACATCCTGACTGTATCAGGCAGGACTCCATTCTGTCAGGATAAAGAAGCTTATGCCCAGTCAGTCAGTGCTTCCCTCCCTCTCTCTAACTTCTGGGGAATTTACATAGAGCCAAGACTTATGGCCCTGCAGACTATCCTCACAGGTGTCCACACAGGTGCGTCTATTACCCCAACCTGGTGCTGGGCCTGGTGCTTGGGCTGTTGGAATGCAGGCATCTGTGGAGCCATCCCTGCTTCCTGCCCATAGTTCCTCCAGACCCAGGGGCTTCTCTGCTATTTCTGTGCCATCCTTTGAGGGAGTGGGGATCATCCAGCTGCTTCCTTGCTGTGTTAGAGCATGGGATTTGCTGCAAGGATGAATGAGGCTCATACATATCGGCCTCTCATTTCCTCTCTACATTTATCCATTTCTGAAGAACACATCTGATAGGAATCAAATTGTGTCCCCCAAATTCGTATGTTGAAGATTTAATCCCCGATGTTACTATTTTTGGATACAGGGTGTTTAAGGAGGTAATTAAGGTTAAACAAGGTCATAAGGGTAGAGGCCTGATCTAATAGGATTAGTGTCCTTATAAAAAGAGGAAGGGAGGGGCGCCTGGATGGCTCAGTCAGTTGAGCATCTGACTTTGACTCAGGTCCCGATCTCATGGTTTGTGAGTTCAAACTCTGCGACGGGCTCTGTGCTGACATCTTGGGGCCTGGAGCCTGCTTCGGATTCTGTGTCTCCCTCTCTCCCCCTCCATGCTCTCACTCTGTCTCTGTCTCTCAAAAATGAATAAACGTTAAAAAAAAAGAGGAAGGGACACCAGAGACCTCTCTCTTTCTCTACACAGCACTGGGAAAGGCCATGTGAGAACAATCTGAGAAGGTGGCTGCCTACAAGCCAGGAAGACAGGCCTGACCAGAAACCAATCCTTCTGTTACTGTGATCTTGGATTTCCAGGCTCCAGAACTGTGAGAAAATAAATTTCTGTTGTTTAAGTCACACAATCTGTGGTACTTTGTTGTGGCAGCCTAAGCAGACTAATCCACCATCCCCAGATAAGATATGGAACACTGAGCACCTCTATTCTCCTGTACTCTTTAAATCTCTGATTCTTACCCTATGCCTTAGGTCAAACAGAGAACTGCAGTTTGAATGTGAAAATAAGAATGGAATCAAATGATAGGTCTCAAATACTTGTTGAATGTAAACTGATAAAGGATTCATAGCCATAATATACAAAGAGCTTTTAAAAATCAATAAAAAGATAGCCAAACAGAAAAACAGGCAAAAAATATGATTAGGTAGCTCACAGAAAAGCAAATTTAAGTGGACAGTAAACACATTAAGAAATGCTCAAACTTACTAGAAGTCAAAAAACTGCAAATTAAGGTAGTATTTTGAGTTATCACTTTATACCTAACAGACTGGCAAAGACCAAGAATGACTACTATTGGAGGGGATGCAGGGAAGAGAGAATTTATATACACTGCTGGAGGAAATGTAAACTGTTTCAGGCTTTTTGGAAAACAACATGGAAATAGCTAGCGAAATTAAAAAAAATGCATATTCCTTTCTACTCAACAGTCTCATTTCTGAGAATCTATCTCATAGAAATAAAAGCACTGGTGAGTAAGAGTGTATATGCAAAGTTGTTTCAAAGAAGTGCCTATCAATGGAGCACTCCCATTGGGAGTTGAGTAAATTATAGTGAGAAAACATCAGCAAAAATGAAAAGGCAACTTACTGAATGGAAGAAGATGTTTGCAAATGATATAACTGATATGGGGTTAATATTCTAAATAAATAAGTAAATAAATAAATAAATAAGAACTTGCACAATTCAATATAAAAAAAACCCCTCAAACAATCCAATTAACAAATGGGTTAGAGACCTGAATAGACACTTCTCCAAAGAAGACATACAGATGTCCAACAGACACATGAAAAGATGCTCACCATCACTCATCATCAGGGAAATTCAAGTCAAAACATAGTGAAATTATCACCTCACACTTGTCAGAATGGCTATAACAAACAAAGGCGAAGATGTGGGAAAAGGAAACCTGTCTGCTCTCTTGGTGGGAATGCAAAACTGTACAGCCATTATAAAAAACACTATAGAGGTTCCTCAAAAAATTAAAAATAGAGCTATCATATGATCCAGAAATTTCACTTTTGGGTATTCATTCGAAGAGAAATGAAAACACTAATTTAAAGAGATTATGCACCTTTATGTTTATTGAAACATTATTTACAATAGCCAAGATAATGGAAGCAACCTAAGTGTCCACTGATAGATGAATGCATAAAGAAGATGTGGTGTACACACAATGGAACATATATATACAATGGAATATTACTCAGCCTTAAGAAAGAATGAAATCTATTTGTGACAAGAGGGATAGGCCAAGAGGGTAGTATGCTAAGTCAAATAAGTCAGACAGAGAAAGACAAATACTCTATGATTTCATTTATACCTGGACTCTAAAAAAACCAGCCAACAAACCAACCAATCAAAGAAACAAAAACCAAAACAAACAGAAACAGACTTTTAGATACAGAGAGCAATGTGGTAGTCATCAGAGGGGAGGAGGGTAGAGGATGAGTGAAACATGGGAAAGGGATTAAAAGGTATAAACTTCCAGTTATAAAATAAATAAGACATGGGGATACAAAGGCAGCATAGGGAATATAGTTAATAATAAGCAACAGCTTCTATGGTGACAATTGTACAAGGTGACGACCACTAGATGTTAACTAGATTTATAATGGGGATCCCTTTACAATGTATATAAATGTTGAATCACTATGTTGTGTGCCTGAAACGAATCCAATATTGTATGTCAACTATACTTCAGTAAAAAGAATACTACTCTATGACTTGACTGTTTAAAGTCCAGTTAAAGATGTTTCATCATGACCCTTCTTTGCAATTAACTTATTGTGATCCCTCAACAAGACTTCTCCAGGTCCAAATCCAATTAAAAGAGGTTCAGATGTTTCTGGTGACAGTTTTTGTGTCTGCAGCACCCCTTCTACCCAAAGATGAATCCCATGACCAATGTTTACTAGGTATTCTCAAGCTCTAACAAGAAAACAAAGCCTCTGTGGGCCCTCAGAAAACAACTACCTACTCTGGGGCAGCTGAATTTGGATAATCTATTAAATATAAAATAGAAAGAAGGGTTCAAATTTAACCTCAATTCAATTGGAAAGAAATACCTAATTTATCCTTTCCTGCCTGGGGGTTATGTTGTCCATCCTGGAGTCCTTTTGTTCATTAGGACTGATGAGTGGGCCAACATGCTGGCTCTTCTGGTCTGGCTTCATGACAGTTCCAAGATTGGCTGTGGCTCAGTACCATGGAAGATATAACACCACTTCAAATTCAGGAACTCTCTGGGTAGAGGTTTCAGCAAGACCAACATTTCATGGCTCTTAAAGTCCCTCATCTGGTCTGTGTCCCAAATGTGCCTTGCATCTTGGCTTCTAATCATTCCTGGTCGACTCTTTGATGATTGTTTCAAGTCCCTCCTTTGAGGAGCTTAGGATATTATTGAGGTCTGTTTCTCTCTGCTTAAAAATATGATTGTTTCCAATTTTAAAATATATATATCTTATGAAATACTGAAGACATGAAAAAGGTTTATAGATTAATATAATGAATGCTTGTGTACTCAACACTCACAGTTAAAGGTTCCTCTGTGTGCCATTCCCCATGAATCCTCTATCCTCGGCCCCAGGTGTTTGTCATTCTGATGCATTTCATTTTTAATACACATATATATGTCTCTATTATGTTCTATAGATTTTAGGATTTTATGTAAATTATGCGTCAACATTTATATTTGTCTACTTTTAAAAATTTTGTTTCAGTTTTGTTTTTACTCCAAATTATATTTAAGAGATTCATTCCTCACATATTAATTTGTTTTTACTCCTGAGTCATTTTTCATTGAATATACCTCAATTTATATGTTCATTCTCTTGTTGATGATCATTAGGTTGTTTCCAATTTTTGCTTTATAAATAATGCGCATTGAATATTTTTGTACACATTTCTAAGAATCTAGGGTATATACTATGCACTATCCATTTTCTGGATTCTAGGGTATGGTGCCAGATTGCTTTTCAGTATCACTGGTCCATTGTGTATTGTATAAATGTTCCTATCCCTCTGTATCCTCACTAACACTTAGTGTAGTCAGATATTAATTTTTTTGTTATTGTCATTAATCTGATGGGCATGACATAGTCACATTTCAGACTGCACATTTTTCTGAGGCCTAGTGGATTAGATTTTTTTTTTCGTATTTTAACTGGATCTTTTTGTTCTGTGAATTGAGTGTCATATCCTTTGCCCATTTTTCTATTGGGTCATTAGTCTCTTTCTGTAAGTAGGCCTTTATATATTCTGAAAAATAATTATCAGATGGTTAAATGGCTTACAGATATCATCTCACAAGCTTTGGCTTGTCTTTTTCACTTTTGATAGAATCTTTTGACAACTAGACTTTTTGCATTGTAACGTGGTGATGGGCTCCAATGCCATGTGGTGCGCTGTGGAAGCTGTGTGTGTGGGCAGAAGCGGGGGCTCAGGTGCATGTATTTCTGTCCCTTCCTTTGGCCATCATCCCATGGAATGTCTATGCAGATAAAATGGAGGCACAGGCTAGAGGAGAAGGCAGCCTGTGTTCTCTGCTTACTGATTTTCCAGGCACTTAATGTACTACTTTGAATCCCATGGTAATATTTGCAAAAAGCCTCAGTCGTAGAATAACTTAATTAAACATTACTTACAAGAGTTTAATATTCATTATTTGGCTTCAATTACTGTCTTCGCCCCCTCCCCTCCCTCTCTCCCACTGGAGTGCTCTCTCCCCTCTTATTCCGAGGGTCTAATTAGGCTAATGGCTGCTGCTTGCAGTGACCTTATGTCTGTTGGAAAACAAAACAAAACACAAAAAAATAAAGACTCTGTTTGGTTCGAGTTCCCTGATGGTCTTTGCATGTGGCTGCTCCAGCTCCTGAATTCCATATTTCTTTTCTTTTTCAAATGCCTGATCCTACTTGTGCCGCATAGCGGAATTAATGATGTGTATTTGAAAAAAGGCTTGGCAGCCAAATTGCCACAAATACAAGAGGGCTGGGGCATTGGAGAGAGGGAGGAGTTGGAGAAAAACTCTGAACCTTCTTCCAGCACTGACTCGGCAGCAAAGACCGCTGCTTGCTTTGCTGGCTGCTGGCAGGGAAAAGCTTTCAAAGGAGGGGGCACACGCACAAAGCAAAGCAGGTTCTTTCTTATTCTTTCTTTCCCTGTCTTGGGGCTTAATAGCATCCTTGGCTCCCCTCTAAGCTGGTTCCTTCAAAGGCTTTGTGAGTCTTTCCCATGGCCCTGCTTCAGTCTGCATCTGCTGCCTCTGGTTCCAACCCCATGGAGGGGCCTCATGATACCAGCACTCAGGGCCCATATTGGGGGAGAGGAGGGCAGTTGTGGGGTTGTGCTTTGCTCTTCTGACTCAAAGGTCAAATCTGTGCACATGTACAGAGCCCATTTCACACATGGGGCTAGCGTTGTTGGGGAAGCACATGTGGAAAGCCCTAGTCTCTGGGTAGTCAGACAAGCACTATAAAAACAACACTGTCAGTTTGGGAGGGCAGTGAAATAAGCCTTATCAAAGGGCTTGGGGAAACCTAGGCAGTGAGGGACTGTTTCTGATAGACTCAGTGCAGAAACAGGGAACTGAGCAGGACTGACACAGGATGTGATATCTGAGGTGTGCCTTATGGGCCAGAATTTGGGTTAATCAAAGGGAGGGATGGCATTCTTGGCAGTGAAAAAAGAGGTGCTGTATTTGGGGTGCAGTGCTTAATCCCATGTGTCTGAAACACCAGGGAATACTTTGAGGAAGCAGGAAGGTGGTGTTCCAGGAAGAAGTGAGTAGTTTGGATCCAGGTGGTGCAGGCCTTGAATCCCATGCTAGGGAGTTTGGTCTTTATATTGGGAATATACTAAAGGTTTACACATAGGGAATGATGGAGTCAAATGTGTGTTTTAGAGTCATAGTTCCTGAAGTGGTGAGAAGGGAGAATTTGTAAGGAAAAGGAAAGAGACAAGGAACAGAAGAGAATGGAGCCAGACCAGTTGGAAGCATTCGCCCACATGAAGGGAAGATGGAGAGTATGGACTTGGAGTTACTTGGGAAGTAAATTTGGCAGGATGTGGTGACTAATTGGTTGTGGTGGTGGTCATAAGCTGGTCAGTCCTGATCATGAGCCACACTGTTAACTCCCATGGGGAGGAGGGACTGACTGAGGCCAGCCGTGGGTAGAGGCCAAGCAGGTCAAACCCACACAGAGGGCCTAGCCACAGTGGCCCGAGTGCCAGGCTTAGGGGGACCGAACAAACTCAACCATGGTCCAGCCTATCCTAAGGGCTCAGACCTGAGGAGGCAGGGCAGGGCACAAAGACAGGGCTTGCAGGTAGTTCCAGGGAGGATGTGAGGACATCAAGACCTCAGTTTAACTTAGGATTCAGGGTTCAGAAGCAGTGAAGAGCCCAGAATGTAGCCTTAGTTCAAATGATCCCCACTCTTTGCTGCTTAGGAGGGGGAACTCTAGAGCCCATCTGTAGGCAACAGGGTCTCTCTCTTTCTCTCTCTTTTATTTCTTTGCAACTTCCTATTAATGTTTGGGTCTTGAGCAGGGGTGAGCCTTTGGAAAGCTGGTTAATGTTGGGGTCATCTGGCAATGTTGTGAGTGGAATGGCCTTACAGCAGACCAGAAGAGGCCAAGGATGCAGTGAAGGGAATTAGCTTGCTCCCAGGACCTAGTAATTGAATGGCACAATTGAAAGTATAGTATAGGTCTTTTAACTTCTATTCCTATGACCCTGTATAACTGGACCAGAGAGAATCTTCCTCATTTTTCTTAGGTCTTGGACACATAGGCCAGTGGTTATCGGACATCTGGGCCTGTCTGCACTAATAGTAGATCTGTGCCTGAGGCATATATTAAGGTCACTTTTTGTTTCTGTGGCTAGATTCCAGAAGGTTGGGCAAATTCAACATGGCATTGAGTGGTGGTTATAGTCAAGTGCTCTGGGTTCAGATCTTGTCTCTGCCATCTATTAGCTGTGTGTCCTTGAACAAATTGCTTAACCTTTCTGTACTTCAGTTTTGTCATCTGTAGTATGGGTAGGATGACCATACATTTCCAATAGTCTTGACTAATACCTATTGTCCTAGTGCAATTATTAATAATGCCCCCTTTCACTGTCAAAAGTGACTTTTTGAATGATAAATCATATGGTTACTCAAAATATGGGATAATAACTGTATCTAACCTCATAAGAGTACAAAAATTAAATATGAAAGCTCTTAGATTAGTGTCTGATAATTCATAGGTATCTGCTATTAATTATATATTGAGTATTGTATGAGTTTCATAAGGCTTCTGTAGCAAATTACTACAAACTAGATGGCTTAAACCACAGGAACTCTCTCACAGCTCTGGAAGCTATGAGACTGAAATCAGGGTATCAGCAGGGTGGCACTTCCTTCAAAGTCTCTGGGGAAGAATTCTCTGCCTCTTCTAGCTTCTGATGGTGGCCAGCAGTCCTTGGCAGTCTTTGGCAGTTCTTGGCAGTCCTTGGCTTGTAACACATGACTTCAATCTCTGCCTCTGTCTTCATAGGGCCATTTTCTCTCTGTGGGTCTCTATGTCTAAGTTTTCCTCTTCTTCTAAAGATACCAGTTACTGGGTTATGGCCCACCCTAATCCAGTATGACTTCATCTTAACCTGATTACATCTGCAAGGCCCTGTTTCCAAATAAGGTCACATCAGAAGTTCCAACAGGACATGGATTTTACAGAGACATTGTTCAACCCAATATAGATATATGCATCTTATTTCTCAATTACACTGGAAGCTACTTGCCTTTTATACCTAGCACAACATTTGGTATACTAATAAGCACATAGTAGGTGGTTGATTAACTGTTGATTGATACAATGTTCCTAATAGTGGTCTTTGTTGTTTTATTGTGGAGGCAATGCCAGGGCAATGGAATTAGGGAAAACAGGGTGAAGAAAAAATATTTCTTCTTGCCATCTGTCCCTTGACTTAATGGAGAATCCTAGTTTCTAACAGCTGCCAGTCTCATTGCTTGCTCACCCTTTGGCTAGACTTTAAAAATAAAATAAAAAGAACAAAAATCTTCAATCATTCTAAAAAATTCAACCACGCAAATCAACAACCACACACACAAAACCCAACAAAAAGACCTCTCGGCACATCAAGAAGATGCTGATACCAAAAGCTGAAATAGCTTTTCCATAATGCAATGAAATATATTAAATTCAATAGACATCAAAGGAACTTCGGGAGCAATTGCTGAATTTCCGAAGTAAACAGGGCTTTCAAAAGAAACAAAAACAGCGCTGGGATCTTGGGGGTAGGAACACATTTTGAGGGGGCAAAGCATGGAATCCCCAGGCTCTTGATCAAAGGGTGAATTCTTTAAAGAGTGGTAATAAACGAAGCCTTGAAAACTGCTTTTGATCCAAACTGCCCCAGGTATGGGTACTGACTGCAAATGACAAACGCATTTCCAAATAAGGGAGGCTGACGATTCTCTGTCCTCAGCCTTACATTTTGCAGGTTATTCAAAATGAGGAAATAATTCCAGACAAAAGGGATCCACAAAAGCAAAATACAGCCTCACACGGACTGCAAGGCAGCAGAGGGTCCTTGTGTCTGCAGTAGTTTCATGACAATTATGGTACTCTCAATCCTGAAAACATTAACTTTTTCAATTTACAAATTTAGGTGTGTGTGTGTGTGTGTGTGTGTGTGTGTGTGTGTATGTTTAGTCATACCTACTTATACAACTGGGTGTCTGCCAGAGAGGAGGATGGATGCTCCCATCAGGGGAAAACTGTGGCCTTTAAACTGATGTATGGAATTAATTCCAGTCTTTCAAGGAGGGTGAGTAGTTTTTTTGTGGAGTTCTTTGAGATCATAGATGCAGAGTCCTGGAGTCTGGGAGTCATTGAAACTACCTCTCATGGTTCAAATGAATAAAATGAATAAAACAGAGAATTAAATAGGTGAACTGACTTGCTGAACATCACACAGGTTCATTAAATGGAATTCCTCCACCACCTAGTTAACTTCTTAATTCAACTGTTTTCTCCATTTATAGAGTTATTTGAAGAATATGAGAATTTTCTAGAGCAATTATGTACATCACAAACCCACGGCATAATGGTTCCCAAACCTAACTCATTTTCAGATTTATCTGGAGTCCTTTTAAAAACACAGATTGTTTTAACAGGAACACATGGGGGAGGGGAAGGAAAAAACAAACAAAAAAAAGAGAGGTTAGAGTGGGAGAGAGCCAAAGCATAAGAGACTCTTAAAAAATGAGAACAAACTGAGGGCTGATGGGGGATGGGAGGGAGGGAAGAGTGGGTGATGGGTATTGAAGAGGGCATCTTTTGGGATGAACACTGGGTGTTGTATGGAAACTAATTTGACAATAAATTTCATATATTTAAAAAAATAAAATGCAGAATAAAATGCAAACAAATAAAAAATAAAAACACAGATTGTTACAGAGAAAGACAGATACCATATGTTTTCACACTTATGTGGAAACTGAGAAACCTAACAGAAGACCATGGGGGAGGGGGAAAAAAGTTAGAGGGAGGGAGACAAATCATAAGAGACTCTTAAAAACTGAGAATAAACTGAGGGTTGATGGGGGGTGGGAGGGAGGGGAAAGTGGGTGATGAGCGTTGAGGAGGGCACCTGTTGGGATGAGCACTGGGTGTTGTATGGGAACCAATTTGACAATAAATTTCATATTAAAAATAAATAAATAAAAACACAGATTGTTATTGAAAGTAAAGCTGCTATGAACACTCGCGAATGGGTATGTGTATGAACACGTGTCTCTTGGGTGAGTACCTAAGAGCAAAGTGCTTCGGTCATGTGGTAGGTATATATTTAACGTTTTGAGAGCCTACCCACCTGTTTTACAAAGTGGCTGTGTAAGTTTATGTTCCCACCATCAGTGGATGAATGTTCCAGTTGCTCCACACCCTCACCAACACTTGGAATGATGGATCTTCTTAATTCCAGCCATTCTACTAAGTGTGCGGTGATATTTCTTTGTGGTTTCAATTCAGATTTCTCTAATGACTGATGGTGTTGAGCATCATGTAATTATTTGTCATCTGTCTGTCTTCTTTGATGAAGTGTCTATTCAAACGTTTTCCCAATTTTTAGATTGGGTGGTTTATTTTCTTTTTCTTTGTTTTAAAACTTTTTTTCTTCTTCTTTTTCTTTTTGATCAAAATATAGATGACTCACAATGTTGTATTGTTACATCAGTTTCAGGTGCACCACATGGTGATTTGACAAGTTTATATGTATTTTCTTATTATAGTTTGAGAGTTTGAATGTGAATGCACATAGGAGCTTTATTTGTAAGAGCCTCAAACTGGAAACAACCCAAATATTCACTAAGAGGTGGAAGGGTGAACAAATCATGGCATATCCTCAGGATGGAATCTACTTGGCAATATAAAGGATGTACTGATACACACAACATGAATTAATCAAAAAATAAACATGCTGAGCAACAGAAGTCAGACAAAATATAGTACATACTGTATGATCCATAAATGTAAAATTCCAGAAAATGCAAACTGACCTATAGTGATAGAAAGTAGGTCTGTGGTGGCCTAAAGATGGGACAAAAAAGGTAGGGAAGGGTGAGAAGAAGGATTACGAGGGGGATAAGGAGACTGGATATTGGGTGCTGGGTATAGCCACTCTCTTGATGGTGCTATGGTTTCATGGGTATTTAAGCATGTCAAAACTTGTCAAAGTGTTCACCACAAACATATGTAGTTTATTGTAATTCATTTACACCTCAACAGAACCACTAAAACAAGAAAAAGCAAAAAAAGTCTGTAATGAAATGTAGATTCTGGGACCCCACTCCTGAACTACTGTATCATATGGGACTCAGGAATCTGGGGTAGAAAGATGATACTGGTTGTGCTGTGAAAGCAAAATATACTACTTGATCATCAAAAAAAAAATATCTAGATTTGAATTCTCTATCCATCACTTACCAGCTGTGTGTGCCTCAAAACCAAAATCAAAACCATATAACCTCTCTGCATCTTGGTTTTCTGCATCTGTACAAATGGGGTAATAGCCAGAAAAATGTTTTCCTAGTACTCTTGTGAGACTTAACACTAAATAACCAAAAGGAAGTGCCTGGCCCAAGTGGGTCTCCATAAATGTGGATTCATTTCATTTCCATTTTTCCCAAGAATGCCCCAAAAGAGGAGTGGTTGGCTATGGGAGTAGAGCCAAGGTGGGGCTGGAGAGTGTGTGTCTGTGTGTGTGAACACACGTGTGCCTAGTGGGGTTGACTCTGATCAGTCAAGGTTAGCATGAAGGTCCCTGAGGACTCTGGGAAGGGACTTGAGCATCCCCATCCCCATCCCCATCCACTGACTTCATGAATTCTCCCCCCAAACACATTAGGGAACAACCCCAGCTCCCACAAGGATTGTGATGATTAATGTTTTTCTCCTTCTGCATTAGGGCTATGGGCTGGGAGCTTCTCTCCTTTTCTGCAGTCCTTTATCATATTAACTGGTTAACTGGCCCTATTCGTGCAGCCAAAACCGAAGGGAGGCAGCCAAAGGGGCCCCTTTCTTTACTTGCCTGCCTTTTCCTCCCCCTTTGTTAGCTCTGTGCCTTTGCTTCATTGTCAGGCCAGCTACAAAGGCCCTCCAGGTGCATGTGCATGTGGGAGTGTGACACATGTGCACGCACGCACGCTCACATGCACACTCTCTTCCGTCCGGGGCCAGGGTGATGAATTACGGCATTTGAATGTCTCCTTATCGCAGTGGTGCACATGTGCTCTGATGTGTGTGCCTGTGTGGTGTGGGAGGGATGTGGTGGGGAGCCCAGAGTCAGAAAATAGAGCTCCTAGCTGCCTTGTCCCTGCCCTCTTTGTTGAGATGAAATTTCAGATGCTGCTGGGTGTGTTGTCAGCAAGTCTTTTGCAAAATAGATGGAAGTAATTTTTTCTAAAGCTGATTTTTTTCAGTATTTAGCTATGGAGAGAATGTGTACAAACCCCATGAAATGCTCACTCTCTTGTGTAGATGTGACTCTTGGTCCAGGAGATAAAAGACAGCCAAGAAGGATGAAAACAAGCCTTTATTGGGTGCCTACTGTGTACTGAGTCCTTTCATGCATGTAAGTTTTCATTAATCTTGGAACTTCCCCCTCACATATGTGGTAGGTACTCAGTAAATGCTGCTGGACCTGGCCTGAGTTAAAAGTTGGGGAGTTGCCTTTGTCCTTCAGTAAGTCACTGATGGCCTGATGTATGAAATGACCTTTCAGCAAGGAAGTATGGGCCACAGCAGGCAGGACACTGAAAAGCAACATCTTGAACTTATAGAGCATCATTGTGCTTCCCCAGTAAGTCAGACCCCTTTTTTTAAACATTTATTTACTGGTTTCATTAAAGACACACTCTGCTTACTATTAGGCTACAGGCTACACTCACAGAATTAAAAGAAAAAGAAAACTACAGGCAAGTAATAAGTTCTTTTGTCCTGAAAACAGCTCTGTAAAATGGGATGCATCTTCTCCAAAAAAAAGTGGCAAGGACATGACAGAGTCTCTCCTCTTGCCACTGATTATCCCCTGGGTCTTCTCTCTTTGGGGGCAGTGGATGTGGGACATTAGCTCTTCTCATTTCCCTCCTCATTTATAATATTGCCATACTGTTTTCCCAGCTTACTCCAGTGATGATTGTACATGTACTTCTTACTACTGAAGGGATTAATTTTATGGGGAGCTTGGGTGTGTTCTCTGGACAAAGAGGGTGTTAGGTATGAACAATCACTGTCTGAGGTAATTGATATACATATTGTATTTTATTACATATATCTCTACCCGCATTTAATTCTTTTTTTATGTTTCTTTTTTTTTTATTTTTGAGAGAGAGAGCATAAGTGGGGGAGGAGCAGAGAGAGAGAGGGAGACACAGAATCCGAAGCAGACTCCAGGCTCAGAGCTGTCAGCACAGAGCCTGATGCAGAGCTCGAACCCACTAACCATGAGACCATGACCTGAGATGAAGTCGGATGCTCAACCGACTGAGCCACCCAGGCACCCTGACCCCCATTTAATTCTTACAATCCTCCTCTAATACAGGTAGATGGTACTAGCCTCATTTTACAGATGTGGAAAACAAGGCTCAGTTTAAGAACAATTTTAAAATGTGCTAAAGGTCAGGGAGTAGTGAAACCAGAACTCTGATCAGAGATCTTCTGACTCCTAACATCCTCTCCTCAGTGACTGGGACAGCATGTGTTCTGAACCAGAGCTCCAGGCACAGACTTAGTATTACACTATTTGTCTCAGAGTGATCCTGGCAAATTAAAGTGCATCTTCACAATGATACCACATCACTGGGCTGGAGCCCACCAAATGTGAGCCGTGGAAACCTTGCACACAAAAGGTAGGGAAGAGCTCTAAGTTGACATGTAGAGAAGTCAAAGTAGGCACAGATTCTTGGGACTCCTGCTTCCTTAACCCCCACCATCATCCAAACAAATGCTACTCCTTCTCTTTGGTCACCAGATGGTCCCCCAATGTAGATGAAGCCTTAAAATACAATAGCTTTGAAGTTGTATTTTGGCTATTGATTTACATGCATGACTGGCTTCCAGCTACCTACTTGAAAATTGGTGGTGGTTACCCTTTCTGTCTTGGGCAGCCTTGCCCTGAATGCCTGGCCATTCTCTTTGCAACTGATAGCCAAGGCAAAAGAAGGTAAAGAGGATTAAAAATGGGATCTTCGCTTTCTTTTCAATTGACAAAGGCAGAGTGTTCTCAGTCCACTGAAGTGATTCTGTCTTAGGTTCTTCAAGGATGGAAATTTCATTAATATTTAATAGTAGTGATAGCATCAATAGTATTAATAGAATCGTTTCCAAATACATGGAGTGTTGGAGTTTACAGAGTGCCCGCTGAACAGGTACAGGCATCTCAAATGCACCTTGTCCAAACTGGGCTATTTTCTTTATTTTCTTTGCTGTTCCCTTCTTGTGTTGTTCAGGCCTTGCCACCATCCTCAATCCTGATGATCCATACTGCTCTCCACATCCAGGCAATCTCACAATGTTTAAGTTAACGGGTTTAGTATCTGTAGCTTGCAACCAAGGACCCTGACTAGGATATGCTTCCTTTTTTTAATTAAAAATTTTTTTTTGGTTCTCTCATGTACCTTTATTTTCTTTTTTTATGAAATTTATTGTCAAACTGGTTTCCATACAACACCCAGTGCTCTTCCCAACAGGTGCCCTCCTCAATGCCCTTCACCCACACTCCCCTTCCTCCCACTCCCCATCAACCCTCAGTTTATTCCCAGTTCTTAAGAGTCTGTTATGATTTGGCTCTCTCCCTCTCTTTTTTTCCCTTCCCCTCCCCTATGGTCTTCTGTTAAGTTTCTCAGGATCCACATAAGAGTGAAAACATATGGTATCTGTCTTTCTCTGCATGACTTATTTCACTTAGCATAACATTCTCCAGTTCCATCCACGTTGCTATAAAAGGCCATATTTCATTCTTTCTCATTGCCAAGTAGTATTCCATTATGCATATAAACCACAATTTCTTTATCCATTCATCAGTTGATGGACGTTTAGGCTCTTTCCATAATTTGGCTATTGTTGAAAGTGCTGCTATCAACATTGGGGTCCAAGTGCCCCTATGCATCAGCACTCCTGTATCCCTTGGGTAAATTCCTAGCAGTGCTATTGCTGGCTCATAGGGTAGATCTATTTTTAATTTTTTGAGGAACCTCCACACTGTTTCCCAGAGTGGCTGCACCAGTTTGCATTCCCACCAACAGTGCAAGAGGGTTCCCATTTCTCCACATCCTCTCCAGCATCTATAGTCTCCTGATTTGTTCATTTTAGCCATTCTGACTGACATGAGGTGATATCTCAGTGTGGTTTTGATTTGTATTTCCCTGATGAGGCGTGACGTTGAGCATCTTTTCATGTGCCTGTTGGCCATCTGGATGTCTTTACAGAAGTGTCTATTCATGTTTTCTGCCCATTTCTTCACTGGATTATTTGTTTTTTTGGGTGTGGAGTTTGGTGAGTTCTTTATAGATTTTGGATACTAGCCCTTTGTCCGATATGTCATTTGCAAATATCTTTTCCCATTCCGTTGGTTGCCTTTTAGTTTTGTTGATTGTTTCCTTTGCAGTGCAGAAGCTTTTCATCTTCATGAGGTTCCAATAGTTCATTTTTGCTTTTAATCCCCTTGCCTTTGGAGATGTGTCAAGTAAGAAATTGCTGCGGCTGAGGTCAGAGAGGTATTTTCCTGCTGTCTCCTCTAGGGTTTTGATGGCTTCCTGTCTCACATTCAGGTCCTTTATCCATTTTGAGTTTATTTTTGTGAATGGTGTAAGAAAGTGGTCTAGTTTCATTCTTCTGCATGTTGCTGTCCAGTTCTCCCAGCACCATTTGTTAAAGAGACTGTCTTTTTTTCCATTAGATATTCTTTCCTGCTTTGTCAAAGATTAGTTGGCCATACTTTTGTGGGTCCAATTCTGGAGTCTCTATTCTATTCCATTGGTCTATGTGTCTGTTTTTGTGCCAATACCATGCTGTCTTGATGATTACAGCTTTGTAGTAGAGGCTATAGTCTGGGATTGTGATGCTTCCCTCTTTGGTCTTCTTCTTAAATATTCCTTTGGCTATTCGGGGTCTTTTGTGGTTCCGTACAAATTTTAAGATTGCTTGTTCTAGCTTTGAGAAGAATGCTGGTGCAATTTTGATTGGATTGCATTGAATGTCTGTTTATTTTTGAGAGAGAGAAAGAGAAAGAGAAAGAGAAAGAGAAAGAGAAAGAGAAAGAGAAAGAAAGAGAGAGAGAGTGTGAACAGGGGAGGGGTAGAGAGAGAGGGAGACAGAATCTGAAGCTGAGGAATCTGAGCTGTCAGCACAGAGCCCAATGTGGGGCTCGAGCTTATGAACTGTGAGATCATGACCTGAGCTGAAGTTGGATGCTTAATCGACTGAGCTAATTTTTTTTAATGTTTATTCATTTTTGAGAGAAAGAGAGAGACAGAATATGAGTGGGGGAGGGGCAGAGAGAGAGGGAGACAAAGAATTCAAAGCAGGCTCCAGGCTCTGAGCTGTCAGCACAGGGCCCAATGTGGGGCTCGAACTCATGAATCATAAGATCATGATCTAAGCCAAAGTTTGACACTTAACCAACTGAACCACCCAGGTACCCCATGACTAGGACATGCTTCTGCATAGTAAGTCCCTACCTGGTGCAAGACATTACCTGGGTGTTGTGTAGAGAAAAATGAAGAGCATGCCAGCCTGTGACCCTCTGAACACATGTGTGCTTGTTGACTACTGTCTGGGACCTGTTCAGACATCACTGATGTGGACTTCCCTCCAACTCAGTCTCACCTCCTGTTGGCTAGTCAGAATCGAAGGAAGACAAGGAGACACAGCATTTAAAGCATTTGGCAAAGAAAGGAAGTTTAAAAGAACCCTTGCAGAGAATGTCTGAAAAGGACTGACTTGTCAAATGCAAATTATGACACCTATTTAAAGGGAAAAAAGACAAGATTTTCCAAAGTTATTAAGTTTATAGGTAGTCTGTTCCCCGCGGACACACAACAGTTTTCTTCCATGATTATCCTATTGCACAAGATGATGACAAATCTTCAGTTATAGCTTTGAACAGTCAGGGATGAAGTTGTTCATATTCCAGAGTCAGTAACCTACCAGAAGACTCAAGACTTCCTTTATGTTGGAAACTAGAGTTAGACAGGGGACCCTGGATTTACTTTGTTTTGTGATGTGTGCATGTGCAGCTGACATGCTAGGTTTGGTGGTTGTGTCCCACAGAGTGGCTGTGGACACTGAGTTTGTGGCTGCTGACTGCTGCTTCTACAGGACACTCAGGGCTAGGTTCCTGCCAACCTTCCATCACAACATTTAAATCATTGGATCACTACATAATGCTATTTTAGGTGTGTTTCCATTTATATTTTTTTAATGTTTATTTATTTTTGATAGAGAAAGAGAGAGAGAACGAGCAGGGGGAGAGAGAGAGGAGACACAGAATATGAAGTAGGTTCCAGGCTCTGAGCTCAAACTCATGAATGTGAGATCATGACCTGAGCCGAAGTCAGATGCTCAACTGACTGAACCACCCAGGCACCCCCTTTTCGGTGTGTTTCTGTTGAAAAACACTTTAAGAATTATATATTGTTGACTCATTAACATCAAACTCCCTGCCAACAGCACTAAAAATTGTGCCTGAATGGAGCTTCTCTAACACCCAGAACTTCTCCATGAGGCACATCCCAGCCTTCTTGCACTTGGAAATGCTAGACAGCATGCCAGCACTGCACTCAGGGACCGTGAGAGACAGAAATCACCACCAGAAAGCACAGCAGAGCAAACACTGTGGTACCACAGAGACTTGGAAGAGGACACTTGCTTACAGTATAGTAGCTGAAACAAGAAGGCTATGTGGTGGCCTGTTGACCCTCTGCTGGAAGCAGGGTGTTAGCTGACCCCTGAATCCTAACCCTCCTGCCTCCCAGATCCCGGTTTGGCTACATCCCGGTGACTGGCTGCCTTTGGTGTTTTTTTCCGTTGGACTCGCCATGGCTGTGGAACAGGAATACCCATCATTCCTGACCTTCCTCTCTGGCACTATGAAACGTGGTGTCAAGGCCTCTTTGTGGGTGTGCTTGTTAGGCAGGGAGGTGTCCAGGAGTTGTAGGGAATGGGGTAAAAATGGAATGGTGGCCCTGCGTATAGTAGGGTAGGGGCTGAGGCTGAGGGCTACCTTGTGGTTCTGCTGCTCAACTGATGGGTAGCCACTGTGATGTGTTCCTTCCTCCTCCTCTTCCTCCTCTTCCCTCCTGCCGCTCTCTCCCTCTTCCTCTTGCTTCCCCCTTCTCTCCTCATTCTCACTTGACTTTATTCAAATAGGCAGCCCAGTGGATTTGTATCAATAAGAAGCAATCAGCAACAGCCATAATACTTGCAATCAATATATAATTGCATCAGGGTTATTCCATTACCTCAGGCCTGGCGTGCTGATTACCGCTGAGGCCTTGTGATTCCAGCAGTCATTTGCCTGACTTCAGGGTTTGGTGGAAGAGCGTGTGGGAGGGTTGCCAGGCTGAGCCCTGTGTTGTGTACCTCAGGCAGGCCATCAGGGTCCAGGATCTGGTCAGACACCAGGAAGTCAGACACAGGGGTGAGATACTCCTGGGCTGACAGGAGGGTGGCTCCGGGGAGGCCTGGGGTCAGGCATCAAGGCAACAGGACTAGAACTGGGAGTGAGTTCCTGGGACATAGGGCCCCCATACCACATTAACTGCCATTTAACTTGTACCATTTCCGTACGGACAGTACTTTTCCATATGAGGCCTCACACCAGCCCTGGGGGCTGAATATGACCATTCCCATTTTATAAACGAGGAAGCTGCAAACCCAGGGGAGGTACAGGGCTCAGTGCTACTCGACTTGGAAGCTGAGAAGCTATGACTCGAATTCAAGATTGAATTTAAGGTTTGAATTCAAAGTTGAGATCAAGAGTTAGTATGCTTTCTAGCGCTCCCAGAAACAAAACAAGCACCACTCTCTACTTTCAGATGGCGCGTCTACAGGCTTCTCATTGGCTTATTCAGCAATTCTGTGAGGAAGACAACACAGTTTATCATGCCCATTTAACAGATAAGAAGACTGGGCTTTGGATTAGGTGACCAACTGTCCCAGTTTTCCCAAGACTGAGGGATGTTCCTGGGATTTTCGGTGCCAGCCAGACAAGTCCCAGAGCAAGCTGGTCATCTGAGTTTAGGTAGAGGTTTGCTGATTTGTCATAGTGGCCGAGGGACTGGGTTCCTTTTTCCCACCGCCCTGAACTGCTCCAGGTAACTGATAGTGCACCCACTTTCCTGTGTGTCTGTGAAGGCTAATATAAAAAGGATGAAAACAGCTATGATTTAATGAATACTTGCCGTGTACTAAGGCTTGGTAGATATTTGGTAATAATAGCAATCTCTTACATGGTACTTACCCCATGCCAGGCACTATTGTAAGAACTTTATGAAAATTAACTAGGTTAGTTGATCCTCAGTCAATCCCTTTACAGAGGAGAGAACAGAGCACAGAGAGGTTAAGTACTTTGTCCAAGGTCATACAGCGAGTAAGGGCTGAAACCAGAATTCGTATGTAAGCTGCTTGGCTACTGAGTCCACCCCTGTGTTTACTGTCTCTCTAATCTTGGTTAAACACTCAGACAACAGCAGGTGTTATCAGCGTGATCTTAGAAAACATAACACGAGGCAGAGGGTAACTTCTGGTTAAGTGAATGAGTGAACGAATGAATGAATAAATGGGAGAGTCCTGTAACATTCTCAGGATCACAAAATGAATGATGCCTGATCTCCCCATATGCAATGGATTATCAGTCAGCGATCAAGAAGAAATAAATAACAAAGATAACTAAAAAGAAACCAATATGTTGAGGGAAAGAATCCTGACAAAAGGAGTACATTTATATGGAGTCCAGGAGTATGGTCAAACAAATTTACAGTGATAAAATTCAGAACTGTGGTTGCCTATGGGGATTGACTGGAAGAGGACACGAGGGAAATTTCTGGGGTGGAGATGTTCTATATCTTGACTGGGGTGCTGGCCATGTGGCTGTATACATATGGCAACACTCGTTGAATTGTATACTTAAAGACCTATGTATTTCATATGTAAATTTTACCTCCAAAAAAGAGAAAGCACAAAAGAGCAGATGAAATAGAAGAGAAGGGATTTACCATTAGGGGTGTCTGACCTCCATGCCCTGCTGTGTCTGATGTTTGGGATTAACTGCCTCCATATTCAGTCAGTCACAGCTGGTGTTCCAGGTGAACCCCTACCATTAGGGCATGCTCATAGGTGGAGGAGCCACCAAGGCAGAAGCCACCTGAGCTGCCTTACCTGAGCACCTGCTCTGGGCTGTGCTGAAGTGACACCTTCAAGGGAAGATGAATGGATTAGACCCAGTGCCTGCCTGGAGCAGCTTCCAGCTTGGGGCCGGGGGCATCAGTACAAGAATGACTGACCACAGGTAATAGCCCCCGTTGGCCAGGACTCCAGTCCTATTTTGTAGGAATAGAAATCCTGAGCATGTTACAAAGATAAGAGTTCTAGCTGTAGGAAATAAGGATGGAATTGAAGTACTGCCTGTAGAATGTAATGCAGAAACATGGTTGGCAGAAAGAATTCAGAGGCCTAGGAACTACAGCGCAGGTACAAGGTGAGGGCTGGGTTTGCAGAAAATCTGGCTTTGACTGAGTTTTGTGGCAGTGAGTCAGCAAGGTCAAGACTGGCTCTACTACTTGCTAGCATATGACCTTAGGCTGTAATTTATGTCCTCTGTTTCTCAGTTTCCTCATCTAAACCAATGACAGTGGGAATAATGATAGTACTTACCTCTGAGGATTAAATTATTCAATATATGTAAGGCAGATATCACAGTCCTTGTTATCACAAATCTTGTTAATTTACAGCTTAAAGTGGCACTCAAGGAAGACACCGTTGGCTGCTGGTCCCAGCAGGGCTCCACCTGTGGACTGTGGTTAAA
Source organism: Panthera tigris (assembly GCF_018350195.1). Taxonomy (NCBI): domain Eukaryota; kingdom Metazoa; phylum Chordata; class Mammalia; order Carnivora; family Felidae; genus Panthera; species Panthera tigris. Next base: position 36,335,052 of record NC_056663.1, read on the forward strand.
TAGCTCCAAGAGGTGGGTGAGGGGAATACAGGACAGGAACTAGGTGGGTCTTAATGAGAGAAATAAGCAAGTGTTATTATTCAGTTTCATAGGAAAACATATCAAGGCCTAGGGAGGTAACCCTTGTCTGAGATTGCACAGCTAGTTAGTGGAAGACCTGGGGCTACGTGTCAGTTCTGCTGCTCCCTTGTCGATGCTGCTCATACCGGCTCCAAAACCTGCTGCCATCCCCAGCCCTCTGGACTCATTACTTGGCCCTACACAGGGCGACCTTGATCAGGAACCAGGGCTGCCTGTCTGATCTTCAGTTTGCATCATGTAGGGTATCCTGCCTGGGACTTTGCTGGTGGGTAGGCAACATCCTCATTACATTCTGGCTTGTATTTATGTCAGAGATGCCTGTCATCATGTCACCATGTCACCTTGATCACATATTTAGCTGTCAGATGTGGAAGCTTGGGGGCTGTAGTCTGCCATTTTTACAGAACACACTATTCTTCACTGTGAGTCTCTGAACCTGACCCCAATCTTTCTTCTGGTCTTCATGTCTCTACACCTGGGAGTGTCTATATCTGCAGCAGGTCTCACCCCTCCCATTTCCCCAGAGTTAGAGAGAGAGAGACAGGACCCAGGAGGAAGATCTTTAGCTGTAACAAGGTTGGGGACAACAAGGAGCCTCTCCCAGGAAGCTGAATAGGGAAGAGCTATGAGGAGCAGGGGTGGCCATAGATCCTGGATGGCAGTGGAGCCTGACAGGTGACAGCAGACATGGCTGGGAAAGGGGCTGGAACAGCAGGCAGGTGGTGGCTGGTTGGGCTTCCTGCATGCTCCAGTTAGGTAGGGCTCACATGTCTCCCGTGAGTAGCTGTCCTAACATTTACAACAAGAGAAATTTAAAAGTACCTAATTCCTCCCAAGAAAGAAAAAAAATAGGGATAATCAATTCTGATCATTATACTCAGGCAGACCTGATTTAGATGTTGGTTTATTTCCTGAATTCATTCATTCATTCATTCATTCACTCATTCAACAGTGCCTAACTACTAATTAATAAAGCACTAGTTTTGCACCTGGGAATCAGAAAAAAAATATTTGGGGGGCATCTGGGTGGCTCAGTTGGTTAAGCATCCAACTTATGCTCAGGTCATGATCTCGCGGTTCATGAGTTCAAGCCCTGTTTTGGGCTCTGTGCTGACAGCTCAGAGTCTGGATCCTGCTTCAGATTCTGTCTCCCTCTCTCTGCTCCTCCCCCATTCATGCCCTGTTTCTCTCTCTCTCAAAAATAAATAAACATTAAAAAAAAGAGAAAAGAAAACAATAATTTTGGCTTCATTTGGAGAGTCAAAATGAAGGCTAGAAAACCTTAACAGGGGGGTGGCTAACACAGATTTTGATAACATTAATTTCTCCCTGTGAGATCAAGAAATATGTCAATACACAATCAATACGATGCATGTGTAGTGCTACAGGAGCAGCACATTTAAGACCCAGCTAAGGTTGGCTTTGGTTTACAGCTGTGTGTTGTTCTCCAGAGGAGCCATTCCTTTATTCTCTGCTGACTTTGCAGGAGGTGATTGTCAGGGGAAATACCCTTGGTTTTCTGGTGAGACTCAGGGAAGCCCCAACCTCACTGGTCTTGGGGCCCTGCATGGGGTTAGGTGCTTTGTGCATGTTTTGAACACAAGCACTATATCTGCAAATGTCCAAGTGTGGATTGGCTGACATGTAGCCTTTACTTAGTGTAGAGTTTGTGTTTCTGTTCAGGATACCAGTTCATGATAATGTATGACTTTTGTCAGAAAGTTCTTGATCTCTGTCTAGGCTTGGCCTGTGTGCTTCTGTGGTTAGTATTGCTAGGACACGAAGGATGAGCCTTACCATCTGGTGTTTGTGTTGAAACTCTGCAACCCTACTCAGCTAAACAGTGTGCAAGGCCAAGGGCAAACCACATGTCCTGCCCAGTGGCAACCACTGTTCTGGGTGGATTATGTCCTGTTTGGAAATGAATAAACAGAAATGCTACAAAAGGATCCAAGAAAAAAGACAACAGAAAAAGAAATAATAAGGGGAACCTGGGTGGCTAAGTCAGTTAGGTGTCGGAGTCTTGATTTTGTCTTAGGTCTTGATCTCATGGTCATGGGATCAAGCCCCATACTGGCTCTGGGCTGAGTGTGGAGCCTGCTTAAGATTCTATCTCTCCCTCCCTCTGCCCCTCTCCCTTGCTCATGTGCTCTATCTCTTTCTCTAAAATAAAAAATTTTAAAAATAAAATAAAAAAAACAATAAGAAGAAAAGCAAATTGAGGTGAAAGCAGCCTGCAGAGAAGATGGCTAAAATAAAATGCAGTTGAAGGATACTTAGCTCCAATAGAATAAATAAAATGCAGGTGGAGGTAGTGAAGGCAGGAGTTAACACTGGTAAAATGCAAATCACTGGTGAGAAGAACAAAATCTGCTTCTATTCAGAGGAAAAAGAATAAGGAGATGTGGGTGATGAGGAGATCATAGGTGTAGAGAAGAGAGGAGATCCAATCTAGGAATTACAGGTATTGCTGAAGAATAAACCAGAATAATTTCTTCAGAAACAAAATCAAAGTCATAACTGAGGAAAATGTGTCTTGCAAAATGTCCTAAATGTGCAGGCAAAATAAATTTAAAGGGAACTGCATCTACATACATACTGGCTACATTTTCAAATTGAAAAGATAAAGTATTATGAACACGCTGGAAGGAGAAAAAACCCAACCATGTTGAGTACATAGTTGCAAAAATTAAGACTAAAATATCCCTCAAGGTCTCTGCAAATGCCCCAGAGCAATAGGGCAGCCATGAGGCACAGACAGGGCTCTGTGTTTATCAAGTCATTTCTCTTTTCTCCTGGAAACAGAGGAAGACAGAATTTCCCAGTTTTCTCCAATATAGGTGAGCCAGGGACCAGTTTTTGCTGATGAGTTGTGGATAGAAGTGACATATGCTACTTCTGCTCTGGATCCTAAAATCTGCCATGAGAGCTGTTAGTCTCCTCTTTCTTCCTTTCTCTGCTCCTTAGTCAGCCAGATTCACAGAGTCTGGCAGAAGACCCCAGGAGACAGTGGAAAGGGCCTGAGTTCCTGATTCACCTCATGGAAGGCTCCCTCTGGCCCCTACAATGGGCTCTGTAAATGTCAACCTCAGAAGTGCAGTGTCTTATTATAGTATTTAACTTGCTCTAATATAAAGGGCTAGAGAGTTTTGAGGGAACACAGTCATGATTCAAGTATTTTTTTATTTAGTCAAACTGTCATTTAGGTGTGAACATAGAGAAACGTAACCAGAAATAAAAGAGCTCATAAGGTGTAAAAGGTCCATTTCCTTCCTGAAAAAAGTATTTAAGAATATATTTCAGTCAATATAGAGATGTATCAAAATAAAGACCTAAGCATGGGGAGGTTATCAAATAAAAAGCCTGGTTGAAACACTGAATCAGTTAACCATGGGGTAAAGTCTAAATAATTCTTGTTAACATGGCTATAAAGAGGAATGGAAAATAATAAGTTATTCTCAAAAGTGGGGAAAAAAAAACCCTCAACAGAATTGGGCTCTAATACCCCATTTTATTCCAGAATAAACAAAGAAATTGGGTGAAAGAGGAGTAGAAAGTAGTAAAAAGCATCCTAGTTTCCTCATCTTCAAGGGAAAAGTGGATAGAAACTATTTTATTTTTGATATTGACTATTGGAAAAATAAAGCTCAAAATTATTTTCTAAAACTCCCAAGAGCTAAAAATATATTTTTGACCATCCCCCAAACTATTTGAGAAAAAAAAGTCAAAGAGAATAATTCATAGTCTCTTTAGTAAATAGAAATTTTTAAAATGCTTTTTAAAAAAATATTTATTTTATTTTTGAGAGCGAGACAGAGTGTGAGTAGGATGGGAGGCAGAGAGAGAGGGAAACACAGAATCAGAAGCAGGCTTTAGTCTCTGAGCTGTCAGCAGCCAGACACGGGGATTGAACTCACAAACCGTGAGATCATGACCTGAGCTGAAGTCAGATGTTTGAGCCACCCAGGTGCCCCAGTAAATAGAAATTTTTAAAATGGAGAATTACAAGGCAAAAAACAAGCATAATAAGAAAAAGCCAGGAAGTTCCATAGACAGAAATAATAAAATGTAATGACAGTAATAAATCCAGATATACAATTATGGCAATAAATAAAAGGGTCAACCCTCCCATTAAAATACATAGACTCTCAGATTAGGCCACATAATTAATGTCAACTATATGCTGTTTACAAGACACAAATCTAATACAAAATCATTGACAGGGAAAGATTAGAAATAAAAGGCTTGGTAAAAGATACCGGGAAAATATATAAAAATGCAAGAATGACAATATCAATATAATAACAACTGAATTGGAAAATAAAATCCAGCATAAAAATGTAGCAGTCATAAAGCAAATATTAGATGATGCCAAATCATTTAATATCAGACTATTTATAGCAAAATCATTAGAAAATATGAGAAAATAACAAAAAATATTTGTGGAAGACCATGTATTTTGCTCAGAACAATGCAGATAAGGCAAGTGAAAAATAAATGTGGGTGCAGAGTACATGGAAAATGAGATATATAAATTTTATTTAATAAAAATATATAACAAACTTTAATCCACGAACAGATAATAAACTTTTCTTTTAGCCATTCTTAGAACAGTGACAAAAATTAAAAGAAAAGCTCATTAAATACTGAAAATCCATGTTTATGTAGAACATCATACATGAAGAATAGATAAAAAAAAATAAAGGTTTTAAAAAGGCACATGTGAGATCTTGGAAACTAAAAACTGCTGTGCTTAACAATTTTGGGTCAAAGAAGAAATACTGACAATCTATAAAGCAACAAAAAATAGACACTTAATGTAAAAGTTTATGGGGTAAAGTCAAAGCTGTACAAAGGGGTAAATTCATAGGCTAAATGGTTTTATTAACACATTTAAATAAAAATGGAATATTTAATTAAATATTTAAATAAACAACACACAGAGATTTAACATAGAACAGAGAAATCTTTCTTGAATTATAATAGTAGTGTGTAAATCCAGAAAGCCTAACAGGAAAAAAGGAAATGTGCAAAGTTAGATATTAGAAAGTGGATGGACCTACAGATACTGATGTTATAAAGCTTTTCATGAGATTAATATATTGTATTCTATACTATTTTTTAAATGTTGATTACAAGACATAATTTTATAGCAAGATATTAATCACCAAAATTTACTCAAAAAAAGAGAACTTAAAGAAATTGTAAAAAAAGAAAGTTACTGTAGAATTAATTACCCCCAAATGCTCTTCACTTAATGTTGTTGATCAGCTTAGTTGAGCAAATCTCCAGAAATATATAATTTTTAGGAGGAAATTAACCATTTGTAATTATATAAAAAGACAGAAAACTTTCAAAATTATTTTATGAAACCAACATAACCTTAATAATGAAACACAAGTAAAACATAATACTAAACACGTTTATTTTATGGAATGGAAATGACTTTCCTTAAATAAAATGTCATCAAATCACAACTACTGCAATATTAAGAAATGAATACTATAACTTGTCTAGTTAATCATTATCTGAGGAATGGAAGGATAATTTAATGTTATGAAATCTAGTAATACAATCCAGGGATCAGTGAGATAGAAAAAACTTCAGTTGATTCCCTAAACACATTTGATAAAATAACCATTTAAAAAATCTCTTGGGAAAAATTTAATAAATATTAATGTAAGATCACTTACAAAATGTTGAGCAAAAAATGCTCAACATCACTCATCATCAGGGAAATGCAAATTAAAACCACAATGAGATACCACCTCACACCTGTCAGAATGGCTAACATCAACAACTCAGACAACAACAGATGTTGGCGAGGATGCAGAGAAAGATCTCTTTTGCACTGCTGGTGGGAATGCAAACTGGTGCAGCCACTCTGAAAACAGTATGGAGGTTCCTCAAAAAATTAGAAATAGAGCTACCATATGACCCAGCAATTGAACTTCTAGGTATTTATCTAAGGGATACAGGTATGCTGTTTCGAAGGGGCACATGCACCCCTATGTTTATAGCAGCAATAGCTGCTGTCAACTGTCAACAATAGCTGAAGTATGGAAAGAGCCCGAATGTCCATCGATGGATGAATGGATAAAGAAGATGTGGTGTATATATATACATATATATATGTATATATATATACATATATATATATATATATGTATATACACACACACACACACACACACACACACACACAACGGAGTATTACTCGGCAATCAAAAAGAATGAAATCTTGCCATTTGCAACTATGTGGATGGAACTGGAGGGTATTATGCTAAGTGAAATTAGTCAGAGAAAGACAAATATCATATGACTTCACTCATATGAGGACTTTAAGATACAAAACAGATGAACATAAGGGAAGAGAAACAAATATAATATAAAAACATGGGGGGGGGGACAAAAACATAAGAGACTCTTAAATATGGAGAACAATCAGAGGGTTGCTGGAGGGGTTGTGGGAGGAGGGAATGGGCTAAATGGGTAAGGGGCATTAAGGAATCTACTCCTGAAATCATTGTTATACTGTATGCTAACTTGGATGTAAATTAAAAATATAAATTAAAAATTAAAATTAAAATTAAATTAAATTAAAATTTAAAAGTATAAATTAAAAATATAAATTAAGTTAAACAAATCAAACTAATAGTTCAGTATTAGATGTGATGGTGAAATACAAAAGAAATTCCCATTAAAGTTTCAACAGTGGAAAGATACGGGAGACTAGCATCATATAATAGTGTTCTGTACATTCTAGCTACATAACAATAATGAAATACCGTGAGGCAGTGATTCTTGATGGGGGTGATCTTATCCCCCTGGGGACATTTGGAAATGTCTGGAAGCAGTTTTTGTTGTAAAGACCAGTGGGGAGAGGGTGCTACTGGCATTTAGTGTGTAGAGGCCAGGAATGCTACTCTACATCCTGTGTCCCTGTACAGGATGGACTCCCACAGCCGAGAATGCCCACTGTTTCATTCTCCTGAATAGCCATAAGCATCTCAAACCCACCTGGTCCCAAACTGAGTTCTTTCTGTATGTCAGGTGTCACATGAAATACTTTATTTAATTGTCACAAAATACCTATAATTCAGGTGCTATCATTACACTCTTTTCACATATGAGGCCATTAAGACATGGCAGGAATTGTAAAGTCACACAGATATTAATAACAGAGACAGGGTTTGAACCAGGCAATCTGGCCACTTTGTCCCTCACACTGAGGTAACTTTCTGTTACTAAGTGAGAGAAATAGGATTTAAAGTTACACACACAGCATAATGATCATCCCAATTTTATGAAATATTATATATATTGAAATAATATTAAAACAAAAGTAAATACATTTTGGTTGTTAATGAATGGTAGTGGGATTTCTCTAGTGTCTTTAATGGACATGTATTATTTTGTAATGAGAAAACCCAAAAAATCTAATTAGTCATATAAAAGGATCAATAGAGCTAAATGTAGTTTTGGTATCCTCTTTTAAAAACTAAGAGCTCCTTCCATAATTTGGCTATTGTTGAAAGTGCTGCTATAAACATTGGGGAAGTGCCCCTATGCATCAGCACTGTCCATCAACTGATGAATGGATAAAGAAATTGTGGTTTATATACACAATGGAATATTATGTGGCAATGAGAAAGAATGAAATATGGCCTTTTGTAGCAACATGGATGGAACTGGAGAGTGTTATGCTAAGTGAAATAAGCCATATAGAGAAAGATAGATACCATATGTTTTCACTCTTATGTGGATCCTGAGAAACTTAACAGAAGACCATGGGGGAGGGGAAGGAGAAAAAAAAAAGTTAGAGAGGGAGGGAGCCAAACCATAAAAGACTCTTAAAAATTGAGAACAAACTGAGGGTTGATGGGGGGTGGGAGGGCGGGGAGGGTGGGTGATGGGTATTGAGGAGGGCACCTGTTGGGATGAGCATTGGGTGTTGTATGGAAACCAACTTGACAATAAATTTCATATTAAAAAATAAATAAAAACTAAGAGCTCTGAATGGAGAGTTATGCTGCCTCTAGGTTGATATACACTGTTGTAGAACAAACATCACTATTTATGTACATGCACTAGCATCCCTTTGGAGCTATAGGTTCTGACTGAAACTGGTTTAAGCAAAGAGAAATGAATTGGCACATCCAACTGAAAAGTATGAGAAAGAGCTTGTCAGCTTCAGGTAAGGCTTGATCTTGCAGCTCAACATGGCTTGACCTTGACTTACTTTCTCTCTCCATTTCTTGACTTCTTCTTTGGTATTGGCTCTGACTCTCTCCTCTCTTTTGTATCCCACAGGAAAGAGGAAGTATCTCTCAGAGCATCTGGTAACAGTCTACATGTTCCCTTTGATTGGACCACCTTACATCACATGGTGACTGATTGGCCTGGCCTTAGCCTTGGGTTCTACTTTTGGAACCAGGGGTGAACTCAACTTCCCTGGTGTCCTATCTCCCCAAATAAGAGGATGGAAGCTTGTGGGAAATTGGAACATTTACATCGATCAGCAAATGGATGGTGGCGATTCAGTCAACCCACACACACTATACTATGGGACTTCTGAGAATGAAACAACTTTATTAAATGTCTACTTATGTACATTTGTTATCGAATATTATAGACAATGTGTCCACTATGTTCATATTAAGGAGAGTCACCAAAAGATGGATTCATAAGGGAAGGCTTCCTGGTGGAGGCAGACTCAAGGAGGTCCTTTGAGGATAGGTGTGAGCTGGGTGGGTGGACAGGGGAGGACCATATTCAGGTGTGTAAGAATAGGGCCAAGACCAGGCTGTGTAAAGGGGAAGTGAACATACAGAAATGAAAAAGGGCAGCGAGGAGGACTCCCTGTGGAGGAAAGGGCCTGGCAGGAGAAGTCTCGTTGTTTAAATCTTGGCTTTGAAACTCTGTATCTCCAAAAGAAGAAGAAATAGCCATGGGGATCCTTCTTGTGAAGGGTGTTCATATGCTCCTTGTTAACATTTTATATTACCAAGCTGTTTTACTTTTCTACTCTCATTTTCTGTAGGTTTACATCTGTAAAATGGACATAATAGCACAGAGGATTGATATGAAAATTAGATAAGATTATATCTCTTAAAAGATCCTGCAAACTATAAATTACTAAATGGCAGGTAGGGAAGAAGGGGCCCGGGAATGCATTCGGAGTGTAACAGGGAACTAAGGGGGCAGACACAGGCTGTTAAAGTTAGAGGTATAATTGGGTCCCATCTTTCCCCCTGAATTTACCCACCACTCTGACTTCCTGAGGCCTCCACATCTCCCTGTTTCCCCCTGGCATGGCCAAGTCGTGTGACCATGGGAATGTAGAGGCAAGGAGAAGACTGGGTGTGGATGTAAGGCAGCCCAGCTGGGCTTCAGGGAAGGCAGGGCAAGGAGAAGCAGTTTCTGAGAAGCGGCAGGAGTGCCCTAGGAGGAGACAAAATGACTTCTAGGGTTGAGTCTGCCAGAGACCATAAAAACCTCAATGTATGAAATTAGCTTGATTCTCTAAAATAGTTACATCAAGGCGGCTGTCAGGAAATCAATAGCATGCTGTAATTATGTCCATAAACATGCTGAAGAAGCAGGAGAGGTCAGAGGCAAAGGAAGGGGGGTGGCTGCAGCAAGGCCTTCCAAGACATGACTCATGAAGCTTGTGGGCACTGGAGCCACCCCAGAGGGGGCCAGTTCCTTGCTGCTGCCATGATTAATCCAGGGAGAAGGAAATTCAATTTGGCAAACATTTATTGAGCATTTACTTCAGGCCAGGCTGGAGGCAGCAGTGGTGGGCTAGGCTTTGGGTTGGTGGGCTGAACCTCCCCATCCAGTTCTTACTTTGGAAACCTGCAGAGGGAGAAGTTACTGGAATTGATGTTTGGCTAGTGAATTTGGGCCTTTTGGGGAAGGAGAGGAGAAGCCTCCGCAGACACCCCCATTGTGTTTGGATTTGCAAATACAGCTAATTCTGTTCCTGGGGGCTCCAGTAGCTGATACAAAACTCTTTTGTACTCAAAAGCTCTTCCTTTAAAATTTAATACTGTCCTCTTTGGAGAGGGAGGCACTTAGCTCTTTGCTTTACCTATATTACTTCCTCTTCTCAAAAATATTGTGAGCTAGGAATTTTTATCTCCATTTTATAGATGAAAAAATTGAGGCTGAGTATGATGAAGTGATCTTTTCAGCATCATAATGAAAGTAAGTGGACATTTATGTATCATTTATACCTTATAGTCTGAATTGCTTTAATTAAATTGTCACAGTGGTGATCAGACCAAACTCATGGCTGATACTGATTTTGCTCAGAAAATTGGAATGTGAGAAGAGGAGGTTTTGTGTGTGTGGGCTGGGATTATAGAGAGAAGCCAGAGGGTAAATTTGAGCAGAAGAGGTAGGGGAGCAGTAGGCAGGTCTGGGTGAGTTTGGGTGTGAATGGACTGGACAGATGGGGCAGGAATCATGAAACCATGGATGGCAGCCAGGGGAGAGATACTGAGTGAAAAGTGGGTGCACTGGGTCCTCATGCCCTCCTGCCATGAGCTCTGGGAAAAGGTCTCAAGACATTCTTGTCCAGGGTCTGACTTGGACTGACCAGCCTGTGCCTGGTGGGTTTATTCTAGGTTGGAATTCTTTTTTTAAAAAAATTTTTAAATGTTTATTTATTTTTGAGAGAGAGAGAAAGAGAGAGAGGCAGAAAGGGAGATAGAGACAGAGAGAGAGAGAATGAATGAGTGGGGAAAGAGCAGAGACAGAGGGAGATACAGAATCCAAAGCAGGCTCCAGGCTCGGAGCTGTCAGCACAGAGCCCAGCGTGGGGCTCAAACCCACAAACTGTGAGATCATGACCTGAGCTGAAGTCAGACGCTTAACCAACTGAGCCACCCAGGCACCCCTCTGGGTAGAAATTCTTTTCCAGCATTTCACAGGAATTGTGTATGTTTTTCCAAATGCAGAGAAAAATCAGTTGAGAAAATGGGAACACTGTAAAAAGTATTACAAGTCTCCTGTGAGAATTTAAGGGTAACAATCAACATAGAAACATTACTTCTTTGAAATAATTCACTGACATCAAATAGAAAATCAGAGCAGGAAATGCTGAACCACGGAGTTGGAAGGTGAAGGTCAAAGTGCCCAGGAACCTGGACAAGAGCAGGTAGGCCGGCAGCGTCAGAGCCTCATCAATTGGTCTTGCTTGCAGTCTTGCCACGGAGAAAAGTATCCATTGCCCTGTCTGCTGCTAATGGTGAACCACTGTTGCAAATAAAGTAAATATTAGTAATATTTATAGCTATGGAATACTTTATGGGTGGTGTTCCCAGAAATAATAAGTTTTGGAAGTGAACTATGTCCTTAAATTGCGATTTTGACATGTGATCCTGTGTGGTGCTGTGAGGAGCATTTGTAGGAGATCCAGATGTTATCTTGTTCCATCACTACTCAAAATGTTTATGGCTCAAATATTCACTGCTGGGGACAGTTCTTTGCAAGTACTAGAACAGAGAAAGGCAGAGAGAAGACACAAACGTCATTGTAGGAATACTATAACATTAAATCAGAAATGGATTTTAAAATCTGAATTAGCAAAAACAATAACAAATTTGAAGACAAAAACCAAAGTCAGACTGAGTAAAGTGTTTTCATGATTACAAAAGGGAATGAGTTTATAGAAAGCAACAGTTGTGCTAACACCCAGCTTGAAGTTGCTTTTGGCCATGCTCTTGCCAATTCGATAAAGGCCAATGCAAGATGGAATAAATTCTCTGTCTGGACTATTTGTCACAGAAAAAGACATCAAAACTTTTGGATATGGCAGTTAATGCTTTGTGGTTTTAAAATTTCTTTAAGAAGGATAGCTTTTAAGTATTAACAATTAAATATTGTGGTATTATCTTTTAATTTTTAAGTGATTTTTATTTGGCATTTATTTCTGTCATTATCTCCTTCTTTTAATGTTTTTGATTATCCAATGTCTATATCAGGGAGACACCATTTTTACAATTTACAGAAGTATATAATCTTGATAGAATGTATTGGCTCATAATAAAAATCAACCATGCGTTGATTATGTATTTCTAACAGAAAGTCTCTGTGATAATCCTGATTCCCCAAACAATTGTTTATTATTATAGCCACTCATTATTATTTTAAAACACACAAATAAAGTGCTTTTAAAAAATGCACAATAACTTCTGATTTGGGGGTTCCCAGTAATTACCAGGAATTCTTATTTCTTGTTCCTAGATCCTGAAGATCAATATCTAATGGGATTAAGAACCACCCAACCTGTGAGGATGGGGCCCTTACTCCTGTGTGTCCCTCCTTTCTGTGCTGGCCCTGACTGAAACCACCCTTTGCAAGTACAACATCAGAGGAGCACACAGGTGAAGGAGTGGACACAAGCCAAGTCTTGCAGGTGCTGCTAGTGGAAACGTTCACCATGAACAAGACCTGCCTGACAGGGGAATTTAAGACTTGGATAAGGCCATGGGGTCTGACTTCCTCTGGTCTGATGGCTACTTGTTTTCTATTGATTGTGTACCCATTTTGCTTTCTTTCTCAACCTCACAACCCTGCCAGGGACACCTGGGATCAGTGCTGGGGGATGCGTGAAGGGCCACTGGCTGGGCCCCTTCTTCCCTGCCAGTACTGTACTACTCACCGCTGGGACCTCTTCTGGCCCTATTTTGGTCTCTGTTCCTGTTCTGTGCAGGCCCGTCCTAGCTTTATGCTTTGTTTCATAATTGTTTAGAAATACAATTTAGAACTTGGAATTAATTACAACAAGGCTGTTCATAACCAGACATCTGATAGGGTTAATGGCAGCAGATGCAGGAGCATAGGTGTTCAGAGCTGAGGGTATTGTAAAGCTTAACTGTTGCATTTGTATAAGCTGATACTAGTTTAATGTGGTGCTGCTGGGAGAGGTGTTGTCTCTACAAGGTTCTAAATCTTTGTTTTCCCTTTTGAAAGGATATGTGGCAGGCACCGTTAGTTGCTCATACAGGAGTCGTTGCCCCCTCCTCCTGCCAACAGAACCCAGGTTTTTCTCAAGCACTGTGATAAGGTGTTTCCTGGACCCTCCCCGCCTCCAGGGGAAAAATCCTCAGCAAAGTCCATCAGAAAAATTGCATTTCTTCAGTCAGGACTGGCTAAGCATGGGCTTGTGGCCCTACTGGGGTGTAAGGGGACATTTACCGGGAGGTGTCTGAGACGTTTACCTCTGTCTTATAAAATGGACAGACACTTTTTCTCTTCTAACACCTGGAGCTGCCAGCTGGAGCTATTTTGTGACAGAGAGGGGAGCTTCTGGCTTGCTGAGAATGCAGAGCAGAAAGCTGGAAAGAACTTGGGGCTTGGTGAGCTCTTTGTGTGACATTATTGACAGTCCTGGAGCCACTGCATCTCTATCCTGAGACCCCTTCGCATGAGGGTGGTGAACACTTCCACCTGTGTCAGCTGCACTTGGCAGTGAAAAACATCTCAGATACGTATGGCTTCTGCCGTCTCACAAGATGAGTTTTGTGGCAAAACACTCAGGAGGACTTTCTGAAAGTTAAACACTCTATAAATTGAAGCCATTTATCTTTACCATACACACATTCCCAGGTATCAAATGGTGCAATTTCATGCCTTGTGACTGGTTAGCCGGGGAAAAATTGGGACATAGGAGGTCTTGCTAAGGTCTCTGGATTCACACCATATAGCTGACCAGCTGCTTTGCTCATGTGTGAGGCTGACTCTGCCTTCACTCGAGGCAGTATGTTGTAGGGATAGCTACCTTGCATTGGTTTTCCAGAAGACCTAGTTTTATCTCTGCAAATGGTTGGCTGTTTGACCCTGGGAAATTTAAATAACCTCTCTGAGCAACAGATGCCCCTTCTGGAACATGGGGATAATAGCCTGCATTCCTCTTATGGTGCTTGCCTGCATCAAATGACAGAGTGTATGTTTTCAACTATATGGCAGGAAGATGATGGTGATTGCTATGGATTGCGATTTTGTATCCCCACCAAATTCATATCTTGGAGCGCAACCCCTAATGTGGTGATATTAGGATGCGGGGCCTTTGGGAGGTGATTAGGTTGTGAGGGCTCCACCCTCAAGAATGGGCTTAGTGACCTTCTAAAAGAGACCCCAGTGAGCTCCTTGACCCCTGTACCATGTGAGGACACAGAGAAAGAACTGTGAGAAATAAACTTCTGTTGTTTATAAGTCCTCTAGTCTGCAGGATTTCTGTTATAGCAGCCCAAATGGAGTAAGACCATGATGAAGGTGATGATGATTGTGGTCGTGATGGTGACAAAGATGAGTTTGCTCCATCTGGCCATCAATAGAATTCTAAAAATAACAAACAGTGGTGAGGGTGGCAGGTGGGTGGAAGAAAGTCACTGAACATGTGGCGAATCTGTGAACCCTGAGGTGTGAACTTATGAGGGGGGAAGATGCCAATGCAGCTGAGAGGAGCATTCAGAGAGCCGTGGATGGCGCTGTCCTTAATGCAACACTGTTGTTCTCTTGGGTGGACCCAGTACCTCCTTCGTATGCTTTGCTCTGATGTATTCAGAAAGAGGCTCAGTTCAAGTGGATTTTTGCTTCCTAACCCAAATCTTGTCTGAGTGGCTGGAGGCATTCAATGCCAAGCCTCCCTTTCCCAAATCTGCCCATGGCAGCAGAGTACTGGACTCCAACAGGGCATTGTCTCTTTCTTATTCTGTGTGAACACCCAGACATGACAATTCTCCCCGTACACATGCACCTTTCTCCACAAAATGAATGATTCCCTTAAATTTTTATGAATTGAGTCATATTATCAATGTGATAAGAGAGCTTGTTAGCTACATGAATCCCATGGTGACCTCTTAGGTACAATAGCTAAGTGGGTGAGGAATAAATGTTGGAGTCTGGCCTAATCAGATCCTTCAGGGTAGAGCATGATATCTGTCCAAAATATTTCCCTCCATTTCTCCTTCATGATCCTTCCCTCACCAGTCCTGTATATATGTAGGAACATTAGTTCTTCATAATGCTGGGCATGATGCCCAGCCATAGTCCAACCTGGTGAACTCCTACTCAAACTTCAAAGCCCAATTGAATTGTTCCCTCCTTTCTGTAGCTTTCCTTGACTATACCATTATTAATGAATTGTTAGGTTTATCTAGATCCCCAGAAAGTTTTAAGCACATCTTTATTGCAGCACTTAGAGGTATTTGTTTACTCATCTGTCTCCCTCTGTTTGAATATGAGTTTCCTAAGGGCAGGGATCATGTCTTAAATATCTTATCACCTGCACTGGCATGATGCCCTGCATACATAAAAAGTAATCAATAAACATTTGTTGAATTAAATTGAATTTGTAAGTTAGATTTGCTTAAGGGAGAACACACCTGTATTCATTTCACAAAGGATTCTTGGCTATAGAAATGATTATGCCAAAGGATCTCTTTAAAGGGTAAGCCCCCTGGTGTATTTACAGCAGGATGCAATTTCAAATTCCACATCACTTTTTCTAGGAGCACATTTCCTGCTTAAAGAGGTATGGGCCAACATTCACATCTCAAGCCTACAATCAGCACCTCGCTCACATGCAGGCACAGCCTTCATAAGATTAATCATTTACAGATAGTTTTTTCTTCTACCCTCCAGCCTCTGAAGGGAACCCCTGGCCCCGCAAATGTGGTGGGTGGGGGCATCCAGGGCACACCCTGAGCTTTGGCGCCAGCCCACAGTGGGGGTGGCAGAAGGCCCATTCTCCCAAGGAGAAGCACATGTGCGGCCTCTGGTCTCTCAGCCCCCTTAGCAGCCCATTTCAATTCACCCCGAAATCGTCCATCTGTCATTACCCATTAAAGGCATTTGTAAGAAGCTGCAAAATATTGAGGCTGATGCTTTTTGGCACTAATATTGCTATTAATATTGATATCCCTTGTAATGCCAACATCATATTATAGTGCTTCTCATAGGCTCCTCAGACTTGTTCTCTTCTCCACTCTTCTGATCCTTAGCCTTGCCCTGCAGCTTGTTTTTAAGGATTTTTAGGAGTTATCGATAACACAATAAAAGAGAGCAAGAAATCAAACCTGGCCTTTACTCGTCTGTAAAATGGCATGTGTTGGAATCGTCCTTCTCTAAACTAAGCTGGAACATGACTTTCCTTTTTGACCAAGGCAAAGCCTGGTGGATCTTTAATCATTAATTTATGCCCTGGAATGTTACTGGGCTCTGCTTTTTTTGCTCAGGTACTATGAAAGGTGCTGGGACCCCAGAGATGAAGAGTCAGGGTCCTGCCTTTCTGAGGGGTGAGGTTGGGTGGGCCTCGGTGGTGAGAGAGGGGAGCTAAGGTGAGCTGTAAGGTGGCACAGAGGAGCTCCTCACCCGGTTTGATGCAGAAGGCTGAGCTCAGGAAAGACTTCTTGAAGTTACTGGCAGCAGAGACACACCCTGTTGTGGGCTGAACTGTGTGCTCCCCCAAACCTGGGTTCAAATTCCAGTGTCAGAATGTGACTGTATTTGGAGATAAAGTCTTTAAGGATGTGATTAAGGTAAAATGAGTTCACTAGGGTGGGCCCTGATTCATGTGGCTGGTGTCCTTGCAGGAAGAGGACATTAAGACAGAGACACAGAGGGGAGGCCATGTCAGGACCCAGGGAGGAGACAGCCATCGGCAAGCCAAGGAGAGAGGCCTCAGGAAAACCAATGCTGCAGAACCTTGACTTTGGACTTTAGCCTCCAGAACTGTGATCACAGACTCCCTGCTGTTGAAGTCCCCCATCTGTGGCACTTTGTTATGGCAGCCTGAGCTGACTAATACAGGCCTTAAGGTAGCTGTGTCCACTAGACAGTCCTTATCCCAGGGTTATTTGGGAGCCAGAACGTGCAGAAGGTGTCAGGAACCAGAGGGGTGGACGAAATCTCACAGGGAGAACATGTTAATGGAGAAGAGAATGAAGGAACTAGACTTCTCAGACTCCTTTTTCTCCACAAAATCTAGCACAGAGTCTGAAAACACAGTCCAGGCTATTCACGGAAGGCATGATTGATCTCTACATGCAGGCCTGTGCTAAGTGGATGATGCCATCACAGAGTGCTCTCCTCTGCTGGGCATAGAAAGACAATGGCAATTAAGTGTGGTCGCTCCAGTTGTTAGTGCCTCTATGTTTATAAAGTTCTTCCCTGTACCTTATTGCACGTACCCCACACTTTGTGTGCATGGAGTGTGTTATTTATCATCCACATGATATGGATTTATCGTGATATGGATGATCCATATCATCCAGTTTATGAAGGAGGAAACCTAAGTTCAGAGACGTCCCTTTGAGGACCCCTGCCTGCTCAGCTGGGAGGATTGCTTGTAGGAACACCTTCTTCCTGGAGATCAACAATGGGTCAGGCCCGCGTCCATCACATGACCATGGAGCAGGCTACTCCTGTCCAAATTCTGCCCCATCTGGCCTCCCCAAGCAGGGCACGCCCTGGCCTCCAGTGGAAACCTAGGCAGTTATTTTACTATGGTGGCATTTAGGATATAACTTGCTCCCTCATTTCGTAAAAGGTGGGATTTTCTTACAAAACCGTCCTTGTTCTAGAAAGCTCTCCTTTTCCCCAGTCACCCCAATTTTAGGGTCATCTATTCCTCAAACATTCTCTCTTTGAGCCTTCCCATCTGGGTCCCGGCCTTCTCTCCCACCATCCCCACCCTTACCTACCACCACCAAACCAGAACCCAGCGCCAAGCCCTGTGTCTTGTATGTGCTGCTCCTGCAGGCTCTGGTGAACACCAGCGGGTCTTACCTGGCTCAGCCTTTCTTATGTTAGAAGGGGTGAGGGGGCAGAAGCTGGAGGGAAGCCTCTGTGTCTTCAGCTTCAGCCCCGAGTCTCCACTGCAGAGCCACTGCCTGTGTCCTTCCTGGGATTCCTAAAGGCAGATGGAACTTGAAGATAAATCCTCTTGATAGACCCCGTGGTCTAGGCTATGTGAGGAATTCTCCCTCTAGACTAGGGGAAAACCAGCTAATGTGTCCCTACTCCTTGAAAAATAATAACTGCAACCTTGTTTTGCTAGAGGCACATTCTCCTTTCATCCTGATCCGGTTTCCATTACAAAATGTTCTCTTACGAACCCTGGGCCATCTGGGGTGAATGGCATCATGTGCAGAGTTTTTCTCTGATTTCCAGATTTCTCTCCTGATAGCAGGGGCAGAGATTTCAGTGCACACCCCCAGATATACTTTATCTAGAAATCTGTTACTATACTGGGGCATATACTATTCTGTATATACTATATGGAAACCAGGCTTTCCGTTTCCAATACCGATCATCCTTTCTTGCCCATGTATTTTGAAGGGATGTCTAGCATGCAGTATGAATATGGGTGAGTTTTGACTTGGTGGTAGCTTTTTACTTTATTTTTTTAAATTTAATTTTAGATTAAAATTAAAAAATTAAATTTAATTTTAAATTTTTAAAAATTTTAAATATTTTTTAATGTTTTATTTTTGAGACAGAGAGCACACAAGTGGGCGGAGGGCAGAGAGAGAGAGAGAGGGAGACAGAGAGTCAGAAGCAGGTTCCAGGCTCTGAGCTGTCAGCACAGAACCCGACATGAGGCTCAAACCCATGAAATGCGAGATCATGACCTGAGCTGAAACCGAGAGTCGGATGCTTAACTGACTGAGGCATGCAGGAGCCCCATGGTGGTAGATTTTAAAATCCTGGCATGCAGGGGGTACTTGTTTGTCAATCCACACTGCAGCACTTTTGTACGATGGTTGCCAGATGATGTTCTAAGTGGTGGCAGTATTAAGATAGACAAAATCCTTTCCTGGAAATTATATTGGGGATGAGAAACATGTAAGTTAGTAATTTCGATAAAAAACTCATAGTTTTGTCCTTTGAGAATACCACCTTCCTCAGTGAACCTCAGGATGAGCATTCTGGAGAGGCCCAGACATAGAAAAGTATAATCCCTTCATTTTAAAACTTCTAGGTCCTAGGTCCAGAGAAGGGAGGAAAGAAGGAAACTCACACCTGGCAAGCTGGTGTGGCTGGCACTGTGCTGGGCTCTTACTTGCACAGTAACCAGTGGGGAGTGGCTCTATGTGGGACAAAGCAGGGACCAGATTGCAGCCCCGGTGGGGCTTGGAGCAGACTGTGTTTTTCCCTGGGGCTTCTCCCTGCAGGGCCTCCAGTGGTCTCCTATAGCTGTAAGGTCCGGTGCAGTGTCTCAGGGGCCACTTACCTGGGAGCTCTACCCTTCTAATTCCTTCTCTGGGGAGCAGTGCTGCCAGGCAGCTCAGCTGGAATCCTTCAGGATGAATAGTTCACCTTTGTGTCTGCCTTCTCATATCCTGCATGTCCCGGAAGCAGGGCTGGAACTGCTCCTTCCATCAGGCAGATGGGGAAACAGGGATCTGACACAGGCTCTTGGTCAGTTAGGGTCAGAGCTTACAGCCGCCTTCTATTTTGGTTCTATTCCCAAGCTTGCTCTTTTGCAAAGGGTTTGTTTCCTAAGAACCCCTTGGTGTGGCCAGACTGAGCCCTGCTTCCCAGTACCCATTAGCCATGTGTGTCCCCAGCTCCATGGACAGGGTGGCTGCTCCTGTGTGGCAGGGGCAGTTGTGAGGAGCATGTGACAGTCAGCAGCTCCCAGGTCCACTCCCTCTGCCCTCTGGAGATGTGCCTGCATTTCCCCTCCAGCTAGCCCTCAGCTCTCTGCTTCCCCAGATCAAGGGCCTGAGGGCCAACACAGAAGACATTTTCCCTGCCGTCCAGTTGGTGCTGATGCTGAACAGGCAAGTGCGGGCTGGATGCTAGGGCCTCTCCCCTCTGCTGCTCCTCTCCTTGGGGAAGGCTTGCGCCCATGTGTCACAGTGGCTCCAGGCCTGTGTGTGTGGCTGGACTCTCTGCTTTGATCCCACATCAGACTCCGGCTTTATTATTTTTCCAGGCACCGTGATTATTCCCCTAATCATGCCAGGAAATGAAAAGCCACAGACGCTTTCTGTTCAGTGGCCCTGTAGATCTCTGTTGTATTATGAATGTGAAAGTTGATTGAACCTGGGAAACAATTTGAAGGCAGAGTTTCCAAAGCGATTTTGTAAGAGGAAGCCTCACCCAAGGTCGAGGGCAAATCAGGCCAGCTTTGAGTGTGAGGCCACGATGCAGGGGCTGCAGTGTGCTGTCCCTGTGGCCCCACCTCTGCCCCTGCGGGTCTAAGTGGCACAGAGTGCCCCAGCTGGGAGCCTCAGCTGCTCATCCAGCCCAGCCCTGGGAGGGGGGGCACAGGAGAGGAAGTACACTGATCTCTAAGACCAGCTCACATGTTGTGGCCTCTGCAGAGTTCGGGGCCCCCTGGCTCCGGCTCCGACCTGCCACCTCACCTGTCTGACAGTGCCTGATTGATTCTTCTTCACAGCGGTCTTCCTCTGTCATGGAGGGGTGGGGGGGGGGTGCTTTCTCTGTTCACCTGCATGTCCCCAGGGTGACATGGTCAGCTTTATAAGTGCAATGATAATGATGATGATAAGAATGTGTACATAACACTGACCATGTGCCCTGGGTGTTTTAAATATCACAATTCATTTAGTCTTCATAATAATCCCACAGGAACTTGGGTTTATTGCTCCCCAGTTTGTCACCTGCCCACCATTTCCTCACAGTCAGGTGATACCGTGACTCTATCTTATCAAGACCTAATTGCAGGGAAAACAAAGGAAGGGGAAGGTTCTTCCCCTCTGACCCTTAATCTGAAACAAAAATTTCTGCTTGAGAATTATTGCTTACCTCCCCTCTTTTCCTGTCTCTACCTGCTTGCCTTTTTCCCTCACTTTATGTCCCCAGCATATCCGCCTGACCCCCTGGATTGCCTCCGCACCATGTATTTGCTGGAGAGCCGGGAAGACTGGTCCCGCAAGCCCCACCACAGCCTGTGTGCACTGTTCCACACTTTTGCTGCTCCTTAGCTCTCACCATGAATGCCTTTAATTTCATCATTTACCTCCTGCCTTCCCTACTGAATGTCATGAATATTGTTTCCACTGATAGCCTGCTTATTTTTAAAGGTTTATTTGCTATTCAGTGGGCTTGGGCTGGAACAGCCCAGGTGTACAGAGAGAAAACAATTTATAAGATGAATATCATGAGGGCCATCCTTCCTCTCAGGCACAGTGGGGCTGGGGATACCAGGCAGAAAGGAAGGTGCACGGGTCCTTGAGGGCAAGGGGAGACAGGCTGGTTCACTCGGGCCCAGGTCTGCAAGGGCCCCCACACTACAGCAACTCCCACGTCCATGGCTTCTTGGTATACAGCAGGTACTCATCCAACAAACATGTACTGAGCATGAATTGTGGGGCACATGCCAGTTGGGTTTATATGCCAGCCGCTGTGCTGAGTGCCTGACAGGCAGTCACTCACTGAATCCTCATTGCAACCTGAATAGCTGGGTCATGACAGCATCATCCTCAGCATTTTACAGACGAGGAAATGGAGGCACAGGGAGGTAATTGCCCAAGCGTACAAAGCTATCAAATGGCAGAACCAAGACTCAAACTCAGCCACTGGAACTACATGTTGCCTGTCTGGGCTTCCCTGCTTCTTCCCTGTCCTACTATGGTCCTGGAAGAACTAACATGGCAAGGCATGTGTGGGTGGTACACATGGGGTGCAGCTGGTGTTCTGAAGGAAAAGGCTCTCCAAGGCTTGGGAGGGCAGAGAAACTTCTTGGGGAGAGTAGCACTGGATTTGGGTCTCCATGGAGGGATAGGATTCAAAGGGGTGAAGGAGACAGGACATTTTAGGCAGGAAGAATGGAAATGTCATGGATGTTGTTTGAGGTGGGAGACAGGGGGAGAGAGTTTATATGTGCTGACCCACGAGGAAGGGACAAGGGTGAAATCCATCCAATCTGTCTTCTGGAATTTTGTTGGCAGAAGATCTGAGATGTGCAGACTCTTATTTAGGGGATCTGAGCTGAGGTGGTGAGGAGGAGTCCTGGCCTGGCAGGGGCTAACAGGGTGAGTGACAGTGACCCCTCTCTAACCTCACCATAAACTTGCTACAATGTATTTTCTGCTCTTGTCTCTGCCTTTCCAAATGCAAGCCACCTGCCTGGTGCAGACTGCCATTTCCAGCTTTCTTCAGCTGTCATGGTATTAAGTGTAAAACAGTAACATATATATTTTATTTTATGTCATTTACAAACTGTAATGTTCAGCGGGAAAATAAATGGAGATTTCTGGGCAAAGAGGAGGCATCTGATATTCTGATTCACTTCACAACCTGCAGTTGCAGATATCTTTGGAGGAGGGAAGGCTGTGAGGGACAGGGGTGAAGGATGGGGGTACCCAGAAGGCAGAGGGTAGGCAGTGAAGCTTTAGTGTGGTGTTCATAGGATCCAGCCTTCCCAGATCAGAAGCACACCATCTGGTTGCAATAATGAACAGTGATGAGCAGTGGCAATGCTCCTGTTGGTGAGCCTGGGCCAAAATGCAGCATGCACTCTGCAGTGTGTGTGTGTGTGTGTGTGTGTGCGCACATGCACACGCATGCATGTGTGTGTGTGTGTGTGTGTGTGCATGCACATGTATGCTCTTTGGGGATGCCATGTATGCCTACTTCTGTGTTGCTTCCTGAGAGATTCGGACCTGCCTTCTCCAGCAGATACCAAGTAAAGCTCTCATTTTCTGAGCCTCATGTGGTAGCGATGACACCTTCCCCTGATAGGGAAGACAGAGAAGAGAGAGAAAGTAGAGGCAGGACATTTCACTTTATGTTGATATAATCCCAGAATGAGGGTATCCATCTCTCCCTTAAGCAGTTGCTTGTTTACCCTGGGTTCTGAGCTCTCCTGAGGCACCAGGAAGCACAACATCTACCTCTACCCAAACTTTGCCCCACCCCCAGGATCCCCCTCACAGGGCTGGACTCCTGACCTCAGCCCATCTGCTCCGCACAAATCTAGGGCCTTTGTGGGAGCTTCTGGAAGAGAAACCCTATATATCCTTCTGGAACTGAGCCAGTACAGAGGGTCTGTAATGACCAAATAGTCTCCCTGACAGAAAAGCCTGTGTGCAGATGGGCCCCAAACAAGGGAAGGTTAGGTCGGCAGATGATGAACAGGGTCCTGGTAACATCACTGGAACCCCTGGATGAGTCTGGGCATGAAGCTAGTCAATTCTCAGGCTTCTCAGGTGGGGAAGGTAATAGATTCTATTTTTCTCTTTTTTTTCATAGTTCATGTTACTTGCATATGCCCTAAATGACACATATGCATATGCATATGTGCTGACCACAGTTTGGTGAATTGAACAGCTGAGTTGGGGGAGAAGGTGGCATAAGACGAGGCCTGGAAGAGAGAACCAAGCCTGCTGACTGGAGGCTGCTCCTGGATGATTGTTCAGAAAGCTGCATATCTGCTGAGAAGGGGCAGAGAGGGCAGGGGATGGAGCATGGGATTGGCCCCTCCCTGTGCACACATCAATACTATTGATGAGTAGAGGAGGGGAGAGTGTAAAAACTGGCAAGAACCTTGGAGACTGTCCATCCCATTTTATGTCTGGGGAACTAGAGACCCAGGAAAAAAAGCATGGATTGTCCAAGACCACACAGTGTGTTAGTGATGAATTCTTTAATTTTTCCAGGGCATGGAGTTGTTAGGGTGTTGAGGTTGGGAAACTCACTATGTCGGTGCATTTCTTATAGAGCAGCAGACAGACCTGGAACTGGGGTTGGGCTCAGGGGTGCAGCATTTAAAGGAAGGACTCAGGGTCTTCAGGGTCCTACCCAGTCAGAACTGTGTGCCCTCCTTGGATTCACTTTTCTTTTTTTAATGTTTATTTATTTTTTGAGAGAGAGAGAACAGAAGAGGGGCAGAGAGAGAGGGGCTCAGAGGATCTGAAGCAGACTCTATGCTAACAGCAGAGAGCCAGATGTGGGGCTTGAATTTATGAACTGTAAGATCATGACCTGAGCTGAAGTCGAGCTGAGTGCTTAACCAACTGAGCCACCCAGGCACCCCTGGGATTCACTTTTAAAGCAAGCCACTGCCAGCTCTCCTTTTATCCCCTCACATTGCTGCCTGACTTTATGTGGAGCTCACTGCCTCCTCATGGCTTCTTGTTCTTCCCTCTGAATGAAGCAGAGCATTGGTGGCTGGATGTGAGGATGGCCCCGGTAGTGGGTCTGGAAGGAAACTGGCTGTAAGATGGTAGCCAGGCAACAACAGAGAGGCTCCGCTCAGGGTAGACTCCAACCCCCAGATGGCAAAAATGGGCATTCATGAAGATCAATCCATGGTCCTTCACTCAGAATCACTCTTGGGGGAAGGCAGTTTCTGCCCCCTGAGGTCTAAGTTAGTTGTCTCTGACCTTCTGAATGAAATGACGAAAGATACGAATACACACACACGCACATGCATCCACCCCCCATGTGTACATATGAACACACATGCACACACATGCAAGCATATACATATGTACATAGTGCATATACACAGACATGTAATGCATATACATACATACACACAGAATTACATGGACACACATGTACACACATGCACACACAGATACATACATACTTACACACAGACATAGACACATACATATATAAACACACATACATACATACATACATGTAGACATACACATACACATACATATAGAGTGTGGCTGCCTTTCTTTCTCCTCTCCCTCTGGAGTGAAAGTCTAGGTCCACTTCCTCCCATAGAAGGGAGTTGTGGACAGACCACATAGCCTACCATTGGGGTTCCCCAACCTTCAGTGGTGCCCCCACTTATTCGTGGTTTTGCTTTCTTCAGTTTCAGTTACCCACTGCCAACCGAGGTCCAGAAGCAAGTGATGTATGGTCAGAAAGTCAGTAGCAGCCTGGGCCAGGTCATAGCACCTGTATCCTACTGCTCTGTCTCCTCATGTGGGCGTTTTATCATTTCACATGATCACAAGAAGCATGTGTACAGTGTAATAGGATATTTTGGAAGAAGAAGCAACCACATTCACCTTTTATCACAGTGTATTGTTAAAAGTGTTCTATTTTAGTATTAGTTGTTAGTCTCTTATTGTACTAATTTAGAAATTAAACTTCATCACGTGTTATGTACATCTAGGAATAAACAGTATATATAGGGTGTGGGCCCATCATGATGTCAGGCATCTGCTGGGGTCTCAAGATATACCTCCCACAGATGAGGGGGACTATTGTGCTCAAGAGGTCAGTGATGCTGTTCCCCTCGGTGCTTCTGAGCCTCTGGCTCCTTGCTGGTCCGTTGGTGCTTCTGAGGTATTTGGGCCTCTGTCTTGCAAAGCGTGCATGAGTCCATCTGTCTGCAAGGTCCCAGGAAGTCCAGCTGCAGCCCTGCTCTGTTGTCACCACTGTACCTTGGGAACGTCATGTCCTTTTTCTGGTGCCAGAAGAGACAAATGCTGGCTCTTCTTTGTGCTCCTGCCCATCTTTAAAGTTCTCAGCTCTGAACCTGGCCTCTTCTCTTGCTACCGATTTGACTTTCATAGCTGGCTCCTCACAGCTCTTCTGGCCACCTCAGGGCTGGGGACGGAATGGCCTCCTGTGAGGCCTGAGGTGCGAGTAGCACAGCTGATAGTGCCCCACCATGAGAAGGGCCTTTAAGGGCCTGTGCAATGACCCGGGAACCTGAGGGCCCCACGGGTGAGTGGGGTAGGGTCGAGTGGAGGAGGGCAGAGAGTGTTCAAGTTAGTTGCATCTAATTCCAAATCCTGCAAAGATACAATTCAGATGATTTCAAATCGTCACATACAAACGTTGTTGGCTTCTGAACTTTTGCGACAAGAGGAGAGAGACAGAGAGAGAGAGAGAGTTGTGTGTACATGTTTTTAATCTCCTCACTCAAAAAGTTATTCACTCCTTCTAAAAGTAGAGGCCAAGCCGGTGATAAATTGCTGACTCCTTCAACATGAATATTGTTCAATTATTCACAGATGTGTTTGGCCTGACAAAAGCTTTTGCTTCAGCACATTTCTCCTGTTAACCGAAGGCATTCATGCTAATGTAGAATCAGCTATCATTAACACAGACTTTCAGCAGCTCTCAGCTACTCCAGTGTCTTCTTTCTTCACTCTATCATTTTCTCTTATGATTTAATTAGTGTGAGGCTGGAATCCTGGGCTCTGAATTTATCCAGGAAGCTGCACGGACAGAATTTTGACACCTGCTGAATTCTCCAAGCTGGGCTGTCTGCTCTATTCTTCACTCACTAAACTCAATGGTGGGATGTTGGCTTCACAGATCTCCCCACAGCAGCCTGTGGGGAGACTAGTTGGCTATGCCAGAATTCTGGATTCGGGACAGAGGTTTCTTACCGCAGGTGTGCCTCACCTCTTGCCCTCTGGATTAGATGGATCCAGAGGGCTCTTCTTCAGGCAGGGCAGCTTTACCACCCTCATCCTTTTGCCTTAGAGGTTGTCCGCATGATTTCCTCACATCCTAGGAGGACTAGGGGCCTCAGAGATCACCAAGGGCTATGGCTTTCAAGCCTTTAATTTTTAACAGTGTAATTGTTTCAAAGGAAATTTTGTGCAGATGCTAAACGTCCAAGAGAGAAGAGCAAAGCTACGCTAAAGGGAACAGAGGTGGTGCCACGTGCTCCCTCTTCTCCCCAGACCCAGAAGCCCCTCTCAGGAGCTCCAGGGCTCTGTAAGCCCCAGCCTGAAATCCATGACCGAGCAAAGCCCAGCTGAGAAAGGATGTGACTTGCTCAAGATGAGATGCTAGTCATTGGTGGAGCCGGACCAGGATGCAATTACTCTGAGGGCTCTGTCAGTATTCTTTTCACTCAGCTCCTTCCAAGACTCTTCCCAAATACCGCCTCCTTTATTAAGGCTCTCTCTGGCCACTTACAATTTGCTTTGTTCATTTTTCACTCAACAAGTATTTGCTGAGCTCCTCTGGTGTGTGAGGCATTGCTTCATGTTCTAGGGAAGAACAGGAGACAAAATATGAGAAAATCTTTGCTTTCATGAAGCTTATATTCTAGTGGGGAGAGAGAAGAAAATAAACACATGAATAATTAGATAAATGGGGGGGGGAGAATGCTATGGATGAGGTGGGGATTACGATTTGAAACAGGTGTTCTTTCACTGGAAGATGACATTTAAATGCTGACTTGAAGGGGGTGTGAGGAAAGAACATGTGAGCATACGATTGAAGATGGCCCAGGGAGAGGAAACAGTTCATACAATGGTACAGAGGTAAGACTATATCTAGAGAGTCATGTGAAGGGGCCAGTGTTTCTAAAATAAGAGATTCAAGGGGAGACCAGTAATAGGAAGCCAAAGAGGTAATAGGACCAAATCATATGACCTCACAGGTCATCATAAGGACCATTGTAATGGTTTGAACATGAGCTGATTTGGATTTTGAAGGGATTACACCTGCTGCAGTTTTGCAGAAAGACATAGGAGTGCACAAGTGGAAGCAGAAGCAGGGAGAGTGTGCTATGGCAGTAATCTAGGTGAGACATGATGAGAGCTTACACCTGTGTGCTGCTGAGTGTTCACATTCTGAATGTTTTTGAGGGTAAAGCCAACAAAATTTGCTGAAGGATTAGTTGTGAGGTATGACAATAAAAGAGTTGTCAAGGTTGCTTATGCAGTTTTTAGCCTGAGCAAACAAGGATGTCATTGACCAAGGTGGAGAATACTGAAAGAAACTGGATGGAGGGATATTAGAAACTCCGTTTTGGAGAAGTTACTTTTAGGTATCCGTCAGATGTCCAAGCAATGAAGTAATGTGATAATTCTGTCCACTCGTGATATTTACAACCTCTTGTCCCCCAAAACACTATCGTAATTTTCTTTTTCTTTTCTTTTTTTTTTAACGTTTACTTATTTTTGAGAGAGAGAAAGAGAGACAGAGTGCGAGTGAGGGAGGGCAGAGAGAAAGGGAGACAAAGAATCCTAAGCAGGCTCCAGGCTCTGAGTTGTCAGCACAAAGCCCAACGCAAGGGTCAAAGTCATGAACTGTAAGATCATGACCTGAGCTGAAGTTGGATGCTTAACTGACTGAGACACCCAGACACCCCTATCGTAATTTTCAAAAGCAACTTGATCATATTCTGTGTGGGATTACAATTAATTTTGCATGTATCTGAATGTTGTTGGGACAATACAAGCATCCTGGTGCCGAGGACATTATTCATCCTGGAGTCCTCCACTGCTTTAGTATAGTGCTGGGCAGATGGCCTGTGTAATACATGCTTGTTGTCATAAATTCAACCAACATTGTAGAAGAGTTACAGAATTAGAAGAGCAGTATGACATAGCCTAGCATCTTCCAAATTGTTTTCTGCAGCACATTAATCCCTTGGGATGTTCAATTAGAAAACCAACTCCATAGTCAAGTTTAGGAAACTCTGTATTCTACACCCTTGTCTTTGAGCATCACAGAGCAGAATTGTATAATAAAAGGGATTAAAAAATCCTCCAAAAAATCCTCTGAAATGTATCTAACACTGTTAACCTCAGTGTCTCTAGTTACATCTGGCTACTGTCTGTTTTCCTTAGGTAGCCCTTACAGTATCTTCTGGAACTAGTGTTGTACAGAACACACCATAGGATATGTTGGGAGACAAAAAAAATAAATGCTGAAATTAGGAATCTGAAGACCCAGGTCTGAGCTCTCACAGTGTGAGCTTAGACAAACATCATTACCTGTCTGGGCTCTGTTTCTTCATCTGATGGAATCAGACTAGTTAATTCTATGGCTTAAATGTGTAACATGCAAATTTTATTCATTTCTTTCGCTTTTATTTCTTCTAGGGGTAGCGATGGGTTTTAGCAACTTAGTAAAGACCTCTGTTGTTTATATTTAGCATCTAACTGATCTCTTCTTGCTACTTTCCCCAGTCTTCTCTTAGTTTCCCTAGGAGAAACTCATGATACCCCTTAGCTATCTGGCCTCCCACTCCCAACACTAACATATGCCTCTGTCCTTAATCTCCAACCTTTGTTTGCTCTCTAGGCACTCACCACATTAGCCTCCAGAGCTCTCCTGCCTTCTCCTTACCTGCCCTAACCTAAATATTGTGTGGAGGTCTGGCTAGTGAGAGCTAGCTAATGTCTGCTAGGTGAACAGGTATCAACAGCTCAGACATTGCTCCTCCCAGGAAACCCCAATTTATGTAGGCCTTCTGGAGAGTAGTGCCTGGATCTAAAGAGGAATGTCTCTGATGGTAAGACCTTCAAGACTGCGGGACAACGTGAGTGCATGTGGGTCCTATGATTCTCCATAGCACACTAAAAAGGATATTACCTTTTTTTTCTATGTGTAGGAACCTTGTTGGTATGTTAAGAGACCTGGCAAATGAAGTCTGTGGAGGGCAAGAATGGAGAAAATATGTTCGGAAGAACTCCCATTAGTGTAGCTTACCTAAATATGCTGGATTTAAAAAGTGTCTTTCAAATGCATGAATGAGCTGGTAGGAAAGTAAGGGAATTCCTCAGAGAGCACGTGTAAGAAAGTCTGAATTAATCTAAACTCTGGAGCAGGCATGTGTCCTTTTAGATTAAACATGTAGGAAATAAGAGAAAGGGGGCTGGGGTCTAAACAAAGTGGGAATACCCATACATAAAGCTGGGGTCCCTCGATGGGTGATCTAAAAAATTACCCACCCCACAAAGGGAGATGATGAGAAAATATGCCTTCAGCTCTGGGTGTTACAGAATAAAAGAACATATTTACCCTGAGAACTCTTATCCACAAACCCTCCCTCATGTGGGCTTGGTGTCTGAATTTATATTACATGTGACCTAAAAAAGTGTATTCTGAAAATTTAGTTCTAAGTAGTCCCAGGTTAGTAATGCCCCCAGGCATTTGGAAGAAACAAATATAAACAGTCTCTGGAGAAAAACTCTAAATGCAGGACTGGAGAATTCTTTCAGATAAAGATCTTAGGAACATGAACTCACAATGAGAAATCAATAAACACATGGGTTCACAAACCACCATTAGCAAGAGTCAGCAGAAACAACCAACTACAAAATTAGAACCACAAAGACTGCAGATATTGAAATTGGCAGATAGAGAATTTAAAGCCAGAATGTTTAATACTTCCTTGGAAATAAATAAAAGTATGTTAAAAAAACAAATCATGAGATTGTAAAAATAGGTCAGACAGACCTATTTAAATAGGCAGTTTTAAAAATTTAAAAAGACAGTTTAAAAAGAAGTCAGGCAGATATTCTAAAAATGAAAAACCTTTATAAATAAAGTTAAAATGTAGTGGGTAGTCAAAGAGAAGGTTAGTGAACAGAAAGGTAGATCTTTGAGAGAGTTTGAGAGTCATGGATGACACAGTGAGAAGATCCAGTGTTTCTATTATTGGAATTTTAAAAAAGAGACAAAAGACAGAAGAAGGGAGAGGCTGCATTATATATGTGCTAAATAATGACTGAGAAGTTTGCAAATTTGATAAGAGACACCCAGGCTTAAGTTCCTTAAGTCCACATCCAGGTACACCACTTGAAACTGCAGGACACCAAGAAAAAGAGATCATAACAACAGCCAGGAACAAAGGACAAATTACTGCAAAGGAATGAAAATTAGGCTGACAGATAACTTCTCTGTGCTAGCAATCAAATGCAGAAACTAGGGGAAGGAACTCTTAAATTTTGGAAAGAACATGAGTGTCAACACAGAAGGCTACATCTAACAAAACTTCTTTTATGAATGAGGAGAAGGAGAATGAAAAGAAATTTTCAGACAACGAAAACCTGGGCATGTTTATTGACAATGGGTTTTACTAAGGGAATTTCTGAGAGTTCTTAGGAAGAAGAAAAAAGATTTCAAAGGGAGGGCTTAAAATATTACAAGAATTGGTGAACACAGGAAATAATATGTGGGTAAATCTAAATGAACATTGACTGTATAAAACAATATTAACTATGCCTAATCTGTGGAATAAAAAAAATCAGTAAAAATCCTGAACAATTACATATAAGTCAGGATTGAAGTAATTGAAAGCCTAAGATCCTTGTTTTCTTGAGAGAATTAGTAAAGATAATACTTTATGTAGTAGACACTGCAGTTATAGTTCATAGTCATCAGTGACTTCAAACTCATGCTAACAGTATCCCACCTCTGATGCACCATGTTCCTTTTCTCTCTGTGCTGTGAGGACTTCTCCAAAGCCATGGGTGACCAGCAGGCCCATGTGCAAGAGAAGTACAGGGGTTTGGGTGAATTATTACCCCTGGGGCAACCCCAAACCAATGAATAATGGAAGGTTATAGATAGCTACCCACATTTCCCATCATGCAGGTGGATAATTATAGAATTCATTTCTCATGCTCCTCAGAAAACCTGGTAGAATCAATCCCCCATTTGCCATGGCAATGACCTTGATAAAGACACTGATAGGGGCTTTCTTTCTTCCCAATCTCCCCATTCTCTTATTCCTGCTTCCTTAGGTTGCCTGCAAAATATGCTATCTGCCTCCAAGGACTTGTCTTAGATTCTGTGAATCTAGGAGCTTAAACTAAAACAATTAACTTTTCACTTTAATTTAATATCTAATTTAATTTAATTTAATTTGTTAAACTTAATTTAACAAATTTAACAACTATTAAAAGAATAAAAATAGAGTGAATAACTCCTAAAACCAATATAAGGGAAAATGGAATGGAAGTGAAACTCAGCTAATCTAAAAGAAGGAAGAAATATATTTTTTAAGTTTAAAATAAGATGGTAATAATGAACCCAAATGTATGAGAAATCACAATCAATGTAAATGGGCTAAATGCTCCAGTTAAAAGATAAAGATCACCAACTGCATTTAAAAGCACAGCACAGAGAGAAGAAAAAGAGAGAGACAAGCCAAGAAACAGACTCTTAACTATAGAGAGCAAACTGTTACCAGAAGAGAGATGGGTGGGGTGGGGGGGGATGGATGAAACAGGTGACAGGGATTAAGGTTGTGATGAGCACTGGGTGTTGTAATGAAGTGTTGAATCACTAAATCATACACCTCAAACTAATATTACTGTATGTTAACTGATTGGAATTTAAAAACTTAAAAAACCCCACAAAACCCAAAACAAAACAAAAACAATAGCATAGCAAAACAAAGCAAAGTCCAGATATATGCTACTTATAAGATGCGTACAAAAATCCAAAGATCTAGAAAGGCTGAAATCAAAGGATGGGGAAAAAGTCATACACCAGGCAAATGCTAAAGGAAAGTTAGGATTTTATATATATATATATATATATATATATATATATATATATATATATACTTTGGAATCAGAAAATGCAATTAAAAATGCTATTCATGGTTGGAAAACAAAGTATAATATACACAGGGATAATAAAAGCATATACACACATATCTATATCTGTATCTATGTCTATGTCTACATCTATGTCTACATCTACATCTGTATCTATATCTGTATCTATATCAGATATAATAGCCTTTAAGGACAAAAAATTTTTAGACATTAAAAAAACCTTCACTATCCATTGATAAAAGCTTCAATTTACTATTCTATATCTGAATATATCTAATAGTGTAACTTCAGAATATATACAACAAAAATTGATCCAGCTATAAGGACAAATTGACAAATTCACCATCTAAGTGGGAGATTTTAACATCCTGTTTTCAGAGACTGATAGGTCAAACAGATGAAAATCAATAATAACAGAGACAATCTGAACAACACATTTAATAAGCATGATTTAAAGGATATATGTAGAACACTGCACCAATAAATGGAGAATACACATTCCTTCCAAACACACAGAGAACTATTTATAAAAATGATCAAGTACTAGGTTGAACACATTTCAAAGAATCTACATCTAATAGATAGACAACAATGAAATTACATTAAAATAAAAAAAGAAAATATATCAGAAATTAAAGAAATTCTATAATGAATGTATAGTGGAAAAACAACAGTGAAAATATTATAAATCAAAGCTTGTGGGATGCAGCTTAATTTGTCCCTACAGATGAAATAATGGCTCCAAATACTTCAAATATTATAAAGAAAGAGAACTGGGGGTACCTGGGTGGCTCACTCGGTTAAGCGTCTGACTCTGATTTCAGCTCAGGTCATGATCTCACAGTTTGTGAAATCTAGCCCCAAGTCAGGCTCTGTGCTGACAGGGTGGATCCTGCTTGGGATTCCCTTCTGTCTGTCTGTTTGTCTGTCTCTTTCCCTCCTCAGCTTGTGCATGTGTGCATGCATGATCTCTCTCTCTCTCTCTCTCTCTCTCTCTCTCTCTCTCTTTCTCTCTCTCTCTCAAAATAAATAAACATTAAAAAAAAAAGAAAGAGAAGCTGAAAATTAGCAGCTATACATCCAACCTTAAAAGGTAGAAAATAATAGTAGAAAAAACCCAAAGAAGGAAGTAAGGAAATAGTAAAGGAAAAGTCAGAAATTAAGGAAATGGAAAAGATTCAATAGAAAGGAGCAAAAGGGGTAGACATTTTTTTCTTTGACTATCCTAATAAAATTGACACACCTCTGCAAGACTGATCATGTATGACAGTAAAAAGAAACAAATAAACAGCATTAGGAATGAAAAAGAGCATAACTCTGGATTGAGGCAACAGAGATTAAAATATTTATGCTAATAATTTCAAAACTCATAGAAATTGCATAAATTCTGCAGAAAATTTTAAAAAATACTAAAATTGACTCAAGAAGAAATGATTCTATAGCCATGAAGGGCATTAATTCAACATTTAGAAACATTTCTTCAAAGAAGGCACCAGTCACAGACAGTTGTATAAGTAAGGTAAGCTGTACAAAGCTTTCAAGGAACAAGTAATTCTAACCCTACATAATGTTTTAGAGAGTCAAAAAGAGTCCAGGATAGCCTCAATATGAAATCCCGACAGACCAGTATAAGAAAGGAAAGTTATAGGACAATTTAAATCATGGCTTTTTCTGCAAACATCCTAAACAAAATACTAGAAAAGTGAATCTAAGACCAAAAATAACACCTCATGACCAAGTTTATACTGGTCCAGGAATACAAGGCTAGTTTGACATTAAAAAAATATGTAGATTTAATTTACCATGGTAGCAAACTGAAGCATCTGATAAAAATAACCACTCATGGTAAAAGTCTTAGCAAACTCAGAATAGAAGGAACATTCCTTAGCCAGATACACTATATCAACCTGAAGTTTATAGCCAACATTATATTCAGTGGCTAAATATTTTTGTTGTTGTTCTTGAGGACATACTTTCCCTCTGCTGTGTGCAGGGCCCAGAGTTATTTGGGGTGTGTCCACCAGGATTGTTGGTTGAAAAGAGCAGAAGATTGGCCCCGGTGGCCAATAGGTGGTCAGATGACCAGGCTGAGAAATCAAGAACCAGGGGAGAACAGAAGGGCTAGTCAGGCTTGATCTTTCTCATTCCCTCCCTCCTTCCTTCCACCCTCCCTCTCTCCCTCCCTCCCTCCCTCCCCTCCTTCCTTCCTTCCTTCCTCCCTCCCTCCCTCCCTCCCTCCCTCCCTCCTTCCCTCCCTTCTTTCTTTCCTCCTTTCCTTCCTTCCTTCCTTCCTTCCTTCCTTCCTTCCTCCCTCCTTCCCTCCCTTCCTCTTTAGTAGCTAAATATTAAAAGCGTTCCCTTTAAAGTTAGAAACAATAAAGGATTCTTGCCACTACTACTGCCACAATATACTTCCACAATATACTGGAAGCCCTAGCCAATGTAATGAATCAAGAAAAAAATGCATAAGGACTAGAAAAAAAGAGGCAGTATTATTAGCAGATAAAATGACAAAAATCTCAAAATAATCTACAAAAATGATTAGAATTAATAAGGGAATTTAGCAGATTGTCAGGTTTTGATTAATATCAACATCAATTGTATCTGTATACTATGGAAAGAATCATACAATGCAATTAAAAATGCTATTCATGGTAGGAAAACAAAATATAATGTACTCAGGGATAATAAAAGCAGAGGCATATAGTATTTATCATGGACCATGCACTATTCTACACATTCCTTTTATATTAACCTATGTAATCCTTATAACAACACTATGATGTAGGTGTTATAAATTACTCTCATTTTACAGCTGTGGAAACTGATAACCAAAGAGAGTATGTAAGTTGTCCATATTGTGTGGTTAGTAAACTTCAGAGTAGGAATTCATTTTTTTTTTTAATGAAACATCTGTTTTCAGAATATGTGCTCTTAACTACTATCCTACAATTTCCTTTTTGGAGAGAATTGCAAAACTTAATTGAAAGACATCAAAAAAGACTTAAATAAAAAGAAAGGCATACCATACTTATGGATAAAATAACAATATTATATAGATACCAATTATTCCAAAATTGATCTATATATTCAATGAAATTCCAATCAAAATCCTAATAGGATTTTCATGGAACTTGATCAGTTCATTATAAAATTTATATGGATGCACAAAGGGTCAAGAAGAGTCAGTGCATTCCCAAAAAGTAAGAACGAGGGAGGAGAAGGATATTTGCCTTATCAGATAACAACATAAAAGGTTAATACTATAAAAATACTATAAAAATAAAAAATGTGCTTTTGGCATAGGGAAAGGCATAATAAAAAAATCTTGTAAATTCATCCATGCATGTGTGGAGAGTGATAGGTGACAGAGGGAATCAGACAGGGGAAAAGATGGGCTCTTCAATATGTGGTACTGTTTATCTAGATGGAAAACAATGAAAATGGATTCTTACTTCACACTATACACAAAAATTAATTCCAGATGGATTAAGGTCTTAAATGTCAAAGGCAAAACTTGAAGACTTTTAGAAGGAAATATGAAAAAATATCTTTATGATCTTAAGGTGGTATTTGTTAAAAACAGCACAAAAAACCCCTAATGATGAATAAAAAGATGGCAAAGGCAGGGTACATTGAAATTAATAACTTCTAATTATGGAAAGCAACAGAGACAAGAAAGGAAAGCAACAAAGTGAGACAGGAGATTGGCAGTATGCATAACTGACATTGGTTCAGGGTCCAGAACATAATAAAGAACTGTAAATACATAAGAAAAAGACTAACAGCTCAAAGGAAAGTGGAACAAAAGATCTGAGCAGAAATTTCACCATAGAGTGTGACTATCCAATAAGCATATAAAAAGATGCTCAACCTCTATAGGAATCAAGGAATACACATTAAAATCATATTGTGATATAATTTCTTACCATCGAAATAAACAACAATCAGAATGTCTGAAAATCCCGACTTTCCTACACTGCTGGTGGGAGTATAAATGGCTACAATCACTTTGGGAAACAACTTGTCATTACCTAGTAAGGTGAAAATACGAATAGCCAGCAATTCCACTCATACATATATTATCTAGAGAAATTCTTACAAATGTGCATTAGGACAAAGGTACAAGAATGTTAACAGCAGCATTGTTCTTAATTTTACAAAACTGGAAACTACCCAAATGTGCATCGACAGCAAGATGAATAAATAAATTTTGATATGCTCATAAAAGGAATACTATACAGTGATGGGAATGAGTGAATTACAGCTCAGTGTTCCCTATGCAAGAATCTCAAAATGATAATATTGAGCCCAAGAAACATTTACAGAAGAATAAATAGGGTATAATTCTACTTATATAGAGTGAAATAAGGAAAAACTAAACATTATTTTGTTCAGGAATTACAGATGTATCCAGTAAAACTATAAAGCAAGGCAAGGTAATGGTGAACATAATTCAAAGCAGTAGTTTCTACTGGGAAGGAGGTAGGAGACTGTGAATTGAGGAAAGGCATACAAGAGGGTCTCCATGTTACCAGTTACACTCTGTCTCTTAATCTGGGTAATGACTAAAGGTGGTTGTATTTTGTTATTTTATTATTTTTATACTTTACACTTTACCTATACTTTGTAAATGATACATTTCCCAATTTAAAGAGAGGAAAAGTGTCCATAGAGAGACTTTCTATTTCAATTTTTTTCATGTTTATTTATTTATTTTGAGAGATACAGTGCATGTGAAGAGGAGAAAGGCAGAGACAGAGGGAGAGACAGAGAATCCCAAGCAGGCACCACACTACCAGCACAGAGCCTGATGTGGAACTTGAACTCACCAACCGTGAGATCATGACCTGAGCCCAAACCAAGAGCTGGACACTTAACCAATTGTGCCACCCAGGTGCCCCGATTTCTATTTCAGATCGTGAATTATTGTCATTTACCTTCTGCAAGCTCCTGGGAACATCACAAAAAGGAAAATATGAAAAAAACCTCGACCATGTTTAACAAAGTAGGAAACTTCCCAATGCCTCACAAAGTATGAACTGTCAGGGTCAAAAAATGGACACTGGACTGAGCAGAGGAAGTATGTTGAAAGCTGATGCTAGCCACCTTGGACTATGAGTGGGGTGCAGACTTCCCCAAAGACCAGTGTCTTCAGTCTGAAAGACAATGAGCCTTTGGTTAGAACAATGATACCCCAGGTTGTGACCTGGCCCTAGGACATGGGGGAGCATCCCTGAAGAGTGGGTGGCATTACTCTGCAGAAAGGCAAGGCAAGTGCAGCAGAAGGAGAAGGAGATGCCAGGTTATTTCCATGACCAACTTATTGATGACCTGACTGTCCCAGCTGACTGCTTAAAACACAGCAAGCTGAAAGGGAAAGGAGGCAGCACAGAAAGCCCAGATTCCTATTACTGGGACAGTGTTTCCATTCTGCAGCTGCTAGGACTGTTGAGTGCTATGGTCCACAGTTGCCCTTCTCCAGAAAATTTCTCATCCAGAGATGTCTGGGAGGTTACACCCTAACCCTGGTGTGGTGTGGGGCTCCCAGCTCCTAACCAACTGATTGATGTGAGGAAACCCTTATGCTGGAACATTCTGGGTACTATTTCTGCTTCAGGATCAGGCTGAGTTAAGACTCCAGCTGAGACTACATCCTGTGCTCTATCCAACCTTCTCTGCTCCTTTACAGGTCCCTTGCATAAGAATTTCCTTTTGGGGCACCTGGGTGGTTTGGTCGGTTAAGCTTCCAACTTCAGCTCAGGTCACGATCTCACAGTTTATGGGTTCAAGTACGTGTTGGGCTCTGTGCTGACAGCTCAGAGGCTGGAGCCTGCTTCAGATTCTGTGTCTCCCTCTTTCTGCCCCTCTCCTGTTCATGCTCATGCTCTGTCTCTCTCTTAAAAATAAACATTAGAAAAATTAAAAAAAAAGAGTTTCCTTTCTATTCTCTGCTTTGAGGGCATCTGGTGTGTATAAATTACACTGATTTTTTAAAGCTCTTTTCTCCACCTCCACTTATAGTACTCTTTAGCAAGTAATTAACCTCATTTGCATAATACTTTATTATTTTATTAAAAAAACAAATACAAGCTCTTTGCATAGGAATAATAAATAAAGATCAAGTAAGGTAGAGAGGGATAAAAAAGCTAAAAGTGGATGAAAAACATACCTGTCAAGAGGAATGAACAAAAACTACAAAAAAACTTGATAAATACTAGCTCCAACCACATGAAATTGTTGATGTTTGACCATTACTGACTCACAGAAATACAATTTCATGTGGGCCAATCTGAATAGGTGTCCAAATTCTTACAGAAGTTACAGGCAATATAATCTTTCTAAAATAGAGCTCCAAAGGAAGTAGATGGTTCGCAGAAAAGAAAATCAGACAACAGAAAGAAATGGCATGTAAGTTAGTAGAGCTTCTGAAGAAAAATGGAAGATAAAACAGTAACATTATAGAGATGAAAACCACATTAAAAGCAATAAAAATTGGATGAAACTAACTGAAAACAATGACATAGTGGCTTGAAGAAATCATAGTAAACACAACGGAAAAGTGAAGTGATATCATCATGATTATAGAGAAGGTAATAGATACTGTTGTATTTGAAAGGGTTCCTTGTAAATAGGCTCTGAGGTGGAGCACTGAGGCAGGTTTATTGGAGTATTCTCAGGCAATGCCTCTAAGACAGGGAGACTAGAAGGATTGGGCAGAGGAAAGCTGACCTGTGATGTGGGTGCAGCTGAGGTCTAAGCAGATTCCACACGGTACTCTGGAGCTGGATGGCCTTTCAAAATTGTCCCAAATTGAAAGAAAAGGGCTAAGCCTTGGTTTCTCTCATTATTCCAGCCCATCATTGGCCATGAGTTGGTCTCTGGATGAGTCGGCTTCCTATGGCTGAGGGCTCGTCCCAGTGAGGGAGGGATGTAGCTCTGAGCTCTCAGCAGCCAGGGGGTAGGTGCTTTGGCCTAAACAAGGAAGCTGGTGGAGAGCCACAGAATTTACTAGATCCAGCTCTTGCACAGCTCAGATCCCACTTGCTTCTCATGGTAAATTTGCTTCCTCTGGGAACAGTTTCTTCAGGATTCTTGTTGGTCTTGCTTCCATCAGGTCATGTGACACAAAGAGCAAAGTTTGCAGGCACTGCAGCTTTGACCATGTTGGAGAATCCCTTCCTGTCCTGGGCACCACTCAGCTGGCAGACTTCTGTGTCACCCAGGAAATGTGTTGAACAGGCAGTCTCCCGAACTCAAAGTAGTTTTTCTTAGTTAGGGACATTATGGAATACAATAATCTGCCCTTTACTTCTGAGGGAGTCAAGCTGTTCCAAATCCCTGGGCCCTAAAAACTGTACTGAATCTCAGAAGGGTGTATCTCTCTGTGGAATGCATGCATCCTATGAAGGCCTCCAGGGTACTTGCTGCTTCCTGCTACTCCATCATTGTTGATAGAATGGATGTCTTTGGTGTTCTGCCACTCCTGTGATCTGATCTCTGTTACTGGTCTGCTTAGTAGGAGGGAGGGTGGTGGTAGACTCTGAGAGGGGTCAGTGTTATCTTGTATGGCCCTGGTATCATTTGCAGCTTCTGCATGATGGGAAAGCAAGGGGGATTCACTGGGATGTAACTGAGTGGGCTACTTGTGCAGGCCCAGCATGTTCTGGGGAATCTGGGATTTCAAAACTATCAAATGTAAATATTCAGACACCCCACATCCCAGGTCTTGGGGTCCTATGCTTTCCCTGTTAGGGCCTTCTTTTGCTGAGTCCCTGAGCCTGGCTCTCCACTCTGTTTGCCCAGTGGCTACAATCAGTTAGGCTTTTCTTAAACACCACGAAGGAAACCCTTTGGCTTTCACACTTGTTCCTGAGTGGGTGGTGAAGCACACAGAACTATCATTGCTCTTTAGCACATCAGTGTCGCTCAGCTACCCATTCCCTTGTCCTTATAGTCACCACTTACATCATACCCTCAAGCCTCTCTGTCTACCAGTGTTGTTTCCTCAGATAACTCATTAAACCATATCCCTGACATGTTGCTCTGTGTATCTTATCTTTGAAACCTGAGGAAAGGCTATTAATTTTATTATGTTGGTTTTGGCCCATTATACCAAGCTGACAAGATCTTGAATCTTGATTTCTCATTCACTGTGTTATCCTCCCAGTTTTATATTATCTTTATTCAATTTATCGATATAAATATTAAACAGGACTGGGTCAATGTTGATAAAATTGTTGAACAGGACAAGGGTAGAGATGGGTTCTTGAGGCGTGCCATTAGGAACCATGCCTCATTAGTCTCACTAACTCAACAAATATTTATTGAATACCTAATATCTGCTGGGCAACCTGTGTTACACTGGGGATATAATGATGAGCAAGAAATGCCTCCTGACCATAAGCTCCTTATGCCTCTCCATATAGGTTTACATCAATCAATTTATTTACTGCTGTGTGCTAGGGCATTCAGCTAGGTTGTAAATCTACTGACATTGTACTATAATCTAGCCTTGTCGTTCTTGGAAATTTTAATTTAATGGATCAGCAAAAATCTTAATACAGAATATAAGGGCTGATACAGGGTTCTTTCCACTGGTAATTTTGTAAAATAAAGATATTATTAAAAAATTCTGATAACTGTCATTTCATAATATAAAGGACAGTTCCTGCCCTTGTGGAGTTTACAATCTAGTGAGAGCCAGACTTTAAACAAAGAAACAAAAAAATGAAATACAAAGTACAAGTCCTGAGATTCGTAAGCAGAAGCAAATCAGGAACAAGAGTGGAGAACAACAGAAGTAGCCAGAAAAGGCCTTTCCAAGAAGTGACATGTTAACTTATACATGGAGGGGTGGGAAGGAAGGGATCCTCTGGGTGGGAATCTGGGAGGGTGCATCACGTGGGAAACTCCTGCTGGGGAGCTTGGTGTGTGTGAAGAACTGGAAGGAGGCTAGTTGAGCTGAGGCTGTAGGAGGAGGAGGAGACTCCAAGGCTGCAGGGGGGAGAGTGTGGGGAAACAGGCAAGATTAACTCTGAGTGACTATCAGGACACTCTGCATGCTGCTGGCAACCATCTAGTGGGTGGCTCTGCTCCTCTCAGTGGGAAGGCTGTGCCGACCCCAGCTTCCCACAGGACCTCTGGGTGCCATGGGCACTGGGCTGCTGGCTTTCTCTGTGGTAGCATGTAGCTTCCCTGAGGACCCAACCTTCTTCAAGGCTACTTTCACAAGAGCCTTTAAAAACGGGGGATGGGGGAGCTCACAGGGGGTGGAGTCCCTTTCCTTGGCACTTTTCAGGATGTAGATCAATTGGAGTACTCCATGGCACAGAGGCAGAGTCTCTACCTGTGAGTTCTGGCTTGCACTGTGTGGTTAGCTTGAGCCCTTCTGTCAACCAAGAGGTTGGCTGAAGTCAGAGCATGTGGGGCTTGCTAAGCCACAATAAGGAGTTTGGATTTTATTCAAGATACAAAGGAAATCATTGAAAGGTTTTGAGCAAGGAAGTAAAACAATCTGATTTACATTTTAAAAACCTCACTCTGCTTGCAGTGTGGGGAATGGATTATATAAGGACTTGAGTTGGAGCAGGGGAACCAGCTGGCTGCTGTTGAATTAACTTGGATGAAAGAAAGAGGCTTGAGCAAGAGAGTTCACATGGGGAATTGAGAGAAGTAAACAGACTCCAAATACATTTAGGAAGTAAAATGATAAGACTTACTAATTGATTAGATGTCAGTATAATGTGCCAGAAGAACTCAAACATAATGCCCAGGTATCTTGCTTAAGCCACTGGGTAAATGGGGTTCCATTTACAATGATGAGGAGAAGGAAGAATACATAATTCTAGGGGAGAAAATAATGGAACCCCTTCATAAATATGAAGGTTGAGATATTTGTGAGACATTTAAATGATGTGTCAACTGGGCTATTGGATGTATTGATCTGGAGTCCAAAAGAGAGGTTCAGGCTAGAGATATAAATTTTGGCATATTTACTGTATACATGGGATTGAAGAGAATTTGGAGAGATAAAAGTAGAGAGCAGTATAGAATCCTAGAGAATGGCAATATAGGATGCCAGAGGAGAGGGAGCTAGGGAGAGGGAGTGAGGGAGGGGGAAAAGAAGGAAGAGAAAGGAAAGATGGGGGGGGAGGAGAAGCGAGAGAAAGACAGGAAGAAGAGAGAAAGAGAGGGAGACAGGAGAGGAGAGGACAGAAGAGGAAAGAGAAGACAAAATGAAGTTTTTTACAGAACAGGAAATAGCAGGGAATTTTTTGTAAGTCATCAGAAATGATGCAGATAGAGTGTTTGCTGGTGAAAGAGAGAGAATTAATTGCAAGAGTGAAGTTGGTGGTCCATGTTAATGGGCCATGTCTTTTCCTCAAGTTTTTATTTTTTGAGGAATATTAACTTTTTTTAAAATATGAAATTTATTGTCAAATTGGTTTCCATACAACACCCAGTGCTCATCCCAAAAAGTACCCTCCTCAATACCCATCACCCACCCTCCCCTCCCTCCCACCCCCCATCAGCCCTCAGTTTGTTCTCAGTTTTTAAGAGTCTCTTATATTTTGGCTCCCTCCCTCTATAACCTCTTTTTTTTTCTTCCCCTCCCCCATGGACTTCTGTTAAGTTTCTCAGGATCCACATAAGAGTGAAAACATATGGTATCTGTCTTTCTCTGTATGACTTATTTCACTTAGCATAACACTCTCCAGTTCCATCCACGTTGCTACAAAAGGCCATATTTCATTCTTTCTCATTGCCACGTAATATTCCATTGTGTATATAAACCACAATTTCTTTATCCATTCATCAGTTGATAGACATTTAGGCTCTTTCCATAATTTGGCTATTGTTGAAAGTGCTGCTATCAACATTGGGGTCCAAGTGCCCCTATGCATCAGCACTCCTGTATCCCTTGGGTAAATTCCTAGCAGTGCTATTGCTGGCTCATAGGGTAGGTCTATTTTAAATTTTTTGAGGAACCTCCACACTGTTTTTCAAAGCGGCTGCACCAGTT
Organism: Panthera tigris; assembly: GCF_018350195.1. NCBI lineage: Eukaryota > Metazoa > Chordata > Mammalia > Carnivora > Felidae > Panthera > Panthera tigris. The sequence continues at coordinate 36,378,444 of NC_056663.1, forward strand.
TGCATTCCCACCAACAGTGCAAGAGGGTTTCTGTAGAAGTTTTTAAGGAAAACAGACAATGTGTTTCTCTATTCTTTGAGCCTTTAAATATAAAATTAGAGGCCATATCCTCCCAATTACATGTTCTTTCAGTGCTCTGTGATGAAACTTGTCTGAATCTAAAACCCAGAGATCATTGAGAGTGTCTGGGGATGCTTTTCTCATCTCACACTATCTTCTGGCCAGTGTCTTCTGACTGATAATTTCTCCATCTTTCTGATGAAGACAGAGGCAACACAGGGACTGAGTGGCAATGCCTGTCTTGTGTCTTTGTCTGACATTGCCCTGTTTGCCTCAAGCAGGTTGCTTCTTTGTCCTATTCATACAAATATATCTGGGAGAACATTGGTGTTGTCCTTTCCAATGTCACCTCAGCTCATTATTATCTGTGACCTCTAGATGCTGTTCTTATCAGTATATACCACTCTGGCATTTCTCCCTGGCTATGTGCCCATCTGTAGTGATTATTCTGACTGATTCCTCAACATCCATTATATCCTTTATACCCAGTATATCCTAGGTGATTATTTGACTATAATTTTATGAAACCATTCTCATCAGTGATCGGTTTAGGGATGACTGTATTATCCAATTTCATCCAGCCTGAGGGTAAAGCCAGCACACAGGGAGGGTAGGACGGAGGAAGTCCTAGAAAGTGTCCCTCTCAGACTATGCCTGGAGCCCACCCTCCTAATGAACTTTTATGTTTCTTTCCTTTAAGTTAATTTGAGTTGCTGTTTCCTCTGTTTTTCAAAGTCATCCTTTTTCAAACACCTTTCCTTGACACTCCCCACTACTGACATCCTTTTGAAATCTATATTCATTAAAGAACTCCCTGTGCAGATGCATTGATTTCTGTAGATGTCTCCATGTCTTTTTAAATGGTATTAACTATAATTGCATCCCAAGAATTTCCGGTAGTATGGCCTCTCAACATCTTTCAGTGTTCTAGTGTGATAAAATTTCAGACATACAGTATTTTAGATAATCTGTCCTGTTATTCCCATAGGCTATTGAAATGTGTGCTAGAATCATTGTTTTTCTATCTAGACTTCTTTTTCTCAAACTGCCCATTGCACCAGATGCAACGTGAAATCTCTTGGCCTGTGACACATCTTGATTTTTGGTTTGGAAATATGGTCACTGTTCTTTTAGAGTCTGTCTATGGCACCAATCTGAATGTTTTGAAACCTACATTTCAAAAATGACATGTCTGACTATATCTAATGCTTCTTTCATTCAAAATAATAACCTCCAACATGACACGGTCCCTTTCTCCCAAGTTTCCTGTCACTTCTACTTTACCAATTTGTTCTTCCTTGTTGGTCAGAATTAAGTCCAGAGTAGCAGCTCCATTCTTACATCCTTTTCTTTCTAAGAGACGAAACTGTCAGTGCCGAGCGTCAGGTAGCTCAATTGGGATGAACCCAGGGGATGTATTTGTGGTAATTCACATGCCTGGAAGAAAAGAGTTTGATGTGAGCTTCAGATCAGCAGAGAAATTGGATTTATTTTGGACACCATATCAGAAGGAAAAGGACCAAGCCACTGGGAGAAATTGAGGTGATTGAATAGACTGCACCAAGGCTAAAGGCTGTGTTCATTTTCTTCGAGAAATGAAACATTGGCTCTAGGAGACACTGTGTCTGCATTAGGAAGACACTGTATGGTGCTGGCAGATCCGAGGAAAGATGCAGGTCACTTGGGGTTTGGACTGGCAGATGTCAGCATAAGATGGAGCCATGGAAGGAGTGCATGTTGCTAGCCACTTGCTTGAGGTTTTCATGGTGAGCCAGGCATATCTTGCTAGCAGAGGGGAGATCTTGCTAGCAGAGGATGTGTTGGCAGCCAAGGGCGGAGGGCAGGAGTGTTGGTGGCACAGCACCACTTCCTGTACAAGTGGTGAGAAGCAGGGGAATGGGGTGAATTCTAGGGTCAGTCAGCCCTGGGTTGGAGTATGCCCTGGATGGGTACATTACTGGATCCCTTGGCATTTCAGTACCCTGTTCTGTAAGATGTGGATAATAGTGCCTGCTCTCTAGGTTGGTGAGAATTGAATTTTAAGGTATGGAAAGCATTTAATACAGAACGGGCACAGAATAAGTACTCAATAAATGAATGGGGTACAGGCCAAAGAGGAGCAGACTCCACTTGGGGTCAGAGGATTCCTGATGAGGTCTACAGGAAGTGGGAAAATGAAACCTGGGGTACACAAGGGAGAGAAAAAATAGGCAGGAATGAGAAGGGCTTCAAAGTGAGTGGAGGATGGTAATGTCATCCAGAAATAGGCCTAAGAGACAGCTGCACATTGAGACAGGCTGTGATGAGCACCATAGTGTGGAGCTAATACCTTCTGTGGTAGACCAGGGCTGCAAATAGAAAGACAATGGTGCCAGCTCTCAATGAGCTTACTTTCCAAGGAACAGCTTTCTGGTCAGCTATAGGCATCTTACTGCAAAGAGAAAACATAGAGAAAGGGAAAAGGAAGAAATGAATTTTTGAATTTATTTTGTATATAATATGTATATATGTATACATAATATTATGCATATAATATGACTGGCTTAAGCCAGCAGTACCTATCATTAGAGGGAAAAGGTCACTGAGAGGTCCTGAGTCTGTGCCCAGCCAGCAGTGCATGCAGACCTTGGGCCCCTGAGCACATGGGTGGCCTCTAAGCGGCTGTGCAGACTCAGGTGTAACTGTGAAGGGTCTTGTATGCATAGTGAAATTATAGAAATTTTGCCATGAGCTTTCAGGGGAAAACCATTTAAATAATGTTAGTAATTCCAGGAGCTATCCCATAAAGGGAGCATATGTCCCAGAGTGAACCAGAGACGGGAGACATGAACTGCTGTTTTCTTGGTTGTTTGCAGGTTTCCATCCTTGTGCATCCCAGAGTGTGAGCCACACCTTGGTTGCAGGTTATTCTAGTGAATATAGTCTCGTAAAGTTGTAGCTTCTATGGAAGCATCACTATGTGTTGATATATAAGTTATAGTGTAAAATATGTCAGAGTTTAGAGGTTAACACACACACACACACACACACACACACACACACACACACACACTTTAAAGAAGAAGAAAACTAACTCATGAAGCCTCCACCCAGGTTAAAGATCAGATCAGTGCCTGCATCTGAATGCCTCCCATGTGCCTCCCTTTCCATTCCCTTCCTTTCCCCCAAGGCAAACACTATCCTGACTTGTATGATAGCATTCCCCTGTTTTTCTTTATAAGTCTTTCTAACTATTCACATACCGCTAAACATTATATTATTAGGTTTTGTGTTTTTGAAGTTTATATAATGGAATCATACTGTGCGTATTTTTTTATACTTTTTTCTTTTCTTCTAAATGGGTTTGTGAGTTTTAGTTCATTATATTGCCACCTACTATTTCATCACATGAGTACTTCACCATTTCCTTACTGACTTTACTGTTGACAGACGTTTGTGTGTTCTACAGTTTTTTACCAGCATGAGCAATGTTGGTAAATGCTGGTGTGAGCATTCTTTCATGGCTCCTGATGTCTGAGTACAAGAGTTTATCTAGGGTTTGTACTTATGAGTGGTGTTTCTGGGATGTAGGATATGTGCTGATCAACTTTACTAGGTAACAGCACACTGTCAAAGTGGTGGTACCAATTTATACTGTCATCAGCTAGGTGTGAGGATTTCTGTTGGTCCACATCCTCTGCATCATCACCTTGTGTTGCATATATAAGTAATTTATATACAAATATAACTGTATATATATACATATACATAAACAATGTGTAGATATATTATCCATTTGCAATTATATAACAATGTACAGAGCTGCATTCTTCAAACATCGTGTAGTGTAGAAAATTTAAGGAATTTGCAATAACAATATTGCCCATATTCAATTTCTGCTTTATTTATGTATTTATTTATTTATTTTATTATTTTAGAGACAGAGTGTGTGTGATCTGTAGAGAGGGACAGAAGGAGGTGGGGGGAGAGAGAGAGAGAGAGAGAGGGACAGAGAGAGAATCTCAAGCAGGCTTCACACAGCATGGAGCCTGACGTAGGGCTCAATCTCACGACTGTGAGCCAAAATCAAGAGTCGGTGCCTTATCTGACTGAGCCACCCAGGTGTCCCATCCTTTGATTTTAGAATATACCTCTGACATAAAAACAACAGCAACAACAGCTCCCCTGTCTACAAAATTAAAGTTTTGATAGGTCATGGAAGATTTCTGAGAGAAGAAACCCAAAAGTGCAGTTGAGGAATGCTTTTACCCCTTTTTGATCAATGCATTCCAAAAGCACTGAATTAGTGCTGAAACTGGCTTTCTCAGCCAGGAAGTCTCAGCCTATCCTATTAAGAAGTTCTGAACCCTGGGACCCAGTAGTTGCCCTCGTGGAGGCATAAAGAGACTCCTGAGGTTGTAAATGACTGGTATTGAGTAACTTAATAATGGATCCAAGAATACAAGAACCATACAAACTGATTGGGATTCCATGGGCCTCCTGGAGCATTTGCCACTTTGTATTCTATAATTGAATTACAATGGTGAGGTAGAGTGTGCATAAGTGTAGAAATGTTTTTATTTGGTTGATGGTTGACCAGAGAATTGCAAGCATGAAGAGAAGGAATACCTTTTTACAGTTAATCAGAGTGGACTGAATAACACAGTGGCCTCTGCATACCTACAATTTTTGGATTTCTAAAAAATTGTTTTGTTTGAATAGAAGCTTTAATATAAATAAAGTATAGTAGGCAGTTGTGATATATAAAAGTTTAAGTATTGCTTTATTAAAGAATGTTTACCATTTACTTATTATAAAGTCAGTAAATGAGAATAGTTTTAAAAATCTAGATTTACATCAATACGTGGTTGCAAATGGTAAGTTTCCTTTATTTAATTTATTTATTAATATAGATATTATTTTTTAGCAATAGGATCAGGTTCACAACAAAACTGAGTTAAGGTACAGGGAGTTCCCATATATCCCCTGGTCCCATCCCTGAAACCTACCCCATTATCAATAACCCCACAAGAGGGGTGCATTTGTTACAATCCATGAACCTAAGCTGACACATTTTACTGCCCATAGCCCATAGTTTACAGTAGGATTCACTCCTGGAGTTGTACATTCTAAGGGTTTTGACATGTTTAATTACATGTATCCACCATTATCCACATCATACAGAGTAGTTTCACTGCCCTAAAACTCCTCTGTGCTCTGCCTATTCATCCCCCTCTCCCTACACAACCCCTGATTTATTTATTTATTTTTAAAAGCTCTGAGACTTAGAAAGTGGAGAGTAGGAGTTGTTATATCAAAGTGAAATATTAACATTGTATAAAACTATTTGCATATTCAAAACATAAAGAAAAACTGAACATTCCATTAAGAAATTTAAAAGGCAAGACACAAGCTGGGAGAAATTTTTTATTAAACCCATATGTGGCAAAGAACTTACATCCAGAATACAAAAAAGAACTCTAGTAGATCAGGAGTAAAAAGACAAGCAAGACTCCAAGAAATGAATAAAAGACTCTAACCAAGACTTTACAAAAGAAGATATGCAAATGACAAGCAGAGAAAAAAGATACTCCACAAGCAAAACCCAAACTACCAAATGTACCTTCTAGCCTCTTTATACCTAGGTTAAGGGATAAAAGAGACATTTGACAATATCAAATGCTGGAACTCTCATACTTTGCCAGTGGCAGTGTTCCGGCTGGTTTGGAAAATGTTTGGAAGTTTCTTATAAGATTAAACATTCATCTTACCTATGACCCAGAAAATCCATTCCTAGGCATTTAACCCAAAAGAAATGAAAACATATATCTATACAATGACTTGTAAATGAGTAATAGCTTTTTTTCATAGTAGCCCCAAACTGGAGGCTTAAGGCCATCTACGAGTGAATAGATACACAAAATATGACATATTCACGTAATGGAATACTACTCAGCAATGAAAAAGGATGTATATGGATCTATGTAAGAACATAGGTGGGTCTCAAAAACATGTTGAGTGAAAGAAGGCAGACACAAACAAGTATATATTGTGTGATTCCATCTAAATGTAGTTCAAGAAAAGAAAGAAAAACCCACCTAATTTACCATAATAGAAATCAGGACTGTGGAGGTATGGCTTGATTGGAGGAGGGCATGAGCGAAATTTCTAGGGTGACAGAAATGTTCTCTGCTTAATTTGGGGATTGTTTCCACAGGCCTGTGTACATTTGTCAAAATAATCAATTATACTGTTAAGATCTGTGCATTTCATTATATGCAAATTTCACCTCCATAAAAACGACCCAAAATACCAATTAAGAATCACACATAAATTATCTTAAGCACTTAAACTATCACCATATGATGCTGCGAGTCCCTCTTCACTGGTGATTGCATGAAGATTATGCTATGAAAGCAGAGGATGCCTCCAGCAGCAGACGCCGAGCCTTGCCCCATGTTGAACTGGTCATCATGAATGTACCCAGCTGCGACATGTTTTCTCCAACAACCTCACACAATGATACATGTGGACATCTAAGTTAAAAAACAAAAATAACATGAGAAAAGACCCCAGAGCAAACCACATTCCTAATCAATGACACATTCACCAGAAGTTTAAATATTTGCCACAGATGGCAGAAATTATTCTGCGGTCTAAACAAAGATGATTTAAGCTGGCATCGCCAATTTACTTTGGTGGAGGTTTACTGTGTGCTATAATTTATTGTTTTGCACGTTTTTCATGCTCTTGCTATTTTGAATTATGCTTTCTAACATATTAATATATATGTATATATGTTTATAACAAGAATCAAATGTTTGCAAAGGCTCTGAAGTACCTTTGAGGTTGGAAACCGCTGGTCTAGCTTTACTAACTCCAGGTTGGAGGCCAGGATGCTGCCTTCTGTTTATGCTAAATAGCTTTGTTAATGGCTGGACTGAAGTGTTAACAGTTTAGTAGTAATGGGTAAGCAGGCAGTTTGGGAGACTAAATGACTCCTGTTAAAAAATTGATAATGGCTCTTCCTGGGCAGGCACAAAGGACAGATAAATAAAGAGAGGCTGTAAGCTGTCCTGTGAATCTAAATCAGGCAATGTGGGTTAAGCCGCTATTTCAGCCCATTCTCGACTGGGTTGTGAGCATTTTCTGGACCTCAGTTTCCTCATGTGCTCTGCCTAATGTAAAAGTCGCTTGGAGTTCTTGTTAAAATACAGATTATGGTACAGTAGGTATTGGGTGTAGTCTGAGCTCTGTGTTTCTCACAAGCTCCAGGTGATGCCCATGCTGCTATGTTCCGGGGACTATAGTTGGTGTAGCCAGAGCCTAGGAGACTCTGTTGGCCCTGGGAGTAAATAATGGGGGATAGCACTCAAACTACTACTTTCCAAGTGGGGTTCTCAGTGATAGTTCACCTTAGATTAGGTGGGGAGAAGGTGGAATTGGAAAGGAAATACAGATCCTGCAGGGATGCACTGTCCAATATGGTGGCTATTAGCTTCATATGGCTATTTAAATTTAAATGAAATGAGATAAGAAATCAAATTACTAAGTCAAAACAGCCATATTTTAAGTGCTCAATAGCCGTATGTGGTGAAGGATGGCTAATGTGTCATATTCCACAGCATAGAATCAGAACATTTCCTTCACCACAGAAAGTTATATTGTATGGCACTGCTCTAGGGTACTCAGAACCAGACACGGGAGCAGGCAAGGACCGGATTGCTGGAAAGTCTTCCAGAATGAGGAATCTTTCACTCACAGACTTATGAACTAAGCTGGGTGAAGCTGGACACTGCATCTATTGGTAATTGATTAGTGTCATTCTAAACCTTTGGACCTGGAGCAGAATACTGTTCTGCTCAGCTCATTTGCAGGTTAGGTTTCTGACCTCATGCAGTGCCCTCAGTTTATTCCATGCACTCAGCTCATGCATTTTGCATTAGCAAGCTTGGTGGACCTCCAGACCATTCAGAGCTGAGAGGTACCCTATTTCAGTGTTTTCTAAACTGTATTCTGGGGAGCTCTGGATTCCTTCTGCTACTTCAAACAGATCAGCTTCACTTTTTTTCTGGTTTTGATATTGGTTTCCTAGAAAACATGCCTCTGGAAAAAAAATTGGTTCCCACTTTTAAACAAAGTCTCAAAACCACTGATTCTAGTTCAGCCATTACACTTTATAAATAATGAAACTGAGGTCCAGGGAGGTGGAGGTTCTGACCTTTCCAAGATCATATGGCCAATTAGCAAGAGAGCTGAGATGAGAAGTCATGTCTCCTGACCTGGACAGTGTTCCTTCCACTGGCTCACTGTTAATTATCTTTGCACACTACATGTCTGGCTGCCCCAGCTGGACTGCTGGCTCCTGGAGGGGAGAGGAGGCCTGAAGCCTTTCTGGTACCCCTGCTGGTCTGTTACCTGGCTGGTGGCTGGGAAAGTAGTACCATTTAGTTGATTGCAGGTTGTGGCAGCTTCCTGGGAGCTGAGGTACTGAGGGAATTCAGAGGCTGGACACCTGCATGCATCAATTCTTCCAAGTTTATAATTTAGAAGTAATACTCTCCACACGGCCAGAGTTTCCAGGTGACTGCGATTTGCCAACTCTAAGGACCAGGAAAGGGTTATCAGAAGGTATTTGTGGTTCTTTTTTTCCCTGGACCTGAGTCTCTGCCCCAGAATTGGCCTCCAAGTTAGGCCTGAGCTCCCTGGGCTGGAACATGGATAATTTCTTGCCTTCCTCTAGAGCTCAGTGCTTTTTCATTGTTGGCCTCATTAACTATACAATGATGATGGCTGGCTCCCCAGCCGGCTGTCTTCCTCCTTTTTTGTTTTTATAGTAGATCTTTCTTGAGCTTCTATCTGTCCCTCTGGTAACACTTCATCTCTATATTCACACATGTTAACCATATGCCAAGGAACAGAAGTTTCTGAGCTTCTCCTAAATGGCACTGATGGGGGATTGGATCCAGTTAGGCCACTGGATGCTGAATGAAGATTGTTAGAGAATGATGTGAGAAACAAAGCTCTGACGATGGGGTATTCCTTTTAAATTGTATTCTGCCCCAGAGACCTGGGCTGAATGTTCCAGATAGATACAGCTTCTTGCTTCACAAAAGGGTCCCATTTGCCAGGCATGTATAATTTAGGTTAATTTTAAATTTATTCTAAATTTAGTGTTCTCTTTGCTTACTCCCAACATAAAGATGATTTATTGGCATATGCATAATGCATGGCATTCCATGAATCCACAAGAGCATTAATATTGTGCATCCTAGAGGCCTTTCTCAGAAGATCTCTGTGCCTCTGGATGTTTCTATGTGCACCCTCCCTTCCCTTTTGAAGGCTGACCATGCTACTCATCCAAAGAGCCTAGCCATCCACAGGTGGGTTTAATAATGAGGAATGAAGATGTAGAGGACTAGGATGGTAGTGCCATAACAGCTTTTCTCCCCGGTTTGTTTGGGCTCCCTCTTTTGGAAGATATATGACAAATACTACTGGTTGATTCACTTAAGACCTATTTCACTTCTTTCTTCCTTGTCTGATAGACTCTAGAAAGCAAAACCCTACATTTCTAGCCTCTCTTGTCATCTGATTGTCATGTGACATCATTCTGGACAACTGGGTATTTGCAGAAGTCCCAGGGAGAGCTTCCATTCCTGGATACACCAGGTCTTTAAGAAGAAAGATTGTGTCTTATATTTTAGCCTATCTCTCTAATTCCTGCTTTATGATGGGAAAACAGTGCCTGAAGGTGTGCCATATTTTCAGAGAATGGGAACGAAAGCTCCACATTAAGGATGACAGAGTGAAAAGATAAGAGAATCCTAGCTCCCTGGTGAAAGTTTTGAGAAGCTGAACTTCCCCTGCACTGCTTTCTCTGAATATCTTATTACCTGAGGAAATGAACCCTACTTCTTTAAACTAATGTTTGTTGGATTTATATGAGCCTCAGTCAAATATATTTTGAAATGGTGAAGGATATATGGAAAAATTTTCAACACTCCACTTTTCCCATGAAAGAATTTCTTGTCTAAGACCCTGTAGTTACCAAGAAGGGTCTTAGATTAGAAGTCAGGATTTTAGTCCTGTATTTGCTATAAACTTGGACCCATAAACTCTTAGATCCAAACATCCTGCAGAAAATGAACAAATCATTTTCTGTATCTGTGTCCTTATCTGTAAAATGAGAGCGTTGGGTCATTTCTGACTTCGCTAAGATTACATGGAGTCTTCTCAGTCCTGCAGGAAGAAATAAATTGTGAAATCTTTTTTTCTCAGTAACCCTGAGTCCCTTTCCACCAATGGCATTCTATATCTACCATTTTCCATCTAATCCAGCAGAGTTACACTACAAAATGGGCGGGAAGATTATGTAGGTATCAGAATCCTGTGTGATAAACCACCTCCCAAAACTTGGTGGCTTACATGAAAGAATAACTATTTATTATTCCTTGTGATCCTGTGGATTGGCCGGCAGGTCTGATGGTCTTGCCTAGACTCACTCAGGTAGCTGCATTCAACCTTTAAGACAGTGGAGGGTTCCTTTTAACCTGTTGGTGCTGGTTTTTGGCTGGGGCATCTTGATTCTCTCTTCTTGGCTTCTCTATTAGGGTAGCCTGGACTTCTTTACATGATGACTTGGGGTTCTAAGAGGATAAAATAAGAAGCTTTAAGATGTTTTAAGGCCTACTCAGAAGTTCCCAAATGTCACTTCTACCACATTCCATTCAGAAAACTTCTAAAGCCTTAGTCCACCATAGTATAAGAGTGATGTCCTTGATCTTGTGTTTTGCATCAGGTCCAGATATAGATGAGTTCCCTTGTGTATTGCTGAATCCATCGGGTGACTAATGATTAAGAACTGAAAATTAAAAAGGCAAGTTATCTACTACTTACATACCCCATTTACAATGTACCAATAAACAATAGAGAGGCAGAGAAAGGACAGTCCCAGTAGGCAGACATACCCAGACAAAAGGTGGAGGGCAGGATGTGTATGCTGGTTTCCAGAAACTCTGAAATCCAGTCACACATATGTTGCCTGTCCCCCCAGTTCGAGGAGCCCATAATTTTCTTTAACTTGAGCCCAATTTTGCTTCCTTGGGGTGGTCTCTTCATCCCTTAAAGTTCTTAGCTCTTGTCTCCGTCCTTTGCATTTTGGTTCTGTCCTTTGGATTATTGGCTCTGTGTTCTGAGATGTCCTTCCTTTTCTGGAAAGCATGGCCCATACTTTTAGTTGAGAAGCTTTTTAAATCTGCTTCCTGCATATAGAAAGTTAGAATGGGGACAGAGGTCTCTTTTCATTCTGAAGTGTCCTTTATTTTTGGAAGAACTGATACAGTTCCTCTAAAGGCTTCATGAGTTTTCTATGTATGAGATTATTGTCCAGTCCATTTGATAATGCCAGAGTTGACATTTCTTCTGAGGCAGGCCTGTCTCCATCTTGAGCTGTGAGTCATGGAACTGTGAATTCTTAGCCTTTAGTCATGCTGAAAGGGCCTATGATGCATGGTCTTAAATCTTCCTGAGTTCTTAACAAAGGGTTTAAAGGCCATGCTCTTGATTTGACCTTTTATCCGCAGCCATTTCTTACTTCAAAAGTCTTTGGCTGGCTGGAGATACTACCTTAAGCTGTCTACATTTTATCTAAATTCTCCTTGAAAACTGAAAGTGGTTCCTTATTTAGCTCATTTCTCTCTTCAGGTACTTCATGCAGTTAAAGTTAAATGGCACTTTCTACACTCTGCCTGGAAATCTCTTCAGCTAGATCTACAAGTTCATTAACGTGATGGTCAGTATTTTGTATCAACTTGACTAGGCCGAGTGGTGCCCAGATTAAACGTTATTTCTGGATACGTTTGTAAGGATGTTTCTGGACGAGATTAAAAATTAATTGGTGAATCCAGTAAAGCATATAGTCCTCCCCAGTATGGGCAGACCTCATCCAATCCATCGAGGGTGTGAATAGAACAAAAAGGTGGAGGGAGGAAGAATTCACCCCTTTTTGTTTTCTGTATGCCTGCATGAGCTGCTACATCAACCTTCTGCCCTTGGACTGGGATTGATACCATTGGCTTCCCTGGTTCACAAGCCTGCAGCCTTGGACTAGAATTATACCATGGGCTTTCCTGGGTCTCCATCTTGCAGACAGTGAGTTGTCAGAGTTCTCAGCCTCCATAGTTGCATCAGCCAATTCCTTCTAATAAATCTATTCAAATATAGGGGCATCTTTCCTTTGTTTATGTTTCTCTGGGAACACTTACTAATACAGTTAGGAATCATTTCTACATTCCACGGCACCATAGTACACAGTTTTGCCAAGCATTCTACTTCTACATAACATGAATCACCCATTTTTCAGCCTCTAGAAATTGGTACCTGGAATGGATAGTTACCATAACTAATGTTAAAACATGTGACTGGCAAAGGCTGGAAGGATAGCAAGGAGATTGTTAGTAGAGGCTGGAAGAGAGGAAGGAAGTTAGCACTGGAGGCTGCCATCCCTGGGCATGTTGTATGTTGGCAGTGTAGAAGCAGGTAAGTGGTCTTTTAGTTCACATCTAAGAAATTGCATGCAAGGATTCTCATCCATATCTGGATCTGATTCTGATGATGATAGGGTTCTGAACTTCAAGCAGGTACTGTAATGGGATTAGGCCCTTTTGGGGGTCAGAGTTTTATGAGTACGTTCAAGGGATATGAATCATTGTGGTCAAAGGGTAGATTGTTTCTAAAGATGGCCACAAAAATCCTTCCACTGTGCATGGTTTCTTACTGTCTTGCAATGTGACTTTTCCATTTCTTTCATAAAGAGGTGGAATCTCTTTCCCCTCTCCTTGAATCTAAGCTGGCCCTTTATCTTGCTTGGACCAATAGACTAAGGTGGAAGAGAACTTGCAGACTACATCCTGCCTAAACCCCCTCTTGGGGGCATAAACTACCTTGAAAAGAAGTCTGACTATCCTTCTGAGAAAATAGTGTAGAGACAGAGGCCCTGCCTGCCAGCAGAGCTAACCACCAAGCAGGTGCATGAGGCCACCTCAAGTCGTCCAGCCCTCGTCGAGCTGCTCTAAGACTGTAGCCATGTGAATAACTCCAGCCAGCAGCTCAGGAAGCAGGATGCCCAGCTGAGTCCAGACAGCTTACAGCATCATGAGAAATATCAGATTGTTGTTTCAATCCTTTGGGTTTTGGAGTAGTTTGTTATGCGGTGTTGGATCACTGACACAGGGGTGGAGGCCTTGTGTTCTGGATTTCAGAGTCTCTGTTCTCTCAGTGCTTGTGAAAGTAGCAGTTTTCTTTGCAAGACCCAAATTACCTGGAAGCCCAGAAATTACCTTCCTAAACCTTTCTGCTGGGACCCAGCAGGTGTTTAATAGCTCTCCCTGGAGTCCCCCAGCCCTCCCTTCCCAGCAGCCTGTTCCCCGTGGACTTGAGGGGTGTAGTGAGAGCAGTCACAACAGCTGGTGGGAACAGCTGCAAGACAGAAAGGCACTGGGGGTGTAATTACTTAGAAGTGAGCAGGGGTGTTGGGGGCCAGGGCTGCACCCACAAGCTGTACCTGGGAGGGACAGGTGGCCATGGGGAGGCCTCTCCCCACTTAGGGAATTCACCAGCATTTAGGTACTTCCCATTCCTTAAGTAAACCCCATGCTTTCCTGTCTCCATGCTTGCCTGATGCGGTTCCTCTACCTGGAATGCTCCATCCCTCTTGTCTACCAGAGGGAATCCTACTTCATTTTAAAGACTCACTCACACATCTTCTCTGTGATGCTTTTTTTAACCTGGCTGGGCAGAGTCAATAGATCCTTGCTCTGCTCCCACTGTGCAATGCTATTAGCTCTTACTGTAGTCTGACTTATCTGTTGGGTGCTTGACTAGTTAGGCTTACATTTAACTGAGCATGACAGAAAGCTCCAAAGTAAGTATATTAAGCAGGTAGAGCTCCCCCACTCATATAGGAAGCCTGGAGGTAGTGGGACCCAGGGCTGGTAGCTATCCATCCCTCCCCATGCCCCCATCAAGGCCTAGACTTGTTGGTTTTTGTGCTCTCCTGTGCAATATGTTTCACCCAAAGTTTACCTCAAGGTCAAAGGTAGCTACTGAAGGTCCAGCATTCACTTCCATATTCCAGCCAGCTGGAAGGAGGAAGGGCACATTCTTTCCCTTTCAGCATGTTCTTTAAAATTTGCACACATCTCTTCTGCTTATGCCTTTGGCTCAAGCTTGAGATGAAGCTGAGAAATATGGTCTTTAATCCCAGCTAAAACCTAAGTTGCACTTCTAAGAAAAAGGGAGATGATTAATATCAGGGGTCAATTAGTGGTGTTTAAGTACTATCTGTCTTTTTCATTAGGATGACCTTTTGAGACTAGAAAATATACCCCATTCATCCATGTTTTCTCCATATTGATCAACTCTGTGCCTGGTGTATGATGGATGTTCAATGAACAATGACATAGAAAATTGACTTGCTGATTAGAAGCCAATACCCCTGGGAGGGGTAGTATAATTCATTATTAATAACTGCGTAGAAATTTGTCTCTGATATCCAAGTCCTGGCTTCCTACTTTCTTTTCTGTACTTCTGTATTTCTCTATGACTTTTACCTGTCTATTTTCTCTTGCCTCTGGGTTTCTAGATCCTGAAACTATTACCAAATCTTCTTACATATTCTCCCGTGGGCTGCCCAGAAGAGCTATAGACTGGAAGGTGCGTGTTGCTTTCATCAGGTGAGGAGGTGTTGAGGGTATGTGTGTATCTGAAGTGGAGGTCAGGAAACCTAGGTTATAGTTTCAGTTTGTACACCAGGTAAATCTGTTACTCTGGTAAACCATGCTTACCATCTTTGTCTTTTTCTTCTGTAAAATGATAAAGATATATATTATCTTCATCCTAGAGCTTCAGAATATACACAGCCAAATAAAGACCATGTATATTTTACCTGTATGTGTATGCATATATGTGTGTGTAAATTTATTATATATGTATATATTTTTTATTTTATATATGTATTTAAACACATACACATATATATAAAAATAGAGTTGCAAGATGTTATTATATGTAAATGTGGAATAAGCAAATAACAACTAAAAAGATTCTTTGTATCCTCCTCCCCTGCAATTGGTTTTCAAAATACATACTCCAAAATAGAGGTAGGAGGGGGCCTGATCTCTACCTTCTTCCTCTGCCCTCAGTGTTTCCTCCTGAGTGCTGTGGCTCAGAACCCAGAAGCCCTTCTCAGTCTTGAAGCATGACTCACAGTCATTTCCATAGATGGGCCTGGAATGACAGGGTGATGGATGTTGCTGTCACTGCACTGAGATGGGGAAATGTTTTCTCTGGTTGGCTGTGGAAGCCTCCCTGCCATAGATTTTCTAGGGGTTCAGAAGTTTGACAAATGTGGACCAAAGGTGGCCTGCAGGGCCCTAGGGCTGGGACTGGCTTAGTTATCCACCTTTGGGGTATTTTCAAGGACTATTTGGCCCTTAAAGAATTTACTATGTCATAAAAGTTTGGAGAAGGAAAGAGGAAAATAAATGAGGAAGGAGGTCTGAAGCCCATGCAGGCAAGTTGATGGGCTGAGCAGGCTTTCTGTGACCTCTTTGCCCACTGCCCTCCTTTGCCTGGGGGATGTGGTAGAGTGGACGAGAAAGGGATCCTTCTAGAAAGCCAGTGAATATCAAGAATGGTCTTGTGAGACCCCAGCCCAGGATTTCCTGCAGGCATGGCAGCTATGACTCTGCCACATTCTCCATCTATGTTTGTAGAGAAGCCAGTGGGAATGAGGGGAAGCAAGGATCCTGTGGTGAGATGAGGGCGGGGTAAAGTTAGTGCCTGGCTGAGGGGGCCACAGCATCCTGGACATTGCTAGAGGTGAACTGCAGGCTTGTCTGAGAGAGTCTCAGCAGTCAAAACAAAGAGGAAAACAACACAAATAAGAAGACCCACCATGTTCACATTCAAGGTCAGAATCCTACTCTCATCCTACATGATTAGGAGAGCACAGTTTTTCTGCCACAAAATGGGTCCTTTTGAGGGGTTAAGTTTGACATCTTTAAACTCACTGCTATTATGCATAGGGCACAGTATGCCCTCCTGTTTCATCCCTCTAAGGGCAGGATAACAAAGCATTATTCCAATAAAAAAATAATGCAGAGAACAAAGCCACGTAAGTTTTAAAAAAATTTTAACATTCATCTAGTTTTAAGAGAGAGAGAGTGTCAGTGGGGAAGGGACAGACAGAGAGGGTGACACAGAATCTGAAGCAGGGTCCAGGCTTCGAGCAGTCAGCACAGAGCCCGATGCAGGGCTTGAACCCAGGAACCATGAGATCATGACCTGAACTGAAGTCAGACACAACCAACTGAGCCACCCAGGCACCCCACAAAGCCACATAATTTAAACCAGGAGCAATAATAGCCCTTCATGGCTCTCTCCTTTCCCCAAACTTCTTTGCTTGGGTATTTCCCCATTGTTAGTTCCTACAAATTCATATTGGGTCTTTAAGGCTAAAAAGAACCAAGAAATATTCCTGATCTAGAAAGTGAGACCAAAAGGAGGGAATTGGTCTTCTTGAGAGCTCTGCAAGAGGGAAAATATAAGCCTCCAAAGAAATCCATTTCTGTGATGTGAAGGGGTTGCACTGCTGAGGGAGGGAGCTCTGTGAGTTGAAGTCCTTTGTTTTCCTGCCCTCCACTGCACTATGCTGCATTTGGCTGCTTCCTCTGTCTTCATGTGGGATAAGAACTGGGTAGAGGCCCTGGATATAGACTGGGGAGAAGTTGCTCCCTAAAATACTCATGGGGAAGTATTTCTAGCCCCTGGGGCAGGAAACTCTGGGCTGCAAAGAACAGATACTGATTCCAAACCCTAGTCCCTCTGAGGGGTGGCAGGAATGTAGCCTGAACATGCTGCTGGAGCAGATGTGGGCCCTGGAACTTCCTTGAAGTGTAAAATTGTGAGTATAAGGGGAGCTTGGGGACCAATGGGCTCCATTGAGAGGAGTTAATTACATGGCCAGTTCCACTAGATGAAACAAGGAGACCAGGCTGCATAAACTGCTCCCAGGCAACACTGACTGCTAATGCCCCTCCCTCCCTGGCTGTGCTCAGTTCTGGCAGGAGCAGCCACGGGATGGTGAGGTCATAGCCAGGGCTCTGGAGAAGCAAAGGTCTAGCAGACATCTCCTTGAGGTTCAAGCAAATGCTAGGGCAGAACCAGGAGTTTTAAAAAGGCAGACTTAGCAGGATGGGATAACTGTACTAGAGGCGGACAGAAAGAAAAAAAAAGGGGAGGGAAAAGAGGATGAAAAGGAAAGAGAAAGAGGAGCAGAAAGATCAGGGGACATAAGCAAGTGCAGCTAACAGAGAAAGACAAAGATACCTGGGAAGAAGGAAGAAATCAGGAGTAAACTTGGGAAGAATCCACCTGTTTTGGAAAGGGAACCTAAATGTGTGATAGAGAAAAATCCTGTAATGTTCATGGCTCTGCCATTTAACCTCTAAAGAAAAAACAGTGGTGGGAAGCCCAGAGACCCTCTTTTTCCTAAACTGGTTTGGTCACGGTGGATGCAGCCTCAGGCTGGCAAGCAGGTCCCAGGCCAGGGGCTGTGGCAGCTGCATGCCTCCTGAGTCTCTCCTGCAGAGGAGCAGCTCCTGCAGAGGAGAAATCCTGGGTGGGGACTCAGGACAGAAATATACTCAGAGACTAGGCAAATCATTTACCTCCCTGTGCCTCAGCTTCCCCACCAGTAAAATAGGAACTACTCCCTTACTCATATCCTTACATTTCTGCAAAGACCAAATGAGACCCTTGTCTTCATCCATCCAATCCATCCATCCATCCATCCATCCATCCATCCACTTATCTATTCCATGAAACCTTATTGAAAACTCATTTGTACCAGGCACTGGGCTGAATGGTAGGGCTACAGGGTGACTAAGACAGAGTCCTTGTTCCCTAGAAACTCATTCTCATGGTAAGCCACATATATGGACTGATCCTAAAGTTCAGCGGGATAATTGCCTAAGGCATTGCCCTTATCTATGCTGGGATAAAGGCCAGCGTCCTCTGCATGGCTTATAAGTGTCTGATGACCTGGTCTAGCATCAGCATCTGCCCCAATAGCCTCTTTCACTTGGCCCCACATTCCTGCTACACAGATAGGTGGGCTCATATCTTTCACTCTGGTTTGTGTTGTTTTCTAAACCTGAAATGTCAATTTTCTTCCTACTCATTGTACTTATTCTGACTTCCAGACTTGGTTCATTAATCTTTTCCTCCAGAGAGACTCCTCCCCACTCACCTCACCAGGCTAGGCTAGATGCCTGTTATCTTATTCAGAAATTATCTTTTGTCATGAATTTTTCTTCCATTACTATAGATGCAGAGGGAACAGGGTTATTGATCCATCTTAACTCATGCTTACATATAGTACTTTACTATACTATAGTACTATAGTACTCTACATACTCTAACATATAGTAGAGGAAGTCTTTAATGAAAGCTTATTGAGCTGAACTTAGCCGCTCTGACACCACAGGGGAAAGACAGAGTGAGGAGTCAGAGAAGCCACCCATGAACTGGGTCTTGATGTATGTGTAAGAGTTCAAGGGGGAAATAATGGAGAGAAGAATGTCCCAGATAGGAAAACATATGCAAAGGCCGGGAGTATGAGACCAGGTGCCTTGGTCAGGGGATGTGAGTTGTAGGAGCTGAAAGAGGGGTAGCTGCTGAATTACCAAAGCTGAATTACCTGTGGTAATTCATCTTGTGTGTCAACTTGACTGGGCCACAGGGTGCCCAGCTGTTATTCGGTCATTCTGGGTGTGTCCGGGTGTTTCTGGATGAGATTAATGCTTGAATCAGTAGCCTGGGGAAAGTAGATGGCCCTCTCTAATTTGGCTGAGCCCCATACAATTAGTTGAAAGCCTGAATAGAACACAGGAGCTGGCCTCCAGTGAGCATGGAGAACTCCTCCTACTTGAATGCTCTGAGCTGGGACACCAGTCTTTTTCTGCCCTTGGACTTGAACTAAAACACTGGCTCTCCTTGAATCTCTAGGCTGCTGGCTTTCAGATTGGAACTTACACCTTCAGCTCTCCTGGTTCTCAGGACTTTGACCTTGGATTAGAACTACACTTTTGGCTCTCCTGGGTCTCCAACTCAATGGCTGCAAATATTGGGACTTCTCAGCCTCCAGAATCACATGAGCCAATTCCTTGTGATGAATCTCTTGCTCCACACACACTCATGCACATATGCACAAATGGCACACACATCTTGCTGGCCAAGTTTCTCTGGAGAACCCTAACTAGTACAAAGGGGATGTCCCAGAAGGCTTGTAGGCACATTAGGTGATGCAGAAGCACAGAGGGTATTAAGTTTGGGAGGACATGATGAGGCCTATATTTCTGCATCACAGGAACCAGTGCAGGAGGTCTGGGGAGGGACCTTCATCAGCTGCTCTGACCCCCAGGCCTTCTTCTCTGTCCCAGGGACTACTGCTTTGGGCCTGCCTCACCCCTGAGCCTGAAATGCTGCCTCCTGCCACCTGGGGTGGTCCAGGCCATCCCTGTCTTCTGTGGGGTGCCCTGGCCTTACTTAGTTGTAGGTAGTCCTTGGATAGCCCTTAAAGGGATGGGCCTGTAACCATGGTATGGAGTCACTCTGGCAGAAATTAGAAGCCCTAACCTTCATGCCTTGGTCTCCACAATGTTTTCATGCTTCCTCTGTTTTTCTTGGCTGTTTTTCTATACTAGCTGGTAAAACCTTTTCAAATATTCCAATTGTCTCAGTTGTTCAAGGAGGAACCGAAGTCATAATTGGTGCCGATGTTTGAACTAGTGCTTTAAAGACAGGTAACAGCTCCTTGAGGCCAGTGATGGGGCAGCAGCAGGCCAGGGGATGCAAGATCCCCAAGGAGGGGGATACTATGGAGGACGATACCAGAGCCATTTGCTCCAACTTGTTTTACCCACCTGGAAGCTGTCCTAGCTAAGACAAAACCTTGGGAAGTGCTGTTTTATCCAAGTAAAGAGTCTCTTTTATAGCCTGTCACTTGGCAAAGCCATATTACTGGCAGGAAGAAACACTCCTTTTCCTTAGACTTGGTGAGGTTGCCCCTAGGTTTGAATTTTGGAACTCCTGCTGCATGGTTGTACCCTGAGGTCATCTCCTGTGGGTCACCGAACCTCATTTTCTTCATTTGTGAAAAAGAATTGTGCTGACTTCACAGGCTGGTGGTGAGGATCGTTTAATGAGGAATATGTGTGAAGGCACTTGCCACACAGGGAATGCTGCATAATATCATCTTCCTTCCTCCCTATTCTTCCAAATCTGGAGAAAAGCTCTCTAGATAAAGTGATCCGCCCTTCCCTATGGATTCCCTTAAGAATTCTTTTATTTCTCTTTTATTTCTCTATTTCATTTATTCTGAAAATGTTTGCTTCCTCCTCCATAATTGAATCTGAGCTAATGGCTGCAGTATTGCAGGCCTGGGGTCCCTGCTAAGCCTGCAGCCAACGAAAGCCAGTGGGAATAGACTGAGCAGTCAAACTCATTTTTAGGATGTAGTTTAGTACTTGAACATCTAGGACCAGACTCCTGCTGAGGCATCACTACGACTCTGGAAATTCCTCTTCTACTTCTGTTCACAAATGTAAGAGCCCCCTAGAGAGGCCAGGGAATGGTGCAGGGGGAGAGGAGAGATATTCAGGTTCAGACCTTGTGGGTGGGAAGTTTTGCCTTCTGTCTCCTGTGACACATGATTGTTGAATATTAACTATTCAATCCAACTTGAATTTGTGCTATCCATCCATCCATCCATCCATCCATCCCTATGCTTATTCAGAGATGAACACCATGATTCCAGTTCTGGTACTCAGACTGTGGAGGAAGAAGCTGCTCAGTGTGGTAAATTGTGTGATAGAGGCATTTGCTGGACAGGAATTATCAGAGCACAGAGGAGGATTCTCAGACAAGGTGCCCTCTGACCTGGGTCTTTAAGGACAAGCAGGAATTTCTCAACACAATAAAGGATTGCATCGGGGTGAGGAGAGAGTCCCTGAAACAGAGAGATGATCTTGTGCAAAGCTTGGAGGCATGAGAAATTCTGGCATGTTCAAAGGACTGTAACTAGTTCAGACTGGCTGGAAGGTAGAGCCAGAGAAAGGACTGCATGTATGAGAGCAGTGTGGGTATAAGGATGTGTGCATATTTGGGTGGGGACATGTAGGCCTGGGGTGCTGGTTTGGGAGCACAGTGCCTGAGAGGGTAGGATTTGAGGCTGGAGAAATAGAGTCCAGATGATGACAGGGTAGTTCAACTTTGTTCTGTGAGTAATGGGGAGCTGCTGGAAGATTTTAAGCAGGAAAGTGATGATGTCACATTTCTTTATTGATTATTATTTTGTGTCCAGTAATGTGGATATTCAAAGAGGTATAATAGGGATGTTTCATGCTTTTATGGAGCTTAAGTTTGATTGAAACAACATGTACACTCAATGCCCTTCTCCCATTTCCTCTCTGGGTCTGTCTACTCATTTGCAATATGAGCATCTTGGCTAGGTTTCCTCAAGCCATGAACCCCAGCCCATGGACCTGAGGCAATAATGCCTGTTGGACTTGTCCTGTGCTTTCCCAGAGCATAGACCTGGGTCCCCATCCCTTGTCACTGGTTAGAGGTCTGCTGTGAAGACAGACACCTCCCCAAACCCTAACCGAAGGGCCCCTGGCTTCTATTGCACCCATATGTCAGTTAACCAGAAATGATTGCCTAAACTACCCAAACCCAGGTGTGCAGAGACACCTAAGAAGTCACATTCAGTCCTCACTGTTTTTTGTATGCCCCAGGATAAATCATGGTCTCCTTCTCCCTTGGGGAGCTTTCTAGAGCCCAGCATACTTCCTGTTTGAACCATCCCTTCTCTCCAGCACATAATCTGTCACACACCAGGCTAGGTGGTTTCCAGCATACCACTGAACCTCTGGGTAAAGCCAAACGAGAGAAAACAAAGGTATGAGGATTGTTGCAAACCATTAGGTGAACAAGAGCCACAGGGTGGAGGAATTTAGAGATGGGGGAGAGTGGTGGCTAGGTACAGAGATGACTCCCTTCCCTTAGACTTCCATCTAAGACCTTCCCCAGTCCTTGCCTCTGCATTTGCATTCTTCCTGCCTGGCTTCCAGAAGGAGGTTGGCCTACCTGCATACCTCTGCCAGTGCTTTGTTCCTCCCACACTTCTGCCTGTGCTGGGCCCTGGCTCACTCCTGCCCTTGCTTCCAGGTTCCCCTCTGACAGTGCCTCCTGGGGGGAGGTGAGGGACCTGGGCCAGGGGTTTCCTCCCAGCAGCCCCAGCTGCCACACCACTCACCTGTTCCATGTCTGAATCTCTCACTTTGGTTGGGTTGGCTCCTTCAGAGTGTAAACACTTCTTATTCATGTTGCCCCTCTGGTGCATGACAGAGTCAGTGCTTTGTGACTGGTGGGATCAAGTGAATGGAAAGAGGTTCATTTTCTGAGGGTTGAGAGTATATCAGGTATCTTGAGTCACTTCCTTTGTGAAAGGGCAGAGAGAACCCAGTCCACCTGAAGCAAGATTATACAGTGAATAAAGTTTGTCTTCAGCGATGGCCCCAAAGCCCCTATTTTGGTGGTCTTTACCTTTCCTTCATCTATCCTGACTTCTATGTATGGCTTTAAGGTGTGTCAAGATAACTTGTCAAGTTATCTTTCCAGACACTGTAATTTATAAACACTCACATGGGAAAAGTTCTTGCTTAACACAAGGGGGTGAATTATGAGTCATAGATCTCCAGGATTATGAGATCATCTCATAGCATGTCCCCCTGCCCACAGCAGGCTGGTCAGGGCAGACAGTGGGTGCCAGGTGTGCAGGGACACCTGTGAGCTCTCTGACAGCAGGCACTGATATATCTCAGCACCTGCCTCAGGGCTATGCACAGGCTAGATAGGTACAATGCAAGCCATAAAGTTTCTTGAGTGAATTAATGGAGATTCCATTATTTAATGAATGAATGCAGAATCCTCTACTCCCTCCTGTATTTTAACTGTAGCCAAAATTGAGTTATTTTTTTTCTCTCAAAAATGTAAATCCCTGAGATTCTTAGCATTCTTGAATGATATTTTCCTTCTTCTGGTATTGGAAAAAAGGTGATCCATCCAGATATTTAGAGAGGCACTCATAGTTCTTGTTGGAAACTCCATATGGGATAAATGATGCTAATTTATGCATATTTACAGGCAACTAACTTCATACCCTAGTGAGCTACATAGCCTTGTAAGTTCAAAGTTAACCTTCCAACAATAGGAGCAGAATTTTAATTGAAAAAGGTAAAGCAGGCATCTGGCAGATGTAGTTTGTTTAGGGGGGCATTCTATTAAGGAGTCACTGAAATGGCTCTGTAGCTGTTGTAACAGCTTATTGAAATGAGATTTCACTTTTTTTAATAAAGAGAAAATCGCCTGTGTTTGCAATGTTTTTCAACAAACTGAGATTTCTTTTTTTTAAATCATAATTGATTTATTTTGTAATGCAATATTGTCTAACATTCACAGGCTCATTTGAATAAATTATTCATCAGCTTGTGTGTGTGTGTGAGACCTACCAGACACGTCTGCTGGAGCTCCGTGGGCTCCCTTCTTGCCACCGAGGTACAGGAAACCTTAGCACAGCCACAGCGAACATTAATCAAAAGCCAGAGCAGGTTGTTCTTAACTAAAGCCAGAGGACTAGGTTATTAATAAAGACACTTGATGGATCCCATTTCTAATGGGGGATGGGAAGGGCGGAGTCAGGAGGTGGTGCCCACTAATGTACCTGTCCTGTGTTATTATCCTAAGGTGAACTTCCTTGCAATCAGTTACACTGTGAAAGTAGGCACATTAAGTACATACAGAAAGGATAGCATATTTATTTATTTCTTTACATTGATGAAATAATTTCTCTGGGTGTCTTTTTGTCCATTTGGGTAAAATACCATAGCCTGGGTAGCTTAAACGATGGCAATGTATTGCTCACATTCTGAAGGTGGGAAGTCCAAGATCAAGGCACTAGCCGATTTCAAAGGTCTAATCCCATTATGAGCACTCCACCCTCTGACCTACTCACCACCCAAAGGCCCTACCTCCTAATACCAGCACATTGTGGGTCAGAGCTTCAACATATGGGTTTTGGGACGACACAGACATTCAGACCACAGCACCCGGTCTCACTTTTATGATTCAGAATGTAGAGTGAAAGCTGACCACAGATTTGGGAGGCCGGTGAAAAGCACAAGGGTCTGAGAGTAAAAGGTGCTATGAATACTGCCCCCACAAAGCTGAGGTCAGGAAGGGCTCTCTGAGGTCACGTTGTCTGCCCCCTGCCTCCCGTGCTCTTCCCAACGTCACCAGGTGAGTGTGAGCCCAGGCAACTCCTCGCCCAGGAGTGAGCTGCATGGCCCTCCTTGGCCCGAGCATTTGTAGGCCCAGTATTCTCTGGCTGCTGGCCTGGGGCCTGGAGGTCTGAGAGGGCAGCCTGGGAAAGGGCTTGGTGTGACTCTGGGTCTTGCCCTCACACCAGTGGGCCTTTCAAGGAGGCTGTGGATTTTGCTGTATTCCGGGTGGGCAGGGATGTGCCTTCTCTCCTTCCCACTGAAGAGAAGGTTGAAAGGCCTTGAAGGACTCTCTGGTGGAGTCCCTGCTCCAGAACATCTGCCAATCACTAGAACAATCCCCAGATCAGTATATCCCCCACAGGGCTCTTTTATTATTTTTAAAAATATTAAGAGAACTAATTAAATATAGAGGGGTGCTCCGGCCCTAATCTGTGGCTTCTCATCTTTCCTCTCCTCCCTCCTTCTTCCTGCTGGGCCCCAGTGTGTATTGTCAAAGTGGCAAGTGAGGAGGAAAGGAGAAAGCCAGAGAGATAACACAGAATTGGTATGCCAGGCGAAGGCTGCGGACACAAGGGACTTCTTTTAATCCAGTCCATTAATCAATTTCTCCATAGAAATTGAATTAACTGTCTTTCATCAACATCACATCCCAGGACTTGAAAACACCATGTGCACACAGGAATGTAAATGTGACAGGGCGTGTGTCTCCGTTCCTGTGTAGGTGAACATGTGGGGCTCCTGTTCTTTGGTCCAGTGCACGGTGAGCGAAAAGCCTGGCAATCAAAGGGGCTGGCAGTAGTCATTGGCCTTGAACCTGGGCCACCGAAGCTATCTGCCCTTTTTTGTTTCTTGTTCACAGCCACTAGAAAGACTTTGTACTCCCATCCCTCTTTAACCTAAACACATTCACTGTAGAGTATCAGTCTCACTGTAAGATTTTTTTTAATTTGGGCTTGAGTTGCCCCAAAACAACTGGCCCTTGTGCTGCTGCACCCCCCACTGTGCCCTTCATTTCTGCTAACATAAAGCTCTTTTTCTGGGTCAGCGGGCTGTGGCTTGTACTGGGAATCTATCAATGAAGGTTTGAAAGGATCTCTGTCAGTCTTTGAGATAAAATTCAGACACTGCTGTATGCATATGAGGATGCAGCTCCAGAAAGAGGTCAACCACAGGAAATTCCTTAGAGATTTCAGTATTTAATTAATTTAATCAGTAACTAATAGATATTTATTGGCTGTCTGCCAGGTTCAGGATTTCTGCTGGGTCTCAAGGGCACAGAGATCAAAACAAAACAACACAACACAACACAACAACGACAACAACAACAACATCCCCCCTCCCCCTCCAAACAATTAGGTCTTTGCCCAGATAATCTAGTGAGGGGAGACTGGTAGAAAAAGAATTCACAATCCAGTGTAATAGGTATTAAAGTGGAATTTTGCAGTTTCTGGGATGAGTATGTGGAGAAGATGGAGTGATTACTTGGCCTGATGGGGCCAGGAAAGACCCCATAAAAGAGGTAGACTCTGGAAAGACAAACCATTTGCTAAGGGAGAGGGCTTGGAAGCAGTTTCCAAAAGAAAAAATTTCATTTTCTCTCACATTCCATTCTCCATACAATCAGAAAAGTGATCATGCCATTCCTATTCTTACCCAACCCCAGTGGCATTTCATTGCCCTCAGAAGAGCATAAAACCTGCTTTACCAGGGAGACCTCTGCAGCCACATCCAGGATGGCACATCCTGATGCTCACACCAGTGAAGGTTGATGTGACTTCTTTAGCACGGTCCAGCCTCAAAGGCTGCTATTCCCTCTGACTGGAATACCTCCCCCTCTGCCCTCCATGCCTGTTCTGCCATTGACTGGCTGAGTCCAACTCAGACTTCAGGTGTCTAGAGGGCAGCTTGCTTGTCCCCTCCTCCCACCTCCCTAAAATGGGTTAGGCCCTTCAGTTACATCTTAGAGCCCACCTCAGCCTGCGCTTCTCTTTCTAGCAATGATCTTGGTTGTAATTACTGTTTGAAACTCCTATCCCTCTCCAGACTTTAAGTGCCAGGAAAAGAGGCATCGTATTTGTTCTGATTGCTTTGTTAATGTCCAGGCCTAGCCCAAAGTAAATGCTTAATAAATCCTTGATGAATGAATGAGTGAACAATTTATGTTTGAAAAGGCTTATTTTAGGGAAATGGTGAAGGAAGTAGCTTCCTTAAGGCAGGGTGAGCAGCTTGACGAGGTGGGACTGGGCAAGATTGCTTGTTAAGCTAAGGAGTTTGGGGTGTCCGGGTGGCCCGGTCCATTGAGGAACTGACTCTTGATTTTGGCTCAGGGACATGATTCCAGGGTTGTGGGATCGATCCTTGTGTCAGACTGCACTGAGCATGGAGTATGCTTAAGATTCTCATTCTCTTTCTCTCTTTCTCCTTCTGCCCATCTCCCCCACTCATGCATTCTCTCTCTCTAAAAAAAAAATAGCTAAGGAGTTTGGACTCTGTTCCATAGGCAAAAGGAACCATGAAAGGCTTATGAGCAAAAGAGTGACTTGATCTGATTTGTGTTTTCCAAATATAAGTCTAGTGCAATTGATTCCTAAGTTAACTCTCCAGAGTTGGCTCTTATTTGATTTTCCAGATTCTCACTCTTCTCATTAAGCAAAGCGAAGGCAAACAAGTTTTGGGTTTCAGTGGAGGGCAGGTTTATAATTTGATAGGGGCACATCATCTGCTTGTCATCTCTCTCTACCCCCATCCACTCAACCTGAGAGCCTCCCCAGGACCCATTTGGTTGTAAGGCACACTTAGAATCATGCCCCTGCCATTCCAGCCTCATGGACTGAGTGCTCTCCTGCCTCCATGTGTTTACTTGTGCTGTTTCCTCTGTCCCAAGAGCCCTTCCTCCCATCTCTGCCTTTTCCAGTGTTGCCCATCCTTCCTGGCCTGCTTTAAGGCCTGCTCCCCATGTAGAGCCTCACTGACCACTGCAGGCTGTCTGCTCTGTGAGATTCACAAAGTACTCATACTCTCTGCTCTCCTAGCACTTGTGGAACCACAGAGCCAGGCTGACCTCCTTTTTTAACAGGAGGGGAAACTGAGGGGGAATGAATTGTTAGGGTCATACATCTGGGGAGCAGCAAGACCAGGGCCTCCCTCCAGGTGGCCTGACCCAACCACATTTATGGCTTTCCCCCTACATGGCACTCCCTACCCGAGCTCTTGAGCACAGGTATCTTATCTTTAACTTTTCAGCACATGACCAGTTTTCCCAATAAAATCAGGAGCTCCTTAAAGACCTAGACTACAGAGCATCTCATTTGTCTGAGTATAAATGTCTGGCACATAGTAGTTATTCTGTGAAGGGTCATTGATGTGAAACATTTCAGATAAGAAATATTTCTTTGCTCTCCATTAGCTTCTGCTCTGTTCATTAGGGCAGTGGTGGCCTGGGAACCAGACCGTTGATTTAGAAGCATGAGGTGAGAGCCACAGCAGAGGGCCTTCTTGTTGATGGTGTGCTTTTAAGTCTCCCAGGAGGCAAGTCTAGAGCATCATTGGGAATGTCTTAAAATCCTTGGAAGGAAGGGGTGGTTTTCCTCTCCTTGTCAAACCCCTCCTCCTTCCTGACCCATTCTCTGTCTTTCCCTGCCTGCTTTGTGTCTTGGAGGCTGACTTCACCTGGAGAGCATCACCTAGAGTCCTCTGCTGACTGGCTTCATGTAGACTCAGCCAGTGGATAGAGAAGGAGTAGGAGGAGGTCAGGGTATTTATTCCCAGATTCTGTCCCTCCATACCTGCCTGCACTTCTGTGGATGGCTGAATTCCTAAAGATAGCTCCTGCCAGGTGGCTGTGAGAGGTCTTTCCCTTATACCCCCTCAGGTGCCATGGCAATACTGGTTTCCTGCTGTTGCTGGTCCAAGGTGCCTTCCACCCCTTGTTGACACCCCATGCCACCTAAGAGGTCCTGGACCAAATTTTCCTTCCAGTGTGCCGTCTGTTTTCCTGGGATTGGGTCTGACCTAAGGTCTTAAGGAAACTCACAGAACCAGACTATTGGGGAGGAGGATAGTGCAGGACCAAGTATTTTTGGCAATGATGCCAGATGTTGAGGAATACATAGGTGTAAACAGTGTCTTTGAGCCTGCCCCTGGGATTGGGCATGAGGGAGAGTATGGGGCAGAAGAGCAACTCCCTACCCTCTCCATTCTTAGCTGGCTCTATTGTGGTCACCTACCTTTTGAGGGGACTTTAATTTTATTAAAAACACATTCATTCAAAAAGTAAGAGGCCACTACTCTCCAAGGAGCTTACAGCATTCTGGGAAAGACATATAAACAAATTCCACTGGGAAGTAGATGAAGGGGATGAACCAAGCATGTCAGGTGTGGCTGGATGTGGAAGCTACCAGCCATGTACTGGACTGAAGTGGACCCTGATGCAGAAAAAATACTGGCTTTGGAGGAAGAAGATGTGCTTAAGACCTAGAGTCCTTAATTGCTCTCTGAACCTTGTTGATGAGCTGGGAAAAATGACACCTTGCTTGCAGGCTATCTTTAAGACCTATGTGAGATGCCATGTACAAAGTCCTAGCTCTTCAATGAGTGGCCCCCATTACCAGGAAATGTGTCATTTAAGTCCCAGAGTGAACAGGGTAGAAGGACCTGGCACAACAAGGCTGATGTTTTAGTATCTGATGAATGAATCCATGAATGGATGACTGAATGAAGGGAGACAAGACAGTAGCAGCCACTGGTGTGGATGGGAGTTGGCTCCATGGTGAGCGGCTGGGGGTCTGACTCCAGCCTGCAAGGGAACAAGTCTCACACCTACCAGGTTATTCTTTAGTATAGATTGCTCCCACAGTGGGGAACTCCAGGGAAGGAGGGTAGGCCAAGGCAGAAGTGACCTCAATTACCCAACCTGTTGATTCTTGGGTATTTAGGCTTATACCTTTGACACAAACTCAAAACTTACCAGTTCGTTTATTTCACTTGGTTAGGAACCAAGACAATAGAGGATGGAAGATATCAATTTCATTAGAAATATAACTTTTTTCCCCCTTTCCTTTTTTCTTCTTTAAAAACCCTGGGCAACTGACCTAGTTTTTCATTCCCTTTGAACTCAACTACAGCAAATCTTCTTCAAAGCAGGGTTATAACATTCAGGTTCTTCAGTTTATGTGGGTCAGGGTGACTCTTCCTGTGACTGAAAAAGATGAGCTTTGAGTGCCATCGTTTTAAGCTGCCTTGGTGCCTGGAACTCTTTTGGAATTTTCTTTTTTAGCCTCCTTGCTAGCCTTAAGTGCTTTAAGTTATGGTAGTTAACAGGAAAAGTGTGGCAGAGGAAATGTTTACTATTTGATTTTATAATAAATGACTTTTAGAAGGGAATGGGCAGAACAGACAAGGTTGTTCCTGGCATCTCTCCATTAGTGCCATCCCTGGTGGTGGTGGAGGAGGAAGTGTTACCTGTCTTTTACACATAGTGGAAAGAACACCTGACCAAGAGTCAGGGAACCAGTTTGTGAACAATGTGATCTTGGATAAGTCACAACTTATTTGTGATTCTTCATCTGAAAAAGTCCCTCAAGCCCTTTGGTTCTCTGAGATCTCTGCAATTTTGATGTAGGTTGAGGGTAGAAGGGCATCTTACAAGGCACTCTCAAAATAGAAGCATCCTCCCAAATAGCACTAGTATTTCCTTGCTGTGCCATCCCTGCAGGAAACAGAGCCGGGTGAATACACAGCAGGGATGAGTAGTCTTATTCCAGTGTGATTTGAGCTATTCTTAACGGCTAATCTCCTCCCAAATTTCTCTTGGACCTATATGTTTCTGCTTAAAATTTCATCATTAGAAAGTCATTCCTTTGAGTGGGACATTACTGAATTCAGGAATTACTAGTTAAGATTAATTTTGGCACTAGTAATTTGAAGAGTTTCGTTTATCACAGCTTTCCAAAGAGGCAGCAGGCTGATGACCCAGCACACGAGGTGGACACGTTCTGAAAGAGCTGGAGGATGGGAAAGTCTGACGAGCTGGCGAGCCAGGCAAGCCTAGGTGAGGTTCAGGGAAAGACCCCTATTCCTGTAAATAAGTGACCTGTGCCAACATCCCCATTGTGCTGAAGCCTGGAGGGCCTGCCTGCATTTCTCCACTAGGAAGTTTAGCTCTCAGTTCAACTTCATACCTCCTCTCCTTACCCCAGACTTTCCACTCCCATTTCCAGGATCCTAAGCTCATAAATAGCACCATTGGGAGCCCTGGAGCCAAGCACAGCCTTGCCTGTCTCCAGCTCCCTACCTGAGCTCAGAGGTGCCCCAGTTACTGCTAGCAGCACAGGTATGTTGCCTCTGTCCTCTAAGGCAGGGTTCTTAGAGATGGCTATTATACATTTTAACAAATAACAGGAGCACCGAGGCAGGGACTTTTATCACAATATAAACACTGTAATTTCAAACTTTTAGGGCAACAAATCTATGAAATGAAAGTCAACAGAGAGGACACAGAGTTAAGTTTCAGCCATGAGCTGCTGTTGCCTGGCTGGGGGGAAGTGCTGTGCAAACACTTGACCTGGAAGCCAGAATGGGACACTCCCCACACTCAGTGTGGCTGGAAACACAAATGGCAGTTCCTGGAGCTGCGCCAGCAGAGAGCCATGGAAGGCGAGGACTGTCTCACTCAGTCACACATGGGTATCATTGATGGCTTACTGTGCCTGAGCCCTGCCAAATGCTGGGAAACCCCTGCTTCCAGCACTAATGTGATCTGTGAGATTGCTAATACTGCCTGATATTTGCTGAGTGTTCACCAGGTGCGATGTGGAGTGCTTCATGGGGATTGTTACAATTAATGCTCAGAGCAACTCTATGACATAGGCACTCTTGTTCATCCATTTGTACATGAAAAGAAATTGAGGCTTAGGTTACCCTGCCCAAGGATACTAGCTGAAAGCAGGAAAGCATGGGTCTCAGAGTCAGAGAACCTGAGCCCAGGGCCGGTGCCCTAACCATGACTCTCCACTGTCTCTCTGCAAAGACAACTAGCCTGGGCATGCAGAGTGTACTTTCTGGGGAGACAGGGGGAGATGAGCATAAATAATCAGAGCACATGTAGTAAGGAAGGTTGTCCCAAGGTCTTCATGGGGGTCTTCATTCATTCAACACATACTTCTCTAGAGTTCCAGGCAGCATGCGCTGGAAGTATGCTGGTTATGAGAGTGAGTCCAAAGAATTTAAACACTCAGTCAGTCTCGGATTTCATGGAGATTGTAGTGCAGACACAGAAGGCAGATATTAATGAAAGAATCACACAGATCAGTGTAGATTTACCGCTGAGGAGAGTGAATCACTAACTTCCCAAAGGACTCAAATAAGGCTTCAAAGAGGAGGATGCATTTGATCTGTTCCCAAGAACGGGGTGAGTTTTCCCGGTGGAGAGAGCAAGCCCTCCAGGACGTGCACGTCTCTACGGTGTGGATGAAGAGAAGGTTTTAAGGACTGAGGACGGTCTGACTGGAGTGGGGGGCTCAAGGAGGGGAGAGGCTGGAAAGTTAGGTTGGCATGAATGTGCAAAAGGCCCTTGTTTGCCAGGTAAGGAGTCATGGGAGCTTTATCACACAGGTTGGGGCTGAGGGTGGGAAAAGTGTTAATCTGTTTATCTGTCCTTCTGGTACTTAAGTCCCCCTCCATTTGAGAATCAGCTGGAGCTGGCAGTGTCTCTAAGTGGGGTGTCACAGGCCTGGACCAGGATCCATGTTGGCCTCCGTCCTTTTGGTGCAGTCTCTGGCCCTCTGTCCTCTCTGTGAGGTTACAGCAATACCCCAAGTGGCTTCAGGACTCACATACCAGTGGGGCTGACCCAGAGCTGTGTGACTGGGCTCCAGGAGTTGTCCTGGTGGGTGGTGGATCTCTCCCACTGACTGGTGTGGTGTTTCTTTCTTGAGATGGCATGATTTAGGCCACTGCCTTCAGGTGACTCTCTCTCATGTCAGACAGAGAATGAGTTTTGGGCTCTGAGCTACCCAGGGTCCACCACCAACCCTTTGGCTTGGGTCATGTGTGTGGGCCTGCACACTGACTCTTGCCTGAGGGTGTTCTGCATGCAATGCTATCCCTGGTGTACAGCTCTCCAGGGTGATAGGGGCAGTGGCAGGTGTGCTCCTGCTGATGGTCCCCCACCCAGCCTCTACCACGTGTCAATCAGGCAGTCCTCCAGGGTGGCTGTGCCTCTCTTCTCAGAGGGCTGTTCACACCTGTGCTTCACAATGCTAGTGGCCGTTCTGATGATATTCTCTCTTGCTCTAATCGATGTGCTGACACTGTGCTCTGTCACATTGCTCTAAGCGATGCCTAATGATCAACTGTCTTGTGCGAAGGACACCTCTTTTCTCACCCTGCCCATGACCCCTTGCCTCTCCTTGCTCCAGGTGATAGTATGGGAAGGCAAGTGTGCAAGAAGTGCTCAATGAGACCAAGAAATCACATATGAAGAATTCAGTAATTAAGGGTTCACAAGTTCAAGAGCAGATACAGTTGGAAGATGTGTTGTTTTGCATTTATGCTGTAAAACTCCAAGTTGCGAATCTCACATGACCAGAAAATGAGCTAGAAGTTACATTTTCCTGTACACTTGGGGTGGACTGGCATCTGTGACATCATGGCTGAAGCCCTGTGACGCTGGCAGGTGCTGGGAGCCAGTGTCCAGGGAAGCATATGGATGAAGCAGTGTCCTACGTGGTTATATGACTAGCATTAAATACACAAATTTAGGGACCTACAGAGGTAAGAAAATCTTTACTATTTCAAGGCAAAAGGGTTTGAAAGAGCCATAGTATTGTGATTGGAAAACAACATTGCTCTTTTTTCTAAGGTGGGAGATAGAAAATTAGCCAGGAATGGCACATTTGATAATAAAGAACATGAGGAACCAGTTTCTGGATCTGAAAAGAAAATGAAGAGATGTTGCCTAGACTTGAAAAACATTTTTGTTTTTTAAGGCTTAATTTACCTAGAGCAATTTTTAGTTTACAGTAAAACTAAGAGAAAGATACAAAGATTTCACATTTGCCCCCTGCCCCACACACGCATAGCCTCCCGCATTATCAACATGCCCCCTCCCTGTCAGTGGTGCATTTGTTACAACTGATGAATCTGTAATGACACATCATTATCACTCAAAGTTCGCATTAAGGTTCACTCTTGGCACTATCTATTCTCTGGGTTTGGACAAGTGTATAATGACATGTATCCACCACTATAGCATCACACAGAGTAGTTTTTTATGGAGAATATTCATGCACACTACTTGAGCGATAAAGAAACACCTGTTATACAAAATAAGGAGTTGGCAAACCGCAACCTGTGTCCATCGCAGGGCAAACCCAGCCACTCTTGCTTGTTTGTGTATTTTGGCTGGTTGCTTTCTGTGCTATAACTACAGGGCTGAATGGTAGCAACTGAGACCATATGGTCAACAAAGCTGGAAAAAATATTTATCATCTGGCCCTGTCCTAAATCTTCATTGATAAATCATTGTACCTCACATGGATCCATGGATTAGTTTTAACTTTCTATTTAAAGCAGTTTTAAACTTACAGGACAAAAAGCACATGGATTGTACTAAGTCTCATATATTCTTCACACAGAAACTCCTTTCAAGTTTTTGCAATGGTTGCAAAGTGTCACAAGTTGTACCTAGCTGCCACATCTTGCTGGTCTCCTTCCCTGTGGCATAGTTCCTCAGTCTCTCCTTTACTTTTCTGATTCTCACTTTATTTTAAAGCTTTTATGTACAGGTAGCTTTTTTTAAATTTTTTTTTAACGTTTATTTATTTTTGAGACAGAGAGAGACAGAGCATGAACGGGGGAGGGTCAGAGAGAGGGAGACACAGAATCTGAAACAGGCTCCAGGCTCTGAGCTGTCAGCACAGAGCCCGACGCGGGGCTCGAACTCACGGACCGCGAGATCATGACCTGAGCCGAAGTCGGCTGCTTAACCGACTGAGCCACCCAGGCGCCCCTATTTACAGGTAGTTTTGAGAACAGTACAGAGGGCCCATGTACCCTTTACCCAGTTTCCTCCTCTATTAGTCAGGGTTTTCCAGAGAAACAGAACCAATAGTGTGTATGTATGTATGTATGCATGTACATACGTACATATATAGCAATTTATTTTAAGGAATTGGCTTATGTGATTACAAAAGATGGTGAGTCCACAAACTGCAGTATGAGCTGGCAGACTTGAGATTCAGAAGAGCCAACAATGTAGGTGACATCTTAAAGGAGTCTGCTGGAGAATTCTCTCTTGCTCCAAGAGGCAAAAGTTTCTTGGTAAGCATGCCTTCAACTGATTGTGAGGCCCACCCACATTATGGAAGGCAAACTGCTTACTCAAGGTTTACCCGTTGAAATTTTAATCTCATCCAAAAGCACTCTCCAAGTTGACACATGAAATTAACCATTGCACTCCTCATGGTAACCACTTATATAACTGTAGTATAATATCAAACCAGGAAACTGACATAGGCTCTGTGGATTTATAGCACATTTTAAAATCAAAGTTTATACACACACACACACACACACACACACACACACATAAGCCTCCGCAAAAAAAAAATTTGTCCAGCGTAGCCTGGCTTACAGTTTTCAGACTTGGGTCTTGGAGCCATAAGTGGTCAATGGAATTAACTTTGAGGCTACTCCTGGATAGGGGAAAGACCAAATGGGCACATTCCAGGCTCCCACCCACTCTTGATAGCATTCTTCTTTTAACTGTGTTGCTAAGGAGCTTCACTTGGTAGAAAGGATTCACTGCTAAAATCATTTGGATTTCATTGGTCTAGACCATTTTCAGGCCATCCCTGCTTGTACACCTCCTCCCAAAATTTGCTTCAGACCTGCTTCTTATTCTTGCCTCTTGCTCCAGAGCGGTTCCTTCAGCCTCCTTACCATGACATCTATCTGTGACCTCCCACCACGTCTGATTGTTCTCACTTGCTTTTGGGATCTCAGACTTTGGCCACCTGTACCCACACCCCCCCCCCACCCTTTCTGTTATGCTCTGACCTCTGGACATCCTGTACTCTTAGAGGAACACTTTTTGTCTCATTGCAGAGCCACAGAGAGCCCTGTTTCTTCCTTTGGCCATAGATCACCTTTCTTGAAAAAGAAGCAGTCGATCAGATAGTCTCTCTTCTTTATTGAAATACTTTTTCAAAAAAGCTCTCCAATAAACATCAGATATGCTTACATATAACAGGACTACAATCATAATAGGATATTTTAATAAACTATTTTTAGTGTTTAATCAAGTAGATTAAATGATAAGAATTTAGGAGGCTTGGATAATGAGTAAATAACTGTTTTAATAAGCATATTAAACTTTGTATTCAAAGGTTTTTAAAATCATGCCTTTGTTAGATAGATTATGTATTGTTTGCTTTTATCATCTACAATTATTTAAGAGAGTTAACATCCAGCTTTTAATTAAACTATTGGATACCTTAAAGTTTACAAAACCTTTGCATTTCTAATTGTTTAAAGTCAAAGCCAAAATAACAACTCTGACCTCCCCAAGCAACGTGGGGCCTTTGTTTCCCTTGCCTCTTCTCTTTTTCTACTCTTTGTTATTTTATTTATTTATTTATTTATTTATTAATGGTTTTATTTATTTTTGAGACAGAGAGACAGAGCATGAGCAGGGAGGGGCAGAGAGAGGGGGAAACACAGAATCTGAAGCAGGATCCAGGCTCTGAGCTGTTAGCACAAAGGCTGATGTGGGGCTCGAACGCATGGACTGTGAGATCATGACCTGAGCTGAAGTCAGACGCCCAACCAACTGAACCAGCCAGGTGCCCTGGCTCTTTGTTATTTTAATCTCAATTTGTATTTTCTCATCAATTTTATAACCACACTGAAAGCAAATTATTTAGACCCATTTCTACTTAGTTTTGATGTCCATCGCCGAGTTCTGAGTATTCCCTCCACCCTTGCAACTCTGCTATTATTGATTCCAGTGATCTGGAGAAGGTTTTAAATAAATGTTTTTTTTTGGGGGGGGGGTAAGGAGAATTCAAGTGTATTTTCTAAACTTAGAATATTAAAGACTGATCTGTTTGTATGTAAAGTAATTGGGTCACATCCTTTTTCCCCTATAGATTTTATTTCTTTCTGCTTAGAGATTGTTACCAAGTCTGTCCTTTAAACGCTAAATGATTTTCTACAGTAGTGAATCAAGCATGGAATATAATTTAGTTATTATGTTTCTTCGTGCAGTTTCTAATTATTTTGTATAAAATTGGCAAAACCCTCCTACATTTTCATTTCAAACATGAAAAAGGTATTTTCTACAATTTTCTTCTGTTTCATACAGTGAATCTACTTCATAAGAAGGATTCTTCTCTGCAGCTTCACATTTTGTTGTCCTTGCTGTAGAATGTTTTTGAAGTTTTCGTATTTACTCGGTAATTCACTTAGCAAGTATATGCTGAGCATTACATGCCAGACACTGTTCTAGATGTTAGGGGTACATTAGCTAATAAAACAGACAAAGACAAAGACTTCATGGAGCTTATGTTCTAGTATCAGGAGACTGACATTAAACAAAATTAAATAAAGTATAGAGTACATTAAATAGTGATGTATGTTAGGGAAAAAATAAAGCAGAAAACAGCAATGGGGAGTGTGGGATGGTGTTGAAATTTTAGATAAAATGACCAGAGAAGCAGGTGAGATTTGAATAAAGATGTGAAGGAAGTGACAGAAGGAATCATTGACTATTCAGGGAAAGAGGACTGAAAGAAAGGCCACGATATCTAATGCAAAAGCCCTGAGGCAGGAACTTGCTGGCAAATACTAAGATCAGCAAGGATGCCAATGAAGTTGGAGCAGAGACAATAAGTGAGAGGGTGGTAGAAATTGAGGTTAGTGATATAACAGGGGAAGATCATGTAGGGGCTTGAATTTCACAGAAGTATACACAAATATCATGTCTTATCTCTGCTCTAACTCTGAGCATGATGGACCAGGACTGGAAGAACTGGAGTAGGGATACTACCTAATGTTTTGATAGTTTTTTCTGGCTGGTGTGTTGAGAATAGAACATGGTGGAGAAGGGGAGAAGCTGTGGAACCACATAGGAACCTGTTGCAATAGTCTGGGAAACAATATAGCTGAAAACTATAGAAAGCTTATGAAGGAAATTGAAGAAGATACAAAGAAATGGGAAAAACATTCCGTGCTCATGGATTGGAAGAATAAATATTGTTAAAATGTCAATACTACCCAAAGCTATCTACACATTCAATGCAATCCCAATCAAAATTGCACCAGCATTCTTCTTGAAGCTAGAACAAGCAATCCTAAAATTTGTATGGAACCACAAAAGACCCCAAATAGCCAAAGTAATATTGAAGAAGACCAAAGCGGGAGGCATCTCAATGCCAGACTATAGCCTCTACTACAAAGCTGTAATCATCAAGACAGCATGGTATTGGAACAAAAACTGACACATAGACCAATGGAATAGGATTGGACCCACAAATGTATGGCCAACTAATCTTTGACAAAGCAGGAAAGAATATCCAATGGAAAAAAGACAGTCTTTTTAACAACTGGTGTTCGGAGAACTGGACAGCAACATGCAGAAGAATGAAACTAGACCACTTTCTTACGCCATTCACAAAAATAAACTCAAAATGGATAAAGGACCTGAATGTGAGACAGGAAACCATCAAAACCCTAGAAGAGACAGCAGGAAAATACCTCTCTGACCTCAGCCGCAGCAATTTCTTACTTGACACATCTCCAAAGGCAAAGGAAATTAAAAGCAAAAATGAACTATTGGGACCTCATGAAGATAAAAAGCTTCTGCACTGCAAAGGAAACAATCAACAAAACTAAAAGGCAACCAACAGAATGGGAAAAGATATTTGCAAATGACATAACAAAGGGCTAGTATCCAAAATGTATAAAGAACTCACCAAACTCCACACCCAAAAAACAAATAATCCAGTGAAGAAATGGGCAGAAAACATGAATAGACACTTCTGTAAAGAAGACATCCAGATGGCCAACAGGCACATGAAAAGATGCTCAATGTCACTCCTCATCAGGGAAGTACAAATCAAAACCACACTGAGATACCACCTCACGCCAGTCAGAGTTGCTAAAATGAACAAATCAGGAGACTATAGATGCTGAAGAGGATGTGGAGAAACGGAACCCTCTTGCACTGTTGGTGGGAATGCAAACTGGTGCAGCCACTCTGGGAAAGTGTGGAGGTTCCTCAAAAAATTAAAAATAGACCTACCCTATGAGCCAGCAATAGCACTGCTAGGAATTTACCCAAGGGATACAGGAGTGCTGATGCATAGGGGCACTTGGACCCCAATGTTGATAGCAGCACTTTCAACAATAGCCAAATTATGGAAAGAGACTAAATGTCCATCAACTGATGAATGGATAAAGAAATTGTGGGTTATATACACAATGGAATACTACATGGCAATGAGAAAGAATGAAATATGGCCTTTTGTAGCAACATGGATGGAACTGGAGAGTGTTATGCTAAGTGAAATAAGTCATGCAGAGAAAGACAGATACCATATGTTTTCACTCTTATGTGGATCCTGAGAAACTTAACAGAAGACCATGGGTGAGGGGAAGGGAAAAAAAGTTAGAAAGGGAGAGAGCCAAACCATAAGAGAGTCTTAAGAACTGGGAATAAACTGAGGGTTGATGGGGGGTAGGAGGGAGGGGAGTGTGGGTGAAGGGCATTGAGGAGGACACCTTTTGGGATGAGCACTGGGTGTTGTATGGAAACCAATTTGACAATAAATTTCATATAAAAAAAAGAATAGAGCATGGTGGAGAAGGGCAGAAGCTGAGGACCCACATAGGGACCTGTTGTAATAGTCTGGGAAACATTACAGTGGTTTGGGCAGAGGGATAGGAGGAGAAGTTGTGAGGATTGATCAGATTTCAGAAGTGTTTTGAAGGCAGAAGGTGTTTGTTGATAGGTTGAATATGGTGTGTGATATAAAGAAAGGGTTAAGACTGACTCCAGGTTTTTTGGACTGAGCCATTGAAAGGATGAGTGGCCAGGAATGGAAGTGGGGACAGCAGGGTTGGTGAGCAAGAGTCTGGAGCTTATTTATTTATTTATTTATAGCAAATGTTGGGGGGCAGAGAAAGGGAGAGAAAAATCCCAAGCAGGCCCCACACTGACAGGCCCCACACTGACAGTGACAGCCTGATGCGGGACTCCAAGCCATGAATGTGACCTGAGTGAAACCAAGAATTGGACGCTTAGTGGACTGAGCCACCCAGGCACCACTAGGGCTCCATTTTAGAATCTCAGATGCCAATTTTATCCCCGGGGCTGGGGTGGGCGATGGATAGGCAGGTAGGTGCTTCCAGAGGTCGAGGGCAAGGCTTAGACTGAGATGGACATTTGGGAGCCACCAATTTACAGATGGTTTTTAAAGCCATGATACTGAATGAGATCAGGTAGAGACTGAGGACAAGGCATTTCAGGGCTTACAGGACAGGGGGTGACAAAGTGGAGGGGTCTGAGAAAGAGTGGCAGAAAGATAAGAGGAAAACCAAGCAGTCCTGGTGTTAAAGACACGAAGAAAAAGAGAACGGACAGGAGAGACTGATCAGCTGCACCAAGTGCTGCTGATGCGTCCAGTAAGTGAGAACTGAGAATTTACCACTGGATTTGGCAACAGAGAGGTCGTTGGTATTTTAGATAAGTGCAGTTACTGAGGGGTAATGGGACCAAAAGCCTGACTGGAATGGGTTCCAGAGAGAACTGGAGGAAATGTCAGACACAGGTCAGCCCACGTTTTTTAAGGGCTTTTACTCTCAAAGGGAAAAGACAAAAGGGGTGGTACCTTCAGCAGAAGTGAGGTCAGGAGAGGAGAGTGGAAGAAATGACAGTGTACTTCTATTGCTGTGTGACAAATTACCACAAACTTAGCAACTTATACACATGCATACATCACGTGACGGTTTCCAGTTTCCACAGATCAGCCATGCAACCACGTGCAGCAGAGTGACTCCAGCTCAGCGCTCTTCACAGCTGCCATCATGGGTCTGTGCCTTTTGGGAGCTGCGATCCCCTTCCAAAATCACATAGTGGTTGGCCGAATTGAGTTCCTTGCAGTTGTCATATTGAGGTCTCTGTTTCCTTGCTAGCTGTCAGCTGGAGCCCCCTAGCTCTCATGTACCACTTGTGGTTTTTGCCACGTGGCCCTCTCACAGGTCCCTCTGACAAGGTGATGGCTCACTTCAAGGCCAGCAAGGGAACCTCTCAGCTCAGTGAAGGCCTAAGCCCTTTATAAACGGCTCCCTCTGTTTAGGTGAAACCCACTCAGAATAACCTCCTTTTGATGGATTCAAAGTCAGCAGGAGTAGAGAACTTAAATCACATCTGCAAGATCTTTTCACCATTGCCAGATGAGATGATATAATACAGTGATATGTATCCTATCACCTTCGACATATTCTACTGGCTGGAATCAAGTCACAGATCCTGCCTACGGTCCAGGGGCAGGTTTACACAAGAAAGCAACTCACTGGGAGTCACCCTAGGGTGTGTATAACATATATATCTATGGGAACAATGCCATAGAGAGGAAAAGCTTTGATGGTGTAGGAGAGAAAGGGGGCAGATACTGGAGCATTGTCCTCATGTCAGTGAGAAGGGATGGGACTCAGTGCTAAACAGTCCACCTACAGAGGGCAGGGAGGGAGCTGGGTAACTGGGTGCCTGCAGTTGTGTATGTGACATGGTGGAGTTTCTGGAAGGCCTCTCTTCTTGCTACTTCAGGGTTCTTAGTGAGATAAAGAGCAAGGGTATCAGCTGAGTGTGAGGATGCAGACGGTGGTGTTGGAGGTTTATTTGAACATATGCTCGTATTTCTTGTCATATGGCTAATGCATATTTATATATTTATTATAATATATTTATATCATCACTTTAATTTGTTCTGCACTCTCATCTTTATGGAGAGGGAGAGAGAACCATTAGAGTCAGTGCTGAGGATCGTTGGGGATGAACGGGTAGCTGAGAGCTCGATCCTAGAGTGGCCAGATGCTAGACTGGAACATTTCAGGTGAGGTCTAGATGGTGCGCTCAGATCTGGACCAAAAGGAAGATTGCAACCCCAAGCAAAATGCACACTGAAAAGAGGCTAGTGGTTTAGAATTGAGCAGAGGTGGGGCTGGCAGTTTAATCACTGTGGATGGTGGCATTCATGCGTTGAGGGCACATTTAGCAAGTGATTCAGACTATAGAGCCACAAGGCTAATGGACATTGAATATTCAATATTTTCATTTATGGCTCATAAATGCAGGGCTTGTCCTGACTTATAAACTACATGTAACACCTGTATCACGATGCATTTTTCCCCACAAAATTTCCCAGGTAATTAGTTTTATGGAGTTTTGCCATTTGGCACCTCTCCTCCCCCTTTCCAAGCACTCCTGGGGATATCTGAACTATGGAGGAAAAAATCTTACCACATAGCTATATTTAGAAGTTAAATTAACAGAAAACGCCCCATAGTAGGAATATTCAGCATTACATAGACACAAATTTCAGGCCATCCTGAAGCTTATAAATCCATTCATCTTACCCTCAGCCATGGATATTTTCCTTATCTCCAGGATGGTACTACATTAAGACCTCGGGAGAGGCTTGCTCCCCTAGCTAGGCTATTCACCTTTCTAGCTTTTTCAGAATTCCATGCATCCACTGATTTTCATTCATCCTGTCTCTAAATTCCTTCTGGATGCATCCCTACCAGACCCCAACCTTTGAGGTGTCAGGAGAACCCTCTGGGTAGGACCCTCTCTTCTCTCTGCAGAACTTGACCTGGCCTCCCATGTGGTCTTCACTTTCCACCCTGACTCATGGATTATTCAGTTCATGGGTCTGTAGTCTGGTTAGTTCGTGGGTCTGTGTTGGGACCTGGTGCATCATGGTACTTATTATTTTGGTGAAGGAGTAGTCAACTCATTTTTCTGTGGCTGCTGTTTTGTTCCTTTCTTTCTACATATCTTCCTGTTACTCTCAAAGTTACTTTGGATCCTCTAGGGACCTCATAGCTGGAAAGTCCTTGTGACACTGTGAGCGAATAAGAGGGCTCTTGTAGACTGGCCATTCCCAACAACAGCCTGTGTGACACTGTCTACACACTGCTGGCAGGCTGCACAGATCTGACAATGGTTCCCAGTGAGAATTTGCAGTTCCACCCAACCTCCTGGGTCTGAAATGAGCTCTAAAGTATCAGGGTAAAGTTTCCTTGAAGGAAAACTTACCTTATTTATTCAGCTGAGCACTGCTTGAGTGATTCTACTGGATTTGCAAAGACTAGTAGGCCTTTCTCACCTTAGGATTGTAGAACCTTTGGTAATTTGATCAGTTCCCTGGCTGTCAAAGGAGAAGGTGGTTTGGGTTGCATAAGGAGATCCAGGGTCCACAGGGAGGGGAAAGGATGGAAACTCCTAAGGGGAAGTGGACCTAGGGAGCACTGCTGGATGTGTTATAGGGTCTAGGAAGGGTACACATGGCTTG
Source organism: Panthera tigris (assembly GCF_018350195.1). Taxonomy (NCBI): domain Eukaryota; kingdom Metazoa; phylum Chordata; class Mammalia; order Carnivora; family Felidae; genus Panthera; species Panthera tigris. The sequence continues at coordinate 36,421,468 of NC_056663.1, forward strand.
AAATGAAACAAAATTAAGGAAAAATGTGCGGAGACTGGGGACCAAGGATCGAAGGAAGGATGTTTTGACACAGCGTGTGGTTGATGGTGGAAGTCCCTCTAGACCCTACTTTTCCACAAAGTGATTGATTTATTCAACAAATGCTGATTGAATATTTACTGAATACACAAGGCACTGTGCTGGGCATTGATGGATCCACATTGATGGGTAAAGCCTGTATGTCACTCTTCTTGGAGTGTTTAAAACATGCCTGTGTTCACAGAAGCACTGTTGAGAGTGAGGGCAAGGCTGTGGTCTTGGCCTGGAGACTCTCCCCTCTGTTGTGGTGGAGCCTGGATCTTGGTTGCACTGTGAACATGCACCTTTGGCCTTGTGTTGCATTAGTCTACAATAGCAGCACCCTGTGGCAGCTGGAGGTGGTAACAGCAGTGGATCAAGGAGCCTTTCCAGTGTTCTTTTATTAGGGAGGAAGGAGAGGCCCAGGGAACAGTGTGGGCAAAGGCCTTGCCTTAAGGGAACTGGAGGGAAGTGACCATAGTCAGTGAGGACAAGGCATTAGATGTGGGTCTCTTTCCTAAGGGCATTAATAAGAGCCGAGTCTGAACAGATCAGTCAGGCTATGGGGCAGGCAGTGTATTGGAATGGTGTAAGGGTGGGTGTGGGGGAACATTAAGGAGGGGCTACGTGGTGCCTCAGGTCAATGATCTCTGCATTGTTAGATTTTGCACTCCAGCAAGAAGAAGAAATTGAGCAGATGCCCCCCAAATAGGTATCTGTTCATTCATTTCTAAAAAGTAAACTAAACATCATGTGCTTATAAATATATGCATATATAATAGAAACTAATATTTCTATAAAGATTAAATAATACTTAAAATATTTTTATTTTATTTTATTTATAAATGGTTCAAACATATGATTGAATATGCTTCATAGTGTTTGTTGAATCTTAGTATATCATTTTGCAATACAGAAATTCCATTTTTAAGTACAGTTTCTTTCAATATTCACTTTATTGTCTGTTTGTTACTGGAATTTTCATTTTGTAACAATATGTGGATCCAAATGCAACAAAGACATCACTGGCTGCTTTATTAAAATATGATATTCATTATTTTAGTCCCATCCACAAAATATATGAAGGTTTTTGTTGAGATTTGGCTAATAAATTTCAATTTTCTTGATGTCAAGTCAATTGTTTTTTAAAATAAATAAAAAAGTGTTGCATTTTTGTAATTTAACAAGTGGATTTAAAAACCAAATACTTAATTTTAAAGATTAGATAGGCTAGAATAGTCCATTTTCAATTTTTTATTATTTTTATTAATTTTTATTTTAGAGAAAAAATGCAAGTGGGGAAGTGCAAAGAGGGAGAGAGAGACAGAGAGAGGGAGAGAGGGAGAGGGAAATAAAGAATCTTAAGAGACTCCATGCTTAGCCCTCAGTGCAGAGCCAGACGTGGGGCTCAATCCCACAACCCTGAGATCATGACCTGAACTGAAATCAAGAGTCAGATGCTCAATGGACTGAACCACCCAGGCACCCTTCATTTTCAGGTTTTTAAAGTGTGTCTAGATGAAAATTTTTAGAAATAAACTACATGTTTTTGGCAATAAAATCATGTAATATTATTAACATTTTCAAATACCATTTCAAGACACTCTCTCTGTAGCACAAATTTATTTGAAAATAATTTGTCTCACTCATTCCTAAAACATTAAACTTTGAATGAGGTTTACTTCAGTGTGTTTATATTTTAAAACTATCTGCCAGGAAGCATATTATTAATAGCCATATGCCATCACAGAAGATCAGCAAATTGGAAGAACAAACCTTTTTGTAACAACAACAAAAATGAGTCATTACTAAGTTAAATGATCCTATGCACTTAGGCAGGTGGTAAAAAGGGTCACTTTCCATCCTGTTAAAAAGGGTCAAGAAGATTCTAGTATCAACTAAGAAAATACCATGGTGAACTGAGCACACCAAGTCCACAGCATGTCAGGAGGGTGAGAACAAGGCATAGCCCTTTCTGCAGAGTCATATACCCCTGGTTCCCTCAGGACATTTTGAATTCTAAGGTGACTCACAGTGCTGGTTTGGGAGATCTCCAAAGGTGGTGAGATAGAATCATAGCTTAGGTGACAGCTTAGGAGATGGGGCAAAGTGCTGTTTGCGGGTAACATTGACCTAACTTGCTGACAAGTAGGTTCTGGGGTATGGGGGAAATGTGGATGTCAAGAATAATTCTCCTGTTTTGGTTCGTAAAATTTGCAGGGTAGGGGTGCCATTCCCTGAAAGAGGGGGTACAAGAAGAAGATCCAGTTTGCAGAGTAGGTCCTACATGCAGGTTTGGCTTATTTAATGTCACCTGCCTCTCAACTGCTCAGGTGGGGATGTCTTTTAAGGTTCCCAGACCCAATTTCAACATGGGGGAGGAGACCCCTCCCTCCCACCACACCAAGAAATTTTTGGACACCGGAAGGGTGTCTGAGAATTCAACTCAACTCTGACACTGCTATCTACCTGGAGATAGCATCAGATGCTACAGGTTAAGGGTTCAATTCCACAGTACTCCCCTCCTCCCCACCTCAGATGCCAGGCATAAGTCCCAGGCAGTTACCTATGCTTCTGACCAGCTGGCTACAGATTGGAGGTTCCAAAGACCTCATCTTTAGGTTCGATTAATTTACCAGAGCAGTTCACAGAACTCAGGGAAACGCATTTACCAGTTCATTAAAAGAAATGATAAAGGATATGAATCAACAGCCAGATGAAGAGAACAGGGATAGATATGGGGAAGGGGTGAGGAGCTTCTGTACCTTCTCCAGGTGGGCCACTCCCCTACATATTTGTGTGTTCATCAACCTGGAACCCTGTCCTTTTGGGTTTTCATGGAGGCTTCATTACGGGGGCATGATTGATTAGATCACTGGCCAGTGGTGATTGATTCAACCTTCAGCCTCCCCTAAACTCCAGGTGGGGCTGAAAGTTCCAAGCCTCTAATCACACGATTGGTCCTCCTGGCAACCAGTCCCCACCCCTACATGGGGCTCAAAAGCCACCTTCAGTAATAACAAGACACCCATTTCACCTTTATGGCTCTGAAATATTTTCAGGAAATATGGATAAAGACCAAATATATATAAGAAATATATTTTTGGCATTCAGATAAATTATTATATCACAGGATGTCAAGAAGACCATTGCATAATGCAGTCTGGTCTGTTGGAGAGGCCTAGCATCCAGGCCTGAGCTTGAGGTCTGTAGAGCAGACCCTCCAGTGGAGTGAGCCTTCTCTGGTTCTTGCCTCTCCCTGGATGGCTTACTCTTCCTAGATATTTTTCAGCCTTAGAGAGACAAAATACAGAAGAGAGAGACAAAGGAAGCTCAGTCCTCACAGTTATAACATAGAACTTGGCTGACCTTGTTCTCTGCCTAGAGATTCCTTTTGTGAACTTCACAGTGAGGGGTGACCTTCATAGAGCATGATTAGTTTCTCAGGTCCTGGGATTCTAACATCTATCTGCAGAAGATGATCAATATGTCCATTTTTATCCTTTTATCTCCATATATACCTATGCCTCTGTTTGTACCTCTGCCTATGTCTGATTTATCCTCCTAGGGTTGACTTGTATTTTGGACAGGTCATGCCATTTCTCAGTTTTGTGTTTGCATGCATATGTGTGCGTGTGTGTGTGTGTGTGTGTGTGCAGCATTGCAGTGTAGCTACAGGACTAGGATTGCAAATGCTGGAGTCATCAGCTGAATTGGTACTGGGCCCCTCTTCTTCCTCCATCTGTTTTCCTCTTTAATTTCCTAACTTCTCTGTGCCTTGGTTTCCTCATGGGCAAAATGGTAAAAATGCCATATCTCCTACAGGAATGTTTGTATATGCAAAATATTAGCATCATGCTTGAGGTAAAATAACCACTCATTAAATATGTATGTGTCCATCCACTCCAGGGATACAAAATGTAAATACACAATCCTATTCTTGATAGTCTATCCTTCAAGGGCCTGTTTCCCATGGGCCTCCATGCCCTGACCCACTCAGGATCTATCTCTGTAATGAAGTGTTTTTATACCCTTATCTGCAAGAATGTAGTTTTTCATTCAAGGACATTTGGGGTAAAATTTCCATTGCTATTGTCTCACATTCCTGGAGAAAGTTTTCCTTCACTGATTTGTCCTTTCATTAACCACTTATTCCTCTTTTTATTCATCTGACTCCCACCATGAGCCAGATATTGCATTTGGTGGAGGCTGGCAAGGAGCTCATGGTCTCATGGGACCTGTGGACTTGTTCAAACTGACTTCTGTTCAAGGCACAAGGCAGAGAATGTCCTGGGGACATGGCTTCTGGAAGTGGACAGAGGCCCCACCCCTGGACTGTCACTCACCTAGCTGAAATTCTCGTTCTTCCAGGAAGGTGTGGGGAACCTGAGTGCCAGTTGGGAAATCAAAAAGTGATTGGAAATATGGGATACTTCTGTGGGAACCAGAGAGGGGACAGAGGAGGCTGAGGTAACAATCCTATTTGAATCCTATTTTCCCCTAATATAGAAATCTCTCTACCCTAGATTTGGACAAGACTCCCATTTGGTTCTTTTGTAAGGGTAGAGGTTGAGTTTTTATGGACTGGGCACTGCTTGTCCCTCCGGGGTCATTTCTATTCACATCCTATCCAGCTTTTATCCCACCAGTGGAGATTTACCTACAATTCTCAAATGTCTCAAGTTTGCTGGCTTTGTTCTCTTTTCCGGACTGGTCAGCAGCCTCTCCCTCACCCAGGCAGCTCTAGTGTTTCCTGCCTGGTCTGCCCATCTTGCTCTGGCCAGTGCTTCTCCTCCAGTTTCCCATAGCACCAGGAATAAGACTTTATCACAACACTTACAAGCTTGGGTTGAAGTGTTGATTTCCCTGTCTGTCTTCTAGAAAAGACGCAGAGCTTCCCCAAGGAAAATAACCTGCCTTATTCTTGAAGCCCCTGAATAAAGGTTAGAATGAATGAAGCCACTGTGCTGGATACCAGGCTGGCTTCTGTTCTGTTGATACTGAGGAGCATGACAGGTTTTGAGTGGGGCAGTGTGGCATCAGAAGATGGGCAGGGGGACATCTCTGCCATGGCATGCCCAGAGCTTACCATTAGGCAGATGTGCTATGGGATCAAACTTAAGGAGGTGAACCATTATCTCCTTCCTTCCAGCCCTCTCTTGTCTTCTGGTGGTAAACATAGATGGATAGTGTTTGCTCCCGGACACAGGCAGTCCCCTTGACCTTCCCCTACACTTGTTCCCGACTCTCTATCATAGCTGCATTAAGTCGTCTCGCTGTCTTCAGCTCGGCTCGATTGACTAAAGCTTTCACAGGCAATTGCTTTTATCTAAAATTTGAAGAACCCACTTTGGTAACAATTTTTATTCCAGCTGTGCATTTTCAAAGCTATTAACTGTACTTTGTCCTCAGAACGAGGCTGAGCCCTTAGTTGGGGGTCAAATGCTTTTGGGGAGAGGCCAGCTCTGGGAGGGCTCCTGTCCAAGCACAGGGTGCAGTAGGCACATGCTCCCAGCCCCAGTCCTGGCCCATCCAAGCCATGGCCTTCTTGGGGTGGGAGTTTTCCCAGCTCTCTAGAGCTGCAAGGCCCTTCAGGGTCTGGGCTTCTGTCAAATGCCAGAGTATAGCTCTGATCCTTGATGATGTCCAAATTTCTAGCCTCCATCCTAGATAGCTTTCAGATCAGCTGTGTTTATAAGTGGCTGGTGTGCCTGGGAAGGATGGAAAACTATGAGATCAATATATAAAGAACAAATATTGGGAGGAGCATACAGAGCATGACACAAGTAGGTCCATTTGCAGTGCACTGCGTTTTTGGGCCTGCTTCTCCACGCCTCCCTATATCCACATTCTTTGTCACGTAACTCAGACACCATCCCATTCCCACTAGTTGTGTGGTGGATTTACCACCTCTTGACCTTTGGCTAATTTTATCATTTGCTTTGGCCGGAGGAATATGGGTAGAAGTGCCAGGGTGCCAGTTCTGAGTCTACCCCTTCGAACTGTATGTTTCTGCCGGCTTATTCTCACCACAGGAAGTGCTTCCCTTATGTGCTGCACTGGCTCAGTCAGAGTCCTAGAACATACAGGAGTAGAGCAGACTTGAGTCTACACCACAGAAAGTTCAGCCAGATCCACACCCTAAAGTAGAGATGCCCAGTGTATCTCAGCCAGTTCATAGACGTCTGAGGAAAAAAAAGGTTATTGCAATGAGTTTGGGAGTGGTTTGTTATGAGGCAGTAACTAGCTGATACAATGTCTCACTGTGATTTTGAAATGGGTAAAGTGTATTGTTCTTATTGTTGCAGATTTTTTTTTCCAAATTCCCTTATATGTGTGAAAACATATATTTCCTGTAATAATAATGAAAATTATATTAAAACAACACTGCTTTTTACTTGCAATGTGCCAAGTTCTGTTAGAGGTACTTACATGTATTGCTCCATTTAATCCTTACAACAAACCCAGTGAGTAAGGGATTATCAATCCCATTTTATAGATGAAGAAACTGAGGCCCAAAGGGGTTAAGTAATTTGCTTGAATTCACAGAGCTAAAAAGTGGTATCAGGATTCAAACCTAGGCAGTCTAGCTCTAGAGCCCGCATTCTCAGCAGACACTGTGACTTTAATGCTCTTCTCTCTTTTCGTTATCAGGGATCAAAAAAAGTGGGCTCAATTCTGTCATTTAACATGACTCCAAGGTAGCATCTTGACACATTTGGAAGAGCTTACTTTATAACCCTGAACTTTAGGAGTGGATTACAAGGGTTTTCTCCCACAAGGGCCATTTGAAGGGATCCTGAGTGAGTTGGAGTTTGGGGGTTGAATGGGGGCTTCTTCTCACTCCTGAAACATGCTGCCAAGGCCAAGGCTGACTTGACCTTCCAGTGTACTGAAGTCCTGACCAGGCCTGTCTTGGGGCCTATCTGGGCCACCCTGAGAGCACAGAACAGAACATGGGTATGCTTCTCTGTTGGGCCTTTGTGATGGCAAGGAATGAGGAAGGGGCATCTGAGCCCCAAAGAACTCTAGGCCATATTGGCTGTTTAGACTTGGGAGGATCAGATTAGAGTTAACTAGTGATTGTTTAAGTATTAGTAAAAATGGGTTGGTAACTGTGAAAAAATATATATAGATGCTATGTACTATGTTATGATTACGATTATGATTGCTAAGGTTTATAATTTGAGGACAGGATTGCCACTCTCTTCAACTCAGGCTCTACTTATCTTAGCTGATTCCCTGCACAGCTAAGGAAGTGCTAGAGGCTTATTTTCAACATCCTGTAAAGTTTACTTTTATTTCTTCCTCCCTTTCTTTTCCTCCTCTTCCCTTCCCTTCCTTCATTTACTCTGCTAGTCCCTAAAATGGGCATTGTGGAGGGGGATGGGAAAAGCAGTGCATGGCTGCTAACCCTGTCTCAGACTCAGCCCCCGTCCCCAGCCCCCCATTCCCCCATCACTTGCTAGCTGGTGCCACGGCTTGCATTTTTTTTCCTCTGTGGAGGACCAAATTCAATAATGCATCCAGTTTCCAAGTCAGAAACACAGGGCCCCTTTCCTGCCCGCCCACCAAACCTGAGTACCAGAAGCTGACTGGTAGCAGTATCCATGTCAAAATCAAACCCCAGCCTGGGAAAACAAAGGAATGCCGGAGAAAGACAAAAGGCATGTGACATGCTGAAGAAGATGAAGAATAAATTACCCAAGACATGAAAGAAGAGGAATTGCATACATTGTAACCTAACCTTGTATAAATAAGGCAGACGTGGCTGTTTTAATAGGCTCTGGAAGACTGAAGGGACCCAAAGGGAAAAAGTACTAGTAACAAATGAGATGCAGATTTTGGAAGAGAAACAGATAGTAGCTTATTCCTAGTGAAAGCTAGAAGATGGAGTGTTTTTTAATTAGGCTTAAATTGAAGAGGCCTCGCCCAAGCTGAGTCTAGGGAAGCAGAGGGGCCATTTAAGCTCTGGCACCTGAGTAACAAGGCCCCAGATGTGAAGGGGTCTAGCTAAGTCCCCTAAGCCTCCTGTAAGGAGAGAGCCCAAGGTCACTCATATTGTCTGCCTATAGCTGCCAAATCTGAGGAGCTGCTGGAAGTAGAGATGGGTGGGAGGGCTGGGGCGGGGAGAGCTGGAGTCTGGGCTGTAGGACATTATGAGAACACAAGAAGTGTGTGCATATTGGGTTTAGTTAGGCTCGAAGGGGCAGACTCTGCTGGTGGCTAGACTGAAGGCTAGACTCTAGGCAGGGGCAGCAACACATCGGTGGGACTAAAGGCCTTGCCTTTGAGCACATCCAGGTACCACTGTTGTAGTTTGCCCTGGGGGGAATAGCTGGAGAGCAATGACAAGATAAGCCTGGGATGTATGCAAGCTGATGGTTTATGCTGTTCATTTCAGAGCCAGGAAGTCTAGGCAAAATCGGCAGGATGAAATCGATCTCAGGACAGAGCATGACAGCAGCAAGTGTGGTGTAAATGGGAGGCAGGGAAGCTAGTGGGGGACCACTGAGCCCAGGGATGGGGAGGGCTCTGTGTACAACAGGAGAAAAGCATCACAGCATCATGGCCGAGGGCATGGACATGAGAAACAGGTTTGCTCGAGTTAGAATCCTGGCCCTGCGACCTGTGGCTATGTGATCTCATGCAAGTTACTTAAACTACTCTTGCCTCAGTTTCCCTATCTGTAAAATAAGCATTGGCATGAGAATTAAATCAATTAATGCTTACATTGCTTCAGATATTGTCTGGCATACAGTAAGCCTTACATAAATGTTTGTTAAGTAAAAGATAATAATAATATTTAAAAAGGAAAAAGAAGACACAAGAGCTCATCTGCTGCAAGATGGTGCGGAGGAAATGGAGACAATGAGGCATGTGATGCAGGGCCCGGTGAACTGGAGGAGGACTAGGGCCATCCCTAGAGAGCTGTCATATAAGCTACCGTTTCTGGGGCAGGACTGTGGAAAACCACCAGATGTCACAATGAGTCCTTGATTTAGTGGGGAAGCTGTGATGTTTTGAAGTGTTTTCCTTGTGCCAAATTTTGAGCAGAAAGCAGAGAATGAAATGTTGAGGCCATAGAGGCAAGGGATGTGGTGGCCCCTCTGTGACTGTATAGGTTCACAAGTAAGTCTTGGCCTGAGACCAACCAACCCACACACCCACAAACCAACTAGCCAGCCAGCCAGCCAACCAAGCAACCAACCAAGTATTTACAGGCACACCTAGCAGATACTCCAGGTTTGGATCCAGACCATCACAGTAATGTGAATATCACAATGAAGAAAGTCAAATGAATTCTTTGATTTCCCAGTGCGTGTAAAAGTGATGTTTACACTACACTGTAGTTTCTTAAGCATGTAATTGCATTATGTATTTTAAAATGTACATACCTTTATTTAAAAAAAACCTGTATTGCTAAAAACTTTATTTATCTAAGCTATCTATCTATCTATCATCTATCATCTATCTATCTATTTATTTTAAAATGTATTGGTAACCATCATCTGTGCTTCCAGTGAGTTGTAATCTTTTTGCTGGTGGAGGGTCTTATCCCGATGCTGGTGGCAGCTGACTGATCAGGGCAGTGGTTGCTGAAGGTCAAGGTGGCTGTGGCAGTTTCTGAAAATAAGATGACAGTGGAGTTTGCCATGTTGATTGAGTCTTCCGATTTCTCTGCAGCCCGTGATGCTGTTTGATAGCATTTTACTTACAGCAGAACTTCTTTCAAAATTGGAGTCAAGCCTCTCAAACCCTGCAGCTGCTCTATAGACTAAGTTTATGTCATGTTCTGACCCCTTTGTTGTCATTTCAAGTATTTTCACAGCATCTCCACCAGGAGTAGCTTCCATCTCAAGAAACCACGGTCTTTGCTCATCTGGAAGGAGCAACTCCTCATCCGTTCAGATTTGATCATGAGATTGCAGCAATGCAAATATAATAATAATGAAAAAGGTTGAAATACTGTGAGAATTACCAAAATGTGACACAGAGACACAAAGTGAGCAAATGATGCTGGAAAAATGGCGCCGGTAGATTTGCTTGATGCAGGGTTGCTGCCACAAACCTTTAATTTGTAAAACACGCAATTTCTGTGAAGTGCAATACAATGAGGTCTGGCTGTGTTTTAACAGCAAGCAAATGAAGATGCAAGCTTGGATTAAGAGACATGAGTCCAACTTGAATATGCATGTTTTCCCAGGGGCCACAGCTATATTCTCTGGAATCTGGAATCCCAACCTTGGAGCTTCTGTTTCCCAAGGCACACACCATTCCCCAGGGCAGAGCCTATCCTTCCTTCTCTCCTTGGCCTCTCTGTTTCTGCCTCCCCTGCCTATAACTGCTGTGCAGCACCAGGCGAGAACACAAGCACACAGCCACGAGGGAGTGCTGAGCATTGCCTCTCCTTTGTAATGACTTTCTCTTGATGCACTGCTGTTAGGAGTAGTTGTAAGACTGCAGGGAACCAGCCTTCGAAAGCGAAAGCTCCCGACAGTGGATTTTGTTTTCTGGGAGTAAATTAATTGAACAGCCCGTGTGAAGGGATGAGAAGAGAGAGGAAGTGAAAGGAAGAGGGGAACTGAGAGCTAGGCAGTCAAGAGAAAGAAGCCACTGCAGGGGTTATGCAGGAATTTGGGAAAATGTGTGAAACTTTCCAAGGATTATGATCAAGGTTAACAGTAATAGTAAAAGTAATTGCCACCCAAGGCCTTGGCTGTATCTGTGCTCATCACCATGTGGGCATTAAGCAGCTGTTGAGGGGCAGTTGGAAGCTCCCGCTAAGCCAGGCAGAGGACTGAGAATGAAGATGGAGCTCACCCCCACTGAGGCCTGCTGCCGGTGTGAACTCTCATGATGGCGCCGGCTGGCATTCCCCCTACAGATGCCCCCTGGGAGTGCTGGCACAGTAGTTCGCATGCATCCCACCATGCTGGCAGAGGTTGAAGGGGAGGAACTCCTCTGGAGCAGACATCCTCTGGGTAAGGGGCCAGTTTTCCCCCACCCCTGCCACAGGTTCTGAGAGTATGGAAAGCATCCAGGCTTGGAGCCAGGACAAATGATGGAAATGTGGGTTTTAAATTATGAGCAGTGCCATTTCTGGAATTTGATTTGCCATTTGTTCCTAACTTTTATCTTCATACATGGGCTTGTGAACCTCTGTCAGCTTCAGGGGAGGAAGATTGGCTTCCCTGAATCCTAATGTGTCTTCATGGTGAAGAATCATCCAGAAATGCACACCCAGGTTGGTGGGAACATCAGGGACATTAGCAGACCTTCCACTATGGACAATAAGACTGAGGACAGGTATATAGTGTGTACAGTGGTATAAGAGATGCAGACTCTGACCTTGAAGATGGGGATTTCTTCCAGTTCCCTTCCTTAGGAATAGCTCTGATCTAGAGACAGGAAACCTGAGAAGCCCTCTTGAGTCTGCCGTCTACCATCTTGCTGATCTTGGAGAAGTCACCATACCTTTATGGGTCTTAAGTTTCCTCCTTCTAAAAGTGAAGGTTCAGTGATGGCTAGAGGTCCTGGGGATAGGCTTTGGGTCTCTGGACACCCTGTGTCATATGGAACATTCCGTGTATATGATTTTACATTTGTACATTTTTCTGTGGACAAAGGTCTATGTTTTGATCAGGACCTCAAGAGGAGGTCTTTGGAGTCCTTTTAGTGTCCACAGTTCAAGCATGGGTCTGTCCCAGACCATCTGTAGCCCCCTGTGCTGGGTTTTCATCCACCTCTTCTTCTTGTATTATTACCCTGATTTTTATGTTTTTGATATTTGTTGTTTTCTTTTTCTTGCTATCTGGACCAAATCTTGTCTAGCTTTTCAATGACTAGACTCTACTCTCCATATTTAGACATGGTCTCACATAGATTTTCATACCATTTGAGATGTTATAACACGCTGGGAAACACAGTATAAATGTCCAGATCTTTACATTTCCAGTCAATTCTCATACTGATGGGTGTAAACTCTTAGAAATTGGTTGTTGGGTCCCCTGACTCTTACTTTCTCTTTGGTTCTCATATGTTCTTTTCTTCTTCTAGATGAATATCTGGTCTCTTTAGGCACATGGAACATCAAATTTAGAAAGCTTATTTCAGAGAGGAAGCATTTTTTCAGACCTGCCACATCCTAGTTGTCCAAACTGTGTGAATATACTCTGGCTTTCTCCAGGTATTATTAATAACAATCCCTTTGTTTAGAGAACGTTTTTAATTTTTCAAGGCTCTTACTTGATTGCATGACAACCCTGTCAGGTAGTTATCAGATAAGATGGTACATATGAAATCACCTTGTCCTGGAACAGGTGCAGGGCAGGAAGTGAAAGAGCATCATTTTATAAGTGATAACTTGAAAGCCCAGAGCAATTAGATATGAGTTGGTGTGACATGCTAAGGTTAAGCTCAGGGACGTTGGAAAGAGGCAGATTGGGGGCTAAATACTACTACTTTTTGTAGTATTAGCTGTATTAGATTAGCTGTATTAGATTAGCTGTATTAGATTGGGCCTAGTGCTCAAACTCTCTGAGTCTCTGTTTCCACATACATAAGTGAAATGGTGACATCAATTCTTATATCCTGGGAATGTCACAAGGGTTAAAGAGAATTCTGAGCATGGAGCATATAGCACAATGCCTAGCACACTATGGCACACAGTAGTTGGTAGCCATTATTATTCGGGAAACGTTAACACAGAGATGCGCATGCACTCACCTTCATCATGGAATTTTTGCATCTGTCTTTTGACTGTACATTATTTGAAGATCCTAGGACAACAACAAAAACAACAACAAGTCAGATATGGAAGGTAAAGTAAAGATCTACTATCTTACTCCCAACTCAATTTATAAATGAAGGTTTTGTAGCTCAGAGTAGGAAAGTAGTTTTCCCCAAGACACACAGCTATTTAGAAGTATGAAAAATTTCCCTCTCACTGAGGGGTTTCCTAGATTTCAGGACTTTCAGAGCTAAAATGGGGACCATCCTGGGCAAACCAAAATAAACTGGTCACCCTAGGCAGTGATGAGGTAAGATCCTGGCTTCCTGACTTCCAGCTGGACCAGCATCCTTTTCACTTATAAAAACAAATGTTCTATACAGGTGGGTTTCTTCTCAGGCTTACTGTTTGGATTCTGAAAAAGCCCACCCACTGATACTGATACTGGTCCTCCATGCTATTATCATGCTTCAGAGAAGATGAGAGCACTCTGCCACATCCCTCACAGAGCTCAATGCCACACCTAAACCCTGGTCCCTTCTGAGCTCACAGTCATGGGTGAGCCTTGGGGCTGTGTTAAGGCTGGTCTGGAACCCAAGACCAGATCACAAGAGCTGGGTGGGTATGCACCTCTGAAGATAGCTGCAGCACCTCTGGGAGGGGATTCTCGGGGACCTGCATCTGGGCCACATGGAAGTGAGATAGAGTGAGAAATGTTTGTGGGAGCCTAGGCTGAGAGTAGAAAGATTGAGGTGAGTGACATCAGGCATCAAGTGAAGCTGGGAGATGGATGAGGAAAAGAGTAGGGAGTTGAGACTGGTAAGTGGTATGTCACACTTCCTATCTGGATGCATATAACCAATGAGGAACTTGTCTCCAGAATGTGTAAAGAATCCCTACAAATCAAAGAGAAAAAAACAGAGAACCCAGTAGAAAAAATAGGCAGAAGACTCAACAAGGTATCTAGTCAGTAGCACATGAAAAGGTGCACACCTTTAGTAATCAGAGAAATGCAAAGTAAAACCATATACAGTCACCAGAGGGGCTACAATGAAATGCCAAGTGCTGGAGAGAATGTGGAGCGACTGAAACTGTCATACTCCTCTTGAGGGTAAAGTGGTACAAACACTTTAGAAAATTGTTTGGCAGCATCTACTGAAGCCACCTGCACATGCACCCCATGAACTGTCAGTTCTTCCCCCACGTATAGACCCACATAGAAATCAATACCTATGTGCACCGAGGCATCAAAACCCTCAGAGTAGCATTACTTACAAGAGCCTCAAACTGGAAATAACACAGGTACCTATCAACTGTGCTGGGGAAGCAAACTGGGGTAGACAACGGAATGCTATACTGCAATGAAAATGAATGGCTTATTGCTGTATCTAAACACATGGATTGCATGCAGAAAAGTACACATTTAATATATTATTCCATTTATATAAAGTACAAAAAGAAGCAGAACTAATCCGTGGTTTTAGAAATCCAGATGATGATACCTTTTGGAGAATTAGTGACTGAGAGGGAGCTGAGCAGAGCTTACTGGATGTTTTTGCTTTTATTTTTTAACCTTGGTTTGGGTCGTGGTTGTATGAGTTTACCTTGTGAAAATTCATTGAGATGAGCCCTTATATTTTGAATACTTTTATGTAGTATATAATTATTCAATAAATACATTTATTTAAAAAATGGATGCAATGTTTCATCTAATGTCCTTCTTCCAGCTCTGAGTCATTGGGCAGCTTTGGGTACAACATTTCATTAACCCTTCGATCCAGAATCAGGTGAAAGAATGAGAGTCATACCTTCCCCTGAGGGCTCTATCCCATAAGCTGGAAAGCTTTCCTATCTCGGATAAGGGCTCCCATGGGCAGTGGGGTAACTGGCCCCTTCCAGCCCTGGATGCTGTTACCTCCTGTCTAGAGAAATAAGAACATTTTATGTTTGCTCTGGCCCCCAAACAGGACTGAACCACCTATTCTAGAACTTCACCAAATTGAGTCATGCCAATCTTCTCTCTTCCTCCAGCCATTCCACTTCATTTTCAGGCCACTTAGTCCATTTTTTCCCTTTTGTCCTTGGTTTTCAAGACAGCCCATTTGGGCTGAGCCCTATTCAGTGACAAGTTGTCAGAACAGCTCAGGTCTTAGTTCTGTTGTGTGATTTAAGCCAAAAAAAATTGACTGGGGAAATTAGGTGGAGGTGATTGCAGCTAAAGTGGCTCTTATTGAAGCTTTTGGAAAATGTAAATGTCATCAGTCTTGTCAAAGCCAGACACAGGAGAAAATAACAGGACTGAAGGTGGACCCAGATGCATACTGGGGCTGCACAAACTTAGAATTAGACTTCCTTTGCGTTATTATTTTCTTCCTTGCAAGTGGTGGGGTGGAAGGGGAAGAGATAAGAAAAATAGGAGGGGAGAGTGGGGCGTGGTGTAAACATGGGTGAAAAATGCTAAACCTGAACATTGTTACTTAGTTTTTATTCTTCTGGAGCATTGGCAGTATCCCCATGATTCCCAAGCACTCAAGATGAGAGCAGCTAAGGGTTGACAGCATGAGCCTTGGCCCACATTGGAGTTAAGGATGGTCCAGGCTGAGCTGGCACAGGAAATAAGAGTGGTCTGGCCCCTGCGTTGTCATCACAACAGTGAGAAGCTGGCCAGGTCATTCACTGTTCCCTTGTCTCAGTAGTCACATGGGAAGGACCTATCTACCACTCAAAGACCCACTGAGAATCAACTATATGTGGGGCTCTTGGAGAACACAAAGACCACCATGTAGCTTTGACCTGGAGGGGCATGTTGCTAAGCATCTAGAACTGAGACTCCAAGGAGGGCTGGTGTTAGCCATGGGTCTGTGACTAGAGAGAATTACAAATGTGAAAGTGATCTGAAATGGATAGATGAGAGGATGAGGAGAGAGGGCAAGTGATACCTGAGTTACTTAACCAGAAATGCAAGTGGGGACTGAAGTGGGGCATCTATGCTGACAAGGCTCAGAGCACTGACCCTTGGTGCAGGTGTATAGACTGTGATGGCCAGCTCAGGTTGGGGAAAGCAGCAGACAATAGCTAGCTGTATTCTAAGATGTGGGAGTTTGGGAAAGGGAAATCTAGCCCTCAGTTCTAGGCCAGGCATAGTCCAAGGGGATCAGTAGAACCAAGTCCCTGGTTTACGGGAAATGAGGTCTGAGAAAAGCTGGAGCCTAGTCTCTGAGGAGTAGAGGTCCAGGGTTTGAGAGGGGTTCCAGCAGCAAGATTACCTCAAAGATTTCTGGGACAATGATCGAGTGGTCCTTGCAGTGTGCATCTCTGAGGATAATATTAATTTTCTCTTCTACATAAGAAAGTGAGACTACATTTGGGGGTTGAGTAACTATAGTTCCTAAGGTTAGCAGGATGTAGGGAGCCAAACTGTTCATATGTAAGAGATGCATCTAGGCAGTACACTCTGCCCAGAATATGGTTTATCAGATCTGAGTAGCCCAGACAAACAAGGGCTTTGAATGTAGTGAAGGGAGGAATTGGTTAAGGCTGAGGTCATTCGTAATGGTTTCGTGGAAAGGATATGACTCGGACTCAAATTTTCCATCTCTTTTAGCTATCAGGGATTGAGGCCAGCCAGGTGATAATACCTGGAAGCATCTTCATCATTTCACATCAGCATGAAATTATACTAACTACATTCCTCTTTCGGGGATTTGCTTTCCATATTTGAGAAATGAGAGTTTGTGCTACAGAACTTGTAGGACTGCCTCCTCATCCTACCTCTTATGACATGCGGTCACTTTCTGGCATTCATATACTTGGGCAGGCCACTCACAGTCTTGTGTAACTCCTGGCTTAATAATTTCTTTCCTGGATCTCTGAGGGCAGGAAATTTGTTTCTTTATTTCATAGCATATATGGCAGAGAAACTGTCATGAAGGAGGCACTCGATACATATTTGTTGAATGAATGAAAAGAGGCCAGTATTCTTGGATACCTATGTGTAGGTTTGAGACACGAAGCCTTCAAGAGTCAGCTCCCTCCCCTCCCTGCCATGATATCTCTTCCTCTGATGCTCCTGGTATCTGAACTATGTTTCTTAAGGGAGATGATTTTTGAAGAAATTGATTCCCCATTTCAAGTATGGTAAATCCAGAAGCGGATAATGTACAGCCTGAGTTAGATGCCCACAGAGTGCAATCTGACTTCAGTAGGATAGTCTATGTAACTTATAACCTCTTCCAGCAGCAGGGAGGAGGCAGCTGAAATGTGCCGTCTCTGGAAAATGGTCCTTAACCCAGCATGGTGTCTCTGGCAGCCAAGGCAACACCATCCCATGGTCACTGTGCACTTTCCTGACCTGACCTACCACCATTCTCCAAAGTGGCATCCAAACCTGGGACTCCCTCACTGATGCCTAGCCCTTGACTGAATTGCAGTGTTGTCCTGTTGCCTCATCCTTCTTAGAATCAAATCCCCAGAACCTTCCCTTCTGTAGCCCACAGTTCTGAGTTGGGGAAATCTGGGAGTCCGAGGCTCAGTGATCTGATGCTCCCTGTACTTTTCAGGTGTTCCAGGCCCCTGTGCTTCCCTGGGGACATGCTTTCAAATCCTTTTTCTTTCTTCCATAAATCTTAGTACCAAGGACAGTGCTGTGATAAGGTGAATGGCCTGGGCTGCAGGTCTCCAGAGCTCCCAGCTACTTCCTAAAGCTAGCTGATTGCATTTCATTGCACACATGAGACAAAGGGAGGTTGGCCAGGAGGTGGAACCTTTTAGGTCCTTTTGCCAAAAAATAAAAGAAAAGAAGAAAACTCTTGAGGCTCTAAATGAGTTTTGGTGAGTTCTGTGGCCCATCTCTATGTGCAGCACCTGCAGTCCTGGCACTGTGTGAATCTGCAGATGGCAGAGAAGCTGGGAATAGGATGGGGCAAACCCCCATGTTACTTCTGTCCGCCTACTTCCTTCTACACTTTCTTACATCTATTCTCCAACCCTGTTCATTCCTTTCCTTCAATGAGTATCTCAGCTCCACAGCCAGGCATGTCTTCCATCTCCTTCGCTTCCTGACCCCTTCTTGCCAGTGGGCTCCTTTCTCACCATCCCCTTTGGTATACTTTGTACATTGGCCACTCAAGCTCTCCCCATGGTGCCATCTCCCCATGCCCTTTAGTGGAGAGTAAGACATTGTGATGAGTTCCTATCACATTCATTTACTCCTCACTGTGACCCCAGGGTCAGTTCTATTAGTTTCATTTTCCAGATGAGCAAACTGAGTGAGAGGTACTAACTTTCCAAAGTCAACCTGCTTCTAAACAACAATCTGCACTCTTTATTAAGTGCTTCCTAGCCCAAGTTTAATGCCTTTACTGTTACATAACAGCTGCCAAGGGCCAGGCAGATAATATGGCTGGAATGCATCATGAGTTTTCACTTGGAAGTAAAAATCAAAGCATGTGCCCCAAGTAGCAATTTCTGTCTGTGACAGTATTTTGAGGCGTCCCCTCCCAGGCAGCTCCTTTTCCTGTCCACTGGGCATTCCTTTTAGCCAAGGATAGCAGTGGGGGTGGTGGGGGCAAGGCTCCTCCTGCCCCATGTTTCCTTGGCACAGTGGGGGGAGTTTGCTGTCAGACAGGGAAGGGGAGGTGACTTGGCCAGCAAGCACCTCAATTAGCAAATGCATTTTAGTTGTTAAATTCATTATTGCAGATTAATTGAAAACCGGGAGTGAGGCTGGATAGCATCGCTTAATTGCACAATTGGAAAAGCCAACCTCCTGGTCTGAGACATGCAGGAAGCTCCTGAGGCTGCAGTCTAAAACCCTGTTTTCTCCTCTTTAATCTGCTCTTGAATTCATGAACCTGAAGTTTTGCAAACCCAGCAGAAAGGTGCTTCCTTTAAAGCCTTTCTTCCCTAGCAGCTGGCCATTTAAATGAGCCCCCCTTGAAAGTGGGCTCTGTTTGAGCCCAGCTTTCATTTCAGGGAGCCCGTTTTAAATGGCCTCCATGTTTGCATTGTACATAACACTTCCCTTAATGACTTATTTCATCACAGGCTCCCTGTCCCACAAGCAGAGGGCCTGGCTCACCTTCAGCATAGAATCACAGGTGTTGAAAGGTTAAATGCTTATGTTGAAAGAGGAATGACATTGAACCAGACCAATTCATGTTTGAATTCAGGTCTGCTGCCTATAAACTATGAGATCTTGTTTCTTGGAGCATCAATTCTTAATTGTAAATGAAGAAAATATATGTACCTTTAGGATTATTCTGGATAAGAAATGAGACAACCAGCGTGAATTGCTTATTTCTCCAACTGACATATAATAGATCTCAGCAAAAGCCCCTCTCTTTCTCACTACCTTTTTGGGCCCAGACTAGGTTTGCAAATACATTTGAATATAATTTTCTGACTTGGGTTACCTTCTGCTCTTTATTTCCTCCTGTTTTTTCCTGTTGATACACACACTTCAAATGCCTTAGGAATGTGGAGGCCAATTTGATTGATTGATTTCATGACTTGATTTCACAGCTTGATTTCATGACTTTGTTATTTGTGGTTAACTTTACCCTGCAACTTAAGAAATAGATTGATAGGCAATGGCAGCACAGTCCCAGGGCCCTGTAGCCTCAAATTGACAGGAGCTCACATTCTATGAAACCCTAGGTGTTAATTACTTAATATGAATTATCTCACTCCTTACCACATTTTCAGGAGGTATGTATTAGTTCATGTAATGCTTAATGTTCTGTAATAGATAAACTCGTATCTCCATGGCTTAATATACCTTTATTTCTTGCAACGGAAAAGCCCAGTTTGCAGAGCCCAGGGTCTGAAGGCTGTCTCTGTGCTCAGGGACATGGGCTGACAAGGATTGTTCAGTCTCCACATGTGGCTTCCCAGGTGGCCTGGGTGTGGAAAAAAGGAAGAGAAGAGAGGTCACTGTTTTTTTTTTTTTTTGTCCTTTTGTGTGTGTGTGTGTGTGTGTGTGTGTGTTTGCCAGATGGGGAGAGGTATCACTGCTTTCCACAGGACTATTCCTTTGGCCAGAACTCAGCTGTGTGGCCACACCCACCTGTCTGGAGAGCTGGGAAAGATAGTCCAACTATGTCTTCAGAGAGAAGGGGAACATTTCTGCCACAGGTAGGTATGAGGAAATTATTGGGCACACAAAATAAACAGGAAAGTCAGTTTCTAAATTTCTGAATCTTCTGAAAATTATGTTTTTGAAGTTCCAAGCATACATCAGAAATACATATTTTTACTATAAAAATCAAATTTGGGACAAAACTTGAACCAAAAAAGGATAATTATAGTGATTCTTCTCAAAATGGAGTATGTGTTAATGAGTGAGGGAGTACAAGACCTTAGTATAAGCCTGGCACACTGGGAACATTTCTTTTTGCTTAATTGTAAGGCATTTAAAATATTTTTCTGTGGAAACAAATCTGGATGCACACACACACACATATATAATAGAGTCCAAAATTAATATAAATTTTTAAGATTAAAAATGGGGCTTCAAAGAGAAACTTACTCATCATGGGCCACTCCTGTACCCTTGGACACCTAGGGGTTCAAAGTTACTCCTTTTAGTTTTTAGTGGTGGAAAAGTTTGATATGGTTTAGAATTCTTTTTAATAAAAATTGTGTGGTATATTTAAACATAACTTCTGACTGTTTACTGTAATTCTTCTAAATAACTACCTATGTTATGATTTCAACTAGCTTCAAATTTTATTGTGGTTGTTAATGTTCTACCAGTTTCTGGAGCCTGGCTTTATGAGACTGGGACTCCAAAGTCTTTCAAACATTTCTCAGCTGACAATTTGCCTCTTTCTTCAGGGGTAGTCTTACTATTTCTCCCTGAAACTGAGGAATATCCTGTCTCATTTCTCTAGTCAAATGCTACTTTGAGCTTTCTCTTGGTTAAAAACATTCCTAGTCCACTGGGAACAATAAAAATCTTGTATGCTTTTCTTATGATATCAAGAGCACATCACCCAACTCCTCTATTGGCTTTCTATATCGAGTTAGCCAATTTAATCTGCATATAATGACTGGGGCTAATTAATAGTTTCCCACAGCTGGTTCCCTCTAGAAACATTTAGCAACTGCCTTCTAGTAGAAGCTGTCCTAGAAACAGAGTTCAACTTTGCAATACTTATTTATATTAGAACAGAGAATTTCCATGTTAATGGGCTTTCCCATGAAAGGTAAGAATGGCTCATCAGTGTCATGGATTGAACAAAACATCTTGTCACTCAAAAGACGATGGACAACCCACCTCACATCTATTATTTATTTCTTTACTTTCTTGTTCACATTTCTTTTATTTTGTTTTACTTTTTCTTTTTCATCTTTTTTCTTACTCTGCACAAATGACCTCCCATCTGACAATATCTCTACCAAATTACATACCCATGCCCCATTTTCCTATTTTTAATCTCTCTATGGAGGTTAGGTGCACAGAACTGGATTAATCATATCTTTAGTACATCTGTAACTCTCATCACTGGAACATGAAATTTTATTTAATTATTTTTAAGAGTATAATGAGCACTCACAAAACCACCAATACTAATGAAAGCTGGGCCATGGGCAATAACCTCTATCCAACCATATGGTTCCCTATCTCATACATCTCTGGCTCCTCCCATCAGAGGCAAACCCATCCTGAGTCCTGTATTAATCATTTTCTTGTTTTTTAAATTGTTTTTATTTCACCCACGTGTAGTCTTTAAAAACCTATATGTTTCCACTTAACATTGAATTGCTAAGATTTATGCATACCATTGCAAGTTAATATACTTTATTCATTTCTATTTCTTATAATCTATCATGTGATCATTCCACTCTTGGCTCATCCATTCTCCCATTGATGAGCATTTGGGTAGCTTCAAGTTTGTTTTGCTATGACAAGCAGTAATAATAGAAACATTCTTATATGTATCTCCTTTTGTACATGTTCAGAAACTTCTTTTGAATATACAGTTACTAGTGGAGTTGCTAGTTCATAGAATGTGGAATTGGCCAACTTTAGGAAATATGACCAAACTGTTATCTAGAGTGGTTACATCAATTTATTGCATCAGTCCCAGCAGGTATATGATCCTGTGGATCTATGTATTTTCCTATACTTGATTTTATCAGACTTTAAGTATTTTTGCCAGTTAAATAACTATAAATGTGGTCTTAGTTTTTATTTCTATGATCAAAAGCATCTTTTATAGTTCTTGGCCATGTATTTCTTCTGTGAAGATTTCTTCTATTTGCAGAAATCTATTTTTCTAATAGATTGTTTGAGCTTTCCCTATTGATTTAAAAGAATCTTTTATATGCTAATTATTTGTTGCAGCTAAGCATTACAAATATCTTCTCAATTTTAACTCTTTTCACTTTCCTTAAAGAACATTGTGAAAAATAAGAGCTCTTTTTTAAGCATATTCAAATCAATCAATCTCTTCATTTATTTAATTCTTTAAAATATCTCTTAATAAAGTTTAAAAGTTTTCCTTGAAGAGTCTTGCATGTCTTTTGTTAGATACATTCTTAAATATCCTCTGATACTATTGTAAATGATGTCTTCTTTTTATATTTTCCTTTTGTTTCCTAATGCATTATAGACAGAGATATTATCTCCAGTGAATTTGCTAAATTCTCCTTCTCTAGTAATTTATCTGGAGATTCTTTTAGGCTCTCATTTACAAATCCTTTTAAATCTGATTTTTTTTCTTGGTTTATTTTACTTTGTAGTTTATTTTATCTTTGTAGATTTCCAGTGCAATCTAGGATATAAGTGGTAGTGTATTATAATTATAAAAATGACACATGATATTTTTCCTAGATTTTATTTGTATTATTTTTGTTTATTTATTTAAAAAAATTAACATTTATTCACTTTTGAGAGACAGAGAGAGACAGAGCAAGAGCAGGGGAGGGGCAGAGAGAGGGAGATACAGAATCTGAAGCAGGCTCAAGGCTCTGACCTATTAGCACAGAGCCCAATGAAGGGCTTGATTCCATGAACCATGAAATCATGGCCTGAGCCAAAGTTGGATGCTTAACCGACTGAGCCACCCTGGCGCCCCTATATTTCCTAGATTTTACAATAAAAACCCTTTATGAGCTAAGGAAGGTCCTGTTTATTAGTAACTATGAGAATTAAGAATGTTGTTGAGTTTTATCAAATTCTTTTCCTACATTTATTGAAGAATTATATGGCTTTTCCTATTCATTTCTTAATGTAGTGAATTAAATTTCTTGATTTTCAAAGTATTGAATCATCCTTGCATACCTGGGATAAAACTAATTTGGTCAAGGTGTATTAACTTTTTAATGTTCTTAGATTAGATTTGTTAATGTTTTAAGTATATTTGCATACATATTCAAAATGGAGTATCATGATTTTTTCCTTTCCTGGAACATCTTAGTGTGATTTTAGTATAAGAGCTGTGGCTTAGTATTGGGGCCTCAAAAATAAGCCTATTTTGGCTTATTTGGAAAAATATCATCTGTAAATCTGTCAGGTATTTTATTTGTGGGAAGATCTTAAAACACAACTTCAATTTCTTTAACAGTTACAGGACTATCTGATATTTTTGTTTCTTGAGTTTTTCTATTAAGTTATTTTTCTAGGAATTTATCCACTTTATCTAAACTGATTTTTCAAAATTATTAGCAAATAATTGTTGGTAGTATTATTTTATCATTTAATCTTTCTGTTTGAAGTGTATTTATTTATTTATTTGTAGTTTGCTCCTTTTTTCATTTTATGTTTTCTCTCTTTGTTGGTGTTCAGGGGTTTCTGTTTTTAGTTTTTCAACAAATCAACTTTTAACTTTGTTGATATGCTCTATTATATCTTTATTTCCTATTTTGTTAATTTCTTGTCATATTTTTATTTCTTTTCTTCCATTTATTACTTTTTAGTTTAGTCTTTTGTTTATTAAGATGAAGGTAAATTAACTCAGTAATTTGAAGCTTCCACATTTTCCAATATAGTTGTTTACAGCAATAAATTTACCTTGAAGAATTACTTTGGCTGTACTTTACAGGTTTTCATTATCACTATCATGGTATTAGGTGATATGAATTAATAATCCATTATCAGGTTTTTTCATTATCATTCAGTTCTGAATATTTGAAAGTTATATTATGATTCTCTGTTTATAAACTAAACAAACTGCATTTTTTTGATTTTCAAATTATGGGAATTTATCTTTATTTTTTTCTTAATATTTAACTTAAATCAGCTCTTGTTGAAATCATGGTCTGTATGCTATACAGTTTGAAATTTGTTCAGAGTTTACTTGTTGGGTTTAATACATGTTAAAACATTGTGAGTATTTCATAGAAGCTTGAAAATGTATCTTTAAATCATTGTTGGATACAGAAATCTATATACGTGCAATAAGTCAAGTTGATTAATTGTACTGCTTGTTATCTTTACCCTTGATAGTTTTTCTTAACTTGACATGTCAATAATGTAAAAGTGTTTGAAATCTACTATAATGGTGTTTATGAAATTTTTTCAGAAGTTCTATCACTTTTCTTTATGGATTTTAAGGTTATTTTATTTTAAGGTTATTATTTATTTAAGATTATTTATTGGTGAATTGAAACTATGAAGTGGCTCTCTTTACCTCTAATGACATTTTTTTTTTCTGGTAGTCTAGCTTAAATCACATTAGAACATCTATATCATCTTTCTTTCGTTAGAAGTTGTGATACCTTTTTCTCCATCCTTTTATTTTCAACCTTTTTCTTTAGGATTTAGTTTTTTTTCTTTTTTATAAAACATAAGTCAGAATTTTAAAAATTCATCATGTTAATTTTTGTATAATATATAGTCTAAAATATATTTGTATTTATATATTTGGGCCAATTTATAATTTTTTCACATATTATTTTAACTTGTCCAGTATTCCCTGCTTATAAAATTTTGCTCACCTTACTTCATGAATCTCTTACAATATCTCTTGGATTATCTCTCATTTATTTAGGTACTTCAAACTGCTTTCATTGTGGGTCTTCTATGGCAATTTTCTGAGACTCTGTATATCTAGAATACTGTTGGTCATGCCCTCATATTTGAAATACAGTTTGGCTGAATATAACATTCTAAATTTTATGTTCTTTTATGTAATACTTTGACATCAATACTCCATTGTCTTCTTGCATTCAGTGTTTTTTTTAAAATATGATATCAGTCAGATATTTATTTCTTTGAATGTCCTGCTCTTTCTCTTTTTAAGTTTTTATAATTTTCTCTCCCTTAAAAATATATAACTTATATTTCTCTGTGGTGTGTTTGGATGTGGTTTTTCTTTATGTCCTCTCTTTGGCAGTTTATGGTCTTTTATATCTGAGACATTCATTCTTTTTTAATTCCAGAAAATATATCCCCACTATTAAAATATTCTGTTTTTTTTTATGCTTATCCCTTTTTTCGGGATTTCTTTCTAATATAAATATCAGCACTTTAACTTCTATCCTCCATTTCTCTTAGCTTTTCTTTAATATTTTCTGTTAGTAATTCTTTGAAAGAGTTCCTCAATCTGGTCTTCCAAGTCTCAAATTCCTTTCTTAGCTGAATTCCTTCTGCTATGCAATCTTTGAGTTTATTTAACAACATTTACATATTTTATGCTGAATGCTTCCATTCTTCTATTTTTGCATTTTAAAATTTCTATTTCATAAGGCTCTTTCCCTTATCTTTTTATAACATTGTACAAAACTTGGAATTAAGACATAGTTTGGCATTGCACTAGTGCACAGTCTAATCCCATTCAGGGACTATCTAACTCTCTAGGGGACTGTGCTTTTTCACTTACCATTTATAACTGCTAAGGCTCACACTGTGTGAGCTGCTGGTTAACTTGAGATGATTGATAAATACAAGCTAGTTATGTCCAATAGAAAAGGATAACCTGAAAGGTTATAGTTTTCCCCCCTTTTCTCTGTCAGCCCAATTTTGTGTCTGATTTAGCATTCATATTCTAGTAACCTTTCTTTCCCAGACTATATATATAGCCAATCTCTGAAATTCTCATTTGAACCAATTTTATCATTCTTCTGGCTTTACTGAGCTAAATAAATCTGAGTTAAAGTATGTGTTCACTATAATTTGTATGAGAGCAATATTATTAATTTTTTGACAATTATTCTTTGCAACCTCTTTTTAATGTTTTTTAGATTAATTTTAGTTGCTTGATTCTTATTATTTTACTTTTGATGCACACAATATTCCACGATGTGTTTTGCTGTGATATTGTGATTTATAATAAAATATATAATATATATATTTGGTCTCTGTCCCTATTTCTATCACAGAGCTCTTAAACCCCTGGAATTTTCCAAGGGTTGAGAACAATAAATGTGTCTGGTGTTACATAAATGAGATGATTTTTGGAAAGCACCTAGGATGGGGGCTGGTTGTGAGTGAAGCCAACAATGTTATTAGAAGGTTGGAACTTTCATTCCTACACTTGACCTCTTGGGAGGGGAATGGGGCTGGAGATTGAGTTCACTTATCAATGGCTAATTATTTAAACACGTATGCTTATATAATGAAGCTTCCATAAAAACCCAAAAGAACAGCATTTGGAGAGCTTCTGGGTTGGTGAACACATGGAGTTTTTGAGAGAGTGGTGTTTCTGGAGAGGGTTAGGAAGCAATGTGTCCCTTCCCACATACCTTGCCCTATGTATCTCTTCCATCTGGATGTTTCTGAGTTATATCCTTTTAAAATAAACTGGTAATCTAATAGTAAAGTGTTTCACTGAGTACTTTGAGCCACTCTAGCCAATTAATTCAACCCAAGGAGGTGTTGTGCGAACCTCTGATTTGTAGCCATTGGGTTAGAAGCACAGGTGACAAACATGAACTTGTGACTGGCATCTGAAGTAGGACAGCAGTCTTCTAGGACTGAGCCCTTAGTCTGTGGAATCTGATGCTACCTCTAGGTAGATGGTGTCAACATTGAGTGAATTATAGTATACCCTGCTGGTGTTCAGAGAATTGCTTGTTGGTGTGGGAAACAAACACATACACATACACATTAGAATTCGTGCTAGAACCCTTACCTGTGAAATGGTGGTGTCCCTCAAATGTCTTCTTGTTTTGGCATGTATGTCTTTCTACACTAGAGATACTGATTATTTTGTCATGCAGTGAGTATGGGAAGAGGCTAGACCAGAGTACCAGTGATTTATGTGTGTGTATGACAGGGGGAAGGGAGGGGGTGGTGGATCTAGCCTTCCTAGTGTTTGACTATCTTGGAAGGAATGAACATCACTACCAGAACCTCAAAATGGTTTTTTGGGCAGGTATTCATAGGCACGTATTTCTGAGAAATCACCAGTCCCCTGGGTACTGAGATGTGGTTCTTTGCCATGGTTCGATGTTGCCTCTGCTGATCCTTTTACCTTTAATGCCCCATGAGGCTTTTGCTGTGCCCAGCTGTTCCTTGTTGGGGCAGCTGTCCCATAACTCTGGCTGCAGGAGTGAAGGTACTGCTCTCCACTTGTCTACTCTGCCCCAGCGGTGGTGCAGTCCCGGGTCTTAATTCTCCATGCCACAACTCTAGCCAGTTGAATGTCATCTCTCCAAAATAAATAAACTGGAACCTGTGAATGTGACCTTATTTAGGAAAACGATCTTTGAAAATGTAATTAAGTTAAGGATCTTAAGAAGAGATCATCCTGCCATTACCCAGGTGGGTCATATATCCAGTGACAAGTGTTCTTATAAGCAATAGAAGAGAAGACCCAGACACAGAGGAGGAGGCCTGTGAAGATGCAGAAAGAGTGGCGGGATGCACACAGAATCCCAGGAACACCTGGAGCCAAGCTGGAAGAGGTAAGAAAGAATTCTCCTGGAATATTTGGAAGAAGCACAGTCCCACCAACAGCTTGATTTCTGAGTTCTGGCCCCTGAACCGTGAAAGAATAAATTCCTGTGGTTTTCTGCCACCAAATCTCTGGCAGTTTGTTTTAGCAGCCCTAGGAAAACTATCTCAGATATCCAAGACAAGGTTTTAAACTTTATATGTCTTTACTAAAAGTTTGGGGATAATAGAAGGAAGAAACATCCACAGAATAATTATAACTATGCACAGGCCCAGAGGTAACCTCTTTTTCCTACTGGGGAACCTCCCTGGGCTCACTTCTTGCCTCCTTGTGGCCAGGAGCAGACTTTGGAGGTTGTCAGGGTGTTGGGACTGGCCCAAAACCATGCTCTCCCATCCCAGCCTGGAGAGGAGATGAAGTTCTTTTCCTCACAGCTGTCTAAGGCTGGCAGCTTAAATCCTCCCTAGTTTGGCGATTACTTTTTCTCTCTTTTCATAAGCGGCCATTTCCACCTGTAGGCTCTGAACTCCAAAGCCATCCATCACCAAATTCTACAACAGTACATTTCCCAAAGCCCAGGTTTTTCAGGCTTGTCCAGGTGCCTCTACTCCAAGTCCAGGAAAGTTTTGTGTGTGTGTGTTTTAAGGTTTAAAAAAAAAAAAAACCTCTTAGAATCCATGTCACCCAGGGCCATCTTGTTATATTAAGTTCATTTAAAAATGTTTAAGCTTGGATTGTTGATAAGGGTAAAAGCTCTTCATGAAATTAGTTTTAGTAATGATTACAACTATGTGAAATCAGTGCATATGGCTGGACACTGGGAGGGAATCCAAAAACTAAAAATTTTGTTAGGGTGGTGAGATTATATTAAGGTTACAGGTGGGTATATGGGTGAGATTTTCACTCTTTAAAATATGTCTTTTAACATTTCTTTCAGAGTACAGAATGCTATTTTTACAGCAAATAAGGATAGTCATAAAATTTTGATGCTGTAAGAAAAGAAAATATATTCCTTTGTTTATATCCTCATCGCTTTGGGGAAAAAATGATACCAATTGCTGGGGACAAATTTCTCTGCTGAGGGAAACTCTTACAGCTTATGTGCATTTCAAATAGTTGCAGATCTATTTGGAAAGAAACATATTCTTCTTATTAATATGGAGGAGACATTTTCCTCCACCTTATTAAAGAAAAGTGGACATGAGGTATTACTCAGATTCCCAGACTGGGAAAGGAGAGGTGTGGGGGGAGGGGAGTGAGGGAAGAGGGAGCCATGACTGAGAAAGGGGGAGGATGGAGTCTTACAAAGAGAGCAGAGGAGCCAGAAGGAACATCAAGGCTATCCCCTTAATTAGCTGCAACCCCAGCTGGGCCAAGGTAGGGGACAGCTGCTAGCAGGAAACTGCAAAGATTTGTTAGTAGCTTCTAGATGAGTCCAAAATAGTCTGCCCAGACTGCACTCTCCATCTTGGATTCACTCCACCAATTGGCATCCCAAAGGGGTTCTGTAAGCCTTATCCCAAGTGACAGCTTTTCTGTAAAATCTTTATTGATCATTCCTCCTCTAACAGGCTTTTAGTTTGCAAGGCTTAAAAAAAATGTTTATTTATTTTGAGAGAGAGAGTGCACAGGGGAGGGATGGAGAGAGAGAATCCCAAGCAGGCCCCATGCTGTCAGTACAGAGCCCCATTTGGGGCTTGATCTCATGAATGGTGAGATCATGACCTGAGCCGAAATCAAGAGTTGGATGCTTAACCAACTGAGCCGCCCAGGCATTCCTTTTAATTTGCAAGTTTCTTAAAACATTTATTCTATTCTACCTTCTACTTGCCTTATCTCTTGCCTATCTCCTTTCCAACCCTCCATGTGACTCCCACCCATTACATTATAAGATTCTTAAGGGCAGCAGATGTGTACATTTTTAAATTTTTTTAATGTTTATTTATTTTTGAGACAGAGAGAGACAGAGCATGAACAGGGGAGGGGCAGAGAGAGAGGGAGACACAGAATCGGAAGCAGGCTCCAGGCTCTGAGCCATCAGCCCAGAGCCCGACGCGGGGCTCGAACTCACGGGCTCACTGACCGTGAGATCATGACCTGAGCTGAAGTCAGACGCCCAACCGACTGAGCCACCCAGGCGCCCCCATTTTTAGAGTTTACATTGTCTTCCATTTTGTCAAGAAAAATACGTTTCTGTAAACTAATTTGAAGCCAGTGATAAATGAAGGTTAGATTGTGATAGTAACAGAAATCAATGAAAAGAACATCAGAATTCTCTATTTATCCTTTAAAGACTGGTTTTAGTGTATATATTTAAAAATTATGTTACAGTTTTTAAAAAGCTGTATTTGTATTTAAAAACCCCTAGAAGATTGACAAGTCATACTGCTCTATATTATCCATGCTTATGGTCAAAATCCAGCTGTTTACACCACTTTGCCATAATCCAGTCACCACCATGGGTGGATTGTATTTGTAGTGACAGGCAAAACGAGGGTGCATTGAATGATTACCCAAAGGTTAAACACTCTCAGCGTTGTTGGACATACTCTCTTACTCTCATGTGTTGGGCATCGATGCTTCATGAAGTTCCTTTAACTTGAACGGCTCAAGATTATTATTTACATAATGTAATAACAAACATTTAATGTTGCTAACTCAGTGCCAGACACTGTTTTAAATGTTTTATGTGTTTTCACGGGTCCATTTATTTTTTAATTTTTATTTATTTACTTTTTATTATTTTTTTCATGGGTCCATTTTATTTATTTATTTTTAATTTAATTTAATTTTTTAAATTTTCCAATATATGAAATTTATTGTCAAATTGGTTTCCATACAACACCCTGTGCTCATCCCAAAAGGTGCCCTCCTCATGGGTCCATTTTTGATAACCATATGAGGGACTTAGTCATAAGAAAATTAAATACACAAGAACTGTTGAAGCCCAGATCCAAACCCATGAAGGTTCTTCCAGAATCCACACTCTTCAACATGATGCCCTACTGTCTTTCATGCCTTGCCTCTTTCAAAATGTATTTTGAGGTAAACAGGGAGGAGGGAAAAACATAAAAGACTCTTAAATATAGAGAAAAAACAGAGGATTGCTGGAGGGATTGTGGGAGGGGCGATGGTCTAAATGGGTAAGGGGCATTAAGGAATCTACTCCTGAAATCATTGTACCATATGCTAACCAACTTGGATGCAAATTAAACAATAAATAAATTAAAATGTTTCAAAAATAAAATAAAATAACGTAATAAACATAAAATAAATATTTATAAATGTCTTGAAATTTTCATACCTCCATACTATCACTAATATAGACTTTGAGTTGGATACATTGTTAACTATGGTTGACTTAAATCCATATTTTAAAATAGATGCATTGATATTTGTGAATTTTTACTGACTTTTTGTCAGATCCTCTTTTTTTTTTTTTTTTTTTTTTTTTATTTATTTTTGCGACAGAGAGAGACAGAGCATGAACGGGGGAGGGGCAGAGAGAGAGGGAGACGCAGAATCTGAGACAGGCTCCAGGCTCCGAGCCATCAGCCCAGAGCCTGACGCAGGGCTCGAACTCACGGACCGCGAGATCGTGACCTGGCTGAAGTCGGACGCTTAACCGACTGCGCCACCCAGGCGCCCCTGTCAGATCCTCTTAATGTGGCTCATAAAGAACTCCTACTAAGAGCAGAAGTGTCAACTCTGCCATGGTCTTGTTATTGCATTCAGCTTGCATTATTTTTATTTTGAATTTGAATTTTCTGTACAAGATATTTTATCTGTCATTTAGTTCCATAATTGTGAATATTAATCTTGTAAATATATACATGAAAATATAAAAATAAAAATATGTAAATGACATAAAAAATAAAATGTGTTTTGAGATAAATGGCTTTTAATTATAAAAAGCTATGACAAAAATGTAGAAAGTAGTGATCTATATTAAAACCTAGAAACAAGGTTTTATTTTCTTAAGAGTCTTTTTCTTTTTAAATGTTTATTTATTTATTTTGAGAGAGACAGTTGAGGAGAGGCAGAGATGGAGTGAGAGAGAATCCCAAGCAGGTTCCATGCTGTCAGTGCAGAGCCTGAGAAGGGCTCGATCCCATGAACCATGAGATCATGATCTGAGTCGAAACCAAGAGTCAGACACTTAACCAATTGAATCATCTTGGTGCCCCTCAAAGACCTTTCCTGAGAAGCTAAGAGCTATATGAGAAAAAACAGTGGTGAGCAGTATGAGGAGAGTGTACTCTGAAGCCAGTTCTACTCTGTACCAGCTGTGTGACCTTGAGCAAGGCCCTTAACCTCTCTTAGCTTTATTTTCTCTATCTGTAAATGGGATGGTTGTAAGGATGAAATGATTTAATATGTCTACAGCATCTAGCAGAGTGCTGTTTACAAGAGTGCTATAGAAGTGTTTGTTGATGTTGAGCTCATTGAACTCCATTGTGTCCCAGGCATTGTGTTGGGCTCTGGGGATAGAGAGAAGAAAAAGTCAGTATCAAGTCATTCTAACAGAATATAATAGAAAGCAGCTTGGAAAATTTGAAGAAAATATACCTAACTTGGTCTGAGTATAAAAGAAAAGTACTTGGCTGTCCTTACTCTTGGACAGTTTTTTTAAAAGTCTATTTATTTATTTTGAGAGAGAGAGAGAGAGGGAGAGAGTGCACGTGCACATGCACGAGAAAGGGAGTGCAGAGAGAGAGGGAAAGAGAGACTCTCAAGCAGGCTCGGCACTGTCAGTTGGAACCTGACTCATGGCTTGATCCCATGGACCATGAAATCATGACCTGAGCCAAAATCAAGAGTCAGGCGCCCAACTGACGGGCCATCCAGGTGCCCCTCTTGGACAGTTTTTATGTATGGGATGAAGCTATATACCTCGTCTTTTTTCTGCATTCCTAAGCCATAGTGCCTGAGATTTCAAAATTAGAAATTTATTTATTTGGCTCAAACATAGCCCTTTTCTCATAAGCTTCTGTAAAATTGCAAATTAACATGGGGTTTGCACCAGTTTCCTAGTGACATTTTGGTCGCATCTTGCATGACAAAATTTGGGGACTCACACCCAGAGGTCCAGGTCAGTAAGTCTGGATGGGGACTGGAAATGCCTCAGCTGGTTCCCCCAGGCACTTCACCCTGAGAGGCACTATTCTGAGGGCCCCAGGACACATTGATGGTTCTTTTCACCTGAAGGGCAGAGGGACATGAGGAGAGTATGGTTATGAGCAAAAGAAGGGGCCGTTGGGAAACATCTTTCCTTTGTGCTGCCCATGCTCAGTCACTGGCATTCTCTTTAGTCAGCTTCCCTATTCCCATTGGGATGAAGTTCACTTGGAGGATCCAGCACCAGGGCACCCGGGTCCCCATCTGCCTGCCAGCCTGTTTAGTCCCTCTTGTTTTCCCTGACATCCACTATCTCATGCGAGTCCCCAGCTATGTGGCTAATGAGAGGCCTATTCAGAATTCATTAGCAGATCAACTTGGTTTCTTCCACTCTCTGAAGCTAATTATGTCTCCTTCATTAGTTCAATTTTGGCAATTAATGTACCTCCGTATACATAAATGGCTGTTTGTTTTTAATATAAGTGATATGTTTGTGGCTGTCCTTTCCTCTCTTGGAGTATGTTTGTCTCTTTGTTTTGTCCTCCTTTCCTTATAAACAGTGCCATGGCCAGGGTTCCAATTTTAAGAAACAGAAATCAACACAGCAAACTTAAAAGCTGAAAGGGATTTCTGGTAGCAAAACTTGGAAGCCCATGGAATAAAAGGAAGTACCAAACAACTGATCCCCCGAAACTTGGGAAACCAGGGAAATCCTGGGGGCCTGAAGTCCACTTAAACAATAAGGCCATTTTAACTTCCCATTTAAAAGGCAGAGCAGCTCTGGAGTCAATTAATTCAGTGGCTCAGTGAGGTCATCAGAGACTCATGCTGCCATCTCAGTTTTTCGTTCCACTGACTTATTTTGCTTAGCATAATACTCTCTAGTCCCATCCATATGATTTCACTTATATGTGGAATTTAAGAAACAAAACAAATGAGCAAAGGGGAAAAAAGAGAGAGAGAAACCAAGAAACAGACTCTTGAGTCTAGAGAACAAACTGATAGTTACCAGAGGGGACGTAAGTGGGGGGATGGGCTAAATAGGTGATGGGGATTAAGCAGTGCACTTGTGATAAGCACACCGTATTTTATGGAACTAATATTTCACAAATTACTCAATAAAACATTCAGTCAAGATACCTGTGTCAGGCCCACTAGAAACATGACTTTAGAAGACAAAGGTTTAGGGAAGCGATATAAAGCCCTATCATTAGAGTTGATCTAGAGGCTGCAATGGCACTCCCTCCTCTTCATCATCCACTGTTCATTCTAAACCATTCTCAGGCTTAGCAACAACCCCAGTGGATATTAGGGGCTTACCTGTTACCACACCTTCCTTCCTGAGCTGTTGGAACCCTAAGTAATTTCTCAGACCAGATGGTTGTACAAGGGCTTTCACTATAACAAGGGAGCAAGGAAGGACAAGGAGGTGCCCAGGTGAATTGCTGGGTTCCATGCATATTCCTCAGGGCTGTCAATGAATAAAAACAGTTCTACTGATCAAAGCCAATTATCCTTGACAGTATGGTGACCTCTTTTCTGCTGTTCCCTGGATACAAGGAAATCAAAGGACCCTGGCTGCAAACATAGCTTGTAGTTCAATGGGATCCTTTCTAGGATCTAGGGATCCTAGTAGTTCAATGGGATCCTTTCTAGGTCTCCCAAAGGAGACCCTAGAAAACACAGGTCTCCTTTGGGTACCAGGACCTCCAACTCTGCAAAGACCGGTGCTGCTGGAACAGAAAGCATAGAATCTTCCAGGAAGTCATTGACACTACTCTTATTTTCATGACTTGGGACCCATAATCATATGTTCTTCCTATCAGGACAAAGTACCATATAGAGATCGTTGACTTAATATACATACTGTATCCTGAAGGATGGCACCCCATTCTTTCAGAGTATTGCTCCTGCACTGGAATGTAAGCTGCACCTTTAGAAGGCTATTCCAGTGTTTCATGAGGCTAGCTGTATGGCGAAGGCTACAAGTCCCCTCCCATACCTTGCCATGAAGTGGTTCTCCTGATTGGATGTTATGATGCCTGGAAATTTATGATTGTGGATCAGACATCCATAAGCCCTTGAATAGTGATGCTGGTTGTGGCTCTGTGAGCAGAAAATCCACATCTAGAATAGTAATCTATCCTTATAAGGATGAACTGCTGGGCCTTTCAAGATGGATGGGGCCCAATGTAGTCAACTTGCCACCAGCTGGCCAATTGATCTCCTTGAGGAAGTATGCTGTGCCAGGAGGGGTTCAGCATTGGTCTCTGTTCAGAGGCTACAATAGTTAGATCTAGTTTTATAAGACGGAGTCCATACTGTTGGATCCCATGTAGCCTCTGTGTCTGTTACTGTGTCTATTCCATTCATGTCCTCATCAGGTCAGTCCCAAGATGGCCATGATGAAGGCTGGCCAATGTGAAGTGACTAAATAATTTTACCTGTTTATTCAGTCAGTGCATCTTCTGTGGTAGGTGCTTTCTGGTAGCTGTCAATTTGTGATACAAAAATATTTGTACTTTGTGTCCACTTCCAATGTTCATCCACATGCCTTTAACCTCAGAACTCTGTTATTGATGTTCCAGTTTTCTCTCTTTCAGGCTCCTGACATGATGGGCTGACCTTTGGCCACTGCCCAGTAATCTGTATATCTTCTCATTTTGGACTGATTCTCCTTCCACGCAAAATAGATGACCAGGTACACTGCTCACATACCCACACATTGGGAAAAACTGCCTTCCTCATTGTCTTTCAGGCCACCCATGAAGGAGACTGTTATGTGGCCATTATCCATTTTTGGCTTGCATGCATGTGCCAAACCAACTCATCCATAAGCCACTCTCAGGCTTTCCCTCTTTCACCTGGTCATAGTGGATCCCCATTTGGTTTAAGGAATGATCTGGGAGATAGGCTGGTGCAGTTGTGGTTGCTGCCATGGGATTCTGGGCCACCTGCTCACTAAGCTTTCTCAAACCATCTGATCTGGCTCAGCTCAATCTGGATGTATCACTGATGTTGGGCATGTCTGACTTTATGCCTTAGCAGGTCTGATGGCACCCAGGCCACAATGGGAAGTTCTGGAGGCTACATGGTCATTTTGTGTCCCATGGTCAAGTGTTGTTTTGACCAATGCTTGCTATCACACCAGGAAACTTTCTCAAAAGGTGTATAATTATCTATTGTGGATGCCATGGCCTTGTTCCAGAATCTCAGGAGCCTGTGATGTGGCTCTCTCACTGGGGCTTTACAAAAGCTCCATCCTGTGTCTTCCCCACCACTGATACCTCCAACACTGTAGGATTTGCCACACTGTATCGCTCCCAAATGGCAGGGCTGCTTGACAATAGCCTGCCACTGCCACTGGATTATTTCCTGTTTCTGACCCCACTCGAAGCTAGGAGCCATCCATATTGTCCAGTATACTGGTTGGACCAATATTCCTAGGTGTGGAATGTGTTGCTTCCAGTTCCCAAGAAGTCCAATAGACACCAGGTTTCCTACTTGTGATTGAGATGTAAGATTTAGTAATTAGTCTCTTACCTTGGGGCAATATCTTGTCACATGACTGACCATTGGACACCCTAAAAATGTTACTGATATGGTAGATCCCTAAATTTTCATCAGGTTATCTACTGGCCCTTGGGAGTATACGTGTCTTACTAAGGTCTATAGTAGAGTATAGTTCTTGTACCCTGTCCAATCAGCATGACGTCATCAACATAATGGGTAACTGTGATATTCAGTGGGGTGTCCAGGC
Source organism: Panthera tigris (assembly GCF_018350195.1). NCBI lineage: Eukaryota > Metazoa > Chordata > Mammalia > Carnivora > Felidae > Panthera > Panthera tigris. The sequence goes on from NC_056663.1 coordinate 36,457,979, forward strand.
AGTTCAGATCTCTTCAGATGATACTATGGAAGAGAGTGGGAGAACTAAAATAGCCTGAGGCAACACCATAAATAAATATTGTTGATCCTATGTCAGTGCAAACTTTCTGATTCTCTTTTCTGGTCAGAGTAGGAAAAAACACATTTGCAAAATCAATGGCCATATACTCTGCACCTGGAGCCCTATTAATCTGTTGTAACAAAAATACTATGTCTAGCACAGCAGGTATAATTAGGGCTACTGTTGGGTCAAGCCTAAATTAGTTTACAGTCATTCTCCAGGATCTATCCAGTTTCTGCAGAGGCCAGATTGGCCAATTCAATGTAGGTATGATATATAGGGGTCACTATCCCTATATTCTTCATGTCTTTAAGGATGGAAACAATCTCTTTCATTTTATCTGGAACGCAATATTGTTTTTAAAAGTTAATTAACTAATTAAGAATATTTGACATGAGATCGACCATCTTAACAGATTTTTAAGTGTATTGTTATCTATAGGTATAATATTATACCTATAGACCTATAGTACTTACTCATCTTGCTGACATTTTATACACATTTATTGGTAACTCTCCACTTCCTCCTTCTCCCAGCCCCTGGAAATGACCATTCTATTATTTGTATCTATGAGTTTGGTTATTTTAGATGCCTCATATAAGTGGAATAATAAAGTATTTATCCTTCTGTGAGTGGCTCATTTCACTTAGGTGATGGATGTCTTCAAGGTTCATTCATGTTGTTGCATATTGCAGGATTTCCTTATTTTTTTAAAAAAATGTTTATTTATTTATTTTGAGAGAGAGAAACAAAGTGCTCTGTGCAGAGCCTGACCTGGGGCTTGATCCCAAGACCGTGAGATCATGACCCGAGCTGAAATCAAGAGTTGGGCCCTTAACCCACTGAGCCACCTAGGTGTCCCAGGGTTTCCTTATTTTTAAAGGCTAAATGATATGCTATTGTTTGTATATACTACATCTTCTTTATTCATCTTTTGATGGACATTTAGGTTGTTTTCATATCCTGGATATTGTGAATAACACTGCAATGAACGTGGGTGTGCTAATGGCTCTTTGAGATTCTGATATCAACTCTTTTGGGTAAATACTCAGAAGTGGGATGGCTGAATTATATGGTAGTTCTATTTTTAATTTTTTGAGACATCTACATACTGTTTTCCATACTGGCTGCACCTATTTGCATTTCCACTAAAAGTGTATAGGGTTCTAATTTCTCCACTCCTCGCCAACCTTTCCCCCCCTTCTTTCCTTCCTTCCTTCCTTCCTTCCTTCCTTCCTTCCTTCCTTCCTCTCTCTCATTCTTTTTTCTTTTTGATAATAGCCATATTAATAGATGTAAGGGGATATGTCATTGTAGTTTTAATTGCATTCCCTGATGATTAGTAAAATTGAGCACCTTTTTATACGCTTTTTGGCCATTTTTATGTTTCTGTTTTGAGAAATGTCTACTCAGGTCCTTTGCCTATTTTCAAATTTTTAATAATAATAATAATAATTATTATTATTATTATTTTCTATTTTCAGGACTTCCTAATATATTTTGGAAATTAATCCCTTATCAAATCTATGTTTTGCAAAATACTTTCTCCCATTCTGTAAGTTGCTTTTCACTTTATTGATTGCCTTCTTTGCTGTGCAGAGGCTTTCTAGTTTGATGTAGTCCCACTTGTCTCATTTTGCTTTTGTTGTCTGTGCTTTTGATGTCATATCCATTAAATCATTGACAAGACCAATGTCATGATGGTTTTTTTTTTTATGGTTTCTTCTAGGAGTTTTATAGTTTCAAATCACATTCAAGTGTTGAGTCCACTGTGAGTTTATTTTTTGTGTATGGAGCAAAGTAAGGGTCTAATTTCATCCTTTTGCATGTGGACATCCACTTTTTGTATTTGTTGAAGACACTATCCCTTCCTTATTGTATCTTCTTGGCACCCTTATTGAAGGACAATTGACCATATATGTGTGGATTTATTTCTCGACCCTCTATTTGTTCTATTGGTCAATATATCTCTCTTTATGCCATTATCATACTCTTTTAATTACTATAGCTTTGTAATATATTTTGAAATTAGGAAGTATGATGTATCCAGCTTTGTTCTTGTTTTTCATGCAATATTGCTTTCTATTTACTATTGTGGCCAATGGTTTCAGAGGTTTTCACTTGGCCTTCCCCACTCTGATAATGACCCAGTAAATTAATTTCAAGTACACACTCATAGTCCATGCACTCATGGGACCCTAATGGAGTCAGACTTTGGTTAGAACTCTGTTTATTACCTGGCACCACTAAGCCCACACTCCTAACAAGAGGAATAGGTTGATGCTTTGAGTCTTTGAATATCCATTTTAACTCAGACCCAGTGTCTAATAATTCCCCAAATATTTTGATTTTCCCTTTTCCTCAGTGTACAGTCACCCAGATAAATGTCCATAGGTCCGTAGGTCCTCAGATAAATGACTGAGGAAAGGTTGCTATATATACTTATCAGCGTACTACAGGGTCCTTCCTCTTCAGTCAGTGGGTTTTGGATCTTAATATTGGTTCAGGTTTGGGAACTGAGTGAGTAGTCTGACTTCATATTAAAATGGTCACCCTTAGCTGCATCTTCCTCCATTGTTGCCATTTTTTGTGGTTATTAATGCTAAGCAGTGTCTTTGCTGACTGCCTATTTCTTTTGCTCCTATTGACACCGTGCTCTAGTGGGTACATCCACAGTTCCCTGTGGGTCAATCCCTTTGGCTTCTTTTAGGTCCTCCTGTGATCTATAGTCCTCTGGTGCCTCTTCTAGCTTAAACAGTGCATCCATTCCAGCAGGCCTATTTTACTCAGCCTCTTTATTTCTTTATCTAGCTTCTGCTAGGACAACTCAAGCATTTCTGTTTTACCAGTGGTGGCTCTCTTTTTTCTAGGATTCTAAGAGCTCCTTCTTACCCACCTACCCATGGGTTTTTGCTAGGGAATTTAATCCTACCTCCCAAGAAAGAAGCCTAAGTCAATGATTTCTTCCTTATATAATATTACAATTCTGGCCTCCTTGATAAAGCATCTTTAAAATCCAGTCTATCTGATTAGTCCTCTGGTTCTTGCTGGTACTTGCCAGCTAATTCTTGGAACATCTTCAGTATATAGTCTTTTTCCTTCCTTAGTAGGTTCAGCATGTCTGTAGCCATATTATTTTGATGAGATTAATCCTAGTTATCAGTCTAGAAACTGGGAGAAGATGTGGGGGCTAGCTCTTGAGGGATGCACCTGCTGCTTTAAGGGAAGGAGTCCACTATAGCATCTTTGATCTCAGTGCAAGTACTGCCTCTTGCTAGACAAGACACACCCCTCTGCAAGCTCTGATGGTTTAGGAGTCTTCAGAGCTGACATTCTCAGGGGCATCTACCCAGATGTTGCAGGGCCCCAGCTTTTCCCTCTGTTGCCTTAATCTTAATGTAAGAGGTCTGTGTCATCTGAGAACTCAAATGGTACTGTAACCTACTGCTCAGCTGTGTATGCTCTTGTACTACAGAATGTAAGGGTGTTTGGGTGAAATTTCATGAATAGCCATTAGCTACTTGTTTCTCTTTATCCCTTTGCAGGACATCAACATAATTCATCAGTAAACCAGCCAATTCTACATTTTCTTTGTATACACAGTTTCTGCTTATTTTTAAATGCCTGAATCACTTGTACAACGGTGCTCCCCTTTACCAGAACATTTTTCCACCTGCAAGAGTGTTCTCCTGCATCAAGATGTTTTTTCAGCTCATCAAGATGTTTTCGCAGCTCAGTATCAGTGGAATCTTTGGCAATTGGGCACCCTTTCTTGCTGCAGCTTCTCCTTGTACCACTTAATACTCATGATGGAGGAGTGAGCCAGTTCAAAGTACACATCCTACTGTCTGTTTTCTCAGACCTCACTCTCCTACCACTTGTGTTAGTTTGGATCCACCTAAAGCAGATGCCACAACAAGATTAGATGTACAAGATATTTACTGAGGGGAAATGCCTGCCAGAGAAAAAGAGAAGCTGGAGGAGGCAAGAAGCCATCAGACCATAATGCAGGTCTATATCAGTTCCTGCTGCTGCTGTAACAAATTACCACAAAGTTAATGGCTTAAAACAACATAAATTGATTATATTATAGTTCTGGATGTCAGAAGTCTCACTGGCTAAGATCAAAATGTTGGCAGGGCTGTGTTCCTTCTGGAAGCTTCAGGGGAGAATCTGTCCCTTGCCTTCTCCGGCTCTAGGATGTGCCTACATTTCTTGGTTCATGGCCCTCCTTCATCCTCAAAGCCACAATCACATCACTCTGGCTTCTGCTTTCATTATCACGTTCCCTTTTCTGATCCTCTTGCCTCTCTCTTATAAGGATAATTACATTGGACTATTAGGATGACCCAGGTTAATCTCTCATCTCAAAATCCTTAATCACACATGCAAAGTTCATTTTACCATATGAGGTAGTCACAAGTTCTGGGGATTAGGAAGTAGACATACTCCGGGTGCACTATTCAGCCTACAGCAAGGCCTTCCTCTGTAAAGGAGAGAGGGAAGGAAGGAGAACTGGATAGTTATAGTCTCAGACTGTAGCATACTTCTAAGAAAGTATTGGCTGGGCTAAGGAGGTCTTTGAATCAAAGTTTCCCTTTAGCACATGCACCTTAATGTTTATAGCAGCATTATCAACAATAGCTAAACTATGGAAGGAGCCCAAGTGTTCACCGATTGATGAATGGATCAAGATGTGGTATACATACAATGGAATATTACTCAGTCATCAAAAAGAATGAAATCTAGCAATTTGCAGTGACATGGATGGAGCTAGAATGTATTGTGCTAAGCGAAATAAGTAAGTCAGAGAAAGACAAATACCATATGATTTTACTCATGTGGAATTTAAGAAACAAAATGGATGAACATATGGCAAGGAAATAAAAGAGAGAGGGAAGCAAGCTATAAGAGACTCTTAACGATAGAGAACAAAATGGTTGTTGGAGGGGAGGTGGGTGGCGTATGGGCTAAATGGGTGATGGGTATTAAGGAGGGCACTTGTTATGATGAACACTGGGTGTTCTATGTAAGTGATGAGTCACTAAATTCTATTCCTGAAACCAATGTTACACTGTATGTGAACTAACTAGAATTTAAATAAAATTTTAAAACATATATGAATAAATAAAGTTGCCCATCAGAAGAGTTGTGTGTCTCCCAAGAATGGGCCAAACTTAGGATGTCTACCTCCTTCAATTATTGTCTGGGTGGTGGACACTCAGGTCATCCATTAGTTATACTCTGCACCGCTGGAGACCTGAAGTCACATGTTCATGGTTGCCATGGTCAAAGCCTAGGGAATCAGACTCCCTGGGTTTGCATTCTAGCTCCAATGTCTGGTTAACAATAAGAACTTATGCAAGTCCTTTTTCCTTCTGGCCTCAGTTTCCTCATCTGTAAAATGTGAATAAGAGTAGCACTAAATTAATTAACTAACAGAGAATAATAAGCTTGCTGTGAGTAATAAATTAGAGCAGTGCTCTTAATAATGTTTTCTAACTTAGCCACTGCTGGTGGCAGAATTATGATTCCATCTGTGCACCTGACTTTATTTTCTGTGCTGTTTTTGCTCTATCACCTTATTATGTGGAAAAGGCTTCATGGTGGGGTGGTTAAGTCCCTATGTCTGTTACTTTCTAAGTGAAGGCTTGTGGCCACCTGGCAGAAGTTTTATAGGGGAGATTCCTACAATGGGTGGGCATAGGACAAAATGACCCTACAGCTACTCTTATGCTCAAACTCTATGATTCTGTGGTCTCTGCCTGTAAGGAAGACTTCTCGTTACAGGTGGGTGAGCTGGTTTAGAAATCCAGGCCCTGGCTAATAACCCTGTCCTTGTCATGCCATCTTGGATTTGCCTTTCAACCTCTCTGAACATTTGTCAATGATCATATCTGACCTGCTTACTTTCCTTGTTGGGCTGTGGTGATGAGCAAGAAGATGATACACACCCTCCCCCCCCAGACTTCTGGTAAATATAAGCCTTTTAAAAGAAAAATACTTATGCTCCCTTGTCTCTACATTGCTGACTTAAAGTGTTTTTATTATATTATTACTTATATATTTATAAACAGAAAACTAGGCATAAACTCCTCTTATATCACTATAAAAGCAAATCAAATTTATAAAGTAAATACAAACAAAACCACAAAACCAATAATGTTCAAGTGAATAAAATTAACTCAATAAGATGGATTTTTTTAAAATAAAAATTAATTGTTACTTGCAATGGTACTGGTTGCCTTCATGTCAATTCTTCTGAGTGACAGTATTTGACCTCTGGTAACTAAACATAATTTATTCTTTTTTCATTAGTTGAAAACAATTAGCACTGTATTTCTTATTTATTACCAGTACAAATTTAAAATGATGTGCCAGATCCGTGTATAAGTGATTATCCATTATATATAATCTACTTTTATTATTTGTTCTAGAGTATAAAGACAAAAAGTAAAATATTCAAGATGAAATTATTAGAGAAAACTTGGAATCTCTAGAAATGTTACCCATCATCAAATACTCAGATGATGAATGTGAATGAGTTCTTCAAAATTTAAAAGGAGTTTGTAGTTGCTAGGCATCATTACTGAGACAAGATTGCAAGCTAATAGCAGCTACTCTAGATGACATGAGTACCTCTTTTTGTCTTGCTCCCATTCCTGACAGTGACTTGATCCTGCAGCATTCAGATTGGGAGGCAGATATTCCTGTTTCATTTTACATTTCCAGACTACTGCTACTTGCAGCATGATGCGAAGCCTCCAGAGTCCAGCAGGAGTGAGACCAAGTGCAATAAGCCAGTGAGGCAACATCTCTGTACGGAAGCAAAAGCAGAGAGGAAAAGGGAATGGTATGTACTAAATAAAACATTTTTCTGGACATGACCCCATCTGGAAGGAAGGACAACGTTTCTTCCTCTCTCTGCCAGCTACTGGCTCTGTCCTCCCAGGGGGTCTGATTTATGGAAGTAGAATAAACAAATTGCAAGGCCCTGTGGATCTTTAAAACTCTTACTACAAGGTTGGGGGGGCACCTGGGTGGCTCAGTCAAGCATTGGACTCTTGATCTCTGCTCAGGTCATGATCTCAAGGTTTGTGGGATCTAGTCCCACATTAGGCTCTGTGCTGACAGCATTAAGCCTGCTTGGGATTCTCTCTCTCCCTCTTTCTTGCTCCTTTCCCACTCCTGGTCTTTCTCTCTCTCCTCTCTTCTTCTCTCTCTTTCTCAAAATAAATAAATAAACTTAAAAAATAAACACTTTTACTACAAGGTTAACAATACTAATAATGACTTTTGGGTTATGTTTCTGGACACACACAAAGAGCTGTGAAGCCTGTTCTTTTTTCTCTTCAATCCTCCTCCCTTTCCCTGTAGTTACCTTTTCTCTTCTTTTTCTGTCTTTTCCTGTGAATTTTTCTTTGTGAAGGACACAGTCCTTCTAGATGCTTGCTCCTGATTTTTTCCCTGACTCATTTCCCAGATATCACATTTGAGGTTAAACATCTGACTGATGAAGGAAGAAAATAATGTTAAAATAATATTAGTATCCATGTCATTTTCAGGTTTGTACAATGTTTTAAATATAAATATATTCTTTTTGACCCGTATAACAAATTGTGATGAATTTATTATATTTTTGTTTTATAAATGGAAAACTGGGACTCAAGTACAGAAGCTCTTTCTCTCTATCTTCTCGTTTCCCATTGCTTGTCACCCCTTACTTTCAAACTCAGTCTTCCAGTCTTCCATCCAGAGGCAGGGTGGAGAAAGGCCCAGGTACTGCCAGACTCACTGGGGAACTGCAGTGAGTGGCTCTGGTGGAATGGCAGGAGTGGAGCAGAGTTACTACAAGAATCACTAAGTAGATCTGGTATTCAACAGTGTGTGTCCCAAACTCAGAAAAATGAAACAAAATAGTCAATAGCAATAAACTCTAAGTGGGCCCAGGTAAGACCTTTAACAAAGACTTAAACGTAGCTTTCATAAATATTTTTAAAACTAAAGGAAAAAAATGACAAGGATTCAACAAAGAATCTAAAAAAGAAATAAGAAATGTAAAAAAAATAACAAATGGAAATTCTGGAGTTGAAAAGTATAATTGAAATGAAAAACATGCCTCATGGGCTCATTAGCAGATTTGAGATGGTGGGAGAAATAATCAATGGGCTTAAGATAGGTCAGTAGAAATGATCAAATCTAAAGATTTGGAAGGGGAAAAAAAAGACATAGTGAAAAATGAGCAGAGCCTTAGAAACCTGTGAGACAGATGCATATGATGGGAGTCCCAGAAGGAGAGGAGAGGAAGATAAAAGAACAAAATAATATTTGAATAATAGACCAAACTCCTCAAATTTGGTAAAAGACATTTAATGTACTGGTTAAAGAAATTCACTGAACCCCAAGTAGAATAAGTTCAAAGAGATAAACACCTAAACACATAATAGTCAAAATGTTGAAAACCAAAGCCAAAGAGAAAAATCTTAAAAAAACACAGGTGAAAAATGACTCCTCACAAACAGGGAACCAATAATATGATTAGCTTGTGTCTTCTCAATAAGCAGTGAAGTTACATATTCTAAGTGCTAGGAAAAATATCGTATACCTGGGTGGCTCAGTGGGTTAAGTGTCTGACTCGATTTCAGCTCAGGTTATGATCTCACAGTTCCTAAGATCAAGCCCTGCATTGGGCTCTGTGCTGATAGTGCAGAGGCTGCTTGGAATTCTCTTTCTCCCTCTCTCTCTGCCCCTCCCCTGCTTTCTCTTTCTCTCTCAAAATAAATAAATAAAAACTTAAAAAAAAAGAGAGTTCTATACGTAGAAAGAGGATACTTCAAAACTGAACATATAGTAAAAATGTTCCCAGAATACAAGGACTGGGAGGAGTGGACCTGCATTACAAGAAATACTGAAAGGAGTCCTTCAGGCTATAAGAAAATGGTGCCAATAATAACTAAAATCCACAGGAAGAAATGAAGAGCCCAGAAATGATAAATATGTAGATAAATATAATAGAAAATATAAATATATTTCCTTTACTTTTCATCTGTTAATTTCCTTAAAAGACAGAAGATTTCATAAAAGCAATACTTAAATACTGTATTTAGATATAAATATAACATATATATTTATACCTATATGAAAATAATAACACAGAGGAGGAGGAGGAAGTGAAGAGATACTAGAGCAGAGTTGTTGTATTTTATCAGAATGAAGTCAGTAGAGACTTGAAGTATGCCATGATGCATATTCTAATTCATACAGCTGACTGAGAAATCACCGAGAAAATAGCTGAAAAATGTATCCTTAAACATCATAGGAATTAAAGTAAAGGAATTAAGAGCAAAAGAGGAAGTAAGCAAAACAAAATTGCTTACAACAAAAGAAGTGTATAAAGGAAGAATAGATGGAGAAAAAAGATATGGAGTGTATAGAAAACAAAACAAGATAGCAGATGTAAATTCAAACATAATAATTCTGTCAGGTTTGGATGGACTATACAGTCCAACAAAAAGGCAAGATCGTCAGACTGGATAAAAAAAACAAGATTCAACTGTTTGCTATCTACAAGAGACACATTTCAGATTCAAAAGCACAACTAGTTTGAAATTAATAGAATGGAAAAAAGATATAGCATGCAAATAGTAGCCATAGGAGAGCTGGAATGACTTTATTATTATCAGACAGGAGTTTTTAAACATTATTAGAGAATAAGAGGTCATTTCATAATAATAAAGGGGCTAATGTATCAGGAAGCTATCCTAGTTAAAATGTAAAGTATCTAACAAAAAAGCCAAAATAAATTAATATAAAGCTGATAGAATTGATAGAAGCAGACAATTCAAAAGTTACAGTTGGAAATTTCAATCTTACACTTATAATATTTAAAAAAACAGAAAATCAGCCAGATATAGAACACTTGAACAACCTTATCAACTGATGTGACCTAATTGATATTTATAGAAAATGCCACCCGAAAGAAAAGAATTTGCATTCTTTTCAAGAGCACCTAGAACATTCTCCAGGAAAGATCATATGCTAGTTCTTAAAATAAGTCTTAGTCAATACAAAATATTTAAACCATTCAAAGAATTTTCTCTGTCCAAAACAGAATTAAATGAAAGATAAAAAATCAGAAGAAATTTGAGACATCAACAAATGTTTTGTAAGTAGACAAAGTAACTTTTTAATAATGTGTAGATCAAGAAAGAATCCACAAGGGACGTTAGAAAAATTTGAACTGTGAAGGAAGAGAACATGACACATCAATGCTTGTGGGATGCAGCTGAAACAGTGCTTAGAGGAAAAATTATAGGTTTATTTGCCTATATTAAAAATGATGAAAGATCTCAACTTTCATCTTGATGAAATCATCTTGATGTCCTTACAAACAGAAAAACAAGGACAAATCAAATATCTAACTTCTTTTGAACTTCTGGCGAATTGGCAGCACAGTGCATATTGGGGCATGGAAGCAAATCCTCAGTTGAGTAGCAGCTGCCTCCTTGGGGCAGGCCCGGTGTGGTTCCTCAGCCTATCTACAGCTCTCTTCTCCCTTACTGCTGACTATGCTGCTCTTCCAGGCACTTGAATTCAAGATCCCTGCCCTGAATTCACTTCCAGGAGCTGACCCCAGGATGTGCGGGTGGCCTCTAGCCTGGTCTTTTCTAGTATGACCAATTAAAAAAAATAATACAACTTTGCTTTTTTGTTTATACCTATAAAAATTACATGTATTACTTATGTATGGATTTCTTATGGTTGGGTTTCCTCTATAAAAGAGACATAAGTACAGATGCTTCATGAATATAATTTTACAAGAAAGAAAATCCTTAGGAATGATGTTTCCACAGACTACTTGTTAATCATTTCCCCTAAATGAGTTTCTCAAGTTTTCTGAGAGCTAATGTCTCACTAGGATGTCATCAGAAATAAGCCATACCATGAGAGGAGGGTCAAGGATGGACACTGGGCTGGGTGAGAGAGCAGTTGATAAATTACACAAATGAGAAAGGCCAGGAGTCAAATCCAGAAAAGGGTGAAAGAAAAAGAGGTAAGTAACTGACCCCACACCTAGCCTTCCAGAAGACAAGGGATAAGAGACTAAAAAGAAGTCCTGGAGGCATGAAATTGCCTAGTATGTTTGGGGAATTTAAAGTCATTCAGCAAGTGATGAGATCAGAGAGAAGGGGAAGGAAGGCCCATATTATAAAAAGTCTGATACACCAGGATAGGGCATTGGCATTTATCTTGCAGGTGAGGAAAGTTAAGGAAGGACATCAGCATAGAGAGAACTATGATTAGCTATACACACCGATCACTTTTGTGGTGGTGAGGCAGATGGATTGGGGGGCATCAAGAGACAGACCAGTTAGGAGACTATTGGCACATGCAGGTGAGAGATTTGCTTGAACTAAGGAAGTGACAGAGGGTATGGATTGGGGAGGGGACTGATGAATGAGCAAAGTCAACAGGGCTTGAAGATTGTTGGGAATCAGGTGGCTGGAGGGGTTGTGAGTGATACACAGCTCTGGAGTAATCCATCAAGCATGGGGAGCACAGACAGAGAGAAAGCTGAGTGTGGTGGTGGGGGAGATAATGGTGAGATGGTTTTCTGAGATATATTGAATTTGAGATATCTATGGGAAATTCATACAAGGACATGGAACATGTAGGTTTATAACTTACTTTGATCCGTTGTGGGTTTTATATCTTAGAAGAGTGGTCTTGGATGGAAATAAAGACTTGGAAACCATGAGTAACTAGATGTTAGTTAAAACCATAGGAGAAATGGTATCTGGTAAGAAAAGGTTGTAAAACAAGAGAAGTGGCCAAATGCGGTATCCTAGACAATGTGATCAATTAAGGTGTGGGTGCAAGAGGGTGGTCTACCAATCATGAACGATCAGAAGCAGAAGATCCAGGAGGGACCTGTACCATGCAAACCAAAGAAGGTAAGTTTTAAAGAGATGAGAGTGGCCAACTTTTTAAACCCCATTAAGTGTTAGGATAATTAATGGGAAAGGCTCCTTGGAGTTGGCAATAGTGATGTTGATGATGGATGAGGTCAGAGTGGTTTCCATGGAATGGTAGTGATTGAGGCCAGAGTGATGGCTCTAGAAGTGATTGGGAAATGAGGAATGGAGACAGCTAGTGCCAATTATTTTTCGAGATGCTTGTCTGCCAGGCAAAGGAGAGAGTAGAAACCATGGGTGAGCAGCAAAACCAAGGAATGTTTCTCTGTTTATTTGTTTTAGGGTAAGGCAGACTTGAATGTGCTGATAAGTTAAAGGGACAGAGCTGGTAAGAACATCTGACAATACAGAAGAGTGAAGTTAAAATTAATGGAGAAAAGGTCCAATTTGGTGCCATTTGGTAGCACATGGGCCCCTGGACACAGCTGGGGAAAGGCAGGACTTGGGACTATGACTTCTTCTCTAGGACTTTCTGGGAGAGAAGGTCAGGAGCAATGTAGAGTCCATATCCACCTAAGGTGGCAAAGGTGAGCTTCTGTGTCCCAGATCCAGGGCTTTGCCAGGAAGGACATATGAATGACTGATACAGTCTCAACTTCCCCTGGTCTGGTCCCAGGTTTACTCAGCCTGTGCCTGTTCTCTTTAACCACATAATTAAATTAAGAAGTTAGAGGACACAGGCCCTTAGGAACTATGCGTTGAGTTTTCAGGATGGTTTGTCTAAGCAGCAGTAGCCTAAGGCCACACAGCTAGTTAGGGAGGGTTAGGACCAGGGATTTAATTTTTTTTTTAAAAGAGAGACAGAGAGTAGGGGAGGGGTGGAGAGAGGGAGAGAGAGAGAGAATCCTAAGCAGGCTCCACGTTATCAGTGCCAAGCCCCATGCAGTGCTGAAACTCATGGACCGTGAGATCATTGCCTAAGCCAAAGTCAGATGCTTAACCAACTGAGCCACCTAGGCACCTTGGTAATTCAGTTTTGCCAACTCAGTTGTACACTCTGAGCTCATCAGAGGCTGGTCCTGGACGTGCAGTAACTCTGTTTCCCTGATGAGTAGTCGTACCATTTTTGCCATTGAACCCCATATGTGTGCTAAGGGGACACAGGCCATTTCTGCTCTGCTCTTTCCTCTTGTTACAAGACTTTCTGTCACACAACTGGTTGGGCAGATAGCTCAGCAAGGGGTTTCTACAGAAACCCCTATCATAGCCCATGCTGCTATTGTTGTTCCTCTTTATGCATGGATGAAATGTGCCAATGACAATAAGAGCTGTTTATTTAGCACTTACTACATACAAGCATTATGCTAAAATGCTTTAATTCTGTAAGTAGGTACAATTATTATATTCTTTTTCTTCAGATAAACAAACAGACACAAAGAGAGACATTGAGCCACTTGGCCAAGGTTGCCTAGCAAAGGGGGAGAGCCTGGATATGAACAAGACCCCTGGCCCTGCAGCCTGCACACGCATAGGCATGGTGAGAAGGCAGTTGCCTCTCCTCAACGTCCCAGCCCAGCCCCTGCTCCATCCCAGGGCCCTTTCCCTGAGACCCCTGGGAATCCATCACCACTGCTTCTGCCTCCACTTGCTCTCTCTGAACCCTCCTCCAGCTGACAAACCATCCTGGCAATTCAAGCCTGACGTCTAGTGAATTATGTTTCTCCAAATTGCTACATTAATAAGGGCCGTGTGTTCCTAGAGGATCATTAATTACAGACACATTTTTATTTCCTGCTGAAATATGGCCTGTATTTCTGTTCCATGCAGCTCTGGCGCAATCTTGCTAACGTGCCTCTGTGTTGCTTTTGACATCTGTCTCTGGCTTTCTAGTAAACAGCTCTTACAGTTCCCTGCTCTCCACATCTTTCTTCCTTCCGGCATATGTGTTTTTCCCCAAAAAGAGAGTTCCCCCATGTAAGCCTGGATAAATGTGAAGGTCTCCCATTCCTCAAACTTCTCCAATCAAAGCCAGTTGTTGTTGCTGTTGGGGAAAGTGCAGGATGGCCAGAGGTGAACAGGGCAAAGAGATGACACCCTGCTGAAGTTCCCCTCCAAGACTTTCATGGCAATATGGTTCCTTGGATTTAAGGTCTGTCCAATAATTGGAACATTCTGGGTAAGGTAGGAGGCACTGGGTCCCAGCCTCTGCCCTCATAGCTTCCTTGAACTGGATCAACTAATGGACCCCACTTTCAATCTCAGGCTCTGAGCCACATAGGACTGAGGTAGGAAACTGACAGGGGTGCCCTGCTTCCCCCATCTGCTGGGCTTGGAAATTAGTCATTCTAGCACTCTCTTGGACTCCAGAAGTGAGACACAGACACCTCCTGCATGTATAGGTTAGAATCTGAAGCAGTTCCTATCCCTCTGCATTGTTCCTATCCATAGATTTTGGCTCCTCCTGGATTTTTACTCCTTAATCTAACTGGACACCTGCTTAGAACACCAGTCTCTTTCTGCATCAATTTGAAACCATGCTTACATATTAGAATCACTTTGGGGAAAATTTTAAAAACTCTGATGCCTAGGTCACCCCAGAGACTAATTTAGAATCTCAGAGAATGAGACATAGGCCTCAGTGGTTTGTAAAGGTTCTCAGATAATTGCAATATGCATCCATGTTTAAGAAGCTGATGTAATCCTTGCTACTCAAAGTGGAGTCCAGGAACCAGCAACAAGATCCTGGCCTGAGAGCTTATTAGGAATGCAGAATCTCAGGCCCCACCCAGACTCACTGAATCAAGATCATCTACATTTTAATAGCTTCTCCAGGCAATTGGTATACCCTTTAGAATTTGAAAAGTGCTCTAGCTCAAGATGTTTTTCAAATTTAGCTTGCTAAGGAATTATCTAGAGAGCTTGTTAAAAATAAAACTCCAATAAGGTTGGTCTGGGATGGGGTGAGGGTCTGCCTTTTTAACAAGGCCCCCAGATAATTCTGACGCAGGTGGTCCTGGGATCACACCTCCAGATGCATGCCTCTACGATTTGGCCTCAGGCCTCCTGGGCTATGGGCCTGCTGACCTTGGTCAGGCTCTCCATTGGTCAGGAGCCCTTGAGGATGCCTTTTCGTGGGTGGGTCAGCTGGATCCTCTCCCCCTTAGCTATGCTGGCTGAATTACCTGGTCCTCACTGAAGCAGGTCCTGGGTTCCCTGTGTTTAGCTGATTCCTTCACCTTGCCAAAGTCTGCAGTTGTTTAAGAGCTATATATTTTTAAATTGAGGTATAATGCACATAACATAAAATTCATCATTTTAAAGTGTACAGTTCAGTGGTCTTCAGCATATTCACTGTTTTGCAACCATTACCACTAACTTCATAACATTTCCATCATGTGCCCAAAAAACTGTTCTCCTTAGAAGCCAGTCTTCATTTCTCCCTCCCCCCCAGGCCCTGGCAACCACTAATCTACTTTCTGTCTCTATGGATTTGCCTACTCTGGCCATTTCATGTAGATGGAATTATACAACATTTGGCCTTTTGGGTCTGCCTTCTTTCACTTAGCATGATGTTTCCCGGTTCACCCATTTGTTGCATGTAACAAGGTCTACATTTTTGCATTTCCCCACCCCACCCCCAACAAATGAGCCTCAAGAGACAGCAGCCCTGGCTACAGTTTGGGTATCCCAGTACCACTGGGGTCACTGGAGTACAAAGAGGCCTGCCAGGTCATTCAGTCCAACCTCTTTGATTAAGTTTTGGGGTGATGGTAGGGTTTGGAGCTGATGGCCAAGAAAGAATTCTTGAAGATGTCTTTGGTGCAAAAAGGTGATTTTATTAAAGCACAAGGACTGGGCCTATGGGCAGAAAGAGCTGCACTGGGTTGGTGAAGAATGACTGGTTACATTCTGTGGAGTGGTGGGAGGTAAAGTCAAGAAGTTTCTTAAAGGGATTTTCATATGCTAAAAACTCATAGGTTACTAGAGGCCTAGCTATTGTCAAGCTAAGGTTGTTTTCCCCTCTAGCTAAAGCCTTAACATTAAGACAGTAGGGAGTTCTGGACATTAGGCTGTTGATAAGATTGTCCTTTCCTTGTAATTGTACTAAGATATTTGTAAACTGATGGAGACTCTATCAGTTTAACCTTTTGGTTTCTGTCCTTTCCTTTGTTCTTGGGCAGCCTGGAATGCCTGAGGAATGTCACACATATCCCACCTGGGAGGTAGGGGTAGGGGGGTTGCTAGCTTGTGCTTGGTCTTCAGCTTGCCTTATGGTCCCTCATCATCTTTATTTTCTGCATGAGGAAACTGACACCTGGAGAGGCTTTCTTTGCATGTGTGCAGTGTCTCTAGAACACTCCGAGGGCTCCAGGATGAAGAGGAGCAGAAACTGTTGGAGCAGAAAGGACTGGAGAGAAGAGTTAAAAGAGACACTGGGACACACAGGGGGTGCTGGGAGGCATCCATGTCACAGTCTGGAACGCCATCCCCCTGAGGAAAGAAACATGAAGCCTAATGCTGAGATTTATATCTTGGATTTTCAAGTTTTCAGAAGATAGTGCAGAAAAGACACATTTATTGAGAGATGATAAATTTCCTTTTTGCAGATTTATTAGAACTTGTACAGAGCTGGATCGTAGATTTTTTTTTGTGAAAGCCCTTAAACTTTTATGTCCCATCATAGTGGTAAATGAAGTCCAGCAAACAGTTTAAATAATTCTTGATTAAATGGTCCTCCCCTGCTGCCTGTTCCAAGCCACTGCCCCTCCAGCTACATCAGGCTGTGAAATGAAGAGTCTGCAGGCTCTCAGGGAGGCATGGCAGGAAGGAATAAAGTCTCCAGCTGGTAAAGAGTTGCTTCAAGCTAGAATCCAGGAGCTAAGCATGAAAAGGGTACAGGGTGGGTATGGCCTTGTGAATAAATACTCAGATTAAACTGATTTTTAAAAATAAATGTCTACTGTGTGGTAGTTCCTTTAAGATTTGGTCTCTCATTCACTGCTTTGGGAAGTAGATTTTCTTAACGAATTTCTCCTCTCTGTCTCTGTCTCTGTCTCTCCCTCTCTGTTCTAGCTCTACTGGTTTCCTTTCTAGCTCTCAAACACACTAAACTCTTCTGTTGCCTTAGGGCCTTTGGACCTCCCGTATCCCTGCTGAGAAACTCTTCTCTTAGCTACACGCAGAGCTTACTTCCTGACTTCCTTTAGGTTGCTGTTGAAATATCACTTACCTAGAGAGTACTTCTCTAGTCTTCTTATCAAAAATAGCCCTTTATTACTCTTTTCTCCCACTTCTTCTGCTTTACAATCCAATAGTAACACAAAGAATCCAGTGGGCAAAAGAATTGATAAGTACTTTATAATAAAAGATATATGGATGGCAAATAAATACATGAAAAGGTGCTCAACATCATTGGTCATTAAAAAAAATGCCAATTCAAAGCACAGTTAGATATCACTACATGCCCTTTAGAATGGCTAAAAACTAACACTCTCCCCACCAACAAAAACAAACACAAAAAACAAAACATTAAAAAAAAAACCCTGACCATATCAGGAGTCAATGAAGATGTTGATGAACCAGAATTCTCATTCACTTCTGGTGGAAATATAACTGGTATAATTACTTTGACAATTTAAAAAGTTAAAAGATGGACCAACTATATGGCCCAGCTATCACACTTGTTGCTATATATTTGAGAAAAATAAAAGCATGTGTCCTTAAAAGACATGTACAGTGACTTTATTTGTTACAGTCCCCAATTGGAAAAAAAAACCCTCAAATGTCCATAAATAAGTAAATAAATCAGGTATGTTATATCCACTTAAGGGAATACTACTTAGCAATAAAATAAAATGAATTGTCAATACACAAAACAACATTAATGAATCTCAAAAAATATACCGAGGTGTAAAAGCTAGACAAAAAAAAAAAAAAAAAAAAAAGGAATAAATACTATATGACTTGGCCTATATAACATTAAAAATTTTTTTTTATTTTACATTTATTTATTTTTGGGAGACAGAGAGAGACAGAGAGTGAACAGGGGAGGGGCAGAAAGAGAGGGAGGCAGAATCCGAAACAGGCTCCAGGCTCTGAGCTGTCAGCATAGAGCCCCATGCGGGGCTTGAACTCACAAACTGTGAGATCATGACCTGAGCTGAAGTCAGATGCTCAACTGACTGAGCCACCCAGGCACCCCAGCCTATATAACATTTTAGAAAATACAAACTAATCTATGGTGACTGAAAACAGATTGGTGATTGACTGTAGTTGAGTGGGGGTAGAATGGGTAGGATGAAGGGATTGTGAAGGGGAAGGAGAAAACTTTTGGAGGTGATGGATATTCATTATCATGATTGTGGTAATGTTTTTATGGGTATATAAAAAGTATGTCAAATTTTAGACTTTAAATATGGACAGTTTATTATATGGCAATTATACCTTAAGAAAGTTGTAGAAACCCCTGAGTTTCAATCCCTGGGTTAAAGAATGGAAGTCGCAGGGTAGGGCGTAGGAGGTCCTGACAGTAAAGAAACAGACCTAGTCTCTGGAATGACAGCTCCCTATAGGTGCTCCTTCCCCTGAGAGACTTCTAGAAGTCAAAAACCATCATGGCCCTGAAAGTAGGATAAAGATGGATTGTCCTCTGTTGACTCTTCTACCACAGCCTTAACCTGAGCTACACCCTCCCCCTTGGACCAGAACACTCTTGTTGATTTTCAGCCTCTTTCTGCATTGCTTCAGGCCCACTGATCTCACAGCTGGGATACAATGGGCTCTACATGTGTATCCACCTGAACCCAGCTCATTGTGTTGAAGTCTTTGACTGTAATGGAGAATTTATTATTTCATCTTACATTTCCATCAGGTTTTGCTTCATGCATTTTGAAGCTCTGTTATTAGAAGCACAAATATAATTGTGTATCCTCTTTATGAACTGACTCTTCTATCAGTATGAACTAACTCTGTATCCTTGGACATATTATTTGCTCTGAAATTGACTTTGTCTGATATTGATACAGTCACTCTACTCCAGCTTTCTTCTGATACATTGTTAGCATGATATTTTTACCCTCACAAATTTACTTCTTAATTATTTGTGTTTTTATATTTAAAATGGATTTCTTGTAGGCAGCAGTGGATTTCTGTAGTCGTCTTGCCTATTTATGCAATCTGGTAATCTGTTTTTTAATTGGGATACTTGTATCATTTAAATTTAATGCAGTTATTTTAAAATCTATCTTGTTTTCTATTTGTCCCATCTTGTCTTTTTTCCTCTTTCCTTCTGCCTTCTTTTAATTAATTATTTTAATTTTTAAATTTATTTTATTTTTATTTTTATTGAGGTAAAATTAGCATACAGTGTTATATTAGTTTCAGGTGTACAAATAGTGATTCAACAATTCTATACATTTCTCAGTGCTCATCAAGATGAGTGTACTCTTAATCCCCTTCACCTATTTCCTCTCTACCCCACACCTCCCTCTGGCAACCACCAGTTTATTCTCTATGTTTAAGAGTCTATGTTTTGGGTTGTTTCTTCCTTGTTTGTTCATTTGTCTGGTTTCTTAAATTCCACATGAGTGAAATCATATGGTATTTGCCATTTATCTCCTTTGTTGGCTTATTAACTATATTCTCCCTTTTTTAGTTATTATGTTAGTGCTATACTATACATATTTAATGTTTTATAGTCTAATGTTGAGTAATACTAAACCACTTCTTATACAGTACATGAACTTTAGCAGTATACTCCAATTTTTACCCTGCTGGCCTTTGTACTGTCATTGTCCTAAGTTTACTTTTACATATATCATAAAACCCATAATATTGTGTTGTTTCTTCTTGATTTAAGCATTCAGTTTTCTTTAAGATAGATTTAAAAAATAAAGATGGAAGCATTTCATATTTACTTACAAATATCTATTTTTTTTAAGTTTATTTATTTATTTGAGAAACATGGAAACAGCACCAGTGGGGGAGGGGCAGAGAGAGGGAAAGAGAGAGAATCCCATGCAAACTCTGCACTGCCAGCACAGAGTCCGATGTGGGGCTTGAACTCACGAAACCGCGAGATCATGACTTGAGCCGAAACTAAGAGTTGGGCGCTTAACCGACTGAGCGACCCAGGAGACCAAAAAATCTACTATTTCTCAAGCCCTTTATTTTTCTGTGTAGACACCTGATGGTATTGTTAAAACAAGTATCTCACATAATTTTCATGGGTTAGTGATTGGGAGAAGTTTAGGTGAGTGATTCTGACTTAGGGTTTCTCATGAGGTTGTAGTCAAGTTATTGACCAGGGCTGTGGTCATCTGAAAGTGCTAGAAAATTTGCTCCCGAAGTCACTCACATGATTGCTGGCAGGAGGCCTTGTTCCTCACTATGTGGTCCTTTTCTCAGGGCTTCTCACATGCCATGACATCCCAGAGCAAGTGATGGGAGAGAGACAGAGAAGGGGAGAGAGAGAGAAAGAGAGAGAGAGGAGGGGTAGGGGTGGGGAGAATGAGTGTCCAAGATGAAAGTCTGCCATCCTCATTTACCACCACTTCTGCAGCATGCTTTTAGTCACACAGACTAGCTTTGCAACGATGTGGGAGGTGACTATACAGGGGCTTCAATACCAGGAGGTGGAGATTGTCTAGGATCATCCTAAACCTTCAAAAGCTGCCCACCACACCTTGGTCTCTGTGTACCCCCAGCTCTGACTCTTCAACTCTGTCTCCTTCCGGATTCCTCTCTCTTGCTCTGCTGACTGGAAACTTTCTGTAGACAGGAAGGTAGAACAATAATAGGGCTCACCTTGTTATTTCTCCTCTGTCAGGGATCATTGTCCTGTCCTACCAGATGTACAATGTCTGAGAACTGCTGTTTTATATATTTTGTCAGTTTTTTTTGTTTGTTTTAGGAAGGAAGGTAAATCTGGTTCCTTTTATTCCATCTTGGCTGGAAGTAAAATCTTAATGTTTTTAAATATAAATTCCAGTTGTTGGCTAAGCTTTTAATCTGAGAACAGATGTTCTGTGAGAGAAGGATGAAGTGGATAGAGGGGGTATGGGAGCACCCTGGGAAGCTGTGGTGGGAAGACAGTTGGTTGAGGCCATGAGAGGGAAGGGGCCTAGTGAGGAGCATAAGGAATTGGGGTATGGAATGGAAATCAACCTTATTTTTTCAAGGGTGATCTTGGGGACTTTACTTCCATTGTTTTAGGCATTATTCCCCCCTCCCATGGTGGCCCTTTGACAGGGTTTTGTCCTAGATTGACATATTTGATGTATAATCTTGTGGATTTCTTGTTTTGTATCAAGATAATGCAAGAATCTGAGAAGAGAGACTCAGGCGAGCCCTGCATTAGAGGAGAGGTCGCAAGAAGAGAGAGTAGGGCCAAGAGCCGAATATGGCCCCAGAACTGTCTGCAGATGATGGGAACCTTCCCAGTTATGGAGTATGCTGATTTCTATCTTTGGTTGCCTTTGCTGATTCCAACACTGGCTGTTGATTTATTTATCCATTTATGATTTTCTGTATTTATTGAACATCTATTATATGTGAGACATTTGGAGTACAGCAGTAAGCAAAACATGCATGCTCCATGCCCTCTTGGAGTTACGTCTCGGCATAGGAGAGAGATGCTAGAATACTCATCACCCTTTTCACTTCATTGCAATCTTTATAACCACAGAGGGAGGCCCTTGGTGCTAGGCCTGTGTCAGAGGGACCCAATGGGAGAAGGGAGGTCTGTGAAGAGATAAGTGTCTGGCTTGTTATGAGTCCTCCTTCCAGTCACCCAGCCTTCCTGCTCTCCCCCAGTGATCTCTGGGGTCTTCTTGAGGGGCTTTTACATTGAGGCATTAACATAAGTCCATACCACCTTTGCTCCTGGGTGCCCAGGTGCTGCAATGTGGAGCTGGTTCCTCTGCAGTCAGTTTTCATGGCAGAGTCAATATGCATAGGATTAAAGCACACATGGATTTTTGTTTTACAGTCTCCTGGAAGCCACAGAGTCCTTTGGTTTTCTGTGTAAATATAAAGTCCGTTGATTCTTCCTGATCCCTGATTTTATCAACAGAACTTGGATTACTTACCCCACTTCCTTATTCAGACACCTGTGCCTGTGGAAAGCACAAAGGTCAGACAGGCCTAAGGATGTTGTGCTCTAACATGTGTATGTCTGTGTGTGTACCTGTGTGTGTCTGTGTATGTATGCCTGTGTGTGTCTGTGTGTGTGTGTTTCTGTACATGTGTATGTATGTACGCATGGGTAATAGAAAGCTCTGATGTGGCTCCTTGAATGCAGTTGTTTTGATGCAGCAGTTTGGATGTGGCTATGAGGCTTATTTTCAGTCCTCACTGATCCCTGATCCTCACCCATCCCTGATGATGCATGTGCCAAATGTCTCTTGTTTTCATGTTGTGTGCCCTTCCTGAGACCAGCTCCCAGCCATATGCCTTTTCCCAGTTAGCTCATCTTGCTCCATGTGCTCATTCTCTGATGGCCCATAGATTCTGTGACCCTCCTTTTTCTCATTCCTGGTGGCATGCAGATGCTGTATCTGCCCACTTCTTCTGGGGACCAGCCCCTCTCTGGCTACAGCCATTTCCTCTCATGTTAGCTGTGCAAGTTTGCTAACTCAAAGAGATGTGTGTGTGTGTGTGTGTGTGTGTGCATGTGTATGCATGCATGCATGTGTAGTGTCTTTTCCTTCTCAAAATTATTTAAGTTCCCCATGGCCCAGTCCTAGTTTATCTCCCAAATTATTATAAATTAGATGAGTCCTTTCCATTACCACCCTACAGCAGTCAGACAGCATATGACTGCCAAGTGACATGTAGAAGAACAGAAAGAATAAGGAACATTTTTAAGGAGCTCAATATCAGATTTACATATATTAACTCATGTAAGCCCAACAGAGATTCTGTGGTATAAAGATTACCTTCATTTATTGATGAGGAACAAAGGCTGAGAGAGGGTTAGTAACTTTCCAAAGCCAGATAGTAACAGAGCTGAATTTTGAACCTAAGTAGAGGTCCTGAGACCAAAATAGTCAATGTGCTGTGTCGTTCAAAGTCTTACTGAGAAGAAAGCCATCAGATCCTAGTAAAGGAGAGCAAAGGAAAATTAAGGAAAGCAGTGATTATTGCCTAAAAATACTTATTTAAGGAGAGTTGGGGCAATTTGTGTCAGGCACACGTGCATGACAAGCAAGACCCTGGATTCACAGCTGGACAAGTGTGCCTTATGTGCTAGTTTTGCTCCTGACCATGCCAGAACCCTTGGTCAAGTTTTCTGCCCTGTCCTTGAATGGAACCTACCTATAAGACCATTAACTTGGATATCTGCACGTCCTAGGCTCTTGGTCAGTGACAACTCTGATGATCTTTATGGATTGGGTAAGTGATATTCAGTGGGACATGCGCCCATGCACATGTCCCACACTAGTAACATGGAAATAGAACAGTTTTTGATGCTTTTTCTGGTATTCATGTCTTTCATTGTACCTCACCTGAAGAAACACCATTCAGCTTAGATATAGGAAGACCTGGTCCATCTACCAGTGACAACCTGAGGTGGGGAAGTCATTGGATTTGGATCAATTTGTGGAGGGCTCTTGTATAAAATGCAGAGTCCTTGGGTCCCACTCAGACCCGCTGAATCTCAAAATGAGCATCTGCATATGCACAGATACCAGTGTAGTCACAAGGCCTACTGAAGTTTGAAAACCACCAGTGTCTGTCCACAGGATACCTTTTACCATGTGAAGGGACTGAGGCTGGCTCTCTCCCTGGGATTCTCTTTGGACCTGCAGGTGCCCTGGGCTAACTCTGGAAGCTATGCCCTGTTTCAGGGTGGTAGGGGAAGGGCTGGCTGCATCATTTCCTGACCTGGAGCCTCCTGAGAACACCCCTCTTCTGGCTGGCCACCATCACTTTCTAGACCGCTTAGGTTGGGGTACCTGCCTCACCTGCAGCTGAAGCCATGCACAGTGGAAGGAGGAGTACTGTACCCTTTAGGCCTTGTGCTTGTCCACAGCCCACAGACTCACTAGGGAGAACGTGGTGTGACCTACAGCCTCCTCCTCTCTGGTCCTGTAATGTTCTGCTCACTCCCCCACAGCCACGACTGTGGGAGCCAGGAGTCTCGTTCCCAAGGCTGCCATTGCTCTCCTAGAGTGCTCTGTGCTCTGAGAGCTGGAAGGCTTTTCACTATTCTGAATGATTTTTTTCTATGTTGGGGTGGAACCCAGCCCACTCCATGAGCAAAATCTATAGTGCTGAGAAGCGGCAGAAAATTGGCAAGGCTTAATAAACCTCATGCCTGACGCGCTCCTGTGGCTATATATCAAAGGGAAAACAAATATATTGACTAATTCCTCTCGGAAGAACATCCATAAATTACAGCTGTTTGAAATCAGCCTGTTGTGAAAAAGGTTACAGATGATGTAATTTGCACCATTATAGGTATAACTATGTGGCACCCAGGTTTTACTTCTCATGCAGCCTCTTGTCTTTGAGTGTGGGAAGCACCCAGCATCTTGGAGGACATGTGATTTAGGAGGATAATAATACCTTACATTCACCTTCTCAGGTTCCTTCCCACCAAGGGCTCTGTGTGACCCTTCTGACAGCCTCATTGTGAAGGGTTCAGCTTCTAAGAGGCAGAATAAAGACCCTGAACACAGATTGGGGAAAATTGAACTGACGCATGTTTATTGACCCTTACCAGGTGCTCTGGACTTAGAGCTTAGACAGGCCTGAGTCCAGTTCTGTGCAGGGTAACTGCCACTGTCCCATCCCCACCTGAGACATTACACTTCCAGACTCTGTTCCCCTCTCACAGAACCACATAGTTCTTCTCATGGGACCTTTGTCTCCTAAGGTTATCTTAGGTATCAAAAATGGTAGCTCTTCATCAGCGTATTTCCTCTACTTGGTTGGAGAACAGCTGTACTTCTTTTTGTTTGAAAGTGCCCACTGTTGGAGCCAGTGGTATATTCCAGCAATACTCTACACAGGTAAAGTGTTAACCTTCATTTATAGCCACAGGACACCTTCAAAAGCACCCCTGGACTCCCATGTTATGTTAGACTAGTGTTAATATCCCCATCTAACAGATGAGAACACTGAGACCAGCAGGGTTAGAGCTGTCCATATAGTCAATGACATAAGTAGACCTGGTATTCCACTCTCCTGTATCCTTCACCTACATCCCTCCTTAGTAGATTGTTGGTTTCCAAGCTTAGGTGCACATCAGAATAGGATACTGGAGATGCAGATTCCAGGGCTCCAACCCCAGAAAGTCTGAGACTTTGAGTCTATATATTTTTAAACAACGCTTCAGTAGTTGCAATGTTCCCAGGTTAAGAACTACTGGAACTGACTAAAGGGCCCTTTGGTGCAAGCTGGATCATGGTCTCCCCTGCATCCCTTACTGACCAGGGACACTGACCACAGGATACAGGGTTTTTGCTGCTCCCTGACTTGGTGATTGCCCAGGTTATGCTGAATAAACTCCTTGTCCCAGAGCTCTTACTACTGACAGGGGGCAGGGGGAAGCCAGAGGCCTCTCTACCTGCCAGATCGGGAGGAGTGTAATGGGAAGGTGTGTAATGGAGTAGGTCAATGGCTGGGCAGAAAGACAGTGTCTGAGTCAGAAAACAGGCTTGAATCAAGCTTCATTATATGGCTTAATTTAGTTATTGAACTAGTATATCTACAGATAGTGTTTCTGGGTGCTGCATTCCCACTGCAGCGGGAGGGGTCTCATTCCCCAGTGAGTATAAAGAGTGACCGCCAGGCCCAGGGCACACTAGCTCCTTAACAGCAGGCATGGAGCAGAGACAGCTCTGCTGATGCAGGCGGACACCCCATGCGTCTGATTGCAGTAATTGCTTGCTTGATGTTTTGTATTTGTCTACATATACCCCATCAGTGGCAGCCACCCACTCAGTTTCTCTCAGAAAGCCTCTTGCTCTCCTTTCCCTCATACACATGTATTCACATATACACACAAATATACATGGCCACAGGCCCAGCTTGGCCCACTCCCTGCCGTCTATTCACAAGATAAAAATAGCCACAGACATACTTGCAGATGAGTCTGATTAGACTGTCAGTTGCTCCCCTCCTTCTCTGATCACAGCCCTAAGAGCCACCCACCCTCTCCTTGTTTCCTTAGAGGGTCCAGCTGAATGCCTGTGTGGGGGTGGAAAGAGGCATGAATGGGCTCCACTTCCCTTCTCTCCCTGCCTTGTTTTAGAGTGCTGCTTCCTGGAAAGCCCAGGTAACACAGCACGAGTATCAGGAAGAGGATTTTCTTTGAATTGTGTATTGAGAAGGAGTCCAGATTGCTTGGTAAGTGAGCATAACATAGATCTGTGGGCATGGGAGATGAAGAGTCTAAAAGCCACTCAGAGAGCATGATTCTGCATTGAACTTGCATTCAGAAAAGTCAGAGTCTTCTTAGCTACATCCACGTCTGACCAGGAGAATTTAGTAATGCCCTCTTCCCAGTCACACTAGTGCTGGTTGTCATTTAGTTTTAGTACCATTGGAAGTTTTAGGGATGTACAGTTCTATAAATTTTAACATATGGATACATTTGTGTAGCCATCACCACAATCAGGGCACAGAAGAGTTCCATTAGCCCCCAAAACTTCCTTGGGCTTTCCCTTTCTAGTCGCACCTCTGCCATTTCTGATTTACTCTCCATGACCACAGTTTCATCTTTCTGATTGGGTCACATGAATGAAATCATACAGCATTCTGCAGACTAGTTTCTTTCAGTCAGCATAATGCCTTTGAGATCCATCCAAAATATTCCGTGTATCAATAGCTTGCTCTTTCTTATTGTTAAGTACCACTCCATTGTGTACATCTGTACCATGATTCATTTATCCATTCGTCCACTGAAGGACAATGGGTTGGTTCCAGTTTTTAGTAATTTTGAATAGGGCTTTTGTAAGCATTCATGTATAGATTTTTGTGTAAATCTATGTTTTTACATCTCTAGGGTAAATGCCCAGGAGTGGGATTACTGGGTCAGATGGAGGTATATGTTTAACTTTATAAGAAACTTGAGTAAGCACTTGGCATTGTCAGTGTTTTTAATTTTAATCATTCAAACAACTGCACAGTGTTATCTCATTGTGCCTTTAATTTGCATTTCCCTAATGGCTAATGATGCTGAACAATTCTTCATGTGCTTATTTGCCATCTGTTTTGTTAAGTATCTGTTAAGTCTTTTGCCCATTTTTTAATTGGGGTTTTTCTTTCTTACTCTTGAGTTTTGAGAGTTCTTTCTATATTTTGGATCAAGTACTTTGTTGGATATGTGATTTGCAAATATTTTCTCCCAGCCTGTAGCTTGTCTTTTTGTTCTTTTAATATTGTCTTTTCAAGAGATTTAGTTTTGATGTGGTAAAATGTACTACTTTTCTTTTATAGATCATGCTTCTAATGTCATGTCTAAGAACTTTGGCAAGTCCCAGGTCAAAAATATTTTCTCCTATGTTTTCCACTAAAATATTTATAATCTGATTTTTTAGATAGGGATTTATGACTTATTTTGAGTTAATTTTTCATATGCTGGGATATTTAGGTTGAAATTTTTTTGCCATTATTATTTTTCAAAAGGAGAATAATTATTTTAACAGCATTGTTGAAAAGAGTGTTCTTTCTCTATTTAATAGCTTTTGTGCCCTCATAAAATATCAATTGTTCATATTTGTGTGGTTTTATTTCTGGACTTTCTATTCTGTTCCATTGATCTATGTAGGTATCCCTTCATCAATACCACATTGACTTGATTTTTGTGACTATATAGTAAGTCATAGAATTGTGTAGCTTGATTTCTCTTTTATTCTTCTCTTTCAGAACTGTTTTATTTATTCTAGTTCCTTGGATTTTTACATAAATTTTAGAATAAACTTATCTATTATAGAAAATATCTACAAAACACTCTGTGAGGATCTTAATAGAATTACATTAAACCTGTGAATCAGTTTGGGGGAGAATCAGCATTTTTAGTATGCTGAGTCTTCCAATCCATGGACAGAATATGTCTATTTATTTAGGTTGTCTCTAATTTATTTCATCAGGATTTATAGCTTTCAGCATATAGATTCTGTGATCCCACATATATTATGTTAAATTTATACCAAAGTATTTAAATTTCTGGAGTTACCCTAAATGTATTTTTTTTTCAAATTATATATGTATATAAATAGTATTATATAGTATATAAAATATTATATAGTATATAAAATAAAATAAATTTTGTGTGTGTTGATTTTGTATTCTGTAAGCTTGCTAAGCTCTAATATTAGCTCTAGGAGAGATTGTTATTATTATTATTTTTTTTTTTGTAGATTTCTTGGGGTTTTCTACACAATCATGTTTTCTGCAAACAGCTACAGTTTTATTTCCTTATTCCCAATCTTTATGCCTTAAATTGACTTTTCTTATCTTATTACAATTACTAAGACTACTAGTTCAATCCTGAATAAGAGTGGTAAAAGTAGGCATCACTTCCCTATTCCTGGTTGTAAAAGAAACAGTAAATCCTTTATTATTAAACATTATTCTTGTTGTGGTTTTTTTTTTAAGTTTATTTATTTAGAGAGAGAGAGAAAGAGAGAGTACACAGAAGGGGCAAAGAGAGAGGGAGGGAGAGAATCCCAAGCAGGCTCCCACTGTCAGCACAGAGCCCAAAGTGGGGCTAGATCCCATGAAGTGTGACATCATGACCAGAGCCAAAATCAAGAGGCAGATGATTAACCAACTGAGCCACCCAGGCACATGCTAGTAGGTTTTTTAAAGATGCCTTTAATCATGTTAAGGAAGGTCACTTCTATCTCTGGTGGGTTGAAAATTTTTATGATGAATACATGTTAAATTTTTCAAATGCTTTTTATTCATCAATTATTATGATCATATAGTTTGTTTTCTTTAGAAGGTGCATACAGTGGATTACATTGATTTTTAAAATATTGAACCAGCCTTGCATTTCTGGAATAGACCCCACTTAGGTTATTATATATTATTCTTTTTATATACTGATAGATTTGATTTGTAATATTTTGACTTTGTGTCTATTGACCTATAATTTTCTTTTTTGTACTATTGGTCTGATTTTGATAACAAAATAATGCTGACCTGAGAAAATGGTGACCTGATTATTTTCTGAAAGAGATTATATAGAATCCTGAAATGTTTGGTAGAAATTAACTTCTAGGCTGAGGAGTTTTCTGTTTCAGAAGGTTTGTGAACTATGGATTTAATTTCTCCTCTAGTCATAAGACTATTCAGATTTTTTATCTCAAGTTGGGTGAATTTTGGTGGTTTGTGGTTTTTGAGAAATTAGCCCATTTCATTCAAGTTGATAATTTGATGTCTATAGAGTTGTGCATGGAATTTCCTTACCATCCTTTTAATGTCTGTGGAGTTTGATATTAGCAGTATATGTCCTGCCTTTTTCATTCCGTCTTGCTGGAGACTTATCATAAGTTTTTTTTCACTTATGTTTTCTCTGTCATTTTTTTCCAGTTCTATTGTTTTCTGATATTATCTTCACTATTTCTTTCTTCCTGCACGATTAGGGAGTCTTTTGCTCTTTTTTTCTTCTTGAAATAGAATCTGAGCTTATTGATTTGACACCTTTCTTCTTTTCTAACATAATTGCTTAATGCTAGAAAATAATATCTGAGCACTGCTTTAGCTGCATCCTGCACATTTGGATAGATTATATTTTTATATATTAGAGTTCAATTAAAACTATATTCTAATATTTTTGAGACTTTTTCTTTAATTTCTCGATTATTTAGAAATACTGTGAATCTTCCAAGTGACTGGTAATTTTCTTATATCTTTCTGCTATTTATTTTCAATTTAATTTTATTATGGTCAGATATTTCACTTTGTATGATTTTAATTATTTAAATTTGTTATGGTTTGTTTTATGCTATAGGATATAGGCCATCTTGATGAAATTTCCATGTACATTAGAAAAGAATGTGTTTTCTACTGTTGTGGGGTTTAATGCTCTATAAATGTCTATTAGATTCAGTTGGTTCACAGTATGTTTAGTTCCTCTATATCCTTGCTGATTTTCTGTGTAGTGGTTCTATCAATCAATGAGAGAATTATTAAAGGCTCCTACTATAACTGAATTTGTATATATTTTTTCTTTTAGTTCTTTCAGTTTTTTCTTCAGGTATTTTATTTTTTAAGTTTACTTATTTATTTTGAGAGAGAATGAGAGGGCACAAGTGGGGTAAGAACAGAGGGATAGGGAGAGAGAGAATCTCAAACAAGGCTGCAGCTGTCAGTGTAGAGCCCAATGTGGGGTTCAAACTCATAAACCATGAGATCATGACCTGAGCTGAAATCAAAGAGTTGAACACTTAACTGACTGAGCCACCCAGGTGCTCCAGCCTCAAGTATTTGAAACTCTGTTGTTAGGTGCATGCATGTTCAAGATTATCTCCTTTTGCTCCCTTTGGTGAATTGGTCCTTTATCATTATGTACTGTCTTCATTTCTTGTAATTTTCTTTTCTTTGAAGTCTACTTTGATGTTAAAACAGCCACTCCAACTTTTTAATTAATATTGTTATGGTTTACCCTTTCCCATTGTTTGACTTTCTTAAGTGTTAAAATTTGAAATAAGTTCCTTATTGATAGCATATAGTTGACATATTTTATTTTATTTTTTTAGTGTTTATTTATTTTTGAAAGAGAGAGACAGAGAAAGAGTGCAAGTGGGGGAGGAGCAGAGAGTGAGGTACAGAATCTGAAGCAGGCTCCAGGCTCTGAGTTGTCAGCATAGAGCCCAAAGTGGGGTTCAAACCCACGAACTGTGAGATCATGACCTGAGCTGAAGTCCAAAGCTTAACTGACTGAGCCACCCTGGTGCTTCAAGACATATTTTAAATATATTCTGACAATTTATGGGCTTAGGCCATTAATTTAATTTTAATTTATGGGTTTAGGCCATTTACACTTAAAGTAACTATTGCTATATTTAGACTTAAGCCTGTCTTTTTATTACTATTTTTTCTGTTTCCTCTATCTTTTCTTCCTCTGTTCCCTTTTCCTGCATTCTTTTGGTTTATTCACATCTGCTTATACCTTTTAGATATTTCAGCATTAGATATTACAATATTGCTCTATTTCAACATCTATATTATAATATCCTTGATGTCAGAGATTATATTCTATTCTTATTCATGTTTGTTCTTTGCTCTCTATTATTGTCAGACTAGGACAGTACTTTTCATATAGTGACTTCTCAGTAGCTCTTCATTAAGTGGATCAACGAATATTGAGTTATTTGAATTTATGTATGATATTTGTAATATTTTATGCTCAGAGAATTTTCCCTTCTCCTAGAGGTAGTATAATCTATAGGGACTACAACTCTTCAGGCATGTGGCTTAACTTTAAAATCTTCTGGATTAGAATTTTGGATTTATATTTAACAATACATGTGGTTAAAGGGTAGGGAAGATGGTGTTTCAGTTACCTATATAACGAAGTGTCTACTAAAAAATATGAGAAATCAGTTTGTCCTCTATGTGTTACACATAGCATCAATTCATGAAAGGTTTTAATAATGTTGTACAAAAAGCCTCCCAGGTCAGTCAGACTTGTCTATTACTTGACTACAAATATTACACGTTGAAAGGAAGATGTTAATCAAAAAGAGCTGGTAGAAAGTACAAGTATAGGAACAGAAGGCTCCTAGAGCACAGCACTGGTAGTACCTAATTCCTGTCCAGGGGAGGCATTGACTTTGAATATTAGAATCCTGTTGGATGAACCACCTACCCCCAAGGAGTAGTTGGATTTATGGGGCTATCTTAACCTAATTCTATTAAATGTTCAATTTTATCACCTCTCCTTGTTCTACTCTTGGGATCACCAACTGAACTTTCTTATAAGTAATTTTCTTGTCATTGTAGAAACAAGAACTACAGGATAACAATGGAAAATTAAATGCACACATCTACTTTTGCTTCCTTCTGAAACTGTTAAACCCATAGTAAAAGGATTTTTCATAAAGGCATCAATCTGAAAGGAAAGTGAAGTGAGGTGAGGAGATAATAGCGACACAACTTTGAAGGTGGAGACTATATGGATAAGAGTGAATTAGCAGTTTCCAGGACACAGAATCCTATGAAAGCAGTGAGGAAAATGGAGAAGCAACAACATCTATGTTTACAAATCCTAAATCAGCTTAAGAATTGGCTGTATCAGCTCTGGAAAGCAGTGTGGAGGTTCCTCAGAAAATTAAAAATAGACCTACTCTATGACCCAGCAATAGCACTGCTAGGAATTTACCCAAGGGATACAGGAGTGCTGATGCATAGGGGCACTTGTACCCCAATGTTTACAGCAGCACTCTCAACAATAGCCAAATTATGGAAAGAGCCTAAATGTCCATCAACTGATGAATGGATAAAGAAACTGTGGTTTATATACACAATGGAGTACTACATGGCAATGAGAAAGAACGAAATATGGCCCTTTGTAGCAACGTGGATGGAACTGGAGAGTGTGATGCTAAATGAAATAAGCCATACAGAGAAAGACAGATACCATACGTTTTCACTCTTAAGTGGATCCTGAGAAACTTAACAGAAACTCATGGAGGAGGGGAAGAAAAAAAAAGAGGTTAGAGTGGGAGAGAGCCAAAGCATAAGAGACTGTTAAAAACTGAGAACAAACTGAGGGTTGATGGGGGGTGGGAGGGAGGGGAGGGTGGGTGATGGGGATTGAGGAGGGCACCTTTTGGGATGAGCACTGGGTGTTGTATGGAAACCAATTTGACAATAAATTTCATATATTGGAAAAAAAAAGTATACATAAAAAAAAGAATTGGCTGTATCAGGCATGCCTAGGACAAGGAAAGGGTAACAGAAGGCCTACTATCAGGAGGATTGGTTTAAAGTCTCTTTATAAGAATTTAGATCCCCAAATCCCTTTCCTTACTCTGTCCAGCTAGGTAACTCACCCATCTCTGAAGACAAAGGTTTATTTCCTAGAAGATAAAATAGAAGATTTCTGAATTTGGAATCCCAAACACAACTGACGGTCTGGACACCACCAAAAACAGGGGGATCAAGCGAGTCCCCCACTCTTAGCCTGCTTCCCCTCTTGGTTCTAGTGCTCTGGCAGCTGTATCTTTATCTTTCAAGTAAGAGGCTAGGAAAGCCTTCTCTAGGGACCCAATCAGCACAAGAGGAATGGTATAAAGTTACTGAATTGGGAGTTTCCCAGTGAATCAGGCCAGCCAGATTACCCTAGTGTGACAGGGCCAGTCAACAAAACCCATCCATACACTCAGTGCTTTTAGACTCCCAGTCTTAAAGATTATCATACAACTAAGGAGAATCAGAGATCTGACAAAAATCTCCACGGGAAAAATAGACACCAGAATGAAGAAATAGAAAAAGGCAACTTTATGGAACAGAAAGTACACAGAGAGCAAAAACACAAAATGAAAACATCAGTAAAACCTTTAGATAGATAAGAGAATATATTGCAATCATGAAGCAGAACATGATATTTTAAAATGAAACATTCAGAGAACAAGATTGTTTAGAAATTAGCACTGTGATGACAACAAATAAAAACTCAATAGACTGGTTGGGAGATAAAGTTAAAGAATTTTCAGAGAAAGTACAACCAATAGTAAAAAAGATGGAACCCAGGAGTGAATAATACAGAAACTTCAAAGACCTTTGCTGAAAAAGAACTATTGTTCAAAGGTTATGACATTATTCAATATCTGAAAGATGGTTCTAAAAAGAGTGAACAGAGGAAATAGAAACGATAAAAATCATGAAGGTAATAATTTAAGGAAATTTCTTATATTTGAAAGACATGAGTTTCCAGATTGAAAAAGCAAATGTATACTCAAATAATGAATTGTAACAAACCCACACCATGGCACACCTTTGAAAAATTTTAGAACACTGGGACTAAAAGATTCTAGAAGTTTCCAGGGAGGATACAATGTAGATAATATATAAAGGATAAGTGATCAGACTAACGTTGACTACTCAGGAGTAACACCAGAAGTTAGAACTATTTTGAACAGTGATTTACAACTTGGAATGCTATATCCATTCAAATGATCAATTATGTATATGGGTAGAATAAAGACATTTTGAGATGTGAAGTATTTCAAGATATTTGTTTCCAGTGAACCTTTTTTTGGGAAGCTATTGGATGCTATGATTCACCAAAATGAGACTGTTAACCAAGGGAGAGAAAGACATGAGTTACCAGAAACAGGTGTTTGTGTGCAGGAGATAGGCAAAGGGAATCTTAGGAGGATGGTGAAGTAGGACCCCAGGCTACCTCGAGTACAAGTACTCTAGACCAGAGTAGCTCAGAAGACCCAGAAAAAGATTTCTCTAAGAAAATCAAACTGCTCGAGTACTTCATGGGGCCAAATATAGTAAGAGGAGATTTAGAGAATGGGCACAGAGCTTGAGGTTGATGTGATAAGCACACACAAAGAACAAATGAAAAAATAAAAGAAAATAAAACAAAACCAAGCCAAAACAGAGAACTGTGCTGAGAAGGAAAAGTAATCACAGTGAGCCCTAAGGCTTAGCCATGCACAGCATCTACACAGTGGTGGTAGTAATGGGCCTTGGTGAATATACCAGTCAGAATTACAAGTATATCTCCATTATGAGGGTGTGGAGGCTGGATGGGAACAAATGTAAGTGGTGGGATGGAGGGCATAAAAGTGAGCTCACATGTCAACTTTCATATCGAAGGTCAGGGGAGAGACCTAAAATTGATAAAATTCAAGAAGTAGCTAAACATGCATATAATTTCAAGGAATGGAAATGAATATTGAACAAGTCAGCTGTAAGTATTGAAAGTGTTTGGTTCTGGTTGACAGTAGACAAACAGGGAAGAAGACAGAGGCTGCTGTTTGCCTTCTAAAGCAAACAGATGATGGGCAAATGCATGTCTGATTAAGAAAACGTAAGAAAGGTAAGAAAATAAAAAGGAATAAAGGTAAATTTTTTGTTCATATCCAGCTTCAAGCAAAAATATATACATAAATGATTAAATAAATAAAAATAAAGGCATTCAATGGCCACTATAGAAAAGCTGGAAATGCTAATAATACGGTAGATTGCACTACTGCTTTCAGTATTCACTGCCTTTCACCCTCATCCATTGCCATGTGAATTGTAGTCCTCTTCCTATGGAAGGTGAATGATCCTTTCCTCTGCTGTTAGTGCCAG
This sequence comes from Panthera tigris, assembly GCF_018350195.1. NCBI lineage: Eukaryota > Metazoa > Chordata > Mammalia > Carnivora > Felidae > Panthera > Panthera tigris. The sequence continues at coordinate 36,493,228 of NC_056663.1, forward strand.
GCTTGGCTACATGATCTTTTTAGACCAATGAAACGTGACAGGAAGTGACACAAAAGCTCCCAGCAGAAATTTTAAGAACAATTCTGGCTTCCACCGTTGTTCTTTTCCCACTGCTTGTCTCAGATAGGAGACGTTTCTTTATTTAATGTAAAAGACATGTGAAGCAGAACTGCTGCTGGTCTACAGATACAGGTAACATGAGCAGGAAAACAACCTACAAAAAGCTGAATAATACAACATATGTACATTCCTACCACTATGAAATGATCACATTTAAACTTTTGATATTGTGTAGAATGTATTATAACGCCCAATTCTTCCTCTCCTTTGTGGCTTGCAGTGTCTTCCCCTATAGGCAAGTGGTACCCTCTACCCTTTCAGTCGTTTTTTGCTTTTGGCCTTGCTTTGGCCAGTGGTAGGTAAACAGAAGTGATGGAAGCAAAGACTTGGGATGTGCTCATGCAGGTGGGCTTGCCTCATTGTCATGCATCGGCCATGAGAAGAAATAACCCAGATAACACAGGCACCTGAGCTTTCCTGGCAGTCTCATTGCCTTGAATTCTGAAGACAAAATACCCTAGCAATGCACAAAAAAATGCACAAAAAATGCTTGCTACCATATGCTTTGGGGTGGTTTGTTAAATAGCATTTCGTGGTAAGAGATGACTGATGCAGATGCCTGTCCTTCAAATCTGTTTCAGTGTAAGCATATATTATTTCCCAAAGTTGGGGTTGTACTATCCTGTTTCACAACTTTTTAACTTTACTTATCACCACTTTATGTAATTATGCATTCTTCTACAGCATAATCTTAAATAGAATTGTATTATTGTATATTTAAACAGTTGTCTATTGCTCAACTTTTTCTATATCTTTCATCTTTATAAATCTGTTATAAAAATCCTGATACAAAAAAATTTTACACACTTGCTATTTTATTTCCTTATATTAAATTCCAAGATATGTGACAAAGTAACCAGGCTTTGATACTTACCGCCATATTTTCCAGAATTTTGTATGAATGCCCATTTCCCAACATTTTACTGACACTGGAATGTTATTCCTTAAATTCTTTGTAAATTTGAAAGATAAAAATGACATTATGTTTTAATTTAAATTTTTTGGTTACTAGAGAAGTTGAAAAAAAATTTTAAATAGATTTACTGAGGTATAATTTACATACGATAAAATGCACACATTTCAAATGTTCAAATGAATGAATTCTCATTAAATTTATGACGTTGTGCAATCATCACAACAATCCAATTAGAGAATATTTCCATCACCCCAAAACATCCCTTGTGCCCATTTGCAGTAACTTCCTGTTCCCTCAGCTCTAGTTAACCACTTAACTACTTTCTGTCTCTATAGACTCATTTATATTTCTTTTTTTTTTTTTTGTAAATTGCCCATTTGCCCCTTGGCCTATTGGAGTACTAGTGATTGTCTTACTGACTGTTAAGAACTATTCAAAGACTGAGTCTGTAAGTACAATTAAAAATACAAACTTCTTAGGTCAGCCTACATATCCTTGCTCACCTGTTCAGTTATTCCTCTTGCAAGTTCCTGTCTCCACAGTGTGCTCTAGACACTTTGTCCTTGCTTCTTATGACACCTGACACAGAGGTCTCTACTTCACCTGAATCCTTCATCTTCCTACTGTCAATCTCACTCACTCCTAGTCATGTTATAGATTTTGGTGTCAATAATGCTTTTCAGAGAGACCCTCCTTGAAAGCCTCATCTAACTTCAGATTCATTCAAGGGTGGTCCTGATTTTAAGGTCTGTCTTGCTTACTAGGTTGAAAGCTCTATGAAGGTAGCATCTTATGTGTTTTGTTAATTACTGTATCTCAGTCCCAGGATGCTTGCTTTCTTTTTCTTTCTTTTTCCTTTTTTCCCTTTCTCCTTTTCTCTCTTTCCTTCTTTCTTTCCTTCTTTTTTTACCACCCTCCATCCCTTCCTTCCTTCCTTCCTTCCTTCCTTCCTTCTTTTTTTTCTTTTTAGTTTGTTGTTTCCTCTTAATTTTGTCTGTGGTGTCTTTGGATCTTTAAACATATTTAAATTTTTATGTAATCAAACTTACACTTTTGTTCTTTACATTTCTTCCATTACTTTTATGCTTAGGAGTGACTTTTCTGCATGAGAATAGGTAAATATTGACTTATATTTTCTCCTAAATCTTTAATTTTTTAATAAAAAATTTTAGTGTTCTTATCCATTTGGAATTTATATTGGTTTATAGTGTGAAGAGTATAATGTAAAGCAACTGTGTTTTTACAAACAATTAACAAATAACCCTAACTTCATCTATGAAATAAATCCATCATCTCCCTACTGGTTGGAAGTGACACCATTATTTGGTAGTAAATACATATGTATGCTAAATTGTATTTCTGGGCTTTCTAGCATGTACCATTGATATATCTATTTTAGTGCCAGTGTCGTAGAAATGCAACCAATTTCTGTGCATTGATTTTATATCCTGCGATTTTGCTGAATTTATGGATTAGTTCTAGCATTTTTTTGTTGGAGTCTTTTGGGTTTTTCACATACAGTATCAAGTCATCTGTGAAGACTGAAAGTTTGACCTCCTCCTGGCTGATTTGGATGCCTTTGATTTCTTTGTGTTGTCTGATTGCTGATGTTAGGACTTCCAACACTATGTTGGATAACAGTGGTGAGAGTGGACATCCTTGTCGTGTTCCTGACCTTAGGGGGAAAGCTCTTAGTTTTTCCCCATTGAGGATGATATTAGCGGTGGGTCTTTTGTATATGGCATTTATGATTTTGAGGTATGATCCTTCTAACCTTATTTTCTTGAGGGTTTTTATCAAGACAGGATACTGTATTTTGTCAAATACCTTTTCTGCATCTATTGAGAGGATCATGTGATTCTTATACTTTCTTTTATGAATGTCATGTATCACATTGATTGATTTGCAGATGTTGAACCAGCCCTGCATCCCAGGAATAAACCCCACTTGATCATGGTGAATAATTCTTTTAATGTATTGTCGGATCCAGTTTGCTAGTATCTTGTTGAGAATTTCTGCATCCATGTTCATCAGGGGAATTGGTCTGTAGTTCTCCTTTTTAGTGGGGTCTTTGTCTGGTTTTGGAATCAAGGTAATGCTGGCCTCATTGAATGAGTTTGGAAGTTTTCCTTCCATTTCTATTTTTTGGAACAGCTTCAAAAGAATAGGTATTAATTATTCTTTAAATGTTTGGTAGAATTCCCCTGAAAAGCCCTCCAGCCCTAGACTCTTTGTTTGAAGATTTTTGACTCCTAATTCAATTTCTTTACTGGTTATGGGTCGTTCAAATTTTCTATTTCTTCCTGTTTCAGTCTTGGCAGTTTATATGCTTCTAGAAATTTGTCTATTTCTTCAAGATTGCCCAATTCACTGGCATAATGGCTTATAATATTCTCTTATTTGGATCCTTTCCTTTTTCTTTTTGATCAATCTGGCTAGGAGTTTATCAATTCTGTTAATTCTTTCAAAGAACCAGCTCTTGGTTTCATTGATCTATTCTACAGTTTTTTTTATTTCAATATCATTGATTCCTGCTCTAATCTTTATTGTTTCCCTTCTTTTGTGGCTTTGTGCTTTATTTGCTGTTCTTTTTCCAGCTCTTTTAGGTGTAAGTTTAAGTTGTCTATTTGAGACCTTTCTTCTGTCTTTTAGGAAGGCCTGGATTGCTATATACTTCCCACTTACGACCACCTTTGCTGCATCTCAGAAGTTTTGGGCTGTTGTGTTTTTGTGTTCATTGGCTTCCATGTACTTTTTAATTTCCTCTTTAATTTCTGGGTTAACACATTTATTCCTCAGTAGGATGTTCTTTAATCTCTAAGTATTCATGGTCTTTCCAAATTTTTTCTTGTGGTTGATTTTGACTTTCATAGTGTTGTGTTTTGAAAATATGCAAGGTATGATCTTGGTCTTTTTGTACTTGCTGCAGACTGATTTGTGACCCAGTATATAATCGATTCTGGAGAATGTTCCATGCGCACTCAAGAAGAATGTGTATTCTGCTGCTTTAGGATGAAACATATCTGAATATGTTTGTTAAGTCCATCAGGTCTAGTCTGTCACTCAAAGCCATTGTTTCCTTGTTGATTTTCTGCTTAGATGATCTGTCCATTGTTGTAAGTGGGGTGTTGAATTTCCCTACTATTATGGTATTATTATCAATATATTTCTTTATGTTTGTGATTAACTAATTTATATATTTAGGTGTTTCACACTGAGGCAAATATATTTACAGTTGTTAGATCTTCTTGGTGGATAGATCCCTTAATTATGGAGAGCACAGTTGGGCGGGGCTTGGTGTAATGGTTGCACTCTCCACTAGGCAGTGCTGCTTATTTTACTGGGGTGGATCAGTGTGGTGTGGGAGAAGTGGACATGGCATTACCCAGGCCCTCTGGCACAGGAACTTCCTGCTCTCACCGACCTATGATCAAGCACCCCTCTTTTGTCTCAGGCCTCCATCCACTCCCTACTTCTACCCTGACCATGTCCAAGGTGTCTGCCTGTTAGGCAGTACCTCCCTCCAGAGTTTTGTATCAGATGGGGTTGTGTTTCAAAACGCCATATTTCAGAGACCACTACAGCTTGGACCCAAGCCAACTCACTGGGGGAGGGTCTTATTAACCAATGGCCAGATGCTGGCTTGGCCCAGAAAATGTTCATAGGATTGTGCAGTGGCAAAGGTTCAGAGATTATGGAAAATCACATCGCCCAGCCAGTGCCAAGTTCCACTGCACTCTGACATCTTTGTCCTAATACTAGAAAACATGTCTGTTTTCTGAGGTCTGCTGGGACCTTTGCCCATGGGGATACTGCACGACCTCTACCAAATGCTCTCCAACCGGGGATACCACTTCTCCCTGTGTGGCACATCGACCCCTTAGACCTCATTCCCTGCTCCCGGGGATTCACCCTACTTCCCTACCAAAGCACTGTCAGGCACTGAGCTCCAAAACTTCAGATTCTGCACTCCACACCTTATAGGATCCTGGTGGTATTGACACCCTCTCTTTTCTCCCCATTAATGGTTTTGGGAAACAGATTTCTTGTTCAGGTCCCTGCAAGTGTTTTTTTCACTCTTTCTTTCTCTCTCTCCAGCTACTTTTGAGGGAATTCTTTTCTTGCACAATTCTGATGTGCCACACTCTCCTCCTTCTCTTTGTCCTCTCTGCAAAATGGCTCCCTACCTTCCACAGCTTTTCTATTCCCCAGTTCACCTCTACACTGTGCATTTGTCGAGTTACATGGCTCAAGTTATGCAGATTGTTGCGTTAATCCCCAGATCAATTTCCTAGGTGTTCACAATGCTTTGGTGTTGATCTGGCTGCGTTTCAGGGATGAGACAAGCTCAGGTGCTCTGTCATCTTAACTCTTCCCAAGATTCTTTCTTGATGTACTTGCAAAGTCACATTTCTGGATCTACAAGACTGCAGGTCAGCATGGAGGCTTGGGTAACTGTTCTACATTGCTACATGCTGCTTACCTTTGAAATTCTGTGCAAGGCATCTCATATTCAAACTTTCCAGATAAAAATGGGTGAAGTAGTCTGGGTATGAGATAATATGGAGAAGCGGGGTCTGTGGGAATCTGGAGAGTGTACTTCTGTTTAAAGACATTCAAATGGTTTAAAAGCAAAGCATGGAGAGGATTGGATTTGACATAAAGACCACATCCTTTGACCTCTGACTTGTATAGCAACTGTATTGCAATGTGTAGTTTACAGATTGTTTCATTTGATTCCTAAAACAACACTTTGTGGTTAAATATTATGAATATGCCATTTTATAGGACATACACTATGCCTTCAAGAGGCTGAAGAACTTGCTTAAGTCCTTATAGCAAACATATCCTATAAGGGACCCAGAATTCTGATGTGAGCCTCAATTCTGTTCTCTTTCTTCCACACCACATGATGGTGCCACCCACAATGACTGCAGGGATAACAAGGGGAGAAGCTTTCTTCAGGGAAAGATGAGCTATTTTTGTTGTTGAATCTAAAAATACCAGAATCTAAGTGACCCTCAAAGTACCAATAAGCGTGATTCTGGCCAAATTCCAAATATCAGGGCAAAAAACAGGGATAAGTGACACCAGGAAGTGAGGGCTCCTGCTGACAGGGGGCCATGGTGCACAGGAGGCATCTGGAGTTAGCCTGGCCAGAGAGGTTGTGGACTAAACAGCCCAAATGTATTCACCCACTTATTGTCACAGTTATTTGGGAAACTCCCAGAGAGAGTTTGATGGAGAGGACATAGACCTAAATTTCCAGGTCATTTCCAAAACTGATGTGGGCTCTCTATCTCTGTGTCTGTCTTCTTCCTCTCCTTCCTCTCTTGCTGCTTTCCTTCCTGTATCCCCTGGTACTCGACCACTCTCCTTTTGTAAGTACAAGATTCAGCAGCTCCAGGTGTTTCTAGATTACTTGCTCAAGGCAGCTGTGAAGGCTTATGAAAAGAAGGTTGTTCTTTGCTGGGCCTGTGCAGTGGCTCACATGCCAGGGAGCTCAACTTCGTTTGAAAGGAGATGTTAAGAGTAGCTGGGGAATTAGAAATTCTGCTGTAAAGACCTTTGGTTGAACTTAAGAGCAGGAAGAGGATCCTGATAAGCTTGAATCTGGAAGAAGACCATCCCAATTTGTGGGGCACTAACTGCCAGTATATTTGTCTGAGCTGATGACCTTGTGGGAATTCAGAGGACAGTATAACCAAAGGTCCTTTTCAGATAAAAAAGAACAGTGCCTTCAAGTGAACCAGAGGGGATGTATAGGGGCCTTTCTGGGATCTGCAGTAGTTTTCTAACACTGAACATGTCCCTTTCATTAAGCCTATGGTTTATGACCTGGAAATTAAGAATCAGTACATTTTTAGAAAAAGCAGGAAAACGATATCCACAAAAAAGACATTCCATCTGTATGGGGATGAATTCTCTAGACTGAACAGCAATGGAAAGCCTAGACTGAGTTAAATCATCTTACTGGTACAATGTAAGGATTCTAAAGACAGAGAACAGATTTGTTGTAAAAAAATTGTGGTAAGATCCATATAACATAAAATTTACTATCTTACCTATTTTTAAGTATACAGTTTAGTAGGATTAGGAATATTCAATTGCTGTGCAACCATTCTCTACAACTCTTTTCATCTTGCAAAACTGAAACTCTATCCCCATTAAACAACCGTTCCCCATTCCCTCCTTACTCCAGCCCCTGGAAACCATCATTCCACTTTCTGTCTCTATGAATTTGACTACTCTCGGTATGTCATATAAGTGGAGTCATATAGTATTTGTCTTTTTGTGACTTCCTTATTTCACTTAGCATAATGTCTTCCAGGTTCATCCATGTTGCAGCATGAGTCAGAATTTTCTATCTTTTTGAGGTCAAATAATATTCCATTGTATGTGTAGACTGCATTTTGTTCATCCATTCATCTGCAGATGGACACTTTGGTTTTTCCATCTTTTAGCTATTGAACATGGGAGTACAAGTATTTCTTCAAGACCCTGCTTTTAATTATTCTGGGAATACTCAGAAGTGGAATTGCTGGATCACATGGTAATTCTATTTTTAATTTTTTGAGGAACCATTATACTGTTTTCTGTAGGGGCTGCATCATTTCATATTCTCCCCAGCGGTGGACAAGGCTTCCAATTTCTCTACATCCTCACCACTTATTTCCTGCCTCCATCTCTCCCTCCCTCCCTCCCTCCTTCCTTCCTTCCTTCCTTCTTTCCATATTTTTTTCTTTTTTAAAAAATAGTTGCTATATGAATGGGTGTGAGGTGGTATCTCATTGTAGTTGATTTTCATTTTCCTAATGACTAGTGATGTTGAGAACCTTTTTATGTGCTTATTGGCCATTTGTATATCTTCTTTGGAGAAATATTTTTCAAGTCATTTGCCTATTTTAAAATCTAGTTGTTTGTTTTTCTGTTCTTGAGTTGTAGGAGAAGAAGTCTTTCCATGCTCATATCTCTAGGATTAGAATAACACCTGCCATGAAAAAATATTTGTTGAATGTCCTGGGTCTTTCTGATCCAATTATTTTATTCCAAGATTTGGTATAAGTTATGACCAATAGTCAATAGTGACAGCTGGAAATGCATAATGATGGATGAAATATCATAATATATGAAGAATGAGATTGTTTAAAACACAAAGAAGTAAATTTTGAACTCTATCACTTTGTTGGATGAATGTGTTATGGATCCATCCAGTCTACTTAGCTTTCCTGGTATGTAAACCAGACTTTGTGTCCATCAGACACGGGGATGGGAAAAGAGAGAAGGGAGAGAAGCATTTAGTTACAAATATTATCACTTTTTAAGAAAAATACATATGCGATAAAGGTAGCATCTTTCCTCAGGAGGTTAAACAAAATGTCTGCACATCTCTTCTAGCCACCATCTTTGATTTACTGTGAATCATTTTTTTCCCCTGAAAGGCCCTTAAATCTCAGCACTGGCTCAGGAGGATATGAAAACCATTTGGGCTGCACTTCCCATGTTGCCACTGGATGGCAGTATCCCCTCATATGCCTGCCCTGAAGGAGACACTTCTTCACCAGTCAGCAGAATCTTGATTTGCCCAATTGGAGAAGTTGGTAGACTAGAGATTTTAGCAGAATCACTTGTTTTTAAATAAAATGGTTAACATTCTTCTTCTTCATGTTTACTCCAGAGTCCAAAGAACCTTGCTTCCAGCATCTCCTCTTCTGATACTTTTTCCCTTGTGCCAGTCCAATTTATTTGCCCCACCTTAATCTATTGTGCTAATAACCCCTCAATGATACTTCCTTGTAACCAAGGACCTGCAGCATGTGTTTTGCACTGTAACTGCGGAGAAGGAAATGTTCTTACTTGACTTTACATCCCAGGAACTTACCATGGTGCCTGTACATATTGGTAGTCTCAAGACTTGTTGGGTAAACCTATCAGGTAGAAGAAACATAGAACAATAATTAACCACCCTTTGTCAGTATATCAAGATAGCATACATGCTAAAAATGAGCCTTAAGAATAACATATTTTTCTGAATAGAAATTTAATACATACAATTTGGTAGGTGAAAATTATATTTCTTCTTATTTTGTACTTCTATAACTATATCTAATATTGAATTAATCTCTCATATGTCTATTTTTATGCTCCCATCTCTATTTTTTCTGAATTTTCTCTTTCTGAACTTTGCCATTTTTATTGTCATACTTGAGTCCTGAAACCTTTGAGATTTTTGAGTATCACCCTTAACAAATCCCTACCACTCATTTCCTATATTCAATTAGTCACATCTATTCTATTTCCTAAATATCCCTCAAAATCTGTCTAAATTCTTTTATCTTCAATGCCTCTATCCTGGCCCAGCCTCTACCTTCTCTCTCTGGCAGTGCATTAACTCCTAACTGGACTCTACACCTCTGATCTTGGCTCTTTCAAACCCTTCCCCACACTGCAACTAGAGTGATCATTTCAAAGTATAAATCTGTGCACGTCACACCCATACTTTGTGGGCTTCTTGTCACCCCTCATATAAAAGTCTAAGCTACCTAACCAAGCACATAGAGACCCCATTAACTCCTCCAGCTTCCTCTTTCTCCATTCTCCACATTAAGAGTTACCCTCCTGCAGTGGTGACCACTTCTGTGGCTCAAGAATTACTTCTGTTGTGTTTCATCTCCCAGCATTCACACATGCTGTTCACTCTCCCTCATTTGCCCTTCCATTCCCTTTGTCTGCCTAATATTTTATTCTTTAGAACTCCAGTTAAAATTACCACCTCTAGGAGCCTTCCATGCCCCCTGGAGACTAGGATGAATACACGTTCTTGCTCCATGTCACCCTATCCCCACCACATTGTAACATACTATACTCTATGATTTTTGCACATTTATATGTCTATTTGTGTGTTAACTCCTTTGCCTTTTATCCCTAATACCTAGCACAGTGTCCAACCCATAGTAGACACCAGACAGACATTTGTTAAATGAACAAAAGTACTTCTAGTTGACATTTATTGGGCACTCACTAATTGCTAGATATATGCAAAGCAGTTTATATTCTTTATCTCATTTCATATTCACAATGTCTCTCTTGGGTGGTTATGCTCAGTTTGACAGGTGAGGAAACTGAGGATTGGAGAGATTATACAGCAGGGACATAGTGGAGACATCCACATCTGCCTCCTTGCAGAGTCAGCTGTACAGATACTATTTTTCATCTATGAGGGATTTGTAAGCATCCTTCATATGTAAAAGTTATTAGACTTTTGTTGGTTCTATTTGTTACAAATATTTACCTCAGTTTGATGTTTTCTAATTTTCTATGTGATCATCTTGACATTTAAAATATTTTAATTATTAAATAGTAATCTTTTAAGTATTAAACCAGCCACTCTTTTCTTTGACGATTTATTCTATGGACTATTCTTTGAAAGTTTTATTCTTTCCAAGTTCAATTGGTCACCTGTACTGTTATTATATATTTTAATAGTCTCGTTGTTTTAAATTTAACTCTTCTCCTCTCCACAAATAACATTTTTTTTCTAAAACAATGTATTAAACAGCGTTTTCTATTAGGTTATGATACTTTTATCATTTGTCTGATTCTTAAAAGTCCCCCTGTGTTGGGAATTTTGCTTATTGGCGTGTCAACTCTCAAACTATCACCACAGTATTTTATAATTTATTTTCTATTCAGTAGGGTAAGTCCTGTCTCTTACACACATGCTTCTCCCACTCAAATAATTTTCCTTTTGTAACATTATTTGGCTAATCACACTGGTTTTAAGATGATCTTTGAATACTTTTAAAAAATATAAATGTACACTATGTTTATTATACAAAAATAGTAAATATAGAATATTAAAATAAATGAAGTCTAGAAATATTAAAATTTTATTTCCTTATGGTTTTCATTCTGTGTAAATATGAGTAATACAGCTGGAATCATGTGGTAATACATCTTAGTATCCTGCTTTTCCCTTCAAAAGTTACCTATAAGCATTCCCATATCTAATTAAATTTTGAAATGATAAGATTTAACCTTGTGTAATTCTCACTAATATAAAAGCCTGAAAGTCTATTTAGTGATTCCCCTATTATTGGACATTTAGTTTATTACAAAATTTTTTGTTTCCTTTAAACAGTGTTGTAATAAAAATTTGTGAAAATGTATTTTTGTTCACATTTGATGATTTCCTTAGGGTATATTTCTAGATCTGTGTCAATAGGTATGAGCAATTTTAAGGCACCAAATTGCTTTTTAAAAAGATTGCACAAATTTAAACTCTTATCAACAGTGCATTAAAGTGTCTGTTTCCATTGTACTCTTGCTAACACTTGAGTATTATTATCTCATTGAGATTTTCATTGGGGTTATGTTAAATCTATAAATCAATTTAAAAAGAATTGCCTTCTTTACAATATTGATTCTTTTCTTCTAGGAAAATGTTGTGTCTCCATTTAATTAAATCTTTATTTTATATCTCTCAGTGAAGTTTTGTTGTTTTCTTTACATAAATCTTGAACATTTATGATTGGGGTTATATCTGGATATATTAAGGTGTTATTTTTATTTAGTTTTTTGTTTAACTATGTGAATACCATTAAAAATTTATATCATCTTCTTTTCCAAAAGTGTGTCTTATAAACATTTGACCCTCAGGATACTCTTGGAAAACAAAGGGGTTCTATGTTCAAATTGGCTTGGAAAAGGCTATGACCTTCACTACCTTCACTTGGTAACTCTTACAGAGGCTTGAGAAATCTTATTGTAAACAAACCTGTTGCACATGATTTATTACTACACATAGCACACCCCAAACTTATTTGATAATAAAAGTTTTTAATGTAAAAATAAAATTTTAATGTAAAATCTGTTATTATTTAGTAGTGCTGATATTCTAGGAAGCCAAATGTTGTCTTACAAATGGTTCTGTAATGATATCTTTTGCTATGAAACTGTGGAGTCCTCTTCTACTCTGACTCTAAACATGGCCATTTGACTCGGCCAACTGTTGTTAGCAAATATAAAGCACATGAAACCTTTAAAGTGCACTTAGTCACTGTTGAGTTCTTCCATATCCATGAAAAAGATACGCTTATGGTGCCCTGTTGGAAGATAAAACATGTGAAGCAGAGCTAAGTTACACCAGCCATCCCAATTGGGACCATACTAGATTAGTCAAAGATCAGTCAAACCTGTCCATGAAAGTGAGCCCAGCCAAGACCAGAAGAACCATCCAGCTGGGTTTTAGGCTTACAAGCTAAAAAAAAATTCTGGTTGTTTTAAATCGCTGAATTTTGGGATCGCTTGTTACATAGAATTATTATGGCAATAGTTAACTGGTAGACCCACCATAAGCTGGTTTGATATAAGTAGTTAGCTTCAGCTTGATAGTCTTTATTGTATTAAGAAAATTTCTTTCATTTCTATTTTTCTAAAAACTTGTAGCCAAAAATGTTATCGATAACTTTTGGGCAGCCATTGACATTATTTTAAGCTTTTCTAATTGAACCTACTAATGTGATATTTTTATATTGATCAGCTTTCTATTAATAACCTGTCCTGGCTTCCTAAGCAAAGTCATTCTTGGTGGTAGTTGATCATTCTTTTCATGTACTATTGAATTCTGGATGCTAGTATTTTCCTTAGGGCTTTAGCATCTGTATTAATAAGTAAAATTAGTTTGTAATTTCCTATTTTGGTCCATCTTTCTCATTTTTGGTATAAAGCATGTGCCAACTTCATGAAATGACTCTGTTAGCTTCTAGCCTTTGCCTATCTATGCTCCAGATCAATTTTTAAAATTTATTATAGTTTATTTATTTATTTTGAGAGACAGTGAGAGAGAGAGAGAGAGAAAGAGAGAACAAAAGGGAGAGGGATAGAGAGAGAGGGAGAGAGAGGATCCCAAGCAGACTCCATGCTGTCAGAGCAGAGGCTGACATGGAAGTCGAACCCACCAACAGTAAGATCATGACCTGAGCTGAAATCAAGAGTCAGAAGCTTAACTGACTGAGCCATCCAGGGGCCCCCAGATCAGTTTTTATAACATGGAAATCATTTAGTCCTTAAAGTCCTTAAAAAACTAATAAAGTTCATTGCTGAAGCCATCTGGTCATTGTACCTTTTTTAGAGTTGGTTACTTCTTTGATAGTTTTATTTTCAATTTTCCTTCTGATTTTTGATCTTAAGGTTTTCTACTTATTTTAGAAAATTTAAATTACTTTTATGATGGGCATTGATATGCATACTGTACTTTGTGTATTGGAAACTATGAGTTATTTTGGAACAAAGTCTGGTATAATTAACTAAGTACATACCAGGCCATTTATTGTAGTAACTACAACTTAACGTCAGACGTACATCTCATCTTAATGTAACCTAGTATTTCTGTATATAGTGGTGTGGTAACATACATGTGTGGTCACCATATTTTCTAACTGTTTGAAGGTTGGGTTGTAGGGAGCATCATCTGCCAACAGTTTGTTATGTTTCTCAGGGTTGGGGAAGACAGACTGGAAGAAGTAATCTGGATTTGTAAATATTGGAATTTCAAATACTTTCACATGATTTGTGTCCATAATGTAAGCAAATACTTGAAAGTGGAAATTTTCAAAAAATCACTCAGTTTTGCTTAATATGGGCTTTGAAGTTTAATAGAAAATGGTGATAGTAACACTAGCTGACCCAGACCATTTCCTCAATGACCTCAGAGGAAAGGAAGACACAGAGGAAAGGAAGGCACTTGCCATCTGCAAGGCATGAACTAGTCTACACTCTGACTTTGTAGGCTCCGTTGTCTCTGCTAGTTGCTTAATTATTACATTTCAGACACTTTGTTTTTCTGGCAGCAAGAATAAGTATTTATACAGTTGTTACCAGGTGCCAGACACTATGATAAGCACCAGTGTTGACCCTATTTTACAGATTCGAAAAGGAAGGCACTGAAAGCTTATGTAATTTTCCCATGCTTGCCAGTGTGTGAGTGGTGACATTGATTCAAGTCCAGCCAGTGGGTCTCCATGGTCTTTGCTGGTTGCCCATATGTAGTACTGCCTTTTATTCTTCTTCAGTTTGTCTTATCATCCACGTGTTCATCAGAATGCCAGCTCAAGGCTGGGCTTCAGTAAGTGTTTAATACTACATACAGATTTGCTTACTGTTGAAGATAGAAGAGGTAAGGGGAGAGAGAGCAAGTCAAAGAGGAAAAAGTAATGGGATGTCATGAAGAGAATTTGTGGATTCTGAGTTGAGACTCAGCTATACAAAATAGAAATAATTAAATATCTTTCTCATAGGGTGATTATGAGGATCTCTGGAGCAAAGGGCCTGATACATAACCAACACTTGATATATACCAGTTAATCATAATAAATAATAATGATGATGATGAATAATGACCATAAAAACAAGCTTCTGCCACCAACTGGCTCTGTGATCTTGCTCAAGTCTTTTTTCTTCCCTGGGTCTCAGTTTCCTCATTTGTTAGGTGCAGGATGGCCTCATGACTCCCAGACGATGTGATCTGTGACCCACAGTGAAAACCAAGCAGGACAGAGAGTGAGAGAGCATAGTAGAGGTCCTACCAAGAGGAGCATCTGTCTGGAGGCACTGGGACACCAGGGCTCCATCCACATGTGGGCTCATTTCACTCACCTCAACCATCTCATGGTTGGAGGACCTGAGTGCAAGTGTGGCTGGAATGGTGTCCATGGTGACCTATTTCTCAGCACATTCATGGCCCATTAGGGTGAATGTTGAGAACTGAGCAGAAAACAAACTGACAAACAAACAACAATGAAGACCAAAACCAGGATTTCCTCCCACCAAATTTGAATTTCAGATTAACCAAGAATACCTGTTCAGCATAAGTATGCCCCAAACATTGCATGTGACCTCTTTATACTAAAAAAAAAAATTTGTTATTTGAATTCAGTTCTCTGGGCTTTCTGGCCTGGTCCAGTGTCCAGATTTCCCTGATGGGAAGGCTGCAGTGAATCTGTACCAGGCCAGATTGTTTCCTTCAGTCAAAGATCTGAGTTCTAGAATCTCTATGTTTCCTGTTCTCTCTTCTTCCTCCTCCTCCTCCTCCTTTTTCTTCTTTTTGTTTATTTATATTGAGAGAGAGAGAAAGAGAGAGAGAAAGAGAGAGAGAAAGAGAGAGAGAGAGAGAGAGAGAGAGAGAGAATATGCACCAGTGGAGAAGGGGCAGAGAGAGAGGGGGAGAGAAAGAATCCCAAATAGGCTCCATGTTGCCAGTGCAAAGGCTGACATGGGACTTGAACCCAAGAATCACAAGGACCTGAGTCGAAATCAAGAGTCAGATACTTAACCGACTAAACCACTCAGGTGCCCCATCTTCTTTCTTCTTTGAAACAAAAAAGCAGAGTAACTATATGGGGAAATTTGTTTGCCATAAATTACTAAAAGAAGAGCTTCTCCAGATTCAATGAGGCAATTATTATACCTTAAGTAAAGAACGATTGATTATTCCAAACAAATGTACCAGGCTGGTTTAACGGAAATCTGTATCTATAACTTGCTATAGTTGTTAAGTCAGAAGTAAATATGTTCTTAATAACCAACTGGTATTTATTTAATGTACAGTAACTTGCCTGCTAAGCTTAAATGAAATGCACAGTTAATTAAAACTATCTCTGTATCAAGTCCTCTGGGAAAATATGTTACACACATTCTGACTTGGAATTTTTTTCCACCTTCCCTTCCCAACTGAGCCTCTGTTGGTAGATTTTAATATGATCTGTTTGGAGGTCTACAGATAATTTTGCTGGGAAATTCTCATCCTGCGCAGAGACATAGAAATTCCACTCATCTATTAAGATCTTCAGCAAGGTCCCAAGCTGAGGCTGCAGAGGTTGGTGCCCCAAAGCCTGTTTGGCCACTTGGAGGTGGGTGTTGCATCCAAGGTTGCCCAAGGATTTGCTGTTAACACTGGGCGTTTTACTTTGCCTCTCTGAGCTTGAGTTTCCAATTTGTGAAACAAATGTGACCTCTCAGATTTGGCGACAGGTCAGAAAGAGGCTGGGCAGGATTTGAAAGCACAGGCCAAACTTGATTTGTGAAATGGACCTCCAAATGTGCTAGGGGTTCCTCCTGCTGTGTGAACCCCAGATTTGGTGCTGGTTAGAGGAGACTTTGAGATGTTCAGTTATTTATCCACTCACTGATTGTTTTGTTATTTAACAAGCATTTGATACCTGAGTATCCACTGGACCCAAGATCTCATGAATACCACCAGAGTCACACTCCCAGCTATGTCTCTCGCAGATATATTAACTCAAATTTATGCAATTCAGACAGTATTTCACTCATTGGAGTTCGTTCCCTTTTCTGAAAAGAAAGGATAGTGCCTTCCCTACAAATCATTGAATGGTTGTGAAATTCCAATGAGATAATGTATGCACAAATGCTTTCAAAGTCTAAAGAATTAACATATAAATGTATATTTTCCCCAGTGGTGGTGGTTCATGAGCATTCCACAGAACCTACTGGATTTGCAGTTCTGCAGCATGCTGAGGACCAGCGCATGCTAGCTGTGAGCACAGGCAAGGTTGGTGGTCCAGGGGATGGGCAACTCAGCCTTCCGAAGACCCCTAAAGCTGAGAGCCAGCCAAATAATAAAACCTGCATGCCCTACAGGATGTAGAGTACAGAAAGTACTTTTAAAGACGTGACCTCATTTGACTTATGTAGCATCATGAAGAAGACGGAGCAGGTACTCTCTTCCTCATTTTATGCCTAAAGAAACTGAACCTCAGAGGAAGAGAAATGAGTGGTGCAAGGTCACTTTGTGCAACTGACAAAACCAGGACTAGTGTGCAGATCTTTCCTTCATACCACATTTGCTTTCAAAGGAATAGTTCATTCGCCATTAGACTGTGAACCCGAGAGCTTGGCTGTACCCAGACCTCAGGGAGTGTGTGTACTGGGCCAGGATCCTCTGAATGAGAGACCTGTTTTGTGCTGCTGAGCTTAGCAAGTGACTTCAGGCTGCATTTCAGCCACTTAGCCCCCAGCTGGGTGCTCTTGTGCAGGGTGTAGTCAGGACAAGAGTATGTGGTTGTCCTGCGTGGGTGGGGGTTGACTAGGCTCAGTTGCTCCTGAAGGTGGTCACCAGGGCTGCTGACTTTCCAGGGACAACCCCAGTCTTCTCCAATGACATGGTTGTCTCTCCATGAGGACTGTTCTCAGAGGATGCGATAAAAAGTTAATATCCAATTGCAGTGGGAAGCTGTAAGCCAGCTATAATTACTTGGGTGTGTGGATATTAAGGGCCAATGTAATTATAATTCCAGGGTAACAAGGGGAGTACACTCAGCAAGCTTTTTGCTAATGTTGCCTTTTTTCCTTTTGTCTTTCAAATTCCCTGCATTAATCAGATAGACTCATCTCTGCCCATGTGGCAGCTCTTCCCACACTACTTCTTAATAGTAGTGGGTGACATGTGGTGGGGCTTGGAGCCTGGCAGGGGCCTCTAGGGATGCCCAGTGTGTGCTGGGGCACCTCTGAGTTTTGCCTTTACAGTCCTCAGTCTTCCTTTCCAGTACCAGCTCTGTCACTAAAACAATACCATCTGGCCCTCAGATTCTCCATCTTGGTAATGAGGAGGTGGATGAGGATGATTTCCCAGGGCTCCTGTAACTCTGAGCATTCTGTGTTTCTGGAACCATTGCTGCATTCATGAAATGCTAGATCCAGGCCTTGAGGGCAACCTTTGAGGCAAAAATGAAATGAGAATTAAAATCAGATTTTGGGCTCACCAGTTCATGCTCACCAGCCACCCTTACCTCATGTGCTCAGTTGCTGTGCAGGGCTTCTGGCCTTTGCATTGGACAGTACTGATACAGAACATTTCCATCACTGCAGGAAGTCCTATTGGGAAGTGTTAAGGGTGGTCCTGGGAGGAAGCTGGTGGGTTACAGGGTGCCAGGGAATGGGTTGATGGTGGGAAATAAGGGTTTAGGGTCCAGTCAGGCCTTGTGTACTGTCCTGGAGCTGCCATCTAAAGTAAAGTGACTTGGACAAATCACTTAACTTTTCTGAACTTCTGTAAAGTGAAAATTACAGTACCATTTTGTGGGGTATTTTGAGTATATAGTGATTTGAATATCAATATGCTGAATATTAAAATAGATATGCAAAGGAAAGGTTGGTGGGGCGTCTGCATCATTATCCTTTTTAGCAGTTCCTGCCCCAGAACGGTGTCCTGCTGAACTATAGTGGGAAGAGATGTGGATGAGATGGCTTCTCCCAGCCTTCATCTAACTTGTCCAACCTTTATGGTTTAGCAACTGACTGAAGTGTTTGACTAAATTATTCTGTTTTTTTTTCCACAAAGGGAGCTAGAGCTTGTCCCTTTCTCCCTACCCTTTCCTCTACTCACCCCAAAGCCTTCACCTCCACTGGTCATCCTCTTACGGTCGCTAGATTTAGCAAATAAAAATACAGGATTTTTAGTTTAATTGAAAATTCAGATAATCAACAAACACTTGTTTTAGTATAAGTATACCCCGTGCAATATGTAGGACACACTCCTACTAAAAAATTATTTGTTGTCTGTCTTAAGTTCTAATTTAATTGGGTGTCCTCTTGCATTTTATCTGTATTATACCCTCATCACTTACTATATCAGGCCTGGATGTCAGGGGCAAGATCAGAGGGTACTCCATACACGTGTGAAGCCTGGGGTGGGGGGCAGTTACTGGATATCTTCTCAAATTTTGCATGTGTCTTGGTGTGTGTCTGTTCATGTGACAAGGGTGGAGGGTGAGTAGAGGAAATTCAGAGGTCTTTCCAGGATGAAGGCCTTAAGTCTGGCTTAGTTGTGTGGGCAGGGGCAATGATGCCATCTTTGTGGGCTTCTTACTATGTTTCTGCCAGTGACCAGGGTTTCAGTGTCTCAGGCTCCACTATCTTGATGTCTCAACAGTGAACAGAAGAAATTTACTGCTCCATTTGACAGTTTTTTGATGGTTGAAGGGGGCTCCCAGTCAGAGCAAACAGCCCTTCTGTGCATTGTGGGGCCTCCCTCCCCCTCCTAGTCCATCCAGAGTCTCTGGGGGCCACTTCCAAGTGAACTGTCCAGCCTCTGCCCCCATCTGGTCTCCCATACACTCACGGGTATGTCTCAGGCTGTATATGTGCGGTGGGGTCAGGAAGATGGAAAGTGAGAGACAAAACTGCTGTCCATGAGGCTTCCTGCTGCAAGCTCTCACTGCTGGTCCTGATTATTTCCTCCCTTTCCCCCCATGCCCTTCTCTTTTTTCCACCCAGGTTGGTGTTGGTGAGCAGGTTGGCAACAGTACAGCCCCACCTGTGTTCCTCACTCAGGTCACAGCTGTCCTGCTCTTGGGTTCCTTTAGCCCACATGAATCTCTGAGTAGACTTTGAAGATGATCCTTCCCATGCCCTCCCCATACCCCTATTACCCCTTTATGGGAATCATTTTCTCCCATTTCCTCTATGTGCTGCTTCCCAGATATTCGATCATCTGAACCTTATGCTCTGTTCCAGGCACCATCCCCTCCTGTCACCCTTCCCACTTGATTTTCTGCTTCCCTAATTGCTGCCTGTCTTGCAGGGTCTCCTCCAGCCGCATGTCCTGTAGGAAGTCTTTGCTGGGAACCCAACTCTCCAACTCTCCCTCCTCTGGTGCCTGTAGCACGCAGGGCCCTGCCACATCTGCAGCACTCAGCACCTGCTGCAGCAACAACAGATCTTGTTGTCAGTCAGACCCTTCCTCAGCTACCTTGGGAACCTTAAAAGGACATGAAGGGACCAGGTCTAAAACCTTCAGTCTCTCTGATAGCTGGTCCAGAGTGCTTGAGGCACAAAAATATTGTGGCCAAGTAAAGTTCAGGGATCCTGTGGAGGGCATTGTAGTAGTGACAGAGAGAAGACACGCCCTTCCAGGCTGCTCCATCTTGGGCAGAACACTCCACTCTGGATCACTCAGAGGTTTACAGGTTACTTACTTATGTATATATTTTGTAGCTGAAGAATCTTGTTTCTAAATGAAGCATTATGCAGAGCCTTGCATACTGGACAGATACCAGCACGACTGCTGGGGAGAAGAGAGAGGAGGGAGGAGGGCTCAGAGCCTGTGCTCTTGTCCCTTATCCCCAAGGTGGTTCTATAGAACAGAGTTAAGCCACCCCTTGAGAAGTTATGTGCATCTCCACCTTGTCAGGTCCAGGGATTCTGCTGTCCTCATGGAAGGCTCTCTCCATGTGTGTTTGATTCAAATCTGACATTGCCATTTTGCACTATTTTAGTGTTTTTTCCTAGAAAATAATGTGGCTGGGACTTAGGACAACTCATGGAGGGTCCAGTGAGCACTGTCCTCCCTTCTCTCACTGTCTTAGCCATATCTCATGTGTCTGTGGAAGCTTGAGGCATTCCTGTGGCTGATTCTTTCACATCAGTCCTGTGCCTCATCCTGGACTCTAAGCATCAAACTGATGTTTGACAGGTTGTGACATACTCCATGACTGGAGAAGTTTTTTAGCTGTCAGAGAGGACTAGTTGATGGGCCTGTTTCTCAGAATATTTTCTGGGCTCTGGTGCATCTTTCTGGGGGTTATGGAGATAATTCATCTGCTCAGGACAAGTGCTGTATGTATGCCTCTGCCCTACTTTCCTTTACTGGAGCCTGGGCTGGTCCTACAGGAAGCTGCAGAGTGAAGAGGGCTTTGGGGATGGTGCAGGTAATAGCTCCCTTTTTGGTGTGACCAAACCTATGTTTGTCCTCTGTGGAATGTCTGAGAACGGAACCAGATCAGGATGGCTGCATCAGATTCATCCCTCTTGAGAGGGCATAGGAAAAACACTCTTCTTCAGTGAGTAGCCCTGTGCAACATCCATTCCCTGATGCACTATTCTCCCTGTATCTCTCTGCTAGACCTAAGATAGATCTCTACAGTAGGACCATTAATATGCAAAGCTAATATATTTTCAGCTCTTATTATCCATCAGGCTTTATAACTGTTTAACACATATCCACTCACTTAATCCTTACAACAAACCAACGATGTAGGTTCTGTGTTGTGCCCATTTAGTAGAGGAGAAGGTTAAGGAATAGAGACCACTTACCCAAGGTCACTAGCTGGAGTAGGGTAGGATTGGAGTTTGAACTTGGGTGTTCTGGCTCTGGTAACACTATGGCCTTCCCTAGCAATTTTTGCCTTGCCTACTCTGCAGAGTTGTCATGAAGTTCAAATGAGCCAATGGATGATAAAGCACTTGGAAAAGCATAAAATTATTATGCAAACACAAGGTGTTTTATGAACAGCTTGCTCCTTCACCAGATACTGAGATGACAGTCAGATTTGACGGTTTAATTAATTTAAAGGCAAACCTGTCAGGTGGAGGTAGAGAATATATATAGGCCCAATCAGACTTTAAGAACACCTCTGTCTTTCCCAATGCCTTTGGATGGCTTTGCTTTTCTCCTCGCTAAATTTGTGAGCCCTGGTCTATTGAGAATTTTCACCAAGTATATATTCCTTAATTAAACAGTGAGATGTCCTCATAGAACCATGGAGAAAAGCAGGTTTTGAGACCATTGGCCCATTTCGACCCAGGGAATATCTGAACTGGATCTTTCCTGTCTTTGCTTTAATAATTCTCTATGGATCTGTCTTTCATGTTTTTTTATGAAGTTTTGCAAAATCTACTTTAAACATATTATTTATATATTATGTATACTGTACTTTCAATAAAGCCTGTCAACCCACAGGCTCTCAGGAAGGACCAACATAGAACTTCAGAATCAAAGCAAATGGGCAGGGGGTAGTCCAGGTGAAATGCAGAGAGAAGGACCTTAGCCGTCATCCTGCACAGGTCTCCAGGTCCTTTTGCTGGCATCTCTATCAGAATGCCCATAGCAATGAGGAACTCACTCCTTTTGGATGCCCACCACACCGGGCCCCTTTTCTTGACCCCCATGGAGTCAGAGCATTTGAAAGTTGGTCATTTAACTTTCTTAACAGTCCCATAATTTTCCTGAGCGCATCATGGATTCTGCCTTCAGTAGGGAAGATGAAATATCCAGTAGTGAACGAACATCTTATCTTAGAGCCACACCTTTTTTGAGGGGGAGGGGAGTCTAGCTGGCATAAGTAGAGGTTGACTTTCCTTGATGTCTTGGTTCCCTTGACTGGTCCCTAATCTATTCTTACTGAGTTTCTGATTTCTATGCTCTTGTCTGCTTCACTTCCCAGGGGTCTCCATGAAGTTTTACCTTAAGGTCATTGCTCTGGAATCCTGCTGCCACCTGCCTCTCTTCAGATTTTTCAGGCCTGCTTGTCAAGTTTTTCCTAGCAGTTCCAAAATTGGTGCTTTGCAAGATACAGCAACAAAAGAATGTGAATCAGCCAGAATGACCTTAAGAACAATCAACATGGCTCCATCTGTGATCAAAATATCACTCTCATGGTCCAAAATCTAAACACTTAGGAGGAAATGTGTGAGGTCATAGTCATGTTTCAACTATTTAAAAACAGCATCTTTATTTTCTGTTCTTTTCCTTTTCAGCCCTTAGAACCTAAGCTAAAGGCCCCAAGGAAATGTAAATGTTATAATAAAATGAATAAAAAGTCTTTTAATGCTTATAGTAAAAAACTTATAATAAAGCAGTGACTACAAATTGAGCCTCTACAATGTGCTGCACTATGTTGGACATATTATAGATTTCATCTCCTTTAATGACACAAAATTGATCAGTACATGAAGATTATACAAGTGAGAAGCTTAAGAGTTAGAGGTCAGTACTCTGGGAAAAATGAGTATTCTGAGTTTGACTGAAGGCCATCAACTCCTTCTGATTACAAAAGGGGGAGTGCAAAGGCTTGCCTTCCCAGTAAAGTGGGGATGGAGTAAGTTGGGGTGTTGGCATCCTTTGTGCAGTACCTGGCATAGATCAGCAGTGGGAACAATGGTGAGAGAGGACCCAGGACCTCAGGGAGTCATGCATGTAAGCCTTGTCCACATGGCCCTAAACACCAAATCTGGTCAGCAAGCATGAATAGAAAGCCTATGATTTGCTTGGTCTGCATTTAGCTGCTAAGGAGATAGAAGGATCCCCAGTAAAAACATAAATCCTGGTAGCCTCCTCTAAGGGCTTTATAGATGTAGGAGAAACAACAGAAATATACATAAATTATTAGAACTAGACAAGAATAAAGACACAGGTAAGTAGGACCTACAAAATGTGCTTGAATACAGAACATTTAGGAAGCTAAATAAAATTCAGTGGATCAAAATGGCCATATTTCAATAGAAGACTTATCAGGGTTTCTAGCAGTATGCTAAGTGTTATGGGAACCATCAAAGCTGTGGCACAAAGCTCTTCAAAAATAATTTGCATCCAGTAAGGGAGGAAAAAAACACAGTGGGCCACAAGTTTTGGAAGTTCTTGTCTTGGAGACACAGGCTATAAAGCCAGGAGGGCATTGTTTTGGGGAGGATGTCCCTTTAAATTCCTCTTCTGTTCTGTTTCTGTTCACAGCTCCTTGGCTGGCATGATATGCCCCTGTTGAGGACAACTGGAAAGTCATGGTAGAAGGGGGGGTCTCAGATGCCACCTGCTACATTTAACAGGGACTTAGGGTGGCTGATGAGCTCTACAGCTCATCCTTAATTAGGAAAGCCGCTAAAAACGCCACCAGAGAGCCCTGCCCCAGCGCTGAGAAGCTGTCTGTTTGCTAATGTGAATTGCTTGGGTTGATTGATACTTGTTTTGCGATTCCTTCCGTCAGCTTTCTCTGGTCTGGCCATCTGTTTTCTACCCAACAGGAGGCACGTTGGCTCCGATCCTTGCCTGATTTGCAGGGGAGGCAACTTAATGGTGGGTTGGGGACTTGAACTGGGGCTTGGCAGTGATGTGCTTTTGGCACAGAATCTTCTCAGAGAATGTAGCCATCATGGGCTGGAAAGATTTCTTGGGCTTTAGGTTATATTGTCTGAGATTCAAAGCTTAAGTCAGCAGAGGACCCTCTGATGATACTTCTGGAGCATCTTTGAAGAAGCTCATTTGCCTTCCATGAGACCATTCAGTAGTCCTTTCCACCCGTTATCCCACTGGCCTAGACATCTTAATGTCTGCCCAATGGAAAAAGATTATGCTTCATTCTTCTGAGTCAAAGCCTTTCTTTCTTTGGCAATAATCATATAAAGAACATTATATTATAAGGGGGAAACAAGAAGGTAAGGTTGGAGACACACCGACATATATTCTCACATATAAAAGATCTGAGGGCAATGCAGAAGAGTTAATGATGAAATAGTTTAAATTACGTTACCAATAGTAACCCTGAGAAATGAAGAGTTTAAAATAGTCTGTAGAGTTTTAAATCATTAGGAAAGTCTTTAGAAGGGAAACAACTCATGATGTGAAGCTTAATGCCTGGATGATATTTGGATAAGTGAAGCAACAAAGAATGGGTGAAGAAGAAATCTACTTAACACATAAATACATATGTATGCTATGCATATGGGGTAAACTTTGCTTTAATAATAGTCTAGCTAGAAAAAAACCTAAGTTGCTAAACTATGTATGCTAAATTATCTCCACAGCATCAGTGTGAGGATGTTGCTGAAAACCATAGAGGAGGAGGACTTTCAGACCCAGAGGAAAAGTGCAGGAAGAGCTCATCCATGTGGGACAGGATGTGCTGTGTCAGCTGGAGCAAAGGGACTGGGCTGGCTGCTGATCTCAAAGCTATGGGTGGAAGGTAGTTGGGCAGGGAGAGGCCCAGCAGCTGCTGTCACCAGCATGCCAAGCCCTGGTTCCATGCAGTGGGGTCCGATGTACATAAAACAAGGTCCAACTCATCATATGGCTGGGATGCTTGGCAATGGCAGGAATGTAGGAAGTCACAAGCATTCCAGGAACTCAAGAGAACTGAGGGTACCAAGACCTCATGCAGGCAAGCTGGAGATCTGACACATGACTGGTGGTGATGGAAAGAAAAATGTTAACTAGGGAAAGAGGCAAAAGTGCAGCTGTCTGCCGTGGAAGGGTTGGGAATGATGTATACTGAGAAATGTGTGTGTTTGAGGAGCCTGGCACTTGGCATGTGGGCTGATTGACATAGGACAGGTTCCGGGGCAAAGGGGTGGAACTGAAGCTGTGTACCCTACCTCTGTTCAGTAAAGGCCTGCTGACTTGAATTTCAAGTGTTTCCTGTCCCTGGCAGAGCTGGGCAGACAAAGGGCTACAGGTGAAGAAGGATATCAATGCTGTCCCTGTGAAGCTGTAGGGTGCTGGGATGGGTAGAGAAGGGAAGAAGAGAGGTGGCAAAACAGCATATTTCTTAAAAATTTTCCAGAAACAAAACAAAACAAAACAAAACAAAACAAACACACACACCTCACTCCACAGGCCAAGAAAAACTTCCAGTAGGGAAATGTGAGACCTTGTGACTCTGCAAAAGGGTGATGCAGGAAATAATGGCAGGAATTATCACTCTGAATTTAACTGGTTTAAAAGCTGACAATAGAAAAAAAAAACCTCAACCCTGATAAGTAAGGCTCCAAGTTCAGTACTTACAAGTCAAAAAATAAAATAGCACTTTTTGTTGTTGCTTTTATTTAATTATCTTTTCTTTGCTGAAGATTTACTATTTCATTTATGGTTGAAAATGTATGCTAACAACTTTTAAAAATCTTAGTAGTTAAATGGTAGTTAATGAACTAAATAATAATTCATTTTAAAATAAAAAATATATATTTGTGTATATGTATACATTATACATATTCACATACATGTGTGGTACACAAATATCACTTGTACAGTTAAATATGCAACCCAGGTATTCCCAGACCCTCTAGTTTGAGGTCACCTTTCCTTTGCTATGCAAATAAAATGGTTTGAGGCTCTCATCCTTTGCACTATTGGATATTTTGCATCAAACCCAGTATTTTGCATTCATGTAAGTGTATGTGTTGGGAGGATGGAGCTTGAGTTTCCCTGATCAATGTTTACTGCAGAATTCTACTCTTTTTTTTTTTTTTTTGATATAACTTTCATTTGTTTTTTTTATTTTTTTTTATTTTTTTTTATTTTTTAATATATGAAATTTACTGTCAAATTGGTTTCCATACAACACCCATTGCTCATCCCAAAAGGTGCCCTCCTCAATACCCATCACCCACCCTGCACTCCCTCCCACCCCCCATCAACCCTCAGTTTGTTCTACTCTTACTGCACCCTCAGTTCCTGCTTGGATTCTGTGTGGCTGGTCTGCCCACTCATTTTTTTCTTTCCAGCTTTATGTAGGTATAACTGACATATATAACAATGTGTAAATGTAGGGGTGCCTGGGTGACTCAGTTGGTTAAGTGTCTTGATTTTGTCTCAGGTCATGATGTCGGTTTGGTCATGATCTCACCAGTGTGAGACTGAGTCTGCACTGGTCGTGGAGCCTGCTTAAGATTCTCTCTCTCTCTCTCTCTCTCTCTCTCTCTCTCTGCCTCTCCCCTGCACATGCCCTCTCTTTCTCAAAAACAAAACAAAATGAAACAAAACAATGTATAAGTGTAAGGAGTACAACATGTTGATTACATACATTCATAAATTGCAAAATGATTACCCCATGATATTAGCTATAATCTCCATCCTGTCACATAGTTACCAATTCCTTTTTTGGGGGTGAGAATATTTAAGATCTACTCTCTTAGCAGCATTCAAATATATGATATGGCGTTATTAACTATAATCACTATGCTATATGGTAGTCCCCAAACTTATTCATCTTATAAGATCACTTGTACCCTTTGAGCAGTACCTCTCAATTTTCCCTATACCCCAACCCCTGGGAAGCATCACTTTATTCCATATTTCTCTCAGTTTGTCCCTTTTGGATTCCATATATAAGTGATATCATACATATTCTCCTTTCTCTAACTTACTTAAACTCAGCCTAATGCCCTCAAGGTACATCCAAGTTGTCATGTATTCTGTATCCATTCATCTGTTGACAGACACTTGGGTTGTTTCTCTATCTTGGCTATTGTGAATAATGTTGCAGGAAATATAAGAGTACAGATATCTTTTAGATATCCTATTTTCATTTACTTTGGATATATACCTAGAAATGGGATTACTGGATTATATGATAGTTCTATTTTTAATTTTTTGAGGAACCTCCATACTGTTTTCCACAGTGGCTGCACCAATTTACATTCCCACCAACAGTGCATGAAGTTTCCCTTTTCTCCACATTCTTGCCAGGTGTGAGGTGATACCTCATGTGGTTTGATGTGTATTTCCCTCATGATGAATGATGTTGAGCACTTTTCATGTGTCTGTTGGCCATCTGGATGTCTTCTTTGGACAACTGTTTATTAGTTCCTTGGCTCATTTTTAAATCAGGTCGTTAGTCTTTTGTTATTGACTTGTATGAGTTCTTTACATATTTTAGAAATGAACCCTGCATCAGTTCATATGGTTTGGAAATATCTTCTCCCATCTGTAGGTTATCTTTTCATTTGTTGATGTTTTCTTTTGTTGTGTAGAAACTTTTTGGTTTGATGTAGTCCCACTTGTGGGTTTTTTCTCCCCTGCTTTTGATCCTTGTGCTTGCTCTCATATCCAGGAAATTTCTGCCAAAACACATGTCAGGGAGCTTTTTCTATGTGTTTTCTTCTGTTTTATTTTTTTTTATGAATTCAGATATTTAATCCATTTAGAATTAATTTTTGTAAATGGCATAAGATAAGGGTCCAATTTAATTCTTCTGCATGTGATTATACAGTTTTCCCAGCATCACTTATTGTTGAGACTATCTTTTTTTTTTGTTGTTGTTTCCTTGTCAAATACAAGTTGACTATACGGCTAAGCGTCCGACTTCAGCCAGGTCACGATCTCGCGGTCCGTGAGTTCGAGCCCCGCGTCAGGCTCTGGGCTGATGGCTCAGAGCCTGGAGCCTGTTTCCGATTCTGTGTCTCCCTCTCTCTCTGCCCCTCCCCCGTTCATGCTCTGTCTCTGTGCCAAAAATAAATAAAAAACGTTGAAATACAAGTTGACTATATAGTGTGGGTTAATTTATGGGACCCTGATTCTGTCCCATTGTTCTGTGTATCATTTTTTATGCCTGTACCATACTGTTTTGATTACTATAACTGTAAAGCATAATTTGAAGTCTGGAAGTGTGAGGCCACTCCAGCTTTGTTCTTTTTTCTCAGGATTGCTTTGGCTATTTGAGGTCTTTTGTGACCCCATATAAAATCATATGATCACCTCAAGAGGTGTGGAAAAAGCATTTGATAAAGCACATCTTTCATTGTAAAAACACTCCACAGATTTGGCATAGAATCATATCTCAACATAATAAAGCCTATATATGACAAATCCACTCAACATTATACTTAATGGTGAAATTTGAAAGTTTTTTTTTTTTTTTTAAGATCAAGACAAGACAGGTTGCCCACTTTCACCACTCCTATTCAACATAGCACTGGAGGTTCCAGCCAGAGCAGTCAGACAAGAAAATGAAATAAAAAGTATCAGAATTGGAAAGGAGAAGTAAAATTGTCTTTGCAGATGATAAGATCTCATATATGTAAAATCTTTAAGACTCCACCAAAAAGCTGCTAGAACTAATCAATGAATTCAGTAAAGTTGCGGGACACAAAATCAACACACAAAAATCATTTGCATTTGCATACACTACCCAACATTTGAAAAATAAACTTAAAAATCCCATTCACAATAATTAAAAATAATAAAATACTTAGTAATAAATCTAACCAAGACAGTGAAAGACCTGTACACAGAAAATCCTAAGACTTTCATGAAAGAAATTGAAGACACAAATGAAAGATATCTTATATTCATGGATCACAGGAATTAATATTGTGTTAAAACACCCTTTATACCTAAAGCCATCTATAGATTCAGTACAATTTCTATCAAAATTACAATGGCATTTTTCACAGAAATTGAGAAAAACTGTTTTCTGTCCACTCTTTAACTCATCTGGTGGGGGGTTGAAACTTCCTTCCTTCCTGGACCCAGGGTACAGCATGGCTATAAACACTTGAGGCTTCTACTAAAGCCTTGAGGTGAAGACTGCAGACCAGACCAGCATAGGAAACTGCCCTAAACTGAATACTACACACCTCTTTTCCAAAAGTCTTCTGGACATTCCTGCCACTTTTCCATAACCTATCAACCTATCACTGCCTTCACTCTTTCTCAGGTGCCTTAACTGGGCACCAGACCCAAACACAAACTCCTTACACTTTGTTAAGCAGAGTAAGATAATCATCTTTGTCTTAACGTTTTTCAGCTCAGTCTGGCTTGGGCCTTGCTGTTTATTAACAAAGTCATTAAATTATTTTTCTAAATAACTGAACCATGTTTATCTGCAATTTTAGTATTACAAAGGCCTGGTATAAGCATTGAGATAACATTTTTTTTTAATTTGTCTTATATCAAATTCGTAGACCAGCCTCCCTTTCTAGCCAAAAATCTCTGTATGTGTAAATGGAGGCACTGAATGATGTAGCTCTCTTTTATCTGGTCATTCTTCAGGAGGTGCATTTTGTTTTGTTTTGTTTCTTTATGTTAAGGATTTGTGTGTACTTGATGAATACAAAATTCAGAATTTTAGCTCAGTCCATACTTATTGAGAAGCCACTGTGCTCCAGGTACTATATTTGTTCTGGATATACATAAATGAAAAAAAAATACCAGTTCTTGTCCTATTTAAGGAGCTTAAAATCTGGTAGGAGAGGCAGACTCAAAAAAGACGTTGTTATAATGTGGTAAATGCCATGCTCTAGATATGCACAGAATGCTATGGAAGCCCAGATTGCAGGATTTAGAATGGCCAGGAGGTTGAGGGAATTTTTCTGAGAGGAAATAAAATTTGAGCTGAATCTCAAAGGGTCATTAGAATCAGCCAGGTGCAGAAGACAAAAACAGCATTCTAGGTACAGGAAGTCATATGGGAAAGAGTGTGGAGGCATGGGACAGCAAAGCGTGTGCAGTCATGTATGATGTCATTAGAGCAGAGAGGGCAAGACATAGTCGTGCAGGGTATGAGATAGAAAATAAGACTGGAACCGGTCATGGCAGTCCTCTTTATCTTGTGAAGAAGCTTGAACTCTAGCCTCCATTAAGCAGGAGATGGACTGTGGTGAGCCACGGGCCTTAGTTCAGTTTTATGGCAATGAAAACAACAAAGTTGAGCTGCAGCAAGACCAGCAAGAGGAGAATTAGCTAGAAATGCAGTTGTAATAGTTCAAGCAAGAGATGATGCAGCTTGACTAATATGGGAGGAGATTGAAGAGACCAAGTTAGTGTTGGCAACCCACGGGATGTCATTGGGATGTGGGCCTCGACAGTGAGGTTGTGTACTTTCCCCTCCCCAGCAGCATCAGCACATCTTCAGGCAGCCTGCCTGGTGCCGTGTCAGCTCTCCTCACTGATGAGACTACAGCCATAGATTGAGTAGAGTCTTCATGAAAAATGGTACCAGTTGGTGAGTCTGTTGAACATTTCAGGCTGCAAGTAAGAGACTATTCCAACCTCAGTACACTTAAACAATGATAAAATTATCTCATGTAATAGGAAGTCCTGAGGCAGGGATGCTCACCTACAGGCTGGCTAATTCAGCAGCTATTTTAGCAGCTCAGTGGTGTCAAGGGCTCTGGCACATTTTCCTTCTACTCTGCTATCCTCAGCACAAGAGCCTGTCCTTGCTTAGCTGCCCTCAAGGTCAGCCATTATATTCATACCTGAAGACTTCCAAAGGCAAAAAAATAGCTTCTTTTGTTATGTCTCCCTTTCATAATGAGGAAATTCCCTCCTACCCCCTCAAACTCTCAACAAACATCCTCCATATCTTGCTAGTCAGCATTGATATGTCCATGTCTCAACTAATGGCAAACCATTAGCAAAAGAAATAGGACCACCATGATTGGCTTAGACCAATCAAGACAACCCCTTGTACTGGGGAAGGTGACAGGGCTGTTCCCCCTTGAAGCACATAGCTGAATGGAGGGAAGTAGGACAACTGACCACATTCTGACTTCTGTTATGAAGGAAAGAGGAAGACATTTAATGTTGCATAGGCATCTAATATGTCTGGGAAAGTATGTAGGGATTTAGTACACAAAGAAGCAGATCCCTTAGTTCCAGAAGGTGGAGTCCACAAACTTCATACTCCTGAGTTTTGGAGGTACAAACCAAAAGGAGGACACTGGAGATGGTTCTAGGGACCCATAGGACTTCATTCTGAGATTAGGAGAGCTGAGAGGTAAGCAGATGGTAAGTGAGGCTGGGGAGAAGATTGATAGTTTGCCAAAGGAGAGTAAAAGAAACTGCTTTCAAGGGTTCGTATCACAGAGACAACAAAAGGCAAGGAAAATGTGTTTCCCTGCCATTCTAAAAACAGACTCCCAACAGAAAGGATTTATTAGTCCAGAGTTTGTCAAGTTATTGGGTTTCATCACCACCAAGGTCTTTACCAGCTTAAAGTGGGTTGAGTAGATATGATATGTGGAAGAGTTATTAGAGTCTCTGGAACCCTATGACAGTCTTTTATGTGTTATGTGACTCACCTCCAATGTCTCACTCATGCTTCTTGATGAAGAAATGCCTCAGTCCTCCTCCCTGTCCTGCAGTTGAACATTTGAGTCTTAGGAAGAATCAGGTACCTTAGCTAAGGTCACGTAGCTGATAAGTGATAGAGCAAGAACTTCAGGGCACTTCTCTGCTGCTTCTGCTCATAACATGACCAACCATCCAAGAGCTCAGGAAAGTGCCAGAAATGGGTTTACTTACAGGGGAGAAAAAGAGAACAAAGCCCATAAAGGGAGAGAGAGAAAGGTACTGACCCATTCCTCTTGTGATGACTCTCTGCCCCCTCTCGCTCCACACCACCTGGCCTTGCTGACCTGAGTGTCAAGCCCCTGTCACAGAAAAGAAAGAAGAGATGTATGTACCTGAGGGGTCAGGTCAGATGCAGAGTTGTGCCTATCTATGCCACCCTTCCTTAAAAACTCTTACACTTTCAGTATGTTCTCCCTTTTCTCTCAAGAAGAATAAAGTAAACACACAGCTCTGGCATGTCTGTCTCCCAGCACTGCACTCCTGGGTTGCCCCCCCCCACCCCCACACCACTGTAGCTCTCTCTTTATCCCTTCACACCAAACACTTTCAAAGTTAATTTCTAAAAGCTGGGAACACTTGATAGTTTTAATTAATCCTATGCCTGGGGAAATATGATTTTGTGCATACAAGGCCTCTCAGCTTCTCTAGATAGATAGCTTGTTCTGGGTAATGCCAGTGTTTCCAATTTAGCTGTGATTATGCCAATGACTCGTTTGTTTGTTTGTTTGTTTATTACATAAAAGTGAAGCTAACACGGATGTGTGTGTCCTCAGGAAGAGATTTCTGGTTTTCCTAATAATGCTTCCTAGTTAAGCAGCACTTTATGCCTTTCATGGTACTCTCATGTTAGCATCTCTGCCTCACCCCTGTGAGTCAGGGAGGGAAGGTGCCTTTCCCCATGTGAGAGGGAGAACCCAAGGCTCAGAAAGGTTTGTTGGTTTGTGAAGTGCAAACCAAAGATGACTTGTAGATCAGGATTCTTTATACAACTGATTTTTCTTTCCCTGAGAATTCCAGTCAGATAATGTGCTGTCCATTGCCAGGAGGGCCAGCTGGAAAGGTGGCTTATGGTCACTATTAATCCGAAAAATCTTTTGCTATTTGGGAAATATTCTTTGCTGCTATGCAGAACATCTGAGGTTCAAACTGATGAGGTGCTATAGCTGTGTCACAATTCTCCATGCCCTTACTGGGTCCTCTCTGGTCCAGGCACAGAGAAGCACAAAGCCATTCTACTAAAATATAAGAGATTCTTGGAGCGTGATAAACACCAGTAAGTCATAGATAAATAGTTCCATACTCTTGGAAAGATCTAAACTTAAGTTATCTTTTGCAATAGTTTCATTCAATTAGTAATGAGCTAGGTCTCATTCGGTTTAAAGTGGTGGAAATCCACCCCAAACTAGCTTTATTATAACTTGAGCTCAAACAATATGACCGCTATTCATTTCTTTTCATCTCTTGGCTCTCCTTAGCCTCCATTCCCAGATAAGCTCTCCCCTTCTGGTTGAAAGACGACTGGAGTGGCTACCA
Source organism: Panthera tigris (assembly GCF_018350195.1). Classification (NCBI taxonomy): domain Eukaryota; kingdom Metazoa; phylum Chordata; class Mammalia; order Carnivora; family Felidae; genus Panthera; species Panthera tigris. The sequence continues at coordinate 36,526,440 of NC_056663.1, forward strand.
TCCACTTCAAATTTCTGACAAAAATTAAAAGGCTTTTCCCAGTGGTTCTCACAGAAACCCTGAGAATTCCTCTGATTGGTTTGGTGAAGTCATGTGCCCATTTTGTACCATCTGTGATGAGCTGATTGGTTGGGTCAAGGTCACGTGCTTCACAGCCGGTGCTCGGGATGGATTCAACCCCACCAGATACCTCATGGGTCCAAGAAAAGAAAAGGGATCCCCGCTCCTGGAAAAATTAGAATGAAATTGTCAGTGGAAGAAGAATGGATGCTAGGCAGATCCCCCTCTCTCTGTGAAATAAAAGTTATGTCCTGCTTCATTTTCTCATGTTAAATTTTGGGCTAGAGTGACTAGAATGATTACATTCATCTCCCTTAATAAGAGAGACAGTACATTTTTTTTCTGATTGCGTCCTCAACCTCAACCCACAGCTGGGTTTTTAGATACCTGATGTTAGTGTCCTTCTTGGATCTTTCCACTTTCTATGTCTCTGGGATTAGGAATTCTAAATTCTTTGATTAAAAATAGCATTCTTCCAATCTCAAAAAACCTTGTTTACTGGCAATTTAGATTCCTATTCCCCCACCATTTACCACACTGCAAGCATCACTAGTTGCAGCTTTTACTCTTCCATTCTTCTGTAACTTGCTCCTACATTTTTGGGAAGACTCATATAAAATGAACCTCTTTTGGTCTTTTTTGTTTTTGTTTTTCATAGTCAATTTTTCCTTTCTGTCTCCATTGCCCCATATGTGCACGCTTTCTTGGAAATAGAGATGCACCCTGGGGCAATTAGAACATGTCCTTTTCAGCTTCTCTCCATGCCTTACTTTGCTGGAATGGGAAATAAACACAGAATGTCACCCACTGAGCCAATGCAAAGAATAGTACGTGTGATTATCACTGGGACTGTGCCAACTACTTCAAATAAAGAAGTATGAGTCTCAATCTTCTCTTTTTATGAATCAGAAAATCATGAGCATGTTTAATTAAGACCTCCCGGGAAGTGATACCATTTTCCTGGCCTGTCCATTTTGTTTGACCAGTGGCTGGATTTTAGGGACACCAGAATCCTAAGAGACACACTCTTAGGATGAGAACAGCCTTCTTAAGCTCATCTTAGGCTCTTAGTAAGCAGAGATAAGAGCCTTCCCGCTTATTTACTCAAACACTCAATTCAAATGCCTAAAATTTATTCACTAAAAGTGCTTTTTCTCATTATTTTTCTCCCTGATTCAGGAGAACCTCTGGTAGAAAAAGGGGTGTAGGTGTGCATGCATTTGGAGAACATTTTTATCCTGGAATTTTTAATAAAGCATGTTGATATTGTTGAATGAAAAATGAAAGTTGGCAGGCAGGACCAAGAGTGAATATAAACAGTGGTGAATTTACAGATCCAACTGAGGTAGGTCTTCTGGCAGAGCTTCGAGGTCTTGGAGCTCAGAGGCTACTCTGAGTTCAGCCTGGCCAGAACTGGAGGGTTCCAGCACTTGGATTATTGTCCTTGGCAAGATGAACTGTCAATTTCTTGATGGCAGGAATAGCATTGTCATCTTGTCACTCTCCCAAAGGACTGTATACACATTGAGAGTTCAGTGGGTATTGATAAATGAATGAATGAATGACTTACTGAATGCACAAAAGAACATATGAGTTAATGAATGAGGAGAGACCTTGTAAAATCCTGGTCAGTGTGATAACTCCCTAAGTTTTGTCTGACTCCTGTTTTATTGATTACTTGTAAATTAGAGACCTAAGAATACTATGAACCTTGCTATTTCCTGACACTGAAAAGTAGTCAAATGTGACAACTTTTGTTGAGATAAGATATGCCTTAAACAGTCAAATTCCTTAAAAGTTATTCATCTCTCTTAGAGGGTCTTTCATGTGACTCTCCCAGCTTTTCAAGAGGGTGGAAAAGTGGCACCAGGAGTTTTCTGTATATACTGACTCTCCCCTGGTACAGAGGCAAGGATGGTATGACTGTGTAGCCTGGAGCTACTTCTGTTTTTTTGGGAATTCTCTTGCACTATTTCTGAAATACCTGTTGAAAATTGAAAAATGGTTCTGCATGGCCCCCTCATGATAGAACATCCAGGATCCTACTGTTTACTCACTGAGTTAACAAGAAACTGAATTGTTTTTCACTGGAGTCACACTGGAATCTGGCTCTGGAGTCCATTTCTCAAGCCTAGTTCCATCCCCCACCTCCTCAGTGTTTTCCCCTTTATGACTCCTACAGGGCTGTCCTCGGGGCCCTATACTGGGTCTTGGGGCTCCCTTTTCTGGGAGGTCAAGGTGGAAGTACCATGTCCTCCACAGCCTTCAGTGATCATAGCCTAGTAATGGGGTGTCTCTTGAAAGAAGGTCTCACCCTTGCTCTTTTGTCCTGCTCTTTCTGCAGGCAGATTATTCTGACAAACACATAGAGGCTGGGTAATGGGAAATGAAAGCTTCAGGCAGTAGAACAAGAGGATGCTAATTGATAAACACATAATTGTTGAATTAAACCAGATTCTTGGGAAAACCATCAGGGGGCATAGGGCAATCAAAACTCCAGACCTCTCCCTGATGATGGAAGGGTGAAGGAGTGAGATTTGGGGGTGAGGCAAGATGGACTGCTGCAAATTATTTTAGCGTTGGGTAAACCTAGGTTTGAATCCTGGCTTCATGTCTAATTAACTGTGACATTGGAAAGCTCGGTTAATTTCATAGAGTGTGTGTCTTTATACTAATGTGAGGAGGGTACCTGTCTTACAAAGCTGTTGTGAGAATTAACTGAAACAGCCCATCCTTCCTTCCTCCCTTCCATCTTCCTTCCTTCCTTCCTTCCATAAAAGGCATGTATCAGGGTTAGGTGAGTGCCTAACCAAGTTCTGCCTGGAACTCAGTTTTATTTAAAATGATATATTGGGGCGCCTGGGTGGCTCAGTCGGTTAAGCGTCCGACTTCGGCTCAGGTCATGATCTCACGGTCTGTGAGTTCAAGCCCCGCATCGGGCTCTGTGCTGACAGCTCAGAGCCTGGAGCCTGTTTCAGATTCTTTGTCTCCCTCTCTCTCTGACCCTCCCCCGTTCATGCTCTGTCTCTCTCTGTCTCAAAAATAAATAAACGTTAAAAAAAAAAATTAAAAAAAAAATCTTTAAAAAATAAAATGATATATTTGACCTGTATCTTGAGACCTCAGTTTCCTTCCAGGAATCATGAAGGGTGATGGTCTTTAAAGATTTTTCCAGCTCTAGCATTTAATAATACAGATATCACCCTCCCTATGTGGTGAGTTTGGCCACAGAAACTCAAACTTTCTGGCCCTGTGCAGTGCCATGTGCCTGATGCAGGCACAGATTTGTCCCCAGAAGCCAGCCCCCCCACCCCTGTGCCTGAGCTCTGTCATTCAGGTGGTTTTTGGGGAAACCATGCCTGTGCAGAGGTTTGGAGCCAGTTAGCATCAGCTGGCATTTACAAGCGACATTTAAAGGTCACCTCAATCCTCTTGCTGGGAAATCGGGGAAGGAAGGTGCAGCAGAGAATGTGGACTTGTGTTGAATCTAATGAGCCTGGGCAAGAAGCAGGGAGGCTGCATGCACAGGACAGTACAGTGGGGAGGGATTTCTTTGTAGGAGCTGTTGGAGGAGTTCAGGGCATGGGTTATGCCCAGGAGGACTAGAGGGGGTCTATTCATCTTACTACATGTTTGAGGAACCCTCAGGAATGGGTAAATAGCCAGCTGGGCAGTATGATCCATGGAAAGCCCTACTTGTCCTAAAGCTTTTCCCCTGCCCTCCCTGATTGCACACAAAGCTGCATCATTTCCTTCTTTGAGGGCCATTCCACTGTGTCTGAAGGAGTCCCCTGATAAAATGCAAACACCCTGGGGAAGGTCTCAAATGCATTAAGCTAAGAGCACATTAAGCTGCTGTCAGTTTTAGCCAGGACATTTTAGCAGGGATTAATTTATCAGGCTTCTTTCAGATGTGATACCTGGTTGAGAGGGATTTGGATTTAGGAGAGAAGGAGGCTGATGGCAGGAAACAGAAGAGACAGAAAAGAAAGCCCTAAGAAGGGGAACTGGCTGCCTTGAGAGGCCAGACTGTGTGGGGGCTGACGTGGTACTGACAGTGACGTGGCTGTGGAGCTGGGTTTTCACCATTTAGGAGGGAAAGTGAGCAGAAAGAACACCTCTGGGAGAACAGAGGATGGAGGGAGCTGCTGAAGGAAAGTTTGTAGGGCCATGGAGGCCTGGCTGACCCACAGCTGTGTGGTGGGCAGTCTAAGGGTCTGTGAGCTTCCTCCTTGGTATCTTAAGGCCCAGGAGCCAGGGCAGCCAGAGGCATCTCAGGAATTGTGCAAGCAGCAGGTGAGGGCAGTGGGGAGTTCTCAGAAGCAGCACACAGCTATTTTACCATCCTTTGCTCTGTTTGGGAGTTGCTTTGTGTGCTGCCATTACTTTTATGGGGGCTGATCTCTGGAGGGACTTTAGCACAACTTCTCTTTCACCTCCCTGGTGCATCTCCCAATTCTGAGGCTGGTCCCTCAGTGGGAGAGATTTCTCAAAAACAGAAACAAAGAGATTTGTGCCCTCCTTGAGGGAATTAATGACTGAACCTGTGGCATCAACCTTTGTTGCATTAGACAGATCATCAGAGGCTGGAAATACTAGGGCCTGTCGTTTCAAGAAGAGCCATGTTTTTAAAAAACTGTAAGGGAAGACTAGAGACTGATGTTGGGGAAAAGGGAAGGGAAAGAGGAAAGTGGTGTTTATGGACCATCTACCATGCACCAAGCACTGTACTCTTCCTGCACGTCTTATTCTCTCTGGCCACATGCTTGAGGTAACACCAGTGTTATCCCCCAAATAACACACAGGACATTCAGAGAGGTTGTATGACTGGTGTAGCTGGTAAATGATGAGCACCAGATTCAAAACTATATCTGTGTGATTCCAGAGGGAAGGTAATAAATGGGAAAAGAACAAAATAGAAGGAGAAGAAGAAGAAAAGGTTTTCTCTTTTGGAACTAAGTCCCTCTGTCATGGCTCTGGCTTGTGTTTTCAGGACAATGTAGATAGTGTGGAGATTATAGGGTATCTTCTAGAGAACCAAAGCATAACTTCAGGTTGAGGCTTTTGGTGGGCACTCAATGGCCCTGCACTGACACTGACCAGGAATCAAATAATGTGGCCTGGACTGTGTTTTTATGCAGGAAACATGAAAGGTTACTTGCAGTGTTGACAGGGGGCAGATAATGGGGCCCAGGGCCCCTGGGGGAGGTTTGGAGAGGGGTTTAGGTTAGCCAACTCACAGCTAGGGTACCTCATTTCTTCCAGGGCCTCTTCAAGCTCTGACCTATGCTCTTATCAAATTTCTTTCTGAAAAAGAAGATGAAGGTCCTACTAAAATATCTGCTTGAGAAACCTTTCTCACTGAGTAGAGAAGCAAGAACACCTTTCACTGGTCATCAAGGTTGTAGCCCTATACAGTGGACAGAAAGTACATGGAAGCAGTGTCCACAAACACTACATACACCAATATTGTAGTTCTCCACACATACTTCTCTTCTTTCTTCTTTCTGGAAAGTTATAAAAAATACAAGCAATTTGATAGGTCAAAGTTAGTAATTGTTGAATTCAGTTGAATATATCAAATGCCTATTCAATCTGAAGCACTGAATAACATGCAAACAAATACAGGGTGAAGTTTCTTCCCAATGTATATACTGATAAAATAAAAATATAGAAGAATCATCATAACAAAACTACAATTATGACAATGTTGAGGATGATGATGATACTTTTCTTGATGTAGTACTTTATGGTTTAAAGTGCACCAGCCACAACTATCCCCACTGGACAGAAGAGGAAACTGATGTTCAGAGGATATAAATCATCTTCACAAATAACCAGAAGCAGATAGTGGTAGAACCAGAACTGGAACCAAGGTCTTTTGTCTTTTAACCCAAGACAGCAAGTGACTGCTCAAAGTGTTTGATTTCCTTTGATCAAGTCAGGCCTCTCTACACTCACTTCTTAACCTGCCCATCCCAGTGGTGGTTACTGATGCCCCCTATTTTTAGACTTAACCTTACTCAGTCTCTGAGCCAGGCCAGAAAGGAAGTAAATCTGTAACCTCAGCCCACCATTCTATGTGGAAACAGGTCTTGCTGGCCTCAGCAATGACTGATGAATGCCCAGGACACTGTATTCCCACTAAGTCACAGATTTCCCTGACACCTGACACCTAGTTTCAAAATGTAGGTTTTACTATTATTCAGGTATGCTCAGGACAACAAATCAAAAAGATCTGCCACTGAAAAGATATTTGTGCTCACAAATCCCCAGAGAAGGGGCTTGCCATGGGGTATCAGTCAGGAGGCAGAGAGAGTGGGGTGTGAGGGGAAATTGTGGGCAGGAGCCTTTACTGTGGTTTCTGCAAGAGTTGCATGAGGCAGAGTAAGAAGGTTATGGTTGGCTCATTTGAATAAGTTTGGTGGGCTCCAAGGCAGAGGGGCTTTTCTTACTTGTCTTGTACCTGGCCCCTGGGTGATTAGGAAAGGTTAGCAGTGCTGAGATGAGACCCCAGTAAAGGAGGTAGTTGAGAGTATGACACTGGCTTGGCTAGACAGCATTTGAAAGGCATGGTCCCTGGCTAGCAATTTATTATCTCCAGGATTGGCTATCCCTGGGAGGGACAGTCTCTCAAGGTCAGTGAGTCCCCAGATGTCAAAGTAGAACACACACAATAAAAGACATGGTTAATACATACTTCTTATGTGGTCACACTCTGTGACTGGGCTGCTTTCTTTGTTCAGCACCCCTGCACCCCTAGGAGAATGACACTCCCCAGTTCTGGCTCCCACCAGGCCCTCCTTGGCTCACCTGTCCTTTTCTCTGTTATCCTGAGTCATAGGCCAGAGTCCTGGGGTGAGTCCCTGCCTATCTAGAACTACGATGCCACCACTCCCCTTATTTTGAGGCTTGTCCCACTCAAGGCATCTAACTCTCTTCAGTATGAACTAAGGTCCTAAGATACTTTCATATTAAACAGAAGTTTCTTTTGGGTTGACACCCCAATAGAAGAAATAAAGGAGTGAAGAAGACAAAGCTATGCAAGAGAAACAAGTCAACTGAGTCATAAGAACAAGGATTCCCTTCCCTCCACTGGGCTGATTATCAACACTCAGAATCCTTATCCATTCATTAGTGTGGCAAGCACTGTCTACTGACAGGTTAATTACATGGTTCTGGGTAATTAGAAAGTAAATATATGTTAAGAGGACACCACTGCCAAGATAAAAACTGTCTATTAAAAAGCTCTCTTGCATGGCAAACTCCACCTTCATCTTTTCAACCTGAAGGTATTTTTTTTTCGTTTTTGTCACTTTGAGAAAAATTTCCTCTGCTCTTGCCTCTGGCTAAGATGTGTTTAGTTTCAGCTCTTACCACCTCCTTTGCCCTCCTCTTGAAAATGCACCTTGCTGGTCCAATTTGGGGCTCTGCTTCTATTCTGGGTAGATGTCTCTAGAATCAAACCCCTCACATATGAGGTTTACATCTCCAGTGTAGCCTGGAAAGCTTGGGGAGAAATTCCTGATTTTCTTCAACTGCCTGATGTAACAGGCAAAAATTCCACTTCTGTTGTTGTGTGAGAATGGAAGGCCCTCCCAGACAGCTTTACTGAAAGGTGTGCATGCTGCTGAACTAAGGTGACCCTAGAAGGCCAGGAGAGACGTAGTCATTCTTCATAGCCTTCAGGTCAGTATGGAGATGGTGTCTGCAGGGCTTTACTTGTACTTTCTCTCTGCAGGGTGAGCTACCTTCCAGTGTCTGGGGCCTGGGGCACTGATTTCATAGGGAAAGACCCATGATGTGACCACAGGCAGTGACTCTGTCCTCTTGCACTGCTCCAGCCCCATCAATCCTGCCTGAGCATTTTGAGCAAAACAACAAAAATGTAAATTAGGTTTCTTCTCTGTGATGTGTAATGAATTACCACCCAAGAGGAGACTGCAGGTTAGTTTTGCACAGGTGTCCCTTAGCAAGAACGTGCTCTTTCTGAGGAGTTTCAAATGGCTTGATTTGAGTTATTTTAGAGCCAGGATCCAGACTTTTTCTAAAATACCATTCCTAGAGTGCTATAGTATAGGAGTACTTCATAAGTTCTGTTAAGGTCTTAATTCTCCTCCATGAACATGAATTGGAAACATGGACACTTGGCTCAAAACCCAAGTTTTTAGACTTCATCTTCAGCCCCTTCTTACCCTAGCAAGCATAGAAGTTGGTGAAAATCCAGGTGGTATGTTGCTATTTACCTTGTTTCTTCCTTCAATTCATTCATGTGTTCAACCAATGCTAACTGAGTATCAGGTATATGCCAAGTGCTGAGCTAGGTGTTGAGTATACAACTCTAAATTGGCCAATTACATGTTTGAGGAGCTCATAAATGATATGGATGGAGGGAGAGTGGTAAGAGACATGCAGATGTTCAGAAGCAATGAATGTTGAAGGGGTAGAGATGAAGAGACATATAATATTGCCTGATGTATGAGAAAGATAGGGGCTGGGATCTGGAAAGGCTTAAATGAGATTATCTTTGCCCTGAGCCCATAACTGATCTTCCTGAGGTCATGGCCTGTAACCCAGGTCTTCTGATAGATTGGTTAAGGAACATAGCCACTGGAATAAGCAACAGAAGCTGAATAACCATCAGAGAAGTTTGAGTCTGAATTCTGCATCCTGAGAACCAGTGTGGCTAGCAAGTGGCCAGAGCTCCACTGGGGGCTGGAAGCCAGTTGTCAGTGAGAGGGTACAGGCAGGGGAAGAAGAAAATCTCAGGGCACGTTGGGAGCTCTGGGCAGTCAGGGAGTGCACAATAAACCTAGGTCAGGGCATGAAGTGGGGAAACTGAACAGATGCTATTTAGTTCCAAGGGTGTTCTCTGAGGCCATCTGGTCAACCTCAATCAGTAAAAGTTGTGTTTTTTCCCCAGAGATTCTCAAAACATACATGGACAGAATAGGGGTGTGGTGCGAGCAGGACCAGGATAGACATTAAGCTGACAGAGGTGGTTGAATAGCCCCAGCTATGATTGGGGTCTTTACTGGGGGACTCCAATTCTCACTTCCACCATGGAGGAGGGCCAGACCCCTGGCTCCCATTCCTTTGGGATTGGCTTGTCCCATCAGCAGACATAAGAGCTTAGGCCCATAAGGCCCATTGTCTACCCAGAGCAGCTCTGTCCATGTAGGACCCTCCTCCCAGTCTCACCTGCCTGACTGCTGTCAGGGGAATTTCCAAATGGGAATTGACACTCACGTCAGCAACCTGGCTTCCTGGTGACATCTCCTGACATGGAATTAACAGAGAAAACAGCACAAGGGATCTCCTGGGCCACAGAACATTGATTTCTTGTTTAGCCCCTTTAGCTACACATCAACAACAGATGTGGCAGGTTTGATTAGGTTTCTCCATCAGGAGGTTCAGGTTAGGGAGGAGAGAGTGCTCAACAGTGTAGTGTGGTTTTAATTCCTTAAATCTTAGGTTTGAAATGCAAGTAGGAAGTACATGTAAACAGGGTATAGAGGGCTATGAGGATTTGGTGAGAAGCCACTTGTTTTCCTATTTTTCATTGGAAAAGAACAAGGATTAAGGGCTCCCTCTGAAGTCAAATATCTATCGAAGTGTTTGTTGGCCCAGAGCAGGACCTAGAGGCACCCATTTCCCAAAAGAGGGGCCATAAATGTTTTAAAGGATATCATTAGATTGTATCTCTCTGGAATTGTTCCCAGAATTCTGTTAGTTTCACTCTGGTGGGGGCAAGGGAATCAGGATTTTACCAACACCCTCAACCATCAGAATTAGACCTTTATCACCAGCCAAGGCTGATTTTTCCTTTAACAAAAACTTTCCCTTTAAGAAAAGAAAATATGATGACTAGGAAATACCCACAAGAGACTTCCACCCAATTAAAACTTTTTCTGTAGTTGGGCAGAGCTCAACTTACTCTCCATCAAAAACACCTCAATTACCATGAAATGCATTCCTTGCTCTAGCACGATAAATAAAGCATTTTCACAAAAGAATAATATTTATGTTATCACCAGGAATAGAAAAAGAAACACACTAAATGAAAGATGCTGGTAGTAATCAGCAATGCCATTTTCACTGTAGTTCTTGGACCTCTTAATACAGCAGCATACCAGCTGCAGCCCCTAAGCTCAACTCTATTTAAATATACATACCTCTGTGTGTGTATATATCTCACTCCCTGAATATATACAGATAGATAGATATATATTATCTCTTTAAAATATTAAAATAAATTACATCTTTGCACAGAATACAGACATTAATTCTGTTTCCAGGAGATTTGTCAAATCAGTGGCCTGTGTTTGCATAACAAGCTCTTTGGTTATGCTGTGTGGAATATAAATTACCATGTTGTCAGCTCCAGATGAAAATCACCAAATTTTCAGTAATGTCACTTCTGTTGATTAAGATGAGCTTTATGTGATGTATCCAGGTAATGTCATAGGTAGCTGGTTCTTCCTGGAAGTGGCTGCAAGTGCAGGGAAAAGGGAAATCCTAGAAATATATGGGATGAAGAGAATCATCATCTTGTAGTTGGAAGCTATCCTCCTCTTATTTTTTAGAGAACACAATTCTTTTCCTTCATAACTTTCATTGCATTGTGTATGCGCACACACACACGTCACACGCACATGCACAGAGCTTCTGATTTGGGTTTTGATTTGGAATAACTGTGGAATACTCCTTGCCATATTTGGAACACAATATTTTAATGCATTTGGATTGTCCCGAGTTTAAGGCATAGAAAGAAGGTTCAAAGCAGTCTCACAGACTCCAAATTCCCAGGACACAAAATTTGTTCTGCCTCTTAAGTGTTGTAAGTATGGCTTCTAATAATAGTTACTATTGCTTGATGCTTAGTATGTGCCACACACTGTGCTAGGAGCTTTAAGTGTATGATGCCACTCACTCCAACAAGAAGTATGTGATAGGTAGTGTTATGATTTGTCTGTTAGAAATCGGGAAGCAAAGAGACAAAAAGGTTAGGAAAGTTGCCAAGGAACCAGAGACAGGACGTTGCTGACCTGGGACTGATAGACTCAGGTCTATCTGAATCAAGAGTCTAGGTGTTTAGCAAGCTCAGAACACTGTGCTGTGTTTATCCTCTTGGTATCTGTGTGTGCAGCAAAAGTTCCTCCTTGCCCAGGGCTTCAGGGCTGTGGACCCAAGAGTAGCCAGTGTCTGGCTGTCCTTGTGGGATTGAATTAGGCATTGGAGGAGAGTTCTCAAACAAGCTCACCTATTCTGTGGGATTTTAAAAAAAGCAACTAGAATGGTTGTCACTTCTTTCTCCAATTTCTCTGCTTTTGTTCACTAAACCTTCACTATGACCTCTTCAGTTTTCACGAAATTTGCACTGATAAGACCTCTGATTAACTGGTCTCCTTGCCCATTTTATACATAAGGACATTGAGGCCTGGATTGGGGAAGGGATATGACTGGGGTAAATGGACTCGATTTAAGATAAAGTTGTACCCTTCCCCAGTTTTTTGCTCCTTATCTACAGTCCAGAAAAAGCTCATCTAGCCTGGATTTGGAATGGAACACAATGGGGCCAGGACAAGTTTCTGGAGGCATGCTGAGAGATACTGTGTGGTCTAGGCTGGACATGGTCCCACTGGCCCAGACCTGACTGGAAGCTGTAGCTCTGTAAACAGCACAGTGAGTGAACACAATGGGAATTCAGTTTGCTACCCTGGTTTCCAGAATGCCAACTCTGTATGTGATTGCAAAGTGTTATGTTACATTTGTGGCATTTATTCATGATCATTTATGGGTGCAAATATATCTAGAGCTGTTTTCACAAAGCTATAAAATTTGTGTCTGCTCTGTTTCCTTTTTGAAATGTTCAGTTCAGCAAGATCTAAGGCCAATGGATGGAACAAAATTTAACCCAGATTTCAGCCATTCTCTTTCCAGTCTTGATATTTCTTCCTCCAAATTACCTTTATATTGGACACATTTCTGTTCATAATTTTCATGACCAGACATAAATGTTGTATCTTGGTTGAGCAGACACAAGAAAACTTCCTGACTTTCTCTACAATGTGCACTGCACCCTTTGTTCTATTAAGTCCAATTGCCCCCTAAGTAATAGCAATAGCAACAGCAATCAAAATGTGTCACTTTTATTTTCCCATTTAGCAGCAGGACTAGATTGCACCACATGTGTCCAAATGGGACGGGGAAATACTCAAACAGATGAGTGTTAGGGGTTTCCTGCCACAGACAAAGAACATAAGCTTTGGAATTAGTAAACTGGTATGGCAGAGACTCCTGGTTGTCTCCTGATAGTCATTCTTCCCTTTGTATAGTAACAGAGTCCAATTTTAGACACATTGCTTCCCAAATAAAAGACTTCATTTCCCAGAATTCCTTGTGACTAAGTAAGGCCACATGTCTAAGTTCTAGCCAATGAGATGCAAAGGAAGTCTAGTGAGCGTCTTTCAAGAAGTCTCTTAAGAAGGAAGGAGAGTGTCTTTCTTCTTTTTTTCCATTCTACTCCTTAGATCATAGACGTGAAGGCTGGAGCTCTAGAAATCCTTTAGGACTATGAACGTGATGACCACCTCTTAGAGATTGTGGGACAAAGAGCTAGAAAGAAACTTTGGTGACTGTGGATCTCCTATGACACCCTCTGGCAGCCACCTCTGGATTTCTTTTAACTTAAGAGAAAAATAAATCTCTATAATAAGACATCATCATTTTTCAAGTCTTTGTTAGTCTAAGTTGGGCCTAATGTTAGGTTCTTTTATTAAATTATTAATCTCTAAACTTCAGCTTTCTTAATTATGAGACTTACAGATTTCTGGTTTTATAATTTTCTGAATTTTTCGAGAGCTGAATATTTAATAGATGCCTAATGAATGTAAAGCACACAACACAGTTCTTGCTATTTTCTCCCCCTTCATATTGGGGTGTTACATGCTCAAGTAGCTGGGTATAAA